>NC_067489.1:41798671-42433671 GCF_947179515.1 Apodemus sylvaticus
CAAATGCAGTCATAGTGGAGTTGAGTTTAACAGACATTTCACACATAATTATACACAATATGTTATCTATACATAATTACATATTATATATACATATATAGTGACCATTACAGTAACTAGTAACTTTTATTGTGTGATATACATTTCTAGTTATCGAAATGATTGTGAGTGTTATTAACAATATTTTCTATTTAGACTAGTTAAGATACTAGTTTGCAAGAGGCAAACCTAAAGCAATAAATCCCAAGAACAACCTTCATAAATGGATAGTGCAGTTTCAATTCTAGCACAATGATATATATGCCTTGCCGGTTAATGTATACAAGAACTTTTAAAGGAGGCTTCATTCTGTAATCTCATGCTGTCTCCCAGTACTCACTGGTGCCAATGTAAGACCTCTGGGTCAAATGCAGTCTGTGACTTGCCTCAGTATAACATAAGAATTAAGAATGTCGTTTTATCATTGCTACCCAGTAGCTAAGGCAGGAGGATTTCAAACTGAAGATCATTCTGGACCACAGAGTGAGTAGAAAATCAGCCTGACAATTAGTGAAAGCCTATCTCCAAATAAAAGATAAATACAAGGAGGGTTTGATGAAGCCCAGTGGTAGAGCACTTGCCCAGTATGTGGAATATTCTAACTTCAAGACCCTAAAAAGGAACCAAGAATGCTTCAGAAGTTATAAAGTATAGTTCCTGTCTCTCTATCTTTTGAGAAATACACCAAGTGCAACCTGTTTGTGCCCATGTCCACTGTTATTGGGACCAGAGATGGCATCAGAAGCTCCAAAGAATCCTGATACTTTTGAGTTATTTTGTCCATTTTGATCTCTTCTGTGCTGCTGGAGTTAATATATCTTCTGATTATTGTCCAATCCGTCTTAGAAACCTCCTCTGCGCCAAGCTGGGAATAAAGGTGAACTACCATTGAGGAACCACCCTGGGATAGAAATATAACATGAACTACTATTGACAATACTTCCTGAACATCCAGGCCCACTGGATCTTTACATACATTAGATTTTGTAGCTCTCATAATACAACCTCATGGTAAAATGTGATTTCTCTCTCTCTACCAATTAAGAAAATGGATCCGGAAGAGTTCATAGGCTTGAATTTAAAAGGAAGTCCATCTGAGATGCCTCTTCACAAGGGAAAACACACTAGACACATAAAAACCTTGGCTGACTTGAATTTCGTGTACATAAAGAGAAACAGACTAAAGTGATGTTTCCCAAACAAAATCACCAGTGTTGAAGTGTGTGGAGACATCTGATTTGCAGTTTCTGGGCTCTTAGCTCTATTGCAAATAGTCAAGTCATCTGACAAACAGCTTCCAAATTAGTGCAGAATTGTAATGACACTTTCCTTATTCAAGTAGAGCCTTGGACGCCATTCATTGGACAGATCTTTTTTAAAGTAAATATTGAGCAACTATGTGTATTTATAGTCCAAGCAAGTGTTCAAAAAGGAACATAGTTACAGGATTGAGACTGCTGTGTGTCTGCTGTTAGTGAACCTATAACACACATGCAGCTGATTCAAGCTGCACCTTGGAATCTGCGACATATCATTTCTACTGGCTTCTGTTTTACAACACCAGTCATTCCCCGAAGCAGGTTTCAATTTAAGTTCTTAAGATGTAAGTGACTTTCATTCTTCCTTTACCTTTTTAAAACAAACATCAAAATTTGAACCATTGTTAAGACACATGTCCATAATTAAAGAGGAACTCAAAGAGTAATACTTAATAAACAACAATAGAAACATTTTAGAGGTTTTAAAACAATTACCCAATACAAACTACCAAACTGAAAAGTCTTAATTTCAGTATCATTAGAACAATTGTTCTGTACAATTTAGGATACCTGAGTTATAACAATAATGTGACTACATTCCCATATTAAAATGAGATTCAGTTCAAGGATGTGCCATAGAGCAGTGCAAAACTCTGCTTGCATACAGAAATAGGAGGTGTGCTATGGTTTGGACATAATTTGTGCCCAAAGATCTTATGATGGAAACTTGATCTTCAATGGGGAGGTTTGAGCTGCTGTGGAATTCTAAGAGGTGAGACTACTGAAAATACTTCTTGCACTGAGCCCTTAGAACAGAATGGATCAGTTCTCATGGGGCCTTGAGTTACTTTTCCCAAGAACAAATTGTTCTAAATGCCCAAGCCAGATTCTATGATTTCTGTCCAAGACTGTGTGATCTGTTGATCAGTCTAGCTGAAACTAGGAGACATTTCCAGAGGAATGGGGAGTCTGAAGGAAAATGGCAACATGAGACACTACAGGAGGATAAGCTCAGAATATAATGTCTCCCAGCACAAAGAGAACTCCAGAACCAATTGTATGAAAAGTCTCACTGTGGAAGGGAGGGGGAGAAGAAGAGAAGAAGTGGGGCAGGAAGGAAAGGAAGAAGAACTGGAATGAAGGAATGAAGAGAAGAAGGGAGGGAAGGGAGATGGGAAAAGAGAAGGAGGAAGAAAGGAAGGGAGGCAGGAAGGGAAGAAGAGGGAGGGAAGATGAATGGATAGAAGGAGAAAAATTAACATATAAAACTACTTAACTGCATATAGAATCACATCAAAGTGTAACAATATAAGAGCCAATTTTATGAATTTAAAAAAGGAACAGCAGATATTACATGATACTCTAAATATGAAAATCCTCTCACTATTTAAAACATATAAGCTATTAGCATACTTATCTTAGAGTCAGACAGGAGGATGTTCCAGTAATGAACAAGATATCATTTCAAAGTCAGATCACTTAAATTCAAAAACAGTAATAGTCTATCTTCTATGCTGAGCAGGTAAATCACATGGGCACTTAGATAAGCTAGAGTTCTTTCCACCTGTGCCAACCAAAGGACTTTTCTGACCTCTGATACAACTGGAGTTTCTGGGTTGAGCACTGCTGTGGAGAGAGAAGGCAATTGTCATGGTGCTAGGTAGAGATGAAGGACCAGAAGCCCTCAGTCTGCTCTTGTGTCCTCACCCTAGAATAAGGAAACCAAGCTTTCTCTTTTAAGTTTCATCTTTCCCTGTCACAACGTCGATAAGATTGCAAAGGGCACTGTTAACAGTTTTTAATGCTCAACTTGCAAAGTAGCTTTCTTTCTTGCTCTCTCTAGTCATGTAATTAATGATCTGTCTCAGGCTTCCTCATATATTCCTGTAAAGATATTTCCAGCATTGCTTGCTAAGAGCTTTTCAGCTTTTGGGAAAACATGTTCATGACGGCACCTTACTGCATCAGGAAATTTCATGTTCTCAATTTCATGTTCACCCTGTCTAACATGTTTAACAGAGGCCAAATATAATTATTTTCCCTCTTGATCATAGTTTGGGGGTCTATAAATGGACTTGTGGAAGCAGCCAAGTCAAACAGAGTCCCTTCTAAAGTCATTTGTGTTATGTGTTTGTGTCTACTTTTAGTCTGGGTACTTATGCAAGTTGTGTAACTTCTAGAGCACACACACACACACACACACACACACACACACACACAGAGTGCAGCATGCAGCCTCTAAGAAGCAGAGCCTCAAGAAGAGGAGAATCAAAGACAGGAAACAATGGCAGTTTCAGCCCTTGGCCTCAACCACTGCCGCTCACCTCAGTAAACTGAATAAGTAGTTTCCTTCACTACCAGTTATTTAGTAGATCAGGAATGGCTAGGGTTTTGCTATAAACTAGAGTTAAAGTCTCATAATAGTATGAAAGTGGTCTTTTTGATCATAAAAAGTTGTAACCAGGCATTCGGGAAGTAGAACTTCCTTGTGCCAGGCAGAGTATCTGATTGTATATAGAGAACATTTTGAGCACCCTTGAACTATACCAAATTGCATCTCTCAAGCATACAACTGGATTCCTTGACCCACTGACAGCAGTACTGACCCTGGCTTCTAGCGGCAATGGACACACCAGATGTGAGAAGAGCCATTAGATTAGAACCTGGGTAAAGTTAGCCATGAATTCCTAGGAGACCTTGGTCTGTGACCTAAAGGGAGAAGCTACATCATGTCTTTACTCCGTTTAAATTAAAATGATCTGACTTTAAAAGTTCATCTCAGCTTTATCACTAAGAGCCTTCCACTCTCTCTGGGTCCAATACAAAAAATGTGGTATCTGAACGATAAAGACAGGTCTCTTTACATTTAGAGGGTTACAGTGATATAAAATATTCTTTTAGTCCCAATGGGAAGGGAGTTTTGTCTAGCACCTAGGACATTTCTGCTGCTTAGAAATCCAGATATGGGCTGTGAAAAGAAATATTAACATGTAAGGACTAAAATTAATCAGTCATAAAATCATTTGTAGAACTATTATTGTTCTTTTTTTCTTCCTATTTGTGATCTATATTCCATCAAAGCAGATGAGTGGGAAATCCAAAAACATGTCAAATAAACACAAATCCATGTTAAAGATGCCCTTCCAGGAACATACATATATGTGTGTGTGTGTGTGTGTGTGTGTACATATATATATGTGTGTATGTATTCATACACATATTCATTTATATATATATAAAATTGTTCTCACCAAAACATATATAATGCTTAGGTGGCTTGATGAAGCTGGACAAAAGCTTCAAGAATAATTCTCTGTTCTCACCCACCAGCCCAGACCTCTTGTTAGGTTTTTCTTTGTAGTTCCTTCAACTCGGCAGCATCCAGAGTTGCCAGAAGTTGACATTAGAGGAAGAGCTCTCTATGGAGTAGTTATTTCCTAATGAACATAAGTGTCATGCTATGTTATAGTCCCTAAAATAAGCACAAAACATTTGCAGCTAGAGTGATATGGCTAGAGTATGCAGTGTAGCTTCCTTATCGTTTTCTTCTGGCAAAATATATTTCCATGAGAATTTCCTGATAATTGATGATAGGCCTGTCATGATATTGATCCCTTCAGCCCTTGCTGTGGATAGGCAGTCCTGTGCCTCACTTTCTAGACAAGTTGCCCCTGGCCAGTTTGACTGGTTATAAATACTATGTGACAAGGCAAGAAGAAACTCACTCTGGTTCTCTTTGGGGGATGTGGTTTGAAAATCAACTACTCATGCAGTCGTTTCTATGGAATCATATGGTCATGTTGTCTGTCTATGGTGTGGCCAACCGTTTGATTTGTAGACTTTTACCTTGTTTCCCAGTTTTTGTCAATATTCCATTTTTTTTTTTTTGTCTTCTGTATCTTCCTTAAACATTTCTTAAGACAAGTTCCTAGTGAAGATTTGCTAACTAGGGTCCTCATTAGGTCTATAGATTTCAAGCGTCCATGCCCTTTCTAACCTGTGCTAGGAACTGATTTGGACCCAGAATGCTTATAACTGGATTGCATCTTATTCTCACAGGTCACTCACATATATCATCTCAGGGTAGTGACTCAGTCCTTTCCCTGCTGAGATTCCTTGCTGAGGATACAATAAACACAATAGTCACCTTATTTGGTTGCTATGAGGAGCCAGTGAGGTCCCAAATAGAACACTCAGAAAAATCCTGAGTCACTGCTACCACATATTAAATGTCAACTATCTTCAATAGCTAAAATAGTAGTTCCATTAATCACAAAATACATAAAAATATATATCCCTCAATTCCAAGTGGATATCGTTTGAAATGTAAATAAAGCACTGTGAATCAAACCCTCTGAGGTACTGGTTCTTTAATCCATTATCTCTGAACATGAGGGTCAGGAATCCTTTAGCCAATCTCTATCTCCAAAAATATTTACGATTCATAACAGCAGCAAAATTACAGTTATGAAGGAGCAATGAAAATAATTTTACAAAGTTTCTGTAAGGCAAAGGACACTTTCAAAAGGACAAAACGTCAACCAACCAATTGAAAAAGATCTTCACCAACCCTACATCATATAGAGGGCTAATATCCAATATATACAAAGAACTCAAGAAGGTAGACTCCAGAGAGCCAAATAACCCTATTAAAAATGGGGTACAGAGCTAAACAAAGAATTTTCACTTGAGGAATATTGAATGGCTGAGAAGCACCTAAAGAAATGTTCAACATCCTTAGTCATCAAGGAAATGCATATCAAAACAACCCTGAGATTTCACCTCACACCAGTTAGAATGGCCAAGATCAAAAACTCAGGAGAAAATAGGTGTGGTTAGGATGTAGAGAAAGAGGAACACTTATCCACTGCTGGTGGAGTTGCAAGCTGGTACAACCACTCGGGAAATCAGTCTGGTGGTTCCTCAGAAAACTGGGCATGATACTACCTACCGGAGGATCCCGCTATACCACTCCTGGGCATATACCCAGAGGATTCCCCAGCATGAATAAGGACATGCTACACTATGTTCATAGCAGCCCTATTTATAATAGCCAGAAGATGGAAAGAACCCAGATATCCCTCAATGGAGGAATGGATACAGAAAATGTGGTATATTTACACTATGGAATACTACTCAGCTATTAAAAACAATGAATTCATGGAATTCTTAGGCAAGTGGGTGGAACTGGAGAATGTCATCCTGAGTGAGGTGACCTAATCACAAAAGAACATACATGATATGCACTCACTGATATATGCAGATATTAGCCCAGAAGCTCAGAATACCCAAGAAATAATTCACTTATCAAATGATACCCAAGAAGAAGGAAGGAAAGGTCCATGGTCCTGGAAAGACTCAGTACAATAGCATAGGGGAATACCAAGATAGGGAAAAGGGAAGGGGTTGATTGGGGAACAGGGGGAGGGAAGAGGGCTTATGGGACTTTTGGGAAGGGGGGATCCAGGAAAGGGGATATCATTTGAAATGTAAATAAAGAATATATCAAATAAAAAAAGAAAATAATTTTAATACAGTTCCACATGAGGAACTGTATTAAAGGCAGCATTAGAAAGGTTGAGAACCATTGCTTTAAGCCAAGAATAGAATTTCACCTTAGAGAAACATGCTTCAATTGCTTAAGAGACAGAATTTGTGAACTTAGACATCTTTAATGTTCTACACATTTAATACTTTGTTTTCTAATTGGCTGTTTGTCAAAAGTGGCCATTTTTCTTTTTCTTTTTCCTTTTTCTTTTTCCTTTTTCTTTTTTCTTTTTCCCTTTACAGAAAGTTCTAGGCCTCTAACCTCACTCTGGGTGACCTGAATAAGGGAAATGCCCAGGTAATTGGAACCTCCTGGATGTGGGCTACATAAGGAGTGGTGTTTTTACAACCAGCACTGCCCAGTATAATCACCTGGGAGACTTTAAAAGCTGCCGATAGCTAAGCCTCACCCTTAGGGACTTTCATTTAATTGGTCTGATTTAATTACCTGGTATCAGCATTGTTAAAGGCTCTCCAGGTGACTCTAACATGAAGCCAAGTCTGAGAGCAGCAGTGTAGGTGGGTACTGATTAATTCTGGGTCAGCTGGGTGTGTCTTATGACTTACAGGGCTGCTGAGAGTTACTTTCAGAATCTGGCAACCCTCTCAAGCACCCGAGTCAGCTGTTATAGGATAACACAGTCTACAAAATTTTCTGATAGCAAAACAAAAGCATACTGGTTGGCTAGGCTTTGAATTAACGTTCGTAACGGTTCCTTTTCTTCAAATTTCTTTTAATTAAACACTAACCCCAAAGTTATACCTTAAGTTTGGTGGTTGAAAAGAATATTTATTCTATAGCTAGCTCATGATTTTTACTATGTTTCCTCCATGTGTTGCTGCTGCTGATGAGTAAGTTACCACAAAACATTAAATATATGCAAAAGAAATCACAGCTATGCTGTGTGTGTATTTAACAGCTTTGATCTTCCAACTACTTTGAGTACAAGTGTCTTGAGTACTTGGGAAACTGTCCTTGAGCTAGGAATATTCAATCACAATGCATTTTCAAGTAGGAGATGTAAAGGCAACTTCAAAGAACGCAGAAATCAGGAAGATGCTGACTTGCTAGGAAGCCAACGAAGGAAGATATTTGCTTCTGTGGCTTTAAAGATGTAAATAGAAACAACTACTGCAAAGGATTTCTATAATTAGCTTTCATCCTGATTCTAAAAGTTGCTTATTGCAGGGAATTTAATAGTATATGAAAGCCACTGTTTAAAAACTTAAGTTGAGCTCTCTGAAACTTTAATGAAAAAATTAGTATGTTCAGACTCTTGTGGTTTCTCTAAAGTCATGTGCTAATTCAGCAGCAGATCTCTGTCACTGAAACATTTTGGAAGCCGGGAGGGTGGTGAACGCTCTGGTAATTTTCTCGTCTCTAGGCATAGTTTACTGAAAGCAATAACATGAGTTTAAATTAGAAATTAAATGAATTAGTGTTCCAAACCGGGGGTGTGGTTATGGAACGAACACTGGTATTTAGACCAACAAATGTGTCTTTTTAAAACACAGTAACTTTGCCCAGTTGTTCTTCCAAAACCACAACAGAGGACAATCTGGTCAGCTAACGTACCTCCCCAAAGAAGCCACAAGCTCCAAGGGTGTCTTTGCTGAATGCATTCAGCAGCAGGACCAGGAAACCACATCCTAACCTCAAGCAGCATGGCCTCATCATCCTGGTGCCACTCCTAAGCTGCCAATCATCTAAAGGTACTTATGGGCTTGCCAACTGTGCTATCTCATGACTGGTTTTCTCCCCTTGATAATTCTTTGTAGATACACATCCTATGGGTGTGAGTCAAGTCTTGAAAAGGATTTAGAATGAGCCTTTCCCACCACACCCACATTTTATCTGTGTGTCAAGTAAACCAAAATCAGAGAACCGACCTCATTTCTGCAGTTGATAGAATTAATGGACTTCTTGCATCTTCCTTTACCATGTGAATGAAAAGTCTTAGTCATGTTGATAACAACGGTGATTGGGCTCCACAGTTATGGGCACTTCCTGTTCTTGGAGAGGACCTGAGTTTAATTCCTAGCATCTACACTGGTCAGCTTAGTCACATATAATTCCATCTCTACGGGATCTGATGCAGACATAGACATAACACCTATCTGACTAGAGAAAAAGAAAACACATATTAAAAAATAACAATGGTCACTGATAGACAAAAAAGTGATCATCTCAAACAAGGATGTTATTGTAGACATTCTAAAGAAAAGTGCTCTTTCAACATCATGGTATGGGTTCCATAGGAGAATACCCTGGACTAGCTGACCCTTGAACAGTATGTGCCGATATATATACATCACAGGATCTCCTAAATTTAGTCCTGGGCTCCTCCAATAAATTGGGGTGCTCTTCCAGAAGCTGTGTTGGATCATGTTCAGCTTACTGAGATAGCCAATGGGAGCTCAGGAAACTGCTAGCACTGATACTTAAGCTTTTGTTGCCTCCACAAATTATCTACACATGGATTTGAAATTATCCATAGCTAAGCCTCACCTTATACCATATGAACAAAATCTTCGGTGGTACATATGTGTAACTATTTCCCATACATGGTGGTACATATGTATAAGAATTTCTTATACATAAAAATTTGAGCACCTCTATGTTTGGAAGGACATATGCAAGTAGCAAAAAACAAGGTTTCTCCAAGAAGGCTCCTCTCTCTAAGGGCTATTTAACAAGAGAGTTATTCTACAATTATTGTTTACTCTTGGCCAGTCATTCTCAACCTTCCTAATGCTATGACCCCTTAATACATTTCCTTATATTATAGTGAACTCCCTAACCAAAATATTCTTTTTGTTGCTCTTTCATAACTGTAATTTTGCTACTGTTATGAATCACAATGTAAATTTCTGTGTTTTCTAGTGGTCTTAGGCAACTCCTGTGAACGTGTTCCTTCCTCAGTCTAGGTTGCTATATTAGATTTTGAAAACTTGACTGTACAGTGGAGCAATCCAAAATGTGCAGAAACACTGGAGTGAGGTAGCCTTATGTCCCAGATAATGTCACTTAAACTAGAGATGGAACTGCAGAATGAAAACCTCCTCCTGACTTAGCAGAGCTGTTAAGTGGGAGTTCAATACTGTAACTGCCTGAAAGGGTCTCTCAATAACAGATGTCCTACTGTAGATTTTATATTCACATTGCTAATTTTCTACTTTAAACATTCTAACTCCTGGAACATTTCTCAGTGTCTACAATTAGAGTTTAAGAGTCTAGAGGCATTGTTGTTTTAATTTGGTATGACTCTACAAGAGTAGGAAGAATTTGTGCTGCCCTTATTGTACCTACATTGAAAAACACAAACAAAAGTGTGATATTAAAAAATTATTATACAGCACTTAGCTGCCTCAATTTATAGGTATACCTTTACGAAGGAGATACAGAGGCCCTTTCTCCTGGTTTCTTTTTTGCAGACTAGCCATTTTATTTGGCTTTGACTCACACTACCTTCATTTTACATGTGTCTTCTGCATCCAAAGTCCGGTCACGTGGTACCCCCTAGGTTGGGCTGCAGTCTGGGCTCAGGTTACATAGTACAGTCATGTTTATTTACTTTGCCTTAGTATAAAAATTGAGATGCCCCTTTCTGTTTATTACATTACAAAATGTTTAAGTGTACTTACCAAATCAAAAAGGCTTTGTATTCCACTTGGCGACCAGTAACTTCAAAGTCTCCAGAGACAGTCGGTCGTGTCTGGTCTCCAAGGTTCTCCTCTCGCTCTGAGTGTATAAAACAAATCTGCTTCTCCTCTCAACACACTTGGACGCCTCTCTTCTCTTTGTTCCCACTTGATTTAAAAACCTTCCCAGTGACTCTGCATCAGAAGAAAACAGTATTTCCCCCAGCCAAAGAGTTTCTCGCTGACCATGACTGATCAGATGATTTAATTCATCTTCCAAAATTGGAAAACTCTCCTCATTTCTTTCCACTAATATGACATCAGCATCTTACTCTCCCAGGGAAAAGCATAGGAATAAACACCTAGCTGCTTAAAAATAACTCCTTGGAAAACAAAGTATAAAAGGCAGCATATTGCAGCACATGCCAATACAATGGGAAACATGGGTCCCAAAGGAAAGTAGACAAGTTTGCTAGCCCATCATTATGAGGAAAATGGACTTCGTTCTCAGGCAAAGAATGCTACATGAGGATCTTTGATGCCAGAAGCAGGGGACATTTTATAACCCATTCTTCTCCAGAGTCTATTCATTTAACGTAACATCCGCTGAGAAGGTAGTGCAAAAGAATGTTTCTTTGGAAATGGACAGACTTTCTTGTTACATTTTTTCTTTTTCTAGCTTCTTTTGTGGCACCAGCTGTAGTGGACCCACAAGAAAAGACTCAGTCAAGCACTCTGAGGCTTTCAGGACCACACGAATCTGGCTGGAATCATCGTATTTTCATCATGTTGAATGAACTCTGGCTAACGTCGTCCTAGGACTGTGTAGAATTACATTTGTGTTTACATATGCTTGCAAGTCTGTGGGAGTGCATGTCCGCACCATGTGTATTTGTATACACGAGAAGGCTAGACATCAACATCAGATGTGTTCTATCACTGTCTTGGTTTTTTTTTTCTTTGAAACAGTCTCTAACTGAACCATTAACTCATCAACACTCTGGAGTGGACAGACAGCCACTCCAGCAATCTGCAACCTCCGGTACTAGGATTATATGGGATGCCATGGCCAAACTTTTCCCTGGGTACTGGGTACCCCACAACAGGCAATTCACCATCTCAGCCTTCTACCCCCTACCCCACCCTCCGCAGTTAGGGTTATAATTTTTTAAAGTTTCAGTTGTTGATTCATCACACCCTTATTTCTACATAAATAGAATCCAGCCTCATAACCTGTGCTGGCAATTTGAAATACATTTTCTTAATCCCTCTATAAGTTAAACCCCACCATTTTGGGCTGGGTATTTCCATACACTTCAGCCAAGAAAAGTAATGGAATTTCTCAGAAACTGTTAGAGAGCCAAAAGGTGTGCTAGATGTATTAAGCTTGTGTATGATCAAGAATGGAAGGCAAATAATACTGGGAAAAGCTGAAGAAACATATCTATCCTAGGAGAATGCAGAAGTTGGATTGGTGCCTTACTGGACAACAAGAGTGATGTAGGATGGATTAGACATCTTTATCTCCCAATTAGATCTCATTTTCCTAGATGGCAAAATAAAGCCATGTCCCCACACAGGAGAGAAATTCATATTCCATCCATCAGTCAGGCTCTTTACTGCTGATTAGATTTCCTAATAAAGAATGCTCAGTAGTAGCCATAATGAAAAACACTCCAAACTTGATGGATGGAGAGAATTGGAACCTCTTTAATAGGAGAGTTTTAGTTTAGGGTCTTTAAGAGTATTGCCAATTTAAATTCTCAGCAGAGTTTCCGTATACCAGTCTCCCTACTTCCACAGCAACAAAACTTATAGCCTGAAAGCTCTACTACCACAGTTGTCTTATACAGAGGGTCACAGAGAGAAGGTTGGGTGGGAACATTATGTAGATCTACTTACATATCTGGCCACATGTTCTTAGGGATTTGTTTATTCTGCTAGTTTGATTTTACTTCTCTGGTGAGTGTGATGCTAAGCTAAAGACCAGGTATAATGACATAACAAGAGCTAATATAGAAATGGAGCAAACCAAATTGTTCGCATCCTAACTTCCATCATCAGACAGGTCAGCCAAAACCCATGGTAAAAATAGTGGCAAAACAAATGTGAACATGGGACTGGAGAGATGGCTCAGCGGTTAAGAACATTGGCTGCTCTCCCAGAGGTCCTGAGTTCAGTTCCCAGCAACCACACAGTGGCTCAAGACCATCTGTAATAGAATCCGATGCCCTCTTCTGGTGTGTCTGAAGACAGTTACAGTGTACTCACATACATAAAATAAATAAATAAATCTTAAAAAAAAACAAAAACAAACAAACAACAACAACAACAACAAAACAGATATGAACATAAGGGTGCTACCACTTATCCAGCACTGCCCCTTTCCTACAACTAAGAATTCCCTGGGATTTTCTATTTCCACAGTCTAGATGTCAAAGAAAAGCTTTGGAGAAGACAAAGACACAGGTAGGTAGAGTTTAAAACCAGTTACCTGCATCTTAGACCAGCAATCTTCAACTTATGGATCATGACCCCTACAGGGTCACGTATCAGATATTTACATTACAATTCAAAATTGTAGCAAACAATTGCAGTAACAAAATACAGTTATGAACTAGCAATGGAAATAATTTTGTGGTTGGGGGTCACTACAACCTGAGAAACTGTATCAACTAGTGGCAATATTAGGGAGATTGAGACTGTGTTAGAATTCTCTTGACACTGACGTCAGCAAAAGAACTGTTTGAAGGCAATAAAGGTAAAAATGCCAGCAGAACTTCATGTTGGATTTCCTTCATGCTCCCCTGTCTGTTGTCATGAGGAAAACCTGTGATTCTACAAACAGTCAGCACTTAGTTTTTCCTGAAGAAGCAAATGTATTTGCAACTGATATTCTAAGTCTGGTTACTTGGTCATAAATTGTTATGAATGCAGAAGAGCTAAACCCTATTCATCCTCATCTTTCTATGTAGTGAGGTAGAGTTCTGAACACTTCTGAGTGACTGGCAAGTAACAGAGATTCTGGTCAGTTCTGCTCACTGCTATTTCTCCACACTGTGTAATGGCCAGCACAAAGTAGGGCTCTGCATTATTTCCTGAAAGGTGCTCATGTGTTGAAAATAAACACGCTGTTCAGAAATTTCTTAGTCATTGATCACGAGATGAAATGGATGGGAAAATTACTAGGATGCTTTAAAATCCTGCATAGTTCATTACTTTTAAGTGACAAATCACAGCGAATGAAATTGCAACATGTGTGGGATGGTTGTTGCAATTTGGATGAAATCAACATTAAAATGATAAAGCCTATGTCTCATTAGCAATATTTTTCTGTGATCAATATTGTTTAAGTTTTTAGCAATGACTCTATATCGAATTCTTGAAAATGGTCCATGTAGTGAGAAGGCTAGGCTGATTCTATGACAGACTTCAAATTGGCAGTTAAAGAGACTAGGCCGAAGAATTGGGCAAGTCCAGGCAAGTCCGGGCACGTCAATTACTAACAGAAAAACCCCCAGGCTCCTGCCTTCAAGCCCAGATAATGGAATGTCCCAGCCACCTGGCCTGTGCAAGGCCAGTGGGTCAGCAGCAGTTTCCAGACTTCCTCAGCTACTTCCTCAGTACAAATCCCAGATCTCCCCAGCAAGTTTCCAGCTCCCAAACCCCAGTAATGGAAAGTCCATGGAGATGGACCCAACAGATTCATATAGAGTCCACCTACTTACCCTGGAATTCCCAAATGTGCTTTAAATCAGGCTGCAAGCTCACTTGGGTATCTCTCTATTGTTGTAATGGGAGAGCCTAGAATGCTGGGCTTCTGCAGAAACACGTGAAATGTAAATAAATTAAAATAAAATTTAAAAAGACACCACTCTTTGCATTACATACTATTTGAGTCCGGGGTATCATTCTTCTCATGGACCCTTACAGTAGAAGCTGACACAGCCCACATAAAGACCACTGGGCCATGAGCGACTTCCTAAGCCAACATCCAGAAAATTATCTGCTGTTATCTACAACCTAGGACCACAGAGGGATGTGAAACTATCCTTGTTTGCCAGATTTGGCTTACAGGTCTTGGGCTTGCAGATAGGCACTGAGCAGCACAGGGAACAGTTTGGAACGAGGCCCTGGGTCAGCAGGACACTGATTTCCTGTTTGTGCCTAGACACCCACACTCTGCGTGAAGTCTGTTAATTTTTTCTGGTTTCTTCTTTTCACTTCTTCCGTGTAGTTCAAGAAAGTGTAAAACAAGTAGACACTTGTCGGAAATGGTAACTGTGTACAGCAAGCTCTAGAGCCAGTCTCCACCAGGAACACAGATCAAAACAGACCACAACTTTGCTTCCTTACAATTCCTTACATCCTACCGAGCTGCTCTACAGAGCCTTGAACTAAGGGCAGTGTTATCCAAATAAAATGTCAGTCCTCTTCTTCAAGAAAGTCTCTCTGTTCTTCCCATCATAAACAGCACAAAACTTTACAGAAGTCAGTTCCCACAAAGTCACCTTCCTCCAGCACCAGGGACCAAGGCTTCCAACTGTGCTCCTCTCCTTTTTTCTTATAAAAAATTCCACTCAGACATCTTCTGTCAGTTATGGGTGCTTGTGATTACAATAATTCGCCCATGAGGATATGACAATCAGCAGATGTTTGTATCTTAAAGGACATCTGGTGTTTGACTCAGGAGACGTTGTCATTCCTAATACGCATAGACAAGGGAGAGCAAGTTTGAGGACACCACAGTCTGATTCATCCACATTCTTCAGCAGGGAATGAAACACAAGGTAATAAATCAACCTAATTTTCTCATTTGATTTAAAATTTTTAAACGGTTAGGTAGTCTTTATTATTCTATTATTTTTAATGAACTGAAATCCAGAGAAATTAAAATTACTGAGTGCCGCTCCACACTGTGCAATGACTGACAAAAAGTGAGGCTCTACAATATTTCCTATAATTAATTAATATATTTAAAAAACCATGTTATTTGAAAGCTTAATAATAATTGATTATGTGATAAAAAAGAATGACGAAATTACTATGATGCTTTAAAGTACTATATATTCCATTACTTTTAAATGATAAATAATCAATGAAAGAAATTATAAGATATATAGAATTGTAGTTGCATTTTGGATAAAATAAGCTTTTAAAATGATGCTTATAGCCTATACTCCATTAGTCGTTAAATATCATAACTCTACATTTATTTCCAATAGTATACATTATTTCACCACATCAAAAATTTCAAGATGAATATTCACAAGCATTCATTTTTAAAACAAATGGGTAAGGCTTTCTATGTATGAGCTAGTACTCGGGAAACTTTTATTTATAATAAATAATGTTTTCAAATAAGAATGGGAATTTGAATGCCAGCTAGTTCGATGGTAGAAAGAGACTTTAAATGCCCTGAGATTTCCTTTCTCATACGTAATGAGGATCTCAGAATGGTTATATGAATTGATGTGTTTAAATACTTCACATTGATAGGTATGCAATTCTTGCCTAATACTTCACAGTTTTGAGAAGTAGAAAAAGTACTTATTCGTTTGAAAATTTATAATTATATATTTAAAACTCATAACTTAATCTTAAGTGACCTATATTATATTTTCACTTACAATATCTATTGTACATTCAATATATGTATGCTAATTATAACAATCGAGTAAGATAATTACCCTTAAAAGACTACAACATACAAATATGCTGTTTTCAGAAGTCATGGTGTCTTTTTTGATATTTTTCTCCCAAATAGAAGTAACTTTTTAAGCATTTATATTCAATGAAATCCCAGAAGGCTCATGAAAGGGACTGTAGAGATTTTTTTTTCCTCTTCTCTCTTGAAGGTCATGGATAAGATCCAACCTACTTTATTTATTTACTTTACTTTGCCAGAGATCCCTCACAAATGACACCAATTTATGTAAGTGTCTGATACCTAAAATTTCTGACTACTCATAAAATTTACTATTTTAAGAACTTAATTCTTTAAATATAGACCATGGCTCCCTCATTAAGAACCTAATAATTTAAGCTTTCACTCTTAGTACATGCATTTTAGCATTTCACTGTGAACAATTTTTGATAATCCTAGAAAAAATAAAAAAAAAAATAGGTGAGAAACAGCAAGGAAGTCTCTTGTATGTGTTGTGTCTGTGGGTGGGGAGTTAACCCACTGTGGTGGTTTGAATAAGAATGTTCCATAGGGTCAGATATTTAAGTGTTTAATCACCAGGGAGCAGAACACTTTGATAGGATTAGAAGGATTAGGAGGTGTGGCCTTGTTGGAGGAATTGTGTCACCAGGGGTAGACTTTGATGTTTACAAAATCCCAGGCCAGGCCCAGTAAATCTCTTTCTCTGTTGGCCTGTGAATCAGTATGTAATTCTCGGCTACTTTAGCCCTGTGCATACTCTCATGCTCTCCACAATGATGACAACAGACTAAACATCTAAATTGTAAGCAAGCTCCAATTAAATGCTTTTTTTGAGAGTTGTCTTGGTCATGGTATCTCTTCCCAGCAATAGAATGCAGCATACTGTGGAAAACACCTGCTCTAAACAAGATGGTGAGGGGACTGAGTAAGAAGTGCTTCCTCTCAGGTTACTTAAAAAGAGTGTAGAGTGAGTGACACTGAGACTTCTAGAATAGTATAGAGCAGAAAATTTCAACCTATGTGGGGTCATGACTCCTGTATGGGGTTAACAACCCTTCATAAGGGTTGCATATCAAATATCCTGCATATAAGGTATTTACTTTATGATTCATAACAGTAGCAAATGGCAGATATGATGTAGCAATAAAGATAATTTTATGATTGGTGGTCAGCCCAAGATAAGGAGGTATGTTAGAGGGTCACAGCACTAGGAAGGTTGAGAATTGCTATAGAGAATAGGACTTGAGGCCAAAGCAAAGAAGAGGAAACATAAATGAGAATGATGTTATGAAGTATCAGAATATAAGGCAACTCCGAACTCACAGAGTTTGAGATCTCAGAGTTTATTTAAGTTGAAGTGAGGATGTTCACTGGGGAGAAACCACAAATTTATGAATTCCACTAGCTTGCAGAGGCTTCTACAGTGGTTTCTGGGTTTGTTTCTTTGTTTTGTTTTATTTGGTTTGGTGCTGGAGATCAAAGTCAAAGTCTCATTGTCTTTGACAGAATAATGGCATCTCAATGGTGTCTGGGTGGAAATATCAGTGATCTATGCATGCTACCTTTCTTTTCACAAAGGAGTTAAGATTGATAATTGTTTTACCTGTAGGGAAAGTTTTGCATGTACATGCACCTAATATAATTAAATATCTCTACAAATAGAAGAGGAAGACTGTGGTGGTTAGAAGAGTTATGCCCCCCCCTCCATAGACTTATGTGTTTGAATGCTTGACCCATGGGGGTGGCACTGGCATGTGGCATTGTTGGAGGAACTGTGCCACTGTAAAGGTAGTCTTTGTGGTCTCACACATAAGCTCAAGCTAACCCTAGTACAGAAGAAAGTTTCCTCTTGGCTTTCTTTGAATCAAGAGCTATAACTCTCAGCTCTTCTAGTACCATGTTTGCCTACACACTGCCTTGCTTCTTACCATGATGATAATTGACTAAACCTCTAAAATTATAAGTCAGTTCCAATTAAATGCTTTTCTTTATGAAAGTTGTCTTGGTCACAGTGTCTTTTCACAGCAATAAAACCCTAAGGCAGAAGTTTGTACCAGGGACTTGGGTAGTGGTTTGACAGACCTGACCATGCTTTTGTTTGGAAGAATGTGGATTTGAGGACTTTGGAAAGCAGTGAAATGTTTTAAGTGGGACTTAATGAGCCCTACTAATAGAAGAATAGAAGACAGTGGTATTGAGAATGATTTGCACTGTGGGGCCCTGGCTCATGAGATTTCAGAGGAGAAAAAATTTTGTGTGTGGCCTAGAGAAAGTTCTTGTGGCATTTTAAGGAAGAATGTAGCTACTTTTTGCCCTTGTATGAGACTAAAGTGAAGAGATTTAGATTAATTGCATTGACAAAGGAAGTCTCAAAACAGCCTATCATAGGCTCTGGCTTGAGGTTGACTCTTACAAAGAGCCTTGTGATCAGATACAGCAAACGGAGAAAGAAAAATTACAAAATGTATAGTACAAAGATTAATGGAAGACCAGGAAGTAAAATGGAGCTAAGTCCAGTATTGAAAAATATTAAATGGAATTAAGGGAGTGATGACCTCAGAGCAAGATCTCATCCAGCTAAGCTTATTGTTATGATTTTTACAGTTGAAGAGGGATAGTTATATAATGTTAGGCATTATTATGACCTGGTTATTGTTTTTATTTGGACTTAAAGAGATATGATTGTGTGTTAAATTGACAAAGGATGGATTGTGATGGCTACCTCAGCTATTATCTTGACTATATCTGGAATGAACTACAATCCAGGAATGGGGAGCACACCTCTGATCAGGATCTTGAGGCTGGAAGACACATGCTTTTGATGTGGTCTTGAGGAGTGGTTACTAAGCTTAACACCAATACTCTTCAAACTATTCCACAAAATAGAAACAGAAGGAACACTACCCAATTCCTTCTACGAAGCCACAATTACGCTGATACCAAAGCCACACAAAGATCCAACAAAGAAAGAGAACTTCAGACCAATTTCCCTTATGAACATCGATGCAAAAATACTCAATAAAATTCTTGCCAACCGAATCCAAGAACACATCAAAATGATCATCCACCATGATCAAGTAGGCTTTATCCCGGGAATGCAGGGTTGGTTCAATATACGGAAATCCATCAATACAATCCACTACATAAACAAACTCAAAGAACAAAACCACATGGTCATTTCATTGGATGCTGAAAAAGCATTTGACAAAATTCAGCATCCTTTCATGCTTAAAGTCTTGGAGAGAACAGGAATTCAAGGCCCATACCTAAACATAGTAAAAGCAATATACAGCAAACCGGTAGCCAGCATCAAACTAAATGGAGAGAAACTTGAAGCAATCCCACTGAAATCAGGGACCAGACAAGGCTGCCCCCTTTCTCCTTATCTTTTCAATATTGTACTTGAGGTACTAGCTCGGGCAATTCGACAACATAAGGAGGTCAAAGGGATACAAATTGGAAAGGAGGAAGTCAAACTATCATTATTTGCAGACGACATGATAGTCTACCTAAGTGACCCAAAAAACTCCACTAGAGAGCTCCTACAGCTGATAAACAACTTCAGCAAAGTGGCAGGTTATAAAATCAACTCAAGCAAATCAGTGGCCTTCCTATACTCAAAGGATAAGCAGGCTGAGAAAGAAATTAGGGAAATGACCCCCTTCACAATAGCCACAAACAGTATAAAGTATCTTGGGGTGACTCTTACCAAACATGTGAAAGATCTGTATGACAAGAACTTCAAGACTCTGAAGAAGGAAATGGAAGAAGACCTCAAAAAATGGGAAAACCTCCCATGCTCATGGATCGGTAGAATCAATATAGTTAAAATGGCCATTTTGCCTAAAGCACTATACAGATTCATTGCAATACCCATCAAAATCCCAACTCAATTCTTCACAGAGTTAGAAAGAGCAATTATCAAATTCATCTGGAACAACAAAAAACCCAGGATAGCTAAAACTATTCTCAGCAACAAAAGAAAATCTGGGGGAATCAGTATCCCTGACCTCAAGCAATACTACAGAGCAATAGTGTTAAAAACTGCATGGTATTGGTACAGCGACAGGCAGGAGGATCAATGGAACAGGATTGAAGATCCAGAAATGAACCCACACACCTATGGCCACTTGATCCTCGACAAAGAGGCTGAAAACATCCAATGGAAAAAAGATAGCCTTTTCAACAAATGGTGCTGGTTCAACTGGAGGTCAGCATGCAGAAGAATGCGAATTGATCCATCCTTGTCTCTTTGTACTAAGCTCAAATCCAAATGGATCAAGGACCTCCACATAAAGCCAGACACTCTGAAGCTAATAGAAAAGAAACTGGGGAAGACCCTTGAGGACATCGGTACAGGGAGAAAGTTTCTGAACAGAACACCAATAGCGTATGCTCTAAGAGCAAGAATTGACAAATGGGACCTCATAAGGTTACAGAGTTTCTGTAAGGCAAAGGACACCATCAAGAGGACAGATCGGCAACCAACAAATTGGGAAAAGATCTTCACCAATCCTACATCAGATAGAGGGCTAATATCCAATATATATAAAGAACTCAAGAAGTTAGACTCCAGAAAACCGAACAACCCTATTAAAAATGGGGTACAGAGTTAAACAAAGAATTCTCACCTGAAGAACTTCGGATGGCAGAGAAGCATCTTAAAAAATGCTCAACTTCATTAGTCATTAGGGAAATGCAAATCAAAACAACCCTAAGATTTCATCTTACACCAGTCAGAATGGCTAAGATTAAAAATTCAGGAGACAGCAGGTGTTGGAGAGGGTGCGGAGAAAGAGGAACACTCCTCCACTGCTGGTGGGGTTGCAAATTGGTACAACCACTCTGGAAATCAGTCTGGTGGTTCCTCCGAAAACTGGGCACCTCACTTCCAGAAGATCCTGCTATACCACTCCTGGGCATATACCCAGAGGATTCCCCACCATGTAATAAGGATACATGCTCTACTATGTTCATAGCAGCCCTATTTATAATTGCCAGATGCTGGAAAGAACCCAGGTATCCCTCAACAGAAGAGTGGATGCAAAAAATGTGGTATATCTACACAATGGAGTACTATTCAGCCATTAGAAACAATGAATTCATGAAATTCTTAGGCAAATGGATGGAGCTAGAGAACATCATACTAAGTGAGGTAACCCAGACTCAAAAGGTGAATCATGGTATGCACTCACTAATAAGTGGTTATTAACCTAGAAAACTGGAATACCCAAAACATAATCCACACATCAAATGAAATACAAGAAGAAAGCAGGAGTGGTCCCTGGTTCTGGAAAGACTCAGTGAAACAGTATTTGGCAAAACCAGAACGGGGAACTGGGAAGGGGTGGGAGGGAGGACAGGGGAAGAGAAGGGGGCTTACGGGACTTTCGGGGAGTAGGGGGGGCTAGAAAAGGGGAAATCATTTGAAATGTAAATAAATTATATCGAATAAAAAAAAAGAATGAAAAAAAAAAAGATCTTGTGAAAAGGAATTAGAGAAAAGCTTAGGTGCAGGCATGTTGGAACATGCTTTTAATCCCAGGAGACAGAGGCAAGCAGATCAGAATTCAAGGTCAGCCTTGAACAGTTTGAAGTAAGAAGAGCTTGGCTTCAGGTTTAGTAGTACACAACTTTAATCCCAGCATTCAGGAGACTGAGGTATACAAGTTGCTGAGTGCAAGGTCAGTCTATAAAGCAAGTTCTAGGACAGCTAAGTTGAAGCAGTGAAGGAAACCACTGAAAGCAGAAACCTGGTAAAGATGTAATAAAACAAGAGGGCCATGTTTCAGACTTAATAAACAGCAGAAGTCAGCAGCTTTGGCCAAGTGGCTCTGGCTTTACAGCCAAGAATAGGAAGGACTACTGGTTACCTGGAGCTAAGAAGTTAGTGGTAATTAAGAAGAGACTAGCACTATTGAGATGAAATTTCCTGGTTTGTGTTTTCTGGGACCACAAAGAAACTATATTCCAGAGATAGAGCTTCTCCTGACAGCCAGACTTGGTAATGTGTAAGAATCACTCAGGTAGCACTAGTTTTGAAGGCACAAAGAGGTCATGAAGAAGAGCTGAGGCTTGGGACTGTGCCTAGCCATTGGTGAAGGTGCAGCCTCAGTGGCAGTTAATGTTGAGGCTTGGCACCATGAAGAGAGCCTATGAGAAGCTATTGGTGAAAGTGCACCCTAGTTGTGGAGAAAGACCCCAGCATATTAGAAGTAACGGTACCATGGGATGACCACTAAGGCCAGCAGCAGTGGTGAATGGGAGTCAGTCAGAGCTTAGAGTACTACAGAGGGCAGAGCTAGAGAAGTCACCCAAGCCCTTTGGAAGAGACCTGAAGACCATATGTGGATCTCAGACATCAGAACTAGAAGTCATGAAATTTAAGTTGCCTTGGAGACCCCAAGATGTTAGAAATGCCAGACCTGTGGGATACCTGATCAGGAAAGCTAGCATGACATAGAGCCAGCCCAAGAGAAAGAATATTGTTGCCATCAGAAAAGCAGAAAGGAGTTGGACATCAGACATGGACATGCAGAGGTTGGAGTCTGCTCATTTGGTTTTTGGTTTTGTTTGCTCCATGCTCCATCATTTCATCTGTATGATGTTTTAGAACTGTAATATATATCCTGTGCCATGATACATTGGAAATATGTGATCTGATTTTTGATATTCATTTTATAGGGGATTACAGTTTAGAGATTTCAACCAGTCTCAGAAGAGACTTTGAACTTTGGACTTTTAAACATTGTTGAGACTGTGATGGACTATGAAGACTTTTGAATTTGGACTAAAGACATTTTGCATTATGTTATGGCTATAACCATATGGGAGCCAAGGAGTGGAATATGGTGGTTAGAATAGGTATGGGCCCCAATAAATTCATATGTTTGAATGCTTGTCCCATAGATAGTGGCCCTATTAGAAGATGTGGCCTTGTTGTTGTCAATGTGAAGGTAGTCTTTGAGTTCTCGTTTATAAGCTCAAGCTATATCCAGTACAGAAGAAAGTCTCCTCCAGGCTTCCTTTGGATCAAAATATAGAACCCTTTGCTCTCCCGGAACCATGTGTTCTTGTACACTACCTTGCTTCCTGCCATGATGATAATGGACTAAACATCTGAAACTGTTAGCTAATACCAATTATATTTTCCTTTATAAGAGTTGCCTTGTTTATGGTGTCTCTTCACAGCAATAAAACCCTAACTAGGAAGGAGGCATACGAAATCAAAGTGAGGTTATGCAAGGACAGAGATGCACAGCTGTCTTTTAAGATGGAGGAAGGGCCTATTGCCAAGAAATGCAGGTGCCTCTGGAACTGAGAAACGATAAGGAAACTGATAATTCTTCTTGTTTCTAGGATAAAATTCAGCCAAAATACCACCTTAATTTTATCTTAGGGAGACTTCTTCATGACTTCTAAACTACAGTGTTTCAAGATTATAAGTCTGTATTGTTTAAGCCAGAGAATTTTTTGTGGTTTGTTGTAGCAGCCATGGGGAACTAACACACACACATACACACACACACACACACATACACACACACACCCTGTGGTATCTCTCTCTGCAGCTGCAGTTGAAGGTTTCATGTAAACTAGCAGTTTAACAGAAGCCAAAATAAGAATAAGCAGTTAGGTGCAGGAGGAGGAACTGCACAAGCAGGTAGTTCAGCAGAAGCTAAAATAAGTTACATGGAGCATCTTAACCTCATACTCATGGATCAGTTGGATTAACATAGTGAAAATGGCTATTTACCAAAAGCAATCTACAGATTTAATGTAATCCCTATCAAAATTACAACACATTTTTTTACAGACCTTGAAAGAACAATTCCCAACTTCATATGAAAAAACGAAAACCTCAAGATAGTCAAAACAACCCTGAACAACAAAAGGAACTCTGGAGGAATCACCATCCTAGACTTCAATCTGTACCTCAGAACAATAGTGATAAAAGCTGCATGGCATTGGTATAGAACCAAACAGGCTAATGAATGGAACAGAATCAAAGACCCAGAAATAAATTCCCACCACCTATGGACACTTGATTTTCTACAAAGAAGCCCAAATCATACAATGGAAAAACAAAAGCATATTCAACAAATGGCAACAAATGATGCTGGTGAAACTGGATATCCGCTTGTAGAAGAATATAAATACATCAACATTCATCACCTTGCCCAAATTCAAGTGTATCAAGAACTCTAACATAAAACAAGATACACTAAACCAAATAGAGGTGAAAGTGGGAAAAAGCCTTGAACAAATTGGAACAGGAGGCAATTTACTGAACAGAACACCAATGGCACAGGCCCCAAGATTAAGAATTGATAAATGGGACATGATGAAACTGAAAAGTTTCTGTAAATCAAAGTCCACTGTCTACAGGGCAAAACAGCCACCTAAAGATTGGAAAACAATCTTCCAAAATATATAAACCATTTCAGAAGTTAGACTCCAAAAAAAAAAATCAAATTTGAAAAGGAGACATGGAACTAAATAGAATTCTCAACAAAGGAATCTCAAATGGCCAAGAAGCACATAAAGAAAAGCTTATCATGCTTAGTTATCAGGGAAATACAAATCAAAATGACCCTGAGATACCACTTTACACCAGTCAGAATGGTCAAGATAAAAACCTCAGGTGACAACATGTGCTGGCAAAGACATGTAGAAAAGGGAACACTCCTCCACTGCTGGTGGGAATACAAACTTGTACAATCACTTTGGAAATCATCTGACAGTTTCTCAGAAAATTGAAAATAGTTCTATCTAAAGACCCAGCTATACCTGGACATATACCCAAAAGATGCCCCATTATACCACAAGGACATGTGCTTTATTATATTCATAGCAGCTTTATTGGTAATAGAACATGGAAACAACCCAGATGTCCCTCAACTAAAGAATAGATAAAGAAAATGTGGTACATTTACACAATGGGATACTACTCAGCTATTAAAAACAAGGACATAATGAACTTGGCAGGCAAATCGATGGAACTAGAAAATATCCTGAGTAAGTTTGATGGCTTGTATGTGCTTGGCCCTGGGGGTGGCACTATTAGGAGGTATGGTCTATTTTGAGTATATGTGTCACTGTGAACATGGGCTTTAAGAACCTCATCCTAGCTGCCTGGAAAATAGTCTTTTCTTAGTAGCCTTCAGATAAAGATCTAGAACTCTCAGCTCGGCCCACACCATGCCTGCCTGAAAGTTGCCATGCTCCTGCGTTGATAATATTGGACTGAACCTTTGAACCTATAATCCAGCACCCTGATTAAATGTTGTCCCTTATAAAACTTGCCTTGGTCATGTGCAGACAACCCATGACCATGGTTAGGGTTTTACTACTATCCCTAACCAATGCAGTGAGGTAACCCAGTCCCAAAAGCACAGGCATATTCACTGATAATCGGGTATTAGCCACAAAATACATAATGTTCACGATACACCCCACAGACCCAAAAAAGTTACATAAGAAGAAAGGCACACACAAGGATGCTTGAATCACACTTTGAAGGGGAAATAGGAGACAGGGAAAAGGAAGAAAATGAGAAGAGTGGAAGTGGAAGAGGAAGGGAATAGGGGAATCGGGATCAAGTGCTGGGAAAGACAGTAGAGAGTTACAGTGGGCCAGGAGAATGCAGGATGTATGCAGCTACCTGGAGTAGGGGTTAGGGGCAAATCTCTAGGAAGTCCCAGAGACCTGGGATAGGAAAGGCACCCAGAAGTTAAGGGGAATGACCTTTGTGAAGATGCCTAATATTAGAGACACAGAACCTGAGTGTCAACCACCAGGACCCCCAGTGGAAGAACAGGGACACCAACCCACCCACTAAACTTTTGACCCATAATTTGCCCTGCCTAAAAGAAATGCAAGGATGGAGCAGAGACTAAAGGAAAGGTCAACCAATAACCAGCCTAACTTGAAACCCATCCCATGGGTATACACCAGACCCTGATATTATTAATGATACTCCTTTATACTTGCAGACAGTAGCCTAGCATAAATGTCCCTTGAGTGGCTCTACCCAGCACCAGACACAAACAAAAGCAGAGGTCAGGGACGCCTGGTAGAGTTGGGGAAAGGATCAAAGGCCCAGAAGCAGATGAGAATTCCATAAAAAGATGAACATGGTCAACAAACCCTTGGAGCTCCCAGAATCTGACCCACCAATCAAAGAACATACGTGAGCTGGAACAAGAATCCCTGACACATATGTAGCAGACAGGTAGCTCAGTCTTCATGGCTTCCCTGTCTGACCTTAGTGGGAGAGGATATGCCTAATCTGGCAAAGACTTGATTAGTCTGGGCAGGGCACATCACTCAGAGGAGAAGGAAAAGAGAATGGGGGAAGGGACTTGGTAAGGGAGGGACCAGGAGGGGGAGCAGCATTTGGGATATAAATAAACACGTTAATTAATTAAAAAATGAAAATAAAGAGGAGTTATTAGATTGGCTTTCACAATGTTGGTAGGTAAGGAAGTAATGGCTATCAGCACACTGGAGAGTCTAGGAAATACAGTGCTTCATCGTGAAACCAGAGAGCTCAGAAGTCCCAATCTGGTGCTGAAAGGCAGGGAGATTCCAAGGGAGCCACTGGTCTTTAATTCACAGTGGAAGGCCAGAGGGTCTGAAGGTATTAAAGGATGGTAACAGCAGCAACAAGTCACGGGACCTTATTCACCAGTCAGACGTGAAGGCAGGGAGCCAAGCAGCGCCGCCTTTCCTCAAGCCACTTTATATCTGGATACCATCACTCTGGGGAAGGGTCTTATCTCCTCCAGAACATGGCTTCCCAGGCCCTCCCAGGTCTTCCCAGACCCTGCCAAGCTCTCCTTCTCAGTCCCTGTCAGGCCCCCTCCAGAGGCATACTCCCTAGTTAACTGCAGATCAAATCAAGTTGACAATCAAGATTGACCATTACAATTTCATAAAGAAGACAATTCTGAAGGTTCATACAGGAACTAGGAAAGGTGGGCAAAAAGGAGAAGAAAGAAGAAAGAGCGAAGAGATATGGCCTCTGTAAGGAAGCAGATCCCTGGCAGGGTAGGAGAAACCAAGCAAGACATGGACGCAAGACATGGACGCAAGACATGGAAGCAAGCCACAAAGCAGCTTCCTTCCAATTTTCTTGCAGATCCTGCTTGATCCGTTCCCTCCACTTCCATCAGTGATGGATTGTGATCAGGATGTATACGCCAAATGATCCCTCCCCAGGTTGCTTTTTGTCACGGCAATCATCACAGCATACAAAAGCAAACTAGAGCACTGTTTTTATAGAGGACCCAAGTTTGGTTCCCAGGGGCAACCAACCCCCTCTTCTGGACTCGAATGTGAATAAATACACAGAGACATGTGTATATTCGGTTTAACACAATTTAAAAAATTTAAATATGCATATGATTCTGTAAAAAATAAAAATGGTAAATCTTCAAAAAAAAAAAAAAAAAAAAAAAAAAAACAGCCAAGAGCCCTCTAGCAGGAATCAAAGAGAAAGACCAGGAAAGAGAAACATAATCAGAGACGTCACTGTAAAAAGATGGACTTACCAGTCACTGAATAGGTGAAAATGTAGTTCAACCTAGAAAGAAAGCATATGGGATGTGTTTCTCAGGACAAAGTAAAAATGTCTATAGTCTTCAAACTTAATAAGAGCAGGACCTAAGAGCGGCAAAGAGCTGAGGTGGACAGAGGGCTGCAGTCCAAAATTCCTTCCTTTACAAGTCAAGACATAAAGCAAATTCTACATTCCAGAGGCCAAAATGAATGTTACCCATCATAGGAAGCTGTAAACATAGCCAACAAATAACACTGAAGAGATTTGGCTTCAATCAACTAAAATTTCCATACGCTTTATGTTTCACATTATTGAGCAGGAAAAGGCGTGAGCATAATTTTGAATGAGCATCATACCCTCCCCAAGGATTTAACTCTTTTAATGATGAAAATAAGGCTCTCAGCTTTAATCTATCCAAAGAGAAGACCAAAAGAAGAAAATCACTGCAAGTTCCAAGGAAGCCTAAACTGCCTAGTGAGTTCCAGGCCAACCTGAGCTACACAATGACTTGCAGAGCTCTCTCTAAGAATAAGAGCCTGTCTCAAAATAAAAACCACAACAGAGAAAGTAATGCTCAAAGGAATTCCATAGCATACAGAGGTCTGAAGCAACATAACATTTCCATTCCATAGCCTTCCCTTACTGCTGATATTTAATAACCTGAAGAAGAAACTAGTTTCAGAATGAATAACAACACTGCACAAAAACAAAGTATTTCCAGCATGAATTAACATGAATTAGCATTCCACATTCTAGTCATATGTGCCGTGGCATAGAACAGGAGTCAGAAAGGATTTCTTGTGAACGATGACTGTCCAGTATACATGTGGGGTTCTGTAGGGCATACTGCCTTTATTGTAATTACTGTGCTCTGCGTTTTGATGAAAGCAACTGTAAGGAACACATTAGCAGAGACAGGGCTATGTTCCCATGCAACTTTATTAATAAACACTGAGGCATATATTTCATATAATTTTCAAATACTAGAAAATACCCTTTTGATTAAATTTTCAAGAACTGGAAATTACAAAATTTAATCTTTACTCACCATCTTTGGTCTATTGGTCCATCTTTGGCCTATTGGTCCATCTTTGGTTTATTGGCCCATCTTTGGTCAAGGCTCACACAAAATGGGGCAAGGAACTGGATTCTAATTACATGTCAGTTTGAGACTATGAATGATGGGAAGTCATTTTTTACCCGCCTATCTTGTTTTTCTGTGTCTTTCCTTTGGCTGGCCCTTTTTTTTAAAAAAAAAATAATTAATTTATTTATTTTATAAATATCATTCTTTTCAGACACACCAGAAAAGAGCATCAGATCACATTACAAAGGGTTGTGAGCCACCATGTGGTTACTGACTGGGAGTTGAACTCAGGACCTCTGGAAGTGCAGTCAGTGCACTTATGTATGTATGTATGTGTATATATATACATATATAGATAGATATAGATAGATAGATATAAATATAGATAAGTGCAGTCAGTGCACTTAACTGGTGAGACATCTCTCCAGTCTCTGACTGGAATTTTTCAATGAGGAAAATATCCCTTGTACTTAAAGAGGTACTGACAGACTACACTTCACTTTAATAACTGTGGAAAGAGGACAATAGCTCGCAGTTCCATGTTTTGCTTTAGATATAAGCTAAGCCAAAGCAGGAGACCTGGTCAGAGAACCAGAAGAGAGGCAGTGGGCAGTTTTCCTCTATGTAAGAACTGACCAATCAAGATACCATGATCCTTCAGCTTCAAGTTACCACCTGCATGATTAATATTGTCCAGAAGGGTGAACTGAGGGTTAATTTCATGTGCCTATTTGGCTGAGCCAGTCTACCCATGGTACCAATTTTGTCAAATGCCTGCATAAGTAATGCTGTGGAGGTACATTTAAATATCACTAACTCTAAATACACTTTGAGTATATCATCCTTGGTATATGGGGATCCTCAGGGGTGGGGGAGACTCATTTAACTAGTTAAATGTTGAAGAAAACAAAGCTAAACACAGAGCTTCAATGAAGAAGAAGAGATTCTGTTTCTCAGGGTCATCAGGCCTCATAGGCAATGTAGATTTTCCTGTGGCTGTAGCATCTTGGTTCAACTGAGTGTCTCAGTTTCTCTTGATGGATTAAAATAATGATAGGTAGATGAGATAGATCATATATATAGATATAGATAGATATAGATATAGAGCTAGAGCTAGAGCTAGAGATAGAGATAGAGATACATACATACATACATACATACATACATACATAGATATATAAATACATAGATATATAGATAGACAGATGATATACAGATAAATAGGCAGATGGAGATAATAAACATATGCATCAGTTCTATTTCTTAAGCCAGAATTAAATCAGGAAATATAAAGTATTCTTAGCTATAATTTTGAATTAGATCAATCCACATCTGACAAGATCACCCCTGACTATTTCATTCTCAAGAACCATGGATCCACTTTTTTTGAGAAAGACAAACATCATAGGTTTGATTTCTGTTTCACACAGTTGAGGGGTCCTTAATTGTTGTATAAGTATTTTAAGATTAAAAAAAAACTAACAGTGTCTTGCTCCTTAACAAATCACTGGAGTGTCAAAACCACATACACCTATATAAACACGACTCATCTATTTGAAGTTGCCAAAGATTCTTAGTAGGACAAAAAGCCCTAGGTGTCCACGCACCAGAACTGTTTCTATTCCTTACTTTTCATAAGAAAGGTTTTATTTCCCCAGATGATCAGAGAGCACACTTGGAGAAAAATCTGTTGATATTTCCCTTGCTGAGCTTTAAATAGCCCCAGAATGTGTGATATATCTTTTGTAGTGAGTGCTTTAGAGAAAAATCGTTGCTTTTAAATCTTATGCCTGCCCCAAATGTAAAGTGAAATAAATTCCTCTGTGAATGAGCCCCTGCCACCTCTCAGAACTGAATTGTAATATGTAAGGTTTCTCTGAGACAGGCCATTTTGTGAGTGTGCATGTGCGTGTGCGTGTACGTGTGTGTGTGTGTGCGTGTGCGTGTGCGTGTACGTGTGTGTGTGTGCGTGTGCGTGTATGTGTGTGTATGTGTGTGTGCGCGTGTGTGTGTGTGTGTGTGCATGTGCGTGTGCGTGTGCGTGTGTGTGTGTGCGTGTGCGTGTGTGTGTGTGTGTGCGCGCGCGCGCGTGCGTGCTCTTAAAGGCTGAAAAGCTAAGAGGATTGATAAATTTCAAATCTCTATAGCTATAGGGGTTGTATAAAGCAATAAGCTTCTATCTGCATGCCATTTTAGCCAGAAAACACGTGATCTCTTCTAACTGAGATTTCTTGGGAATTGGTTTTAGTTCAATGAGCAGGGAGCATTTCACCCCACTGGTGCAAACTGTGAATAGTTATGATAGCAATGATAACAGCAGCTTCGGATTTGTGCTCCCAGAGTCTGTGTTCCATCACTGTGATGAATCCGGGTACAGAGCGTGGTGGCTGCAGCGTCTTCATTTGGTTGTCAGCATGTCCTCAGACTACCAAAGATATAATTAAAACCCCAAATCAACAGACTGCTTGGCTGCGGGCTACTATAGAGATCGGAGCACCAGTTTCTTTTATGGGTCTGTAATCACTTCATGTGAATCACCTCACCTCCAAATCCTCCCCAGAATCAATAAGACTAAAATTAAAAAGTGTCAGCTACTATTGGTTCAGCATATCCGTCACACCTGTCACCTCCTCGGCATCTCATACAGCATTTCCATAATAATCTATTGCCCTTTCCAAATTGAAGATCAGGAGGTTTCGAGACAGTGAGGCCGATTAACTGAACTAAGGTTGCAAAGCTCCTAAAGGACCCAGTTTCAGTCGCAGAGCGATGCTGCCTTTATGGACCGACTTCCTGGAGTGCCCATGCTGAGGCTGTGAAGTGGTACAATAGAATAGATGCAGTCTTGGGTGCTCTGGGTTGCTTTCTTCTTCTACATCTCTGATCAAACCACAGAATATGAAAACTTACTGGATAACCTAAAAAAAACCTGACTTCCCAAGGTCACGTCCCCTGCAATCAACGGAAGAAAACATTCTACACTCTGAGCCACCTGTTCTCCTTGACCAGGGTTTCACAGCTGGGTAGAAAGGAAGCCATACACTAAAGAGACTCTGTGGTCCGTGGATATGACTTGCAAATATTGGCTCTGACTCTCAGTCATGTACTCCAGAAGAGCTACTGGGCATGACCGGTAGGAACTGAAATGTACAAAGCCCGTGGCTGAGTATGCAAGCTTGTGGACGTATCTGTGGATGCAGATGGAGGCTTCATTGCCAAGAACTGTGCAAAGAAAGCACAACCTTCAAGAACTGTACACCTACTCACCACGAGCGTGCAAATGTAAGCATTTGGGTTTTGAAGAAGAGTGAGTTATATCTCGATTTAAAGTCTCCAGGAACAGGAGATGCAACAAGGATACTTTTCTCAATCAGATATGCATCACTGAGATTGTTAACCAAACTGTCTGCACCTAGGGTGTTGGGAGGGAGGGGGACCTAGTGTCATTGTTCCTGAAAGCACTGGTCTCCTTAATCCAAAAAATCATTTTCTTGAATCATTGGATTTGATGGTTTTTTTTTTCTACTGTCCACTCCAAACCTTACCAGTTATATGCCACTGAAACTGACTAGGAAATTATACTGTGTAAAATGACAAGGGGGAAACATGCAATCCAAGGGTGATCTAGAGGAGTGGTTCTTAACCTTCCTTTTTTTTCCTTTTTCAAGACAGAGTTTCTCTGTGTAGCCCTGGCTGTCCTGGAACTCACTCTGTAGACCAGGCTGGCCTCAAACTCAGAAATCTGCCTGCTTCTGCCTCCCAAGTGCTAGGTTTAAAGGTATGTGCCACCACTGCCCGGATGTTCTTAACCTTCCTAATGCAACCTTATAATACAGTTCTTCATGTTGTGGTGACCACAACCATAAAATTATTTTTGTTGCTACTTCATAACTGTAAGTTTTCTAGTTATGAACTGCAATGTAAACATCTGATATGCAAGGTATCTAATATGTATATCCGATATATATTATATCAATATCATAAATTTATAAGTATGCATGTATATATTCTATAGTAAAGGGGAATTTGCTAGAAAGTCTTATCACCTATCAGAGCAACAGTGGTTTTTTGCACGTTGGGTAGTCAACAGTGGCTGATTGCACACTGAAGAAATTGAAACCCCATAGAGATCAGGCCCAGTAGCCTGATCTTTAACAGAAGCACAGTAGTCCCAGTCTTCTGTTAAAGGCCTAGAAGATTCAGGGTAAGTTGCTGATCTTAAAGTTCATGCTGGCAAGCCAAGGCCTGGACTCTGATGTTACTAAAGGATGGTTGCAGGAGCCCCAATAACTGACAGTAGGATTGGGACACCCAGCTGTTTTTGCTGTCTCACAACCCAAAGAAAATGCCAAGATGTTGATTGCTACTATGAAAATGTTAATGCTGGTCATGATTGTTTCTTACATCTGAAAGACTGATAATGGGCCAATATACATTAAGTGTATTCTTTGCCTCCTTTGCATGGCCTGGGGTATCTCCTACTGGACTGAATTTCTCCCTAACCTTCAAGGTCAAGCTATCCTTGAGCAGGTCCACTCTTCTCTCTCTCAACAACAACAACAACAACAGGGGATATGGGGGATTCAACCCCAGGATGATTTTAAGGTTTTGTTTTTGTTTTTGTTTTTGTTTCTTTGTTTTGTTTTTTGTTTTTTTGAGAATCAGGGTCTCTCTCCAGCATATAAATACTGGGGAGCTATGCTGCCATAATTAACTTCTTTTGCCCCTTGTCTATTTGGAGAGACCCTATAGATAACACGTGGAAGGGTTCAGCCCTTCTACTAACCATGGGATGAGGGTCTGCCTGTGTTCATCTAGAAGGAGCAGACAAGCTCCTTTCGGCTCCTGGCAGATCCACCAAGCCTTACACTGCCGCTGGTCCAGATGGAGGAGATGGAGCTGTTAAGGAAAGCCTTGCAACCGGTAGCAAGGACATCTCAGATAACCATCCCAGTGACCTGGGGGAGTGTCAAAACTCTCATAAGCCAGACACACACACACACAAATGTTTCCAGAAGGACCAGAGACAGGACCGTATACCCCTTTTCTACTGGTGTGTGCTATCATATGGCTAATTCTCAAGCATATACCCAGCCACTCTTGTGGGCTGGCGTTTAGAATCTGCCTATTTTTCCCCATTAGTTGGGATTCCTGTTTGCCTGCCATGTACAGTGACAATCCAGCAACGGGAGAGAGCCAATTCCCATCAACTCTACCCTAACACTTCCATTTAACAGGTCATTCGATTCAACTTAACCCCAGTGATAGTGTTTTTTTGTTGTTGTTTTGTTTTGTTTTGTTTTGTTTTGTTTTGTTTGTCCACCAGAAGATATATGCCCAGAGGATTTGATCCTACTGGCTCAGGTAGTCAGTCACTGGTGACTTCTCCAATTGGGTCCAGGCTCCTTTGAGTAGGTCGTGGCCAATGTGCTTTGCCTCCACCACCCTCCAATGGGGAACCCAAACAGACACTTACCAACAGGTTTTTGTAAGGGTAAATGAGACATTCCCTATCCCTTGAAATATCAGGACTTGCTGTGCATCAAGTCGCTCCTATTGGAAGTCCTTAGCCTTTGAAATAAAAAGAGAAGGAGGACCTCTGGGGGATGCAGAAGTCAACCTTGTGAAGACAAAAGTGGGATGGAAAGGCTCCTTTGACTTCTCAAAGAGTCATGATCTGCCAAGATCATCTTAGATCTGAGGCCAAGAGTTCATGGCCTCAGATCTAAGATGGTTCCCGGAACACTGGTGAGACAACAGAAAGCAAATGAGGCAATAGCCTCTTCCCAATCATCATGGAAGACCTCACAGGTAAAGATACTCCCGCGTTACATTATCAGGTAGAGCTTTTGGTGAAGACAGTGTGACAAGATACAATTGGCTGAGGACTTGGGGCCTTGGGATTGGCTCAAACACTGTATGTAAACTTATGTGCTGCACAATTAACTCAGGTCTGCACCCTGATACTGATACTGGTCTCTGGAGTCTGATTCCTGAGATTTGTCACCTGACTCCATTGCCTCTCAGCCCCCTTCCACTGTCCTGTTCTCACACCCACCTTCAACAGGCAGGCAAGAACTGTTCTTCTTTCTTTGTTATTTTATTTATTTACATTTCATATGTTATCCCCTTTCCTCGTTTCCTCTCCAAAGACCCCCTATCCCATTGCCCCTCCCCCTGCTCACTATCCCACCTACTCCTGCTTCCCCTACACTGGGGCATTGAGCCTTCACAGGACCAAGAGCCTCTCCTCTCATTGATGTCCAACAAAGCCATCCTCTGCTACCTATGCAGCTGGAGCACTGGCTCCCTCCATGTGTACTCTTTGGTTGGTAGTAGTTTAGTTCCTGGGAGCTCTGGGGGGTACTGGTTGGTTCATATTGTTGTTCCTCCTATGGGGCTGTGAACCCCTTCAGCTTTTTCAGTCCTTTCTCTAGCTCCTCCATTGGGGACGCTGTGCTCGGTCCAATGGATGGCTGTGATTGAACTCTTTATATCTGGCGAATGATAAAGATCCCATCTCTCTGGAGGTAGGGCTTGTTCCTCACAGATGTGCCCAGAAGCCTGCCATCTAGTTGATCTCAGATCCCAGTGAAGTTGACAAATGAAGATTAACCGTAAAAAAGTTAAATTTCACTTTAAACCATCTATCTTTTGTTGTAATTGTGGAAAAATGCACACAGCATGTCTTCTGTCACCTTCGATTTGTAAGTAGAGTTCCACAAGGTGAACACAATCTCATTGTGTTTAGTCACTACCCTCACTACCAAGAACTTCTTGATCTTTACTGATAAAACTCCATGCCTGGCACACAAGGACCATTTTAATCTCTATCTCCATGAATCTGGATCTGAGCATCCCACAAAAGTGAAACATTCAAGTACCCTCCGTTGCTGTGCCTTAATCTGCTTATCATGAGGTTCTCAGTATCTTTCCCATCTTGTAATGTGTATCAGAAGTGCTCTTCTTTAGGAAACTACACGATATTCCATGGATATAGATTGCATATTTTGTTTCCTTCATCCATGACCACATCACGTGACCCCCACATCATGTGATCTTCTACTACCGTGCAGTGATACTGCTGTATAAGATTCTCTTTGATAATTCGCTGTCAATTCTTTGGTGCATATACTAAGGACAATCACTGGACCCATGACAATCTGTTTATAATTGTGGTGAATTGACACACTGTTTTACATAACACCTCTGTCACCCATCCTGCCCAATGGCTTCAGTAGTTGTTCATAGTAGTCTCCTATTTCTGATCCATCATTGTAGTTTGATTTCCCTGACAATGAATGAAGCCAGGTATCATTTTCTTGGCTTCATGGAACCTTTAATATAGTCTTTGGATAAATGTTATGTTATTTTGCCATTTTTGAAGCAGGTTGTTTGGCATTTTGTTATTGAGAAGTAGTTTAAGTCAGTCTCTGTGGTTTGTTACTTATTTATTTTTAAATAGTTTAAGTCAGTCTCTGTGGTTTGTTACTTATTTATTTTTGAGACAGTTTCATTATAAACTCCCAGACTGGTCTTGATTTCCATTTCTCCTTCATACTCCTTCAGCTTCAGCTTCCCTAGTGCTAAGTGGCAGGTTATGCTACACACTCAGCTTGTGACCTCACTTTAGGATGTCTGATCATGTCCTTTGAGACTAAACTTTGAAATTTTTATATGATCCAGCCATAAATTTTTCCTTTCATTGTCTCTGTTTGGGGCCTTGTATCAAAAGAAGGTATTATTAAATCCAGTACAATAAAATTTTTCTCCTATTTTTTTTCTTGTGAGAATTTTACAATTTTAGTTTTTATGTTGAGATCTTCAGTTCATTTGAGGTTAATTTTTCTTCTTAGGATGAGGTAAAAGCTCAGTTTCATTCTTTTGTGTGAGGCACACACACACACACACACACACACACACACACACACACACAGTCTGATATAACCTAACCCTCAGTGTGGAGACTGCCATATTCTCTATAATATCAAATGGTGAAATAGTGGGTACCAAACCTGTGGCCTAGTAGAAAAGGTAGGTTAGTTTCCTTTGAGGCTTTGGCCCCAGCCTTTTTATCAAGAGTGTATATGACTTTGCTTTATGGGTGTTTCTATTTTAAGGCAACATACTGATACACAATGTGACTCACTGACATGGAGCTAACTTGCAATAGGATTGTGGACCCGTGACTCAATGAAGCCAAGCTTGTACATATCCTCTCTATCAGACAGGCGCTATCCAATACTAAAGACACTAAGCAACACTTCGATGCTGTATTTAGACTCTATTTTAAATAGCAAAATCACCAACAGATATCCAAAGAGTGGGAAAGCTAACCCACTAACCTGCTAAACATTGTGTAGAAATTTATTTATTTTTATTTTTAGTGTGTGTGTGTGCATGTGTGTTCACATAGAAGACATAAGCATCAGATTCCCTGGAGCTGAAATTACAGGTGGTTGGGAGCCCTCTGACATGGGTACCAGAACTGAACTCAGTTCCTCAGAAAGAGCAATCATTGCTCTCAACTGCATCTGCAACATTTCTTCAGCCTGGTTGTAGTAAAAACCTCTTTAGCAGTTCTGGGAAAGGAGTACAGATACTTGATCTGGAAATGTTTCTCATTTCACATGTATCTTACATTCCATTCTAGAGAATAAGGTTGTAATGAAATTTGTAGTACATTTAGTTTCCTCATACTATAGATATGAAAACTGTCATTTAATGCCATGATTTGTATTAGATCACAGAGGTAGAAAGGAGATAATTCCAAAAAAATCTATTTGTGTAGTGCTTTTTGTCAGGAGACAGTCTTGCAAAAGAACATAGAGCTAACAAGAAATAGAGCAACAAGAAAATAGGAATTTTTTTGTTATTCTTTAATATTATTATTTTTTACATAATAGTAGTCTTAGCTGCAATCAGGAAATCTATTTAGGATGCCAGGAACCAGTACCTCACTGTTCTGAATGCAGCTCACTCAGTTTCTGCTTAATTCCATGAATTAATCTTTGTAACACAACTGATAATTCTGTTTAAGCTTTTGCTCATATTTATATTATTGTCACAACTGCATTCAGACTCTGTCAACTCTATCAAATCGAGCTTTTTTTTCTTTTACTTTCTCCTTTCTAAAGCTAAGCTTCATACAAAGATGCTTATGACACATAGAAACTTATGCAATTCCAGGGCAGGACAAGGTCTCTTGCACATATGTTGCAGAGGTGCAGCTCTGTCTTCAGGTTGGATCCCCAAAAACTGGAGCAGGGGCTGTCCCTGACTCTGTTGTCTGCCTGTGGATCCTGTTTCCTGAGCTGCCTTGTCTGTGCCCAGTCCTGCAGCAACATCATGTGCCAGGGGGCTTCCATCTTTTCAGATGAGAAGGAAAGGGGGAGTGGCCATGTGAGGGAGAGACTGGAAGGAGAGAGACCCTGAATCGGATACAAAGTGAATACATAAATAAATTTTTCCTTAATATTTTTATTAGGTATATTCTTTGTTTACATTTCAAATATTGACCCTTTTCCTGGTTCCCCCTCGAAAATCTCATAACCCATCTCCCCTCCCCCTGTTCCCCAATCAACCCTCTCCCACTTCCTTGTCCCAGCATTCGCCAACACTGCAGCATCGAGCCTTTCCAGGACCAAATTATGCAAATGTTTGTCCTTGGATTGTGTAAGTAGACGTGCAGGAACAATTATTTATACGTGCATTCTACAGTGACGAGATCTCTTTTTCTTTAAATAAAACATATATGCAATGTCCAAGAATGCTTGGTGCCCAGAGTGAAATGCTACCCCTGTTACAATGTCAAAACAAAACCCCCAAATTCCTCAATGTCTGTGTCATTTCTATTTCATTCGTTTATTTATTTTTGAGACAGAGTGTCATGTTGCTCAAGCTGGCCTCCAACTTATCGTGTCAGTGAGCATGACCTGGAAATTCTGATCATCAGTCCGCTGTTGGTTTTATTCTGTGTGGAAGCTCCACCCAGGGCTTTATGAATGCTAAGCAAGTGCTCTACCAGCTAAACTAAATCTTCATTCCCTCACATTAAGTTTTTAATAATACAGACTGTTATTTGATACCACTGATGAGTAACAAAAACATGAGTTCTATTATTAAGATTCAAAGCTGCCGTAATCAATGAATGATAATAGGTAGTTGTTACTCTCACAACTCTGTTATCAGTTATATGCTAGCTACGAGTGATATTGAATGTTGGTGGATGTAAGAACATACCAATGAGTCCTTTTCAAAGTAAGTCCCTTAACAAGTATCTCCCGATGATTCTAGATGGATGAGTCCTCATGAGTCATGCTTACGTCAGAAAGAATGGCATCAGCGTGGTCTTACATTGTCTTTTTTAGTTATCAGTCCTCACTGAAGAGCATTTTTCATGGAAATACTTTTGTTTTTTTGTTCTTGTACACATGGAGGGACTTATTTTGTCCTTAATTGTATGGCCATGTCTGAGTTAAAATGAAATGAAGGTGAAAATCCAATTCTTCAACCCAACTTGCCAATTTCTAGTGCTCAATAACCACCTGCAGCAAGTAACTGTAGATATAAAAATATTTCTCACATTACAAAAAGTTCTACTGGACCCTGCTCATCTTTACCCTCTTATGTCAGAAACTAACGTGAAATGTGAAATACTTACATATTCCAATGTATAAATGTGAGAACTCTTTCTAGCAAGGACTTGGAGTACAGCTCAGTGGTAGATCACTATTGTACAGAAAGCGGGCCTGGCTTTTAATCTCTAACATTTATCCCTGAACCTTAGGGAGAATAGGAAAACTATAACAAAAGTAAAGAATTCAGATTTTGTATACATTCTATATAGTCCTAAACTCTACTGATTTCTTGACTCTTGAGTTCTAGTTTGCCAAATTCTCAGTAAAGTTCTTTTCTTTTTTTTTAAGATTTATTTATTTATTTATTATATGCATATACACTGTAGCTGTCTTCAGACACACCAGAGGAGGGCGTCAGATCTCATTATGGATGGTTGTGAGCCTCCATGTGGTTTCTGGATTTGAACTCAGGACCTTCAGAAGAGCAGTCAGTGCTCTTAACCACTGAGCCATCTCTCCAGCCCCTCAGTAAAGTTTTTATACACTTAGTGGCCATTCCATCTGTTGCTATGCTTACTTCAGTAATTCTGTTCTGTGCTACATATACAGCTTAGTGTTGCACTGTGATGATCCTTAGTTCATTGCTTAGAGGGTTCCTTCCAGTTGGGGATTTAACTAACTTCTGTAAATATCTCAGTCTAACTTTAAATTGCACAGTACATAAAATAGTAACATTATAATTGCATGCTGCCTCTTAATTCATGTTATAGATAAATCAGGGACTGTGTGAATTGAACATATGTAATCTATACTGTAGCCTTACATTTTTAAAAAATAGGGTTAGAAATGTTGTTTGATTATTCAACATAAATATTCAATGTATACATTCAAGGTATACATCAATTCAAGATATACATCAATTTCCACATGAATTTTAATGTGTTTTCTAAAGAGAAATAATATAAAAAGAATTTATGAAAACTAATACCTCAGCTAACCAAAAATAAGTTACCAAAAGTGAGTGAAAAGTTGGTAAATTTGGACTGTAACTTAAACACCCCTTCTTATCCAGTAATAAATATATTTTAAATATTTATATATTTGACATATAAACATTAAATATGAGCATCACATATTACAGTATATAAATATAATATATTAAAATTATCTAGTTATAAATTATTTATGCTGTTAGGATAAGGAAAGTGGTCAGAACATGACTTCAGTCTTGAATAATTCCAAACACCTGTGTCACATGCACTGCTGAGGGTCAGTGCACATTATTGGGGAAGGCTTGTGGCTCAGTAAGAGGTGTCTGATGAATACATAAAATTACAGTTTCCAAAATGCGAGTGTATCCCAGCCAACAACAGGCAGAAAGGTATAATAAAATTGTTTTCTAGAGAGGACAGTATGCAGGGACACATGCCCCTCATGAAGAATTAAACTCCATAATGCAGCAAGTCCGTTAGAATTCACACAACATCCTTGGGCAACTGGCAGGGGAGAGGTGTATGGATGGGCACTGAGCTCCACCTGGATTCTAACGCTTCCTGGGCATTAGAATGGTGACTGCTAGTTCACCCTCCTTGACAAGCAGACGTTCTTTTCTTTTTCTCTTTTAAAAACAAACACAAATAAACATGGTTTTATTCACTTTTGTTCAATGTAGAAAATACAGGCATCTTTACTGGAATCGCCTGAAGCCAGTAGTTGGAAATTTGATTCTTTTTTTTTTTTTCTTTTTTTTTCTTTTTTTTTTCTTTCTTTTTTTTTTTTTTTTTTTTTTTTTTTTTTTTTTTTTTTTTTTGGTAATGCACTCTATTTGTCACATACATTCTTCCAGAAAAATGGAAAATGAAAAACAATAGCCATTTTTATAAAAAGCATTGAAAATATTTCCTTTCTTTTTTTTATTGAATATCATCTTCATTTACATTTCCAATAGTAAAACCTTTCCTGATATCTCCCCTCCCCTTATACACCAAACCCTTTCCTTCCTCCTTCCCCCTGCCTCCGAGTATATGCCCCTCTCCAGCCAACACAGTCCCTCCCGCCACCCCCTCGGTTTCCCTTTTTTCTGGCCTCTGTTGAGCCTTTACCTGACCAAGGACTATTCCTCCCACTGATGCCCAACAAAGTCTTCCTCTGCCACATTTTTGGCTGGAACCACGTGTGCCCCTTGGTTGATGTATCAGTCCCTGGGAGTCTTGGGGAGTCTGAAATCATTGTTCTTCCCGTGGGGTTGTAAACCCCTTCAGCTCCTCTGGACCATCCTCCAACTCCTCCATTGGGGACTGAGACAACTTAATCACAAAAGAACACACATGGTATGCACTCACTAATAAGCAGATGTTAGTCCAAAAGTTCAAAATAAACAACTTACAATTCGCCAAGCTCAAGAAGAAGGAGGACTTCTGGTTCCTCTAAGAAAGGGAACAAAATAGTCACAGGAGCAATAAGGGAGACAAAGTGTGGAACAGAGACTGAAGTAAAGGCCACCCAGAGACTGACCTACCTGGGGACTCATCCTATAAACAGTCAACAAACCCTGACACTACTATGGACTACAAGAAGTGTTTACCAAAAGGAGCATGCCATGGTTGTCTCTGGAGGAGTCCTGCCAGAGCTTTACAAATACAGAGGCAGATGCTAACAACCAACTATTGGACTGGGCAAAAGTGACTTTCTTATAAACCATGTTCAAAGTGTACAACCCATTTATACTGTGTCAGTTTAAAAGGACTTGCGATGAAATGACCTCAAAAGGAAAAGAATGTCTGCTCAGCTGTTGCACACCAAGACGTACCATCAAGAAAGTCATCACCCCAGTAAAGACACACATGACTGATAGAGATAGGAAAAGCAAGAAGGGATGCATGGGCTCCAGATATCCATTCCTTTTGCAAATTTTGTTTCTCTTTTCTATTCAATCTCTTCTGTTTTCAACAACTTCTTTAGAGTATCCCTCAGGAATTGAGGAAAGAGAAAGGAGATAAGGCCTGTCAATAGAAAGTGCGAGCAGAAGAGCAAAAAGGAGGCGGAGGAGTTCTTTGCAGTATGAACTTTTTGCAGTAAATGTGAACACTAATATTTTATTCTTTCTCCACCTGTTATTTATAATTTATTTTAGCAAATTAAATGTAATTGGTGTGAGTATATATATATATATATATATAGAGAGAGAGAGAGAGAGAGAGACAGACAGACAGACAGACAGGCAGAGACAGAGAGAGACAGAGAGAGAGAAAAATATATATATGGAAAACTTAAATAAATTCTGGATTCTAGGGCATTGATTAGAATGTGTGAATAATTATACTCCTAAAAGTGAATATACTGCCAGATTTTCAAATATATACATTTTTGCTGTGTGTATACATAATGCACCAAAGTGTATATTTTATTTTAAAATATATAAGCAGAAAAATGGAAAAATAGACCTCCAGATTTAAAAAAAAAAAGAATAATTGAGTTCGGAAGGTGATTATTGCTAAATGGAAACACTGAATTTGGCGCATATTTGTATGGTTACAGGGAGTTTGTTTACAAATACCAGATAGAGTGCAGGTTAGACTTAAGCACTTGTCTTTGATTTGCACTGAGTCTTCAATGAGATGATAGCATTAAGGGCTGCAGTAAAGAACAAACCAAAACCATCAGAGAGACAGTAATGAGGATGGAGGGTCAGTACTAAGGAACAGGTGCTCTCAGCAGACATCTCAAGGTCACTGAGGGCACAGCAGTCCAGCCCGCTCTCCTGCTCTCCTGCTCTCTGTCAGTTGTTCTGCTGTCGTACAGAGCCTCAGGAAGGAGGTAGGACCCTGTCCATCCATGAAGTCTTGATGGGGCCTCAGGTACTGATAAGGACTGAAGTTAAGGTAGATACAGACAGATGTGAATCAGAGGGAGGAGAATTAACTGAATTAACCCCATATAGCCCTTGATCCTTCTAGAAAAGAAAGGAAAGTATTATAAAAGCTGGTCTTGTCCCAGTGACAAACCATTCTCTGAGGAAACTGAAGAGGAAAAGCTGTTGTTCCCAACCTGATGCTGGTAATCTGAGCTGAACCTCTTGTCTTAAGACTGAGATGTATGCATCTAACAGACAACTCCTCCATCTACTCACTAAAAAGGGAATAGTCTAACCAATGCTGACCACCACTGTCCTTAACATACCTGCTCATGGTAGTTTACAGCAGTGTGTGAACCTGTCCAGCAGAAAGCCTGCCCTTATACTTCAAATTGTGGTTACTCAGCATCTGTGCAGAATGGCCCAGCAACACTCCTGTTAATTTATGTGCAACTGGGGCCTGAAAGCTGAATTTCCTGGACTAACTCCAAGGCAGGCATTTGTACAAGTTCCACAGCAGGTAAATTATGAAATCACTTTGGACCCTGCATTAGTGGGGAGCCTGCGAGGTGTCTCCCGCAGCAAAGGTGAATTTCTGCCTGGGAGCTGTGGCTACCCATGCCTTAGCTCCAAACTTAGTGATTTTTCTGAATTCCAGGAACAAACATCCCAGACCCTTGGAAAATACAGCAAGCATTCCTGAAAGGTTTATAGGGTTCCAGTTCTCTGCCCAATTTTTTCCCACAAAGAAATGTCCAGACTAGATCCTCTTTTCACTGACTGAACTGTGTGGCTTCTTCATTGGATGTATTAAGAAATTCAATGGAGAGTTGGTAAAATAAAATAAAAAGCAACATGAAATACTCTCAGGCATAGGAGAATAAGTCAGGGCTGGGATATAGGTCAAGGAGGAAAGCCCTTGCCACAGAAGCAGGAAGAGCCCAGTTCAGCTCTTCAGTCCTCATAAATGCCAGAGACAGACAGGTACAGGTCTAATCCCAGCCCCAGGAAACCAGGGAACTTGAGGATTCCTAGGTTTACTGGGATGCCAGATAACGGAATTAAAGAGTCATGGCTTCAGAGAGGCACTGTCTCAAAACGTAAGGTGGAGTGTGGTTGAAACAGACTCCTAAGAATATCCTCCAGAGAAAGGTGAGCATGTGCACTGTCCTCACTGAACACGTATGAAAGCTAATCTAGAGAAGGAAGTATCTTTCAGTTACTGCAATGTTAGGTATAATATGTACATGATAGTATAGGAAAGAAATAGACATCAAATACTGGCTAGAAGATGGATACTGTCTGGGATAAATGAATTCATAGAAAAAACAATTTATAAATTTTAGGAAATCTAAAGATATTAAGACATGATATTGGAAAATGTGAAACAAACAAAATAGTGGTGGTATATATAAAATATAAAAAATAACATCTAAGGAGTAAATAAATACATTAAATACATAAATATTTGCAATGAAAAATGGGAAATGGTATTATAAAAACACACTATCAGTGAGGTGATTTTTTTTTAAAATTTACTTTTACAAAGTTATTAGTAAGATATACATGGTACACACAAAACTCAAATTTTCTTCTGTAAATGATAAAAGCTTCTAAAAGTCTAGACATTGTATGGTATATGTAAACAAAATAAGATTATGCAAGAGAAAGATTCTGAATGTTTTATCAGTACTGAGTGCTATACTTAGGTCTTCACACATACCAAACAATACTATCACTCACCCAGCCTTCTTTTTCACTCTTTATTTTAAGACAGAACCTCACTAAGTTGCCAGGTTTTTATTCTATTTGTGATCTTCCTGGCTCAGCTTCTTGTGTAGCAGAGATTAAAGTTCTGTGTCGCCAGAGTCAGTTCAGAGGCCTTTGTATATTGATCGCTGAAGACATGGAACAATACCAATGCTTTCGAAATATCAGAATGGAAGACAAAGAATTAAGGTTTGGGTAGAAATTCAATCTGATGACATTATTTAATGGTAAATGAGGCATCTGACATTATCAGAACAATGCAAGAGACAAGAGAAACAAGTGGAGGAAGGAGACTCTTGTTATCACGGATGCCAACTACTATGCATCCCATCCAAGCAATAACCAGGCCTGACACTGCCTGGCTTCCAGGACCAGACAAGACTGGTTGCATTCAAGGTAGAAGGGCTGTAGACAAGCAAACTCCTAGAAAGAAAATTTTTTAGTTGAAGAAGACAGATAGGTTTCATCCTGTATTCTAATTTGAGACTATGAATTGTGACAGTTTGGAGGGTTTTGATGAAAGGGCCTTAAGGTTTTGTCTCATCTCAGTAATGTGTCATAATCAGTTAGCAGTTTCTTCTTTGAATGACAGAATCGGCAATAGCCACCTGGCTGCTTTTCTATGCTCCTCAAAATCATTTTCTATCTTTGTAGGTCTACGTTTCCTCCTAACATGAAAGGTTAGCTTAAAAACTATGTATAGATATAGATAGATTATAGATATAGATATAGATATAGATATAGATATAGATATAGATATAGATATAGATATAGATATAGATATAGATATAGATATAGATATAGATATATGGAGATGGAGATGGAGATGGAGATAGAGATAGAGATACCCATCTATATGTTTTTACCTTCAAAGATGCAACTGTCTAATGATAGATTAAAAATGAGAATGAGATATGAATAATATTCATATTTATTATTGTGGTGAAAAGGCAGCAAACTCTGGTGATGAAAAATGAGGGGAATTTTCGACTACAGGAAAACCTTGAAGCAGAAGGCTTAAAGCATAATTCAATAAGTGTCATGTGTTCAAAGGTGAAGAGCAGTGGAGGAAGGATGAGTGGAGTGTCCCAGGGATGGTGTGATCGTAACTCAGGTGCTACAGAAATGGCTGTTCTTCATTGGCAGTTCGCAGGGTGGATGAGAGGCATGGGTGACATGGATATGTAAGATAAACAGAAATAAACAAAACAAACAAAAACAAACAAACAAAACCAGATTGTTGAAGACTGTACAAGGTCCTGCTTCTGCTGAGAATTTGAGGCGTTCTTAGAAAGGGGTATGGCCCTTTGAAATTGTAGCCCCTCTGAAAACTGATTTGCTAGAGCTGACCCCAAGAACAACCATGGAGATGTTCAGCATAAGCCCTTAGCAACCAGATCTGTCATCTGGAACATTTGATGCATACCTTCATCTCATCCTTGGGTATCCATTAACCCAGCCTGGCCAATAGTGTTACTTTTAGTAAATGTCGCTGTTGTTAGACTTTATGAAATTTCTTTTCAATGTAATCTTAATCATCTACAAGTATGCCCATTCCTTCCATAGCCTTCCTGCCCAGCACATACTACCCTGTAAGCACAATGGTTAATACCCAACTTTCCAAGCACCTCTGTTCTCCAATTTCATTAAGGCTCCTGTCTCTCAATCTCTGATGTGTGTATTCAATCTAGACTACATACTATACCCTCAATAAAATGTTCTCTTACCAATGTCCTTTATCTTCTTTGTGCCTTTTACCATTCATACCATTTGCCTATACAAACAACAACATCAGACTAACCCAGTACTCTGATTCTATTCTTACACTGATCTGTGGAGAGAATCACACAAGCAGATACAGTGTAGACGCAAGCTGAACTTGGATGGTTATTTCCATAAGAGTCAATGATTAAATAATATCAATCTACCAACTTGAGTTGTAACCTCCAGCAAGGCCTCAGAATGACACCTATTCAAATCTTCCTGTGTACTTTCCCATGGTATACTATGTGCAATTTTACAATGGCACCGGTCTGGAGGAGTGTGACTAACACTTCGATATTGTCTTGTGATGGAGCAAGTCTATTTTTTTTTTTGAATCAAATTATATTTGTCCTAACTACAATATGTTCTCCAGTTTTATAATTCAAATTACAGGGATGCATTTGATCTTTCCACCAGCCAGGACAGTTCCCCCAGTGAATTGTGATTTATAATTATGTTCTATAGTCCTAGATCTCACTAATAGTCTTCTATCTTGTGGACTTTTCAGATGATGGGGGCTATTTGTTCTGCAACAAATATGCAGAAACTTCCAGAGCCACTACTGAAACAATCTGGGTAACATAACCATGTCAGAAGTGTTTGTACCACAAAGGTGAAAAATACTAGAAATCCCGGAAGCAGCCTGTTTATTTCCCAAATACCCCGTTTATCAACATAGCTCAGCGATTCTCCCAAATAGCAAGCATCTTTGTTGCATGTAAGACATAAAAGTTGCAACACTGTCAGGAACTGTTCCTGCAGACTTGAGTCACTATTATGTACTTGCTTACTAAACATCATAAGGCATGTGTTCCTCATGTTAGCAACTGGTTACCTCAATCAAAGATAAATAGTATCGTGTCACATCCACGGGTTTTGTAATCTACATTATAAGCGTCTTAAACGTTGTTCTTCCTGCCCTGTCCCTCTTCTCTCATGTTTTGGCACACCTTCATTAGTCTTGTAGATCCCATGGAGATGTTACTTCCTTCCGAGACGCCTTCATACCTAAAAGCATCCAATAAGTACCTTATCTGTAAGACGGTGCATACTCTGCAGAGATGCCGCTTCAGTAAAATGGTTCGTAAACTCCCCTTATCACCTCATTGTCTTAGAACACAGCGCGTTCCTGGAGAGCAGGACCGAGTGAGGAGTCGCCAGTTTCTTTTCCAGCATCTTCCCTACACTAGATATAAACCAAGTGTTAAAAGAGTGATCTTGAACTTGATGACAGGGAACAAGCTCAACGCTGGTGTTTTATTCACACTGAGCATGCATGATAACATCTACGATGGGAAAGAGCATATGCTCCTGTCTGGACACAGGGACGGAAATAACTCTGAGGACCAGTCATAAGAACTCACAAGGTAGATGCCTAACACAGATTGCTTTTATCATAAAACATGGAGGCACTTCTAGGGGTAAAAATTGTGTGGCCAGTTCAATTTCAGTAATTCTGTTATCTCCAACTGATTCAGGTACCCTGGATTTAAGTCTGTCTGCTTTTATTTTCAGAATATAATGAAAACTCACATTTCCTTGGACCGGAGAATACATTGAGGAAACAGATAAGGGAAGTCCAGAGTCGAGGTTGGATTGGTTTATGATTTGCAGTGGTGATACTGATCCTGAGATTCCACAGCATGTAACAGAAAAGGATGCCACATATGATGTCACACGAAGGACACATTAATAGCACCACCATCTTAATCATGGGAATAGCTTTGCAGGTTTAAACAGATGGGTTAGAGATTAGCAAAGGGAGGTATCTCTAGTAATCTGAAATGCGTTTATTTAAAGGTGATGATGTGCTGAGGAGAGAAGATTGGTTGCTATAACTATAATCAAAAGATAAAAGTACAAAAGAAAAGCAATTGGAAGGTTCAGCTAATCTTTGATAGAGTAGGTGTGGATAACACTGACATACAGGTATTTAATTTTTTCTAGTATTTTTAATTACTTTTTAAATTCTTTGGCAATTTCATGTGTGTATACAATACATTTTGTTTGTATCCAACCTGTACAGACAACCTTACTATTGACCACATTATCAAAAGCCAAATAGCTTTCTTTATATCCGCAGCAATCAATTGATGATAGCTTCTGAGCTAGGACGGCAGCCTCCTGAGCCTCCATTACTGTAGCTGAAGTGGTGATGGGCTTGATCTTGTGCAGATAACAGTTGATGTGAGCTCATGTCTGCACTGGTCACATGAAGTCCAGTTGATAGCATCTCTATTGCTCTATTTTATTGCATTCTTTCTCTTCTTTCTTTCATGGTATTCTCTGAACTTTATGAGAAGGTTACTTAGTACGCATGTCCTATATGTACTAAATTGCTTTCTAAGTGATAGTGTTCATATGCAAACATCCGGGTTGCACACAGCCTCGGTCAGAGACATTCCTGTTTGCAAAGAGCAGTGGTTAATACAAAGATTCATAACTGTGAAAGGTGTTAAGAATAATAACAGTGAGTCCATCTACCTTGGACATCTTCAGGTCAAAGGTTGTTTTCAAGAGGGAACGTGAAGTTTTTCAAGGTCATTAATATAGACGAGGACTTCTTTAGGAAACTTGGGAAAAGAAAATCTCTGTGTTCAAGAGCTGTTAACAGTATTTCTCTTTTGTCTAGTATGTAGACAGGAGGGAAGGGAGAAAGAGATAAAACATCACTTTCATACTGAATGATGATCTATTGTATCAAGCTAGTCTTTTTTTTATTGATATATTTTTTATTTACATTTCAAATGATTGAAGCGCTGCCTTACATGAGCTTTCTGTTATAATTGAATTGTCCACCTTTTCAACTTCTGGATTTACCTTTTTGCTATTTATTTACGGAAATATCTATCTGTGCATATAGTAGTACATCATTTTTTTCTTCCTCTTCAGTCTAGCAAAGCTACTGTTTTGACCACTTAAAAAGGATTACCTGTTAAAAATATACTCTTATTACTATTTGGAACTGGCGGCATCAACTAGCATTGATCCTCGTATCAGATAAAAACTCCATGTGGATTGAATGATGTGGCATTCCCTCATAAGATGCTAAATTGTAGAAGAAACAGTCCATGTGGTTAATGGAAGCATAATTTACCTGAATGGCCAGGAGGAATTTGAAATAAAATAATGAACCATATAGGGAAAATGTTGCCTTGTGGTTTTTGCTATTGTTGTTTTGTTTTTCACTTCTATAAATTTACAGAATGCACAGAAAAAAAATAAAAAGTCAAGACTGAAATGTATCTGATACAGAGTGAGCCCTGTGCACCAAGAAAATGTATTTTCAAGTACTTTGAGCAGTTGGAGCCCACATCCTCACGCTTGTTTGGAAAATGTAACAGCATGGCAGCATTCAAAAGTGACCCCCAGCCCAGTTAGGAAAAAAGAAGAAATACAATCTCATTCTTTCTGCTGGGCTTTAAGGAAAAGAAGTAAGTATGTTGAACTCCTACAGGTAAAGCCTAACGGGTGTATGGTAGGGTTTGGAGAGAGAAAAGGAAAGTAAGAAATGTTGGAATTGTATTATAATCTTTTAAAAGTGAAAAAGAGAAAGAGATTGCTGAGAAGCTAGCATTGGAAGAATGAGGAACTCACACAAGTAGAATTCAACAACAGTTTCAGTGCAGAAGCTTTTCATCTTCACATACTACCAATGTTTAAACTCAAGTAAGTTTTGTTACAGGTCCTGACCCATGCTTTGTGGGAGTTTCAGTAGCAAACCAGCTCTCCATCTGGAAAATGACAGTAGCAATCTTCAGCTGTGACAGGCACAAAGGTTTCTGAAAAATATGGATGGAGTTTGAGGAGAGAAATTGAGATATATACATATTTCATTGTATTCATGGTTGAAGTCTCAACATTAAAGAAAAAAAATAGCCTCCAAAAATGGCCAAACTTCTCTGCTCTGTTTGAGAGCTTCATTGCTTCTGATTAAAATTAAATGGGATTAATTTAAGAACTGATAAAAGATGTCAGTGGTGACTGGAGAGATGGCTCAGCGGTTAAGAGCACTGACTGTTCTTTCAGAGATCCTGAGTTCAAATCCCAGCAACCACATGTTATCTCACAACCATCCATAATGAGATCTGATGCCCTCTTCTGCTGTGTCTGAAGACAATACAGTGTACATACATATAATAAATAAATCTTTAAAAAAAAAAAAAAAGATCCTGGGGCTGGAAGGCTTCAATAAATGACAAGCAGCCAGAGCAGGCCACTACCAGTGACCAGGTTGCCTCTTTGTATTGGTGGTGGTGACTTGGTAAAAAAAAAAAAAAAAAAAAAAAGATGTCAGTGGTGACACATATTTTTAATCCCAGCACTGAAGAGTCAAAGGCAGGTGAACCTCTGAGTTCGAAGTCAGCCTGGACTACAGAGCAAGCTCAAGGTCAGCCAGGACTACACAGAGAAATCTTGTCTTCAAAAACCAAAAGGAAAAGATGCTTTGTGATGGCTTTTGTTGATTACAGACACTCTTGGCACCTATTTTTCTCCATCCCTTGTTCTGGAAAGACTCAGTGAAGCAGTATAGGGCAAAACCAGAACAGGGAAGTGGGAAGGGTTGAGTGGGAAAACAGGGGGAGGGAAGGGGGCTGATGAGACTTTCGGGGAGTGAGGGTCTAAAAAAGGGGAAATCATTTAAAAAGTAAATAAAAAAAATATATCGAATAAAAAATATCCATACGTGAATTCACATACGCATGCACATGTGCACATACACACACACACACACACCACTCCTAATAAAAACAAGCATGCATATCAAACCACACTTAGTTGTTGAACTCCATGATGCTCATCTTATTGAATACATGCAACAAGGGAGTTCAGAGTTCTATCTGAGGCAGAGAGAACACGGGAAAGTACGTTTATGTACCTACCGGTCACTTCATTTCCTACAGAAGACCTTGTATACATGTTCCACAAGGTTAGTTCTGTCTGCAGGCTATCTCTGAACTTCCTTTATTCACAGGAAAATAAAGGAAACATGTCACTGGACTTGAAAATCGGCCCCATCTTCTCTCTGATGTCTTTGTCTCTCCCTTCAAGTTATTCATTCAAGCTGTGAACGTTACAATAATCCTAATGAATTTAGAAAAGAGGGAAGATGTAGTGTTTTTGCAACATATTGGTATAGCACTTAAGATCTGGGTCATTGCACTCTTTATAAATAGCAAGGTTGACATTAAACTGCCACAGATAAGTCACTTGAATTGATTGGCATGTCCCGACAACCTCCCTGAGTTGTCACGGGAATATAAATAATGAATTTATATGAAAGTGCTTTAAAAATGACATGAATGATGAAAAGATCTGGGAAGAGGAGTTTTGCATGATGTGGCTCCCAAATCCTAAGCATCAACATTTTAAACCCTTTTAAACTGCCTCCTTTCTTTCTGGAAAGAAAGAAGGCTACCGAGTAATATTTTCAGTGGACTGTGAAGGAGTCTCATTATCTTCTCTACTGTTCTGGATCTTTTCCCCAAACCCTCTCAGAAACTTGCACTGTACTTGAGTGATTTACACTGTTTTAATACCCCCATCCCCAGCCATTCTACAGTCTCCTACAAGAGAGTATCAACATCTAGAGTGTCTCCCACATTTACAACAGAAAACAGCCCACTGTTTTACCCTCCAGCTACAAATCCTTTCCTCCTTAGTCAAATCTCCCTTAAAAGCCACGTATATGTAGACTCTCTTTGTCTCCTCCTAGGAATTTAGCCCACTCTGGCCTTCAGATGCTCTCTCTGGCTTTATGCATACCTGTATCCTACCCAGGGAAGGGATTTGTTAATGCCCTCCTCTCTTAAACCTACATCCTAATCCACACCATGGCTCCCTCCCTCTCCCTCCAGCAAAGCAGTCTTCTCTTGTCTTCCATTCATTTCCTGTCACCTTTCTGGCTGCGGTGCCCTAACCTTCTATGCAGTTCATCCTCCATCTTTGATCATTATTTTTGAACTCTCCAAGACTAATTTTTTTAACCTTGATTTTCTCTTTATATTATATAATCTTTCTCAAGCAAATGCCAGTGGATGCTATAATCCGTCAGACTTTTCACTGATAACCCCTAATTTTTATGCTTTCTTGAAACTGTGCAAATTTTCTTCATAATACTGGTTTTTGATCTCATATCTCAATTGTCTAGTGATTGACAATAGTGATCCCATTCTTTTCCAAAACAAACACAGAAATATGTATATTTCATTTACTTGTAGATTCTCACCAAATAGCCCAGTCCTTGATGTCCCATAGCTAACCAATGAAAATGAGCAAAGGAGTCACTAAGGGCCAAATAGAGAATGACTGGATGGCAGCATTTTTCTTTCTTTCTTTCTTTCTTTTTTTTTTTTTTTTAAATATCTGAAATATTTCCCAGGTAAATCTTTAATTTTTTTTTGTTTTTTTTTTTATTCGATATATTTTTTATTTACATTTCAAATGATTTCCCCTTTTCTAGCCCTCCACTCCCCGAAAGTCCCGTAAGCCCCCTTCTTTCGCCCTGTCCTCCCACCCACCCCTTCCCACTTCCCCGTTCTGGTTTTGCCGAATACTGCTTCACTGAGTCTTTCCAGAACAAGGGGCCACTCCTCCTTTCTTCTTGTACCTCATTTGATATGTGGATTATGTTTTGGGTATTCAAGTTTTCTAGGTTAATATCCACTTATTAGTGAGTGCATACCATGATTCACCTTTTGAGTCTGGGTTACGTCACTTAGTATGATGTTCTCTAGCTCCATCCATTTGCCTAAGAATTTCATGAATTCATTGTTTCTAATGGCTGAATAGTACTCCATTGTGTAGATATACCACATTTTTTGCATCCACTCTTCTGTTGAGGGATACCTGGGTTCTTTCCAGCATCTGGCAATTATAAATAGGACTGCTGTGAACATAGTAGAGCATGTATCCTTATTACATGGTAGGGAATCCTCTGGGTATATGCCCAGGAGTGATATGGCAGGATCTTCTGGAAGTGAGGTGCCCAGTTTTCTGAGGAACCGCCAGACTGCTTTCCAGAGTGGTTGTACCAATTTGCAACCCCACCAGCAGTGGAGGAGTGTTCCTCTTTCTCCACACCCTCTCCAACACCTGCTGTCTCCTGAATTTTTAATCTTAGCGATTCTGACTGGTGTAAGGTGAAATCTCAGGGTTGTTTTGATTTGCATTTCCCTAATGACTAATGAAGTTGAGCATTTTTTAAGATGTTTCTCCGCCATCCGAAGTTCTTCAGGTGAGAATTCTTTGTTTAACTCTGTACCCCATTTTTTTAATAGGGTTGTTTGGTTTTCTGGAGTCTAACTTCTTGAGTTCTTTATATATATTGGATATTAGCCCTCTATCTGATGTAGGATTGGTGAAGATCTTTTCCCAATTTGTTGGTTGCCGATTTGTCCTCTTGATGGTGTCCTTTGCCTTACAGAAACTTTGTAATTTTATGAGGTCCCATTTGTCAATTCTTGCTCTTAGAGCATACGCTATTGGTGTTCTGTTCAGAAACTTTCTCCCTGTACCGATGTCCTCAAGGGTCTTCCCCAGTTTCTTTTCTATTAGCTTCAGAGTGTCTGGCTTTATGTGGAGGTCCTTGATCCATTTGGATTTGAGCTTAGTACAAGGAGACAAGGATAGATCGATTCGCATTCTTCTGCATGCTGACCTCCAGTTGAACCAGCACCATTTGTTGAAAAGGCTATCTTTTTTCCATTGGATGTTTTCAGCCTCTTTGTCGAGGATCAGGTGGCCATAGGTGTGTGGGTTCATTTCTGGATCTTCAATCCTGTTCCATTGATCCTCCTGCCTGTCACTGTACCAACACAATGCAGTTTTTAACACTAATGCTCTGTAGTATTGCTTGAGGTCAGGGATACTGATTTCCCAAGACTTTCTTTTGTTGCTGAGAATAGTTTTAGCTATCCTGGGTTTTTTGTTATTCCAGATGAATTTGAGAATTGCTCTTTCTAACTCTGTGAAGAATTGAGTTGGGATTTTGATGGGTATTGCATTGAATCTGTATATTGCTTTTGGCAAAATGGCCATTTTAACTATATTGATTCTACCGATCCATGAGCATGGGAGGTTTTCCCATTTTTTGACGTCTTCTTCCATTTCCTTCTTCAGAGTCTTGAAGTTCTTGTCATACAGATCTTTCACATGTTTGGTAAGAGTCACCCCAAGATACTTTATACTGTTTGTGGCTATTGTGAAGAGGGTCATTTCCCTAATTTCTTTCTCAGCCTGCTTATCCTTTGAGTATAGGAAGGCCACTGATTTGCTTGAGTTGATTTTATAACCTGCCACTTTGCTGAAGTTGTTTATCAGCTATAGGAGTTCTCTAGTGGAGTTTTTTGGGTCACTTAGGTAGACTATCATGTCATCTGCAAATAATGATAGTTTGACTTCTTTCTTTCCAATTTGTATCCCTTTGACCTCCTTATGTTGTCGAATTGCCCGAGCTAGTACCTCAAGTACAATATTGAAAAGATAAGGAGAAAGGGGGCAGCCCTGTCTAGTCTCTGATTTTAGTGGGATTGCTTCAAGTTTCTCTCCATTTAGTTTGATGCTGGCTACCGGTTTGCTGTATATTGCTTTTACTATGTTTAGGTATGGGCCTTGAATTCCTGTTCTCTCCAAGACTTTAAGCATGAAAAGATGCTGAATTTTGTCAAATGCTTTTTCAGCATCCAATGAAATGACCATGTGGTTTTTTTCTTTGAGTTTGTTTATATAGTGGATTGCATTGATGGATTTCCATATATTGAACCAACCCTGCATTCCCGGGATAAAGCCTACTTGATCATGGTGGATGATCGTTTTGATGTGTTCTTGGATTCGGTTGGCAAGAATTTTATTGAGTATTTTTGCATCGATGTTCATAAGTGAAATTGGTCTGAGGTTCTCTTTCTTTGTTGGATCTTTGTGTCGTTTTGGTATCAGCGTAATTGTGGCTTCGTAGAAGAAATTGGGTAGAGTTCCTTCTGTTTCTATTTTGTGGAATAGTTTGAAGAGTGTTGGTGTTAACTCTTCTTTGAAGGTCTGATAGAATTCTGCACTGAAACCATCTGGTCCTGTGCTTTTTTTGGTTGGAAGACTTTCTATGACTCCTTCTATTTCTTTAGGCATTATGGGACTGTTTAGATGATCTATTTGGTCATGATTTAATTTTGGTATTTGGTATCTGTCAAGGAAATTGTCCATTTCCTCCAGATTCTCCAGTTGTGTTGAGTGCAGGCTCTAGTAGTTGTATCTGATGATTTTTTAGATTTCCTCAGTTTCCGTTGTTATATCTCCCTTTTCATTTCTAAGTTTGTTAATTTGGATACTTTCTATGTGCCCTTTGGTCAGTCTGACTAAGGGTTTATCTATCTTGTTGATTTTCTCAAAGAACCAGCTCCTGGTTTTGTTGATTCTTTGTATGGTTCTCTTTGTTTCTACTTAATTATTTCGGCCCTGAGTTTGATGATTTCCTGCCTTCTACTCCTCCTGGGTGAAATAGCTTCTTTTTGTTCCAGGGCTTTCAGGTGTGTCATTAAGCTGGCAATGTATGCTCTCTCCATTTTCTTTTTGGAGGCACTCAGGGCTATGAGTTTTCCTCTTAGCACTGCTTTCATTGTGTCCCATAGATTTGGGTATGTTGTGTTTTCATTTTCATTGTGTTCTAAAAAGTCTTTAATTTCTTTCTTTATTTCTTTCTTCACCAAGGTATCATTGAGTAGAATATTGTTCAGTTTCCATGTGTATGTGGGTTTTTTGTTATTTTTGTTGCTATTGAAGACCACTTTTACTCCATAGTGATCTGATAGGAGGCATGGGATTAGTTCGATCTTCTTATATTTGTTGAGGTCTGTCTTGTGACCAATTATATGGTCGATTTTGGAGAAGGTACCATGAGGTGCTGAGAAAAAGGTATATTCTTTTGCTTTAGGATAGAATGTTCTATATATATATCTGTTAAATCTAATTGGTCCAAAGCTTCAATTAGTTTCATTGTGTCCCTGTTTAGTTTCTGTTTTCCTGATCGGTCCATTGAGGAAAGTGCAGTGTTGAAGTCACCCACAATTATTGTGTTAAGTGCAATGTGTGCTTTGAACTTTAATAAAGTTTCTTTTACGAAAGAGGGTGCCCTTGCATTTGGAACATAGATGTTCAGGATTGAGAGTTCTTCTTGTTGTATTTTTCCTTTGACCAGCAAGAAGTGTCCCTCAGAGTCTCTTTTGATGACTTTGGGTTAAAAGTCAATTTTATCTGATATTAAAATGGCTACTCCAGCTTGTTTCCTGAGACCATTTGCTTGTAAAATTGTCTTCCAGCCTTTTACTCTAAGGTAGTGTTTGTCTTTGACCCTTAGGTGTGTTTCCTGTAAGCAGCAAAATGTAGGGTCCTGTTTACGTATCCAGTCAGTTAGTCTATGTCTTTTTATTGGGGCATTGAGTCCATTGATGTTAAGAGATATTAAGGAATAGTGATTGTTACTTCCTGTCATTTTTGACGTTATTTTTTAAATTTGATTGGTTAACTTCTTTTGGGTTTGATGAAAGGTTACTATCTTGCTTTTTCCAGGGTGAAGTTTCCCTCCTTGTATTGGTGTTGTCCTCCTATTATCCTTTGTAGGGCTGGTTTTGTGGATAGATATTGGGTAAACTTGCTTTTGTCATGGAATATCTTAATTTCTCCATCTACGGTGATTGAGAGTTTTGCTGAATATAGTAGTTTTGGCTGGCATTTGTGTTCTCTTAGAGTCTGCATGAGATCTGCCCAGGATCTTCTAGCCTTCATAGTCTCAGGCTGTGATTCTGATAGGTCTTCCTTTATATGTTACTTGGCCTTTTTCTCTTATTGCCTTTAATATTCTTTCTTTATTTAGTACATTTGGTGTTTTGATTATTATGTGACGGGAAGTATTTCTGTTCTGGTCCAGTCTGTTTGGAGTTCTGTAGGCTTCTTGTATATTCATGGGCATCTCTCTCTTTAGGTTAGGGAAGTTTTCTTCCATAATTTTATTGAAGATATTTGCTGGCCCTTTAAGTTATAAATCTTCACTCTCATCTATGCCTATAATTCTTAGGTTTGGTCTTCGCATTGTGTCCTGGATTTCCTGGATATTTTGGGTTATAAGCTTTTTGCATTTTGCATTTTCTTTAACTGTTGAGTCCATGGTTTCTATGGTATCTTCAGCATCTGAGATTCTTTCTTCTATCTCTTGTATTATTCTGTTGTTGATATTTGCATCTATGTCCCCTGATTTCTTCCCAAGGCTTTCTATCTCCAAAGTTGTCTCCCTTTGAGTTTTCTTAGTTGTTTCTACTTCTGATTTTAGATCCTGGATGGTTTTGCTTAGCTCCTTCACTTGCTTGTTTGTGCTTTCCTGTAATTCTTTAAGAAATTTTTGTGTTTCCTCTTTCATGACCTCAGCCTGTTGACCAAAGTTCTTCTGTATTTCTTTAAGTGTTTTTTGTGTTTCCTCATTATTGGCTTTTGTATTCTCCTGGATTTCTTTCAATGATTTTTTGTGTTTCCCTTGCAAGGGCTTCTAAATTTTGATCCATTTTCTCCTGAATTTCTTTAAGTATGTCCTTCATGTGTTCCTGTACCAGCATCATGACCAGAGATTTTAAATCCAAATCTTGCTTTATTGGTGTGATGGGGTATCCAGGACATGCTGGTAAAGGAGAATTGGGTTCAGATGTTGCCATATTGCCTTGATTTCTGTTAGTGACGCTCCTGCGTTTGCCTTTTGCCATCTAGTTCTCACTGGTGTTAGTTGGTCTTGTCAATGCTGGACTCACCAGTGCAAGCTGCCCCTTCCCAGGTGGCCTCTGGTGCACAGCTTACCTCCTACACTGCCTGGAGTCAGGGTGCTGTTGCCCAGGCTGTTCAGATCCCGAAGCAGACACCTGAAGGCTCCCGCTGGGGCCCGCTGGGGCCCGCTGGATTCACTGGAGCACACCAACTTCTCCCAGCTGGCTGCCCAGAAGCCCCTCTTGCCTCTTGCAGGACCTGGAGATGTGGTGTTGCCGCCCAGGCTGATCTGGATCCGGAAGTGGAGAGATCTGAGTGCTCCCGCCAGAGGCCTCAGGACTGGAACCTAAGCTCCTTGCCACAGGAGCGAGCTGTGCTGTGAGCTCCCAGACTGGAATGGCAGCATTTTCAAAGATGGCTTGCAACAATGGGATGCCCATGCTAAAATTTTCTGTATTTGTTAGACTATAAAAAAAAACACTAGATGCTTTCTCCAGTTATTCAGAACCCAGTTTCATGACATGAGTTGGAGAGTCATTCACTGATTTCCCTGTCAACAAAGACTCTGCTTTATATTGGATTCATTTAACTCAATTGTTATAGCTACACGTATATGTGCACACACGAGTGTTTATATTTGTCCAAGTTAACAAAATCATAACAAGAATGATGGGCATAAGAATTGGAAAAAAATTGTATGAGAAAAGAGTATGTATCACTTTCAAAGACAAGGAACATGCCAAAGATAACTATTAGGAAATAGATGTGCTGGCCCCTGATTTGAACATCTTAAGGTGAGTGCCTGTCTTCAAGCATCACATGTCAACATGTAAATGTCCACTGGATATAGAGAAATCAAGACAAAACTGAGCTAGATGTCTCCATCTGCTAGTTACTGTTCATAGTGATAAAGGTTAGTGGAGGAGAAAAAGGCATCAATGGTTACCTAGATGTGAATCCTACTTATTATAACAACAACCAGGAAATTTTTTCAAATAAATAAATTACTATGTGACTGGCCTCTTAATATCTATCTTAAACTTTGAGAGCAAAGTGTCCCTGACTGCCTGCAATCAAGGGAGACTCCTCCATGCGGAAGCCATTGTGAACCCAGAGGGAAGGAACTTTTTGCTTTGTTTATGGCTTTTTCCCACTTTAGGCAAAGATCAACCTGGGTTTTTGGAAAAATAAGTTTGAATATATTAAAAATAGAAGAAAACAGCCACCCATAATCCCTTCACCTAAAAGTTTAAGTGTCTTTCAAATGTTTCAATGTGTTGCCTTTGTACCTTTTCAGTGAAATTTTAAAAGAAAACCTAGGGCATAAGATGTGTTTACAAGTCTACTCCTTGATTTTTAATTTCTATTAAGCTGAGGAACTAAGAACATAGGACAATGAGCACGCTATCAGAACCAATATCATCATTAGCTACTTCATTCCCATTGAGTTTCTTACCCAGATTGATCATACACAAAGTGACTCTCTCATGTTAAAACTAGGATCATCTTATTAACTGACCCACCTGGTTGTAGTGAAGTCGAAATGAAATAACCTACATGCCTGGGTTTTTTTTGAAAATGCTAATTTTGGAGGGTGTAGTCTCTCAAATGAGCTTAGCCCCTGGGCGTCCACATCCTTAAGTGAACTCCTCCCTTGAATATGGGCTGGGCCTGTTGCTCACTCCTGAGGATGGAGCAAGATGATGCCCACAGCAGTGCCTCGCCCAAGACAAATCAGATTAGGCATCTGAGTCCTCTGCACTTGCTTTCTTGTGGTTTGACAGCTCACCACGAAGGCAGCCAGATGCCAAATGATGAACAATCCAAATGCAAAGGACCACATGACCAGCCACCAAAGGAGGTCTTGGACCAACAACTAGTAAGAAACGTCCCCTTCGAAGAGCTTGCCTGAGTTGAGCTTAGAAATGGAGTCTTCCCCGTCAAGCTTTTTATGTGACTATACCTTCGTCCCAACGTGTCTGCAATCTTTTAAAAAGAGAGCTTTGAAAATATACACCTGAGAAAGCTCCATCCTGATTCCTGACTCCCAGAAACTGTGAGGCATAAACGTGTGTTCATGTAAAACAGAGCCTGCATTTTGACATAAAACTGTTCTATGGCTGTCATTTATGACCATTTCCAAGTGTGGAAATGTTCGGTGAGCTCTATCAAATCTAACACTTCTCTTTCCTATCAATTTTATTAAAAAGATATAAAACAGCGCTGGGATATGAGAAAGCAATATATATCTTTTATTGATAAAGACTAAGCTAGAATACGTGATCAAGTGTGGCAAACAAATAGTCTTCCTTGCTGAATCTAAGGAGGCTACCTTAGGAGCTTGTCTCGGGCAGTACTAGGATGAACAGGATGGAAAGAACATGGAGAAAACTGATCACTAGGGAGAGCAGAGACCAGAGAGTCCAGCCAGCAAGAAATTCCCAAAGTATATTGCATCCACTAACTGCCCTAAATCTTCCAGTCTTGCTAAGGCAACATGGGTCTTAGTAAGGTCAGGAAGTCACCCCCAACACACACACACACACACACACACACACACACACACACACACACAGCAGGACTAAGGGCTTCCATTGTAATAGTTAAACCATCGCAAGCTATGTACCAATTACAGGAGGATGGTTACAAAATATCCATCAATGGATTGCATTTCAATTCATTGAGCTAATCATCCATTATTAAAATTTTACGTTACTTCAAATCCTTACTATTTCAAAGGATGCATAACTTCGTTTCTCAAACATTTTAGACATTGTATTTTCCATGTATGTCACTGAATTTCTTGCACAATGTTTGACTGGTTTCCTTTTGCTCCATTAGAGATTATAAAAATGATCTTCAGACCCTTGAAGTCTAGGGTTTAGCCTTCCATTTGTGTTTTTCATTCATTTCGTAAGTGAATCATACCACAATCTTATTTAATTTATAATGCTGTGATTACTAATAAAGGTGAAAACGTTCCCTTGTTTATGACCATCTGTATCTTTTCCTTTAATCCAACCAGTGTCCAGCACGTGAGTCTCAGACTTACACCCAAGGGCCAACTCTCAGCTGCCCTCTCTACTTGATCAGTGGAGTCTGGCAGATGTGCCTTAGGCACATGCCACTGTGAATTTCAAGTTATTTTGTATATTGTTATATAATTATATTCTTTTGAACTAGATTTTTCTAGAATGTCCCTTAGTATATAACTTATATGAATAGTGAAGCAAGCACCATAGAAGCCACTTTGTACCAGATATCACTGTAACAACTCTGTGGTTATTAACCTATTGTATCAACCATATTTGGCAAGTAGTGTTTTGATGCCTGTTTACAAAATGAGGAAATGAAAAAAAGAATTCAGAGAAGAGGCTGGGCGGTGAACTCCAGCACTCACTCCAGGACACTTGTGACCATCTCCACTCGCAAACCCAGAGAACCTGCGTAAAACCCTAGTGGGCTTGCATGGACTTCTTCCAAAGACATCAATGTTCACCAATATTAAATGAGGTACGGACTCGGCCTCAGTCTGATGATGTCTCTAAGTAATAACATGATTGTCCTCACAACAACAAAACTGATTTTTCTCCCTGATTTATAAATGGCAAGCGTATTTTGATATTTAAGGAGCTCAGAGAAGCCCTGTGGGGATGCCTTGGTGGTAAAGCTCATGGCATCCCTTACATTCCTCTGAGTTGAGTCCTCAGGAATGGCAAAGGAATGCTCAGAGAGTACAAAAGGCAGAAGACAAGGATGGACTGATCCCATCTGAAGCACAAAGGTCCCAGTATAAGGAAGGGAGAAAGTGGCGTTCCATTTTTAATTTAACACTAGATGGGATGGGGGTGATGGAGAGTAATGCCCTTCATCTTCTACATAGACTTTTGTGCCACAGTTTGTCTATATGTCAAATTAAAGCATTGAAAATATGCCAGTGCAGCCATTTCAATACCTTTGTAGAGGATCCAGGGTTTAGTTTTGTTTTTTTTTTTTTTTCATTAATTCTACTTTATTTCTATGTAGGTCACAATTTTGTTTCATTGTTTTTACTAAGAGGAAAAAAATTATCATGTTCTTAACTTGATCAAAATTATATAAGTATAATATACATGCAGCAATGAAAAGTGTGCATACTGTATAGGCCATGGCATCCTCAGAGATATATGCCTTTTAAAAAAATGACCTCCATGTTGTCACTAGCTCTAAACCTTTTGCCAGGTATTTGAGATTGCTTAACAGATTCGGTTAATGAGACTATTCAGAACAGTGTAAAATTGAAAAGGAAATCATACTGTTTTAAATGTAACATATAATTTTTGAAATTTAAACAGTGGTAACTTTTAAGCCTGAAATAACCTGTATTTGAAAATCATGTTAAGCTAAACATTGATTATTCTTCCACAGTCATTAATTAACTTCTATCTTAATTGCTAGTGATCTGAAATGAGAACTGATCTTAAATTCATATTTTCTGTTCTTAAACTAATACCTGTTTTTACCTTTTTAAGAGTACTGAAAAAATTATACTTCATGGCATGTAGACATAATCTATTTCTACAAAAGCAGGTGATGTACACCCATCCTGTTGGTAGCAGTCTGCCCTGGTCCCAGTTAACATGAGACTTGTAATGAACTCATGTTGGCTTTTTCTTTGTTGAAAGTTAAATTAATCAAAAGAAGAACATTATTGCTTCATGTAGTATCTCATGAAATCTCTCTCCTGTAATAATATCTCATGAAACCTTTCAGTGCATGTTCTTTTTAAAAAAAATCATTTATTTTGACAACAATGCTGTACTGTATTGGATTGAAAATTTAAATGAGATGTCTGATTGACTTTAAATTATGATCCTTTCTTCCTTTTCTGTTTTTATATTCTCCCCCCATGCCTTGTTTTACAGCTTAAAAATAAAATACATCAAGATCCAGTGTGATATAGAAAGAAGGGAATGTCCTGGAGGATACCAGAACAAATACACATTCCAAGTTCACCCCTTGCTAACACATAATGGAGAAAATTAGTCATTTGATGAGTAATAGATTCTAATATTGCTACTTCATAATACCCCTAACAAAACCATACCTCCTGACTCTGTAATATTTACTGCCCTAGTTCTGGTCTAAGCTTGGGTGTAACGACTTCAATAATGTGTATTTTGTGTATCTGTTCTTTTACTTCTACTAATTCAAAGCATTCAAAGATACTCTTTTTAATTTCAGAATTCCACAAGAGACAATGGTAGCCATTCTAAAAAATGTTGGAGGTGGGATTCAGAAGGAAGTACTTTCAAACAGGTTAAAGAAAAAGTATGTTGTCCCCAAAGGGATGGCACAATGGTCAGGTACCCTGGTAAATTGGTGAGTGGGTGAGTCCCATCTTTTCTATCTCTTGTTTTGTTTTCATCCAACTCTGGAATATGATGGCATCACCATGCTACCCTGATACTGGAAGTTCTCAAATTACACTGGAACTATTGGTCCTTAGTAAGTTTCTTGCTTGGGGAAACAAAGTGTGTCTAAGATGATCTCAGGTGGAGCTGTATCACAGTGTGAAGAGAATCTGTTTCCATACCACACTATACTGTAGACTCTGTGTGTTTTGAATGACATGGCTGAATACTGTGCCAATGCCTGGGCTGTGCGCAGCCTTGACAGGTCTATCCTGTGAGATGAGGAAGGACTGGGTTACTCCTCGTACCCCGCTTCTGTGTTCTTTTGTCTCTTCCCATTGATCCTGTTACATCTGTATCCTTCATTGCTTAGTATGCTTTTTCACTTTCAGTAGGTGCACTAAGAACAGTTGTTGGATTTTAAAAGTAGAATTTTAAAACTGCGCTCACATGCTGAAACAAATTACAACATTTTGGAGAACAAACAGCCAATTAACCCTAGTAGGTAGGTATGCTCCACCAATTTTCAATCTGAATAAATATATGTTTTCTTAGAAAAATAGTATATTTAGGAAGCAATCCTACCAGAGGCTACAGCTGTTTAGGAACTCTGAGTTATCAACAGAATACTTCACACTGAAGCCAGATTAAACTGGTACTGTATTTGCTGCAGGTCCCTTATAATCCAATAATACACAAGGAAACTTAGTAAGATCAGACACCAATGTGATTTGCAACAGAAGGCTCTGGATTTCCATATATCATGTCTGCCCTCCTTCTTGTGCTGTGGAGGTTATGCCTTCCAACTGTGGGGAAGCGAAATCCTGCCACACATTTGTTCAGAGGTTTCAGGTTAAAAAAGAGAAACCCATCATAGTCCAGTGACGTTGACCTCATGCCATAGAACCTTCTGAGATTCTCTCTTCTATGCAAAAACTGAATTATTCTGCTTGAGCTCAAATTAACTCCTACAATCTGACCAATCTTCTGTCTCCTTCTCATTCTCTGACTTCTACTGTCTCTTATGACCTGCATTGAATGCCATGAACTCACAAATGTTAGTATTCAAAATACCAATATGAGTATCACTTTAGCACACTTTATATCATATTGAAACAACAATTTGAGCACTAATAAATCTCTTGATGCTGACTACCACCAGATTCAGTTGAAAATGCTAGAATCAATCATTACAACAATCCAGAAACATGAACTACTGGTGTAAAGAAATTTAAATCCACAAACATGGCTACTCTTGAAAGGGATCATATCCAAAGATCTTCTGGGTCTGCATGATTCATCTGAAATGACACATTTCTAATACCCCTGGCTGGAATACAGATATAACTTTAGTACACAATTTAATCCTAAACAATGTAGGTGAAGTTAATTTACAGAAGGAAGCAGCCATGTTTGAAAGTAATGTCTAATTGAGAGGCAGACAAAGAGAGAATTAGAGAATATTTGACAGAATGAGGAGATAGGATACACCCAGCTTTCATGAGCACAGCAAGGGAAATAGAAGCTAATTAAGAGAGTAGAGAATGAGAAGGAATCAGATTAGAACAGATTGTCAGTGTTAATATGAGGTCCATTCATTGCAGAGCAATTCAGGGAGAAGCAGAGAGAAGCCAGACTGAATCAGTCAGCTTGGAGAGGAGTTTGAGAGCAAACAGCTAGGTTGAACCAGCCAGCCAGAGTTCAGAAAGAACTAGAAAAGGTGCATTTCTTCAGCAATGAGCCTCTGAGGCTGAAACATCTGACTTTCAGTTTATTTTACAGAGTGGTTTGTTCAACACTATTCAGATCTTCTGGATCAAAGCATCTACTGATACTTCTTTCACTTTCTCCTTATCTTACAGTGTTCAGTGGGATCAATCTTTTACTAACTGTAAGAACCAGGTTCTTATACTTTCCTTTAGAGTATGGAGACAAAATGTCACAGACATCATTGGCAAACTTCCCTTTAAACCTCATGGTCTCATGAAGACTGCACTGACTTCTAAATAAGTTAAAATCAGCTTCCCTAAGACCTAGGCCAAAAGAGAGGTCCAATGAAAAAACATGAGGGCAGGTCCAGAGGTAAAATGCTTTGATTTGACCAAAATCATATATCTAACTTACATTTTATGCTCCTTGGTTTTTGTTTGTTTTGTTTTGATTTCAAGTTGGTAAACGTTCCTTTGGCAGAGAGTAGCTCATTTGAGAAATTGACTCTATCCCATCATCTTATTGGCAAGTTTATGAGACATTTATTTCTGATTCACTAATATGGGAGGGCCCAGCTCACTATGTGCAGACCACCCCCGGTCAAATCAGCCTAGGTTTGTGTAAGAATGCAGCCTGAGCAAGCCACAGGGAGCAAGCCAGTAGGCAGTATTCCTCCAGGGTTCCTTCATCTCTTTCTATTTGAATTCATGGCCTTCCTTCACTGACAGGCTGAGCTCTGAATGTGTGAACCAAGTAAACCCTTTCTTCCCCCAAGCTGCTTTTTAGCCATAGTGTTTGTTGCAGCAGCAAGCTCAGGCTAGAACAGGAATTGGTACCAGAGACTGAGATGCAGTGATGGACCCAACCATGTTGTTTTGGAGGGAATATTGTGGAAGGATTTTGGAACTTTGAGATTTAAAAAATAAATGACTACTCAGAGCTTAATAAGCTATTGTGGAAACTTGGGAGATGGGATGTTGAGAGCTATGTAGACTATGGGGACTGTTTTGTGAAGTTTCAGAGGACAGCAAAGACTATATCAGGGTTGCTCATGTGATATTTTGGATTAAGAATCTGTAGAAATAAAACCTGTGTTTCACATTTCCCTATGCAATACCACAACTTATGAGGTACACATGCACACTAGTTTTGGACTAGCTTTTGGAGCTAGTGCTCAAGTATAATACATAATCTACATTAGGCTATACAACTAGTTATGACTGAAATAACTTTACAGCTCAAGTTTATCCATGTTTTAAGTATTTTCTTGACTCTTAAGTTTATGGAATAGTGTCCCTTTTTAAGACATAATTTAACTAGAGTTGGTATGTTTGCTTCATATATATATATATATATATATATATAGTATGTAAATATAAAACAACCACTATTCTCATTACAATATTAATTTTCATATAATATTGTAAGATTTAAGTAGAGTTTGCCATACACAGAGTAAGCAAACATCAGGAAAAGCATTGTACAGGTGATCAATAGGGAACAATGAGATTTATTATATTTTAAAGCTCAAATTCAGCCAACTTGTGATAAGAAAATTAGTAGTAGTATTAATGCATGGCAGTAATATACAATAATAGATACTGCAAGTCTCATGAATAGTCTTTTTCCTTTAGCCTAATGGTATGGAAAGCAAGATATTGTTGACTCTGGCTTTGGTATTGGCTTCTGTGCTTCTCTGAAAATAGACCTAACTGGTTTTATAGTCGTACTGTAGTCACTAAAGACACTAGCATGTCTCAAAGCAATAGGTGGTCCAGAGACTTTTCATGAGAGAATGTTTTAGTGACAGATTTGCTTTGCTTATGCTAATGTAAAGATGTGCTTTCTTTCTTCCAGCTGGTCTAAATACAGGAGAGTCCCTGAAGGAATCCAGCCTGAATGTTTCATTCTAGAAAAGCTGCAGATGTGATCATCCCTTCACGGAAAATTGACACTTTTTTTGTATAGCCTTAAATTATCACAGTGACTGATTTTATACTTTTTCTGTTGGCTTAGTGGAGGCAAGTAATTCTGTGTGGTATTATGTTCAAAATTGGTACTGATAATAATAACTGTGAGCCATTTACCTAAGAATTATTGGTGCAATGATTTGTTGAGTGAGCTCTTATGATTTATCTTTCCATCATAAAAATTACTTAAGCATTGAGAAAACAGAATGTGTTTCATGGAGAATTAGGGTCTCTTTTGGCTTACATCAAATCTCAAGTTCAAAGGCAGAATTTATGCAGAGTATAATTTAGAAAGTTCTCTATAATCACTGTTTTCTCCCTCCAAACTGAGCAGAGAGCTGCAGATAACCATATTATTTTGAAATTCTCTCTTTTTCTCTGTCTCTCTCTGTCTTTCTGTGTCTGTCTGTTTTTCTTTCTGTCTCTCTCTCTCTCTGCCTCCTTCCCACCTCTCTCTCTCTCTCTCTTTCTCTCTCTCTCTCTCTCTCTCTCTCTCTCTCTCTCTCTCTCTCTCTCTCTCTGTGTGTGTGTGTGTGTGTGCCACAGAGGCCCCAAGAAAGTGTCAGATCCTCTAGAGATGGAGCTGCAGACAATATAAGCTGTATGACCTGAGTTCTCGGAACCCAGGGCTCTTAGCTACTGAGCCAGCTCTCCAACACAAGCACTGTGTTTACATGGATACATTACAGCTGTCTTCATTCACCTTCTCTCTCATGTTCTTTTTTACTTCTAAAGAAACTGTATTAAAGACAGAAGATAAGAAAACAAATGGCCGTAGGAAACAGCATTTAGATAGAAACACCACTCTGAATGCTGTTATTAAGGAAATTCATGGCATGGCATACAGCTTGTCGAAAGAGACTCAAGAGATATTTATTATGATGATGTATGTAGAGGGGGAAGACTGTTGCTCTGACTCAGCCTCCAAATGGGACTTCTTGGAGTATAAATTCAAGCTTACCTTCAATTTTTCAAGTTTTAGAATGATTTGTTTTCTATTTCAGTTGGAAAGAAAATTACCATTAACATAGTAGTTTAAACAACATGTGTTTTCTTATACCTCTAAAAGTCAGAAAACCAAAAGAGACAAAAATCAAGGTGTTGGTGGGATTTCACCATTTCCAAGGGAAAGACACTCCAATTTCCAACTTTTGTTGGATACCTCACTTCCTTGATTCACAGCCTTCTTACCTTCAGAGGCAACAGGACCCAATGGTGTCCTTATGCACCTAGTGTTTTGCTCCTGGCTCTTCTGTCTTTTTCTTTTGCCTTTAAGAAACTTTGGGTTACACAGGACTTGCTGAGTTATTAAAACATCACTCCCCACACACATACCTTATCTTAAAAACAGAAGATTAATTAAGCTGCAATCATAACTCCCACCTATTCTCAAATTCCAGAGATGAGGATAAGGACATTTTTACTGAATCATTGTTCTGCCAACCTCAAGCATGTATTGTCCATGCTGATTCAATGGCAATATCCCATAAACAAACGTCTTCATTCACACATTTATCCACAACTAAAACCCTATAACCAAGGCATAGCACCTATTAGACACCTGGTATGCAAATGACTCTCTCTTTTTAAAATAGATGCTCAGGTCAATTGTGCCTTCATAAATTCTGTGCTGTGGATGCGAAACTACATGTATACTGACCTAACTCCCAGCCTTTTTTTGCCCTCACTTATGTGAGAGCTCCAGTAACTCCCTTTCATAAAAGAAGCAAATGTGTGTTGTCACGTTTGTGCGCACACCAACCCCCTCACAGGTACATACCCATGCACTTATTAAGGTTTCTGAATCAAGCCGGTCTGAAGGAGAAAATGTTCTCCTTGCTGATTTCTAGGGATTTTGTTTTTATTTTCTGTGGCTACATCCATTGTCATGTGGCTTCCTGAAATGATCATTTGCAAACCCAAAGGACACTTAATTCTGGTGAAGAGTGGGAGCCATATCTCCATCTAGGAACCCTGCCTCCCAGGAGTGTGCACACTTACCCGGTGTCACTCACATCCCACTGATGGTGCATACGCTGAGGAACACGCACGTTGCTCACCTTGACCAGCCTCTGAATAATGGGATTTAATGAACTATTATGGGCTAGAAGTCACCTCACCTCTTTTTTTTTTCTACTGGAAGTTAAATTCATACACTCCTGTTCCAAACTCAGGAAGATGGTTCTATTTCCCAAATGCAGAGTTCTCTGCTCCTCACTTGTTCAAATCATCACCAGAAAAACAGCCCAGTGCTTTTCTTGAAGCCTCTGTTGATGACCATCAGACAGAATTTCTTCCTTTGAGGTCCTTGAAGATGGTAGAGTGATATAAACAGAGGTCCTAGGTACCAACTGTTGACTATTTGTCTGGAGGAGCTTGAACAAGAAGCTGAAGCTTTAGATGCCTTCTCTCTTCCGAACTCCTATTCGTTATATCAGTGATCTCAACCTTCCCGACGCTGTGCTGAGCCTCAGCCATTACATTATTTTTGTTGCTGCTTCACAACTGTGAGTTTTGCTACTGTTGTGTTGAGAGCCAGTGCTTTAGACCATCATCAACACAAGGTGCCAACAATTGGCCAGAAATTCTTTCTATCTTCTATGGCCATCAGAACATTCATTATCTTACATCTCAAACTTCAAGCTAACTCTGAAGCTAACAAAAATCATGACTACAACTTGATAATCCATACAAAGTATCATGACTCTCTCTCATTCTCTCTCTTCTCTCTCTCTCTCATATATATATATATACATATATATACACGTATATATATACATATATATAACCTAAACCAGAGACCTAAGGAGATAGTGACTTAGTAGATAAAGTATTTGTCCCTTCTTTACCCTGGAATTTTTTCTGAAAAATCTTAATGTGGATTTACAGAACTTATGTAAAAAGCCAGGTAGGCATGGAGGCTGCACTTCATGTAATCCCAGAATTTAGGAGGCAGAGAAAAAGAATTCCCTGAGCAAAGTAGTCACATTGACTAAGTGAGCCATGATCTCTGAGTTCTATTGAGATGATCTCTGTCAGGTATCTTTGCGTTTTAGTCAATAAATAAAAAAGCCTGAGGAAGATACCATATATTAATGTTCCATCACAAGCACAGCTGCTTATACATGTGTAGCAACACACATGTGAACACACATAAACCTACATATATGATGCATCTATATGTAGATGCAAACTTATCATAATGAAACCCACTACTTTGTATTCTATCCTAAACATAAAATAAACTAGTAATAACAATAATTAGTAATACAATAGTTTTATATTGGTAAGAAGTCATTCTGTGCTATCCTGTTTGATCCCCACTGAGTACCATGTTCATACTCAATGCTCATAACTGTAGTCCTGGAGCAAACTTAGGAGTGAGCAACTTGACCAAATGTCTGGATGTATTGCCACACCTAGACAAGAATAGAGTTTATATTTGAGAGACACTTGATCATATTTCATAACCTCAATTCCAGATTGATATGAAGTGTGCTCCTTTGGTGCATCTAAATTACTGTCCCATCAGAAATTCTCAAACATTTGAGCATCATATTTCGTGGTATTATCTGATTATTAAAAACCAGTGAGCAAGCACAAACAAAACCCAAAAACACAATGTTACCAGATGAGCCCAGGTGTGATTACTCATGAAACATGTCTGTCGGTGGTGTGAGTACTCATGAAATGTATCTGTTGGCCATAATCTCACCATACCAGACTTCTTTTGGGAACCAGGGAACTAGATGACATTTAATGGACCTGGTATTTGACATTCTCTTTAAATTAACATTTTATAAAGTACTCAAAATTAGTAATTAAGGACTGCATAATTTCTCCCTTTTGCAAACTTGGAATTAACTTCTGAGGGTTGAAACTACTAAAGACAGCCCAAGCAGCTGTGGTCAGTAAGATTTAAACTTCAGCCTTACCCTGAATCATTCCAGCAGCTGTTCTTCCTGACTGAATAAGGCAGTCAGAGCTTGCATATGCCACACGTGTGAGCCATGAGGTAGGATTCTCTTTTGGCTTATAGACATGTGTTTGGGAACAAGGGTCTCATGACCATTCTTCAAATTCAGATTCTAGTAGAAATCATATTGCCTTGTTTGAGCATTGATTTAGAAATGTAACACCATATATACACACCAGGTCAGCAATGACTACTTGAAGCACATTGGCTGAGATTCAATACTACCATGTCATACACCAAACTGTTTTTAATGTACAAAGTCTTCTGCTCTTAGAGAAACATATTGGTTTAATTATGGAAAACAAAGACTTTTTCTATTTTCCTACTGTCATTCCTCAACATGTAAGCATCAGCTTAATATAGCTTTGTATTATGCTATGTTGGAATGCTTGATTTAAAACATTTCCATTTGAGCTATATGTTTGAGTTTAATAAAGTGTCAGTAAATAAATTTCCAACAATTTAGAAATGGTCTTAAATATACTTCTGCCATTTTATTATATACTTTTACAGATTGATATTTTCAGCATTAAAAACTCTATCATAAAAATATCAGCTACCTCTGAAAATGTGACTGTCCTCTATGTCATGCAATATCCAATGTCAAGCTAAGTTTTAAATGTTATGTAAAAATAAATAAGCACATTCATTCCATTAGTTTGCAAATATTCCATTGTTAATAAAGGATAAAATAATATGTATTCTAAAGGATTAAAATTTTTGCTTATGATTTACTATCAGTACAAGTTTGGCTTATATACACACTTTATGTATTTAACACTATCCATTACTGCTGTCAATGCTTTTTGCAATTTTTCCCTTCTTATTCAACCTCTGGGATCTAGGAATTCATCAGCAAGTAGCTAGCCTGGGGAAGGTATTTATATTTTACATATGCAATTTTAACCTTATGTCTTCATCTGTAAAGTGAGGATAATTTGAGATTTGTGTTGGTTATCTGTGTCTCAATTTAAGTTAGTCCAAACTGGAATGGTTTAAAATAATACAAATCCGAGATCGAAGTATGGATTAGTAGGGAAAGTATTATCGCACAAGCCTTGTTACCAGAGTTCAGATTTCCAGAATCCATATGAAAAGATGGTGGGGAATATAATAATGAGCTTTGTAGTGCCAGCACTCTTGTAGCAGAACGGGAGGAAGAGACAGGAGAATGACTCAGGCCAGCAAGCCTGGATTATTGCATGGTACAAAAAAGACCCTGTGTTGAAAACAAGACAAGGGGAAAACCAATTTTAAAAGGTGGTCAGATGGCCTCTGCTTGAACACATGCCTACACAACACACACACACACACACACACACACACAGAGAGAGAGAGAGAGAGAGAGAGAGAGAGAGAGAGGCAGACAGACAGACAGACAGGGAAGAGAAAAAAGTAAAACTAAAATAATTAAAACAATACAGGTGTATTATTCTACATGGGTTTAGAGGACAGAAAGCAAGTATAGCTAAGCTGGAGAGCTCTGGTTCAGTGAGGTCTGTCTTTGACCTTATAGTGAGGAAATTGGTAAGAGCTGAAGTCACCCCAAGGTTAACTGGAGCCCTAGGATTTGCTTCTAGGTGGTTCTGACCGCCTTGACAAGTTAATGGAGGTTGTTGATAGGAGGTCTTGACTCCTCAGTACACATCCCTCTGCACAGAACTGCTTCAGTGTCCCAAGAACAGGACATGCTTTCTGAGAAAAAGTAAAGGGAAAGTGTCAAGACTTTCAAGGTGCAGCTTGGAAGTCATCAATTCTGCAATGTTCTAAGCCCATGTACTCCGTGGAAGGCAGGTGCACAGAAGCACAAATACAAATGGGGTCTGTGGGAGCCTTCTCTCTGTTGAGCTGCCTTCACAAGTATACTTAGCAGGATGGATGTGGGGATTTAAATATGGAATACGCTCACTGCTCTGCAATAGAATACACTCCCTGCTCTGTAAAACTGTTTGTACCGTGTGAACACAAAGAACATCCACAGTGATGGATGCTGGATCATCTCTGATCGTCACTCAGTGTGGCCTCCTAATTCAAAGAGGAAAGAAAGGCAGGCTGAAGAAGACTGACATCAGTATCACTCAGCATGCTTTTGAGTAAGTATGTATGAGTATGTAGGCCAGAGACTAATTGTGATAGTTTATATACGCTTAGCCCAGGAAGTGACACTATCAAGAGGTGTAGCCTTCCTAGAGTAGGTGTGCCACTGTGGGCTTGGGTTTTAAGACCCTCATCCTAGCTGCCTGGAGGTCAGGATTCTTCTAGCAGCCTTCAGATGAAGATGTAGAACTCTCAGCTCCTCCTGCACCATGCCTGCCTGGATGCTGCCATGTTCCTTGAGGATAATAGACTGAAGCTCTGAATCTGTAATCCAGCTCCAATTAAATGTTGTCCTTATAAGACTTGCCTTGGTCATGGTGTCTGTTCACAGCAGTAAATCCCTAACTAGGACACCAACCTTAGATGCCATTCCTCACCTATTTTATAAGACAAGATCTTTCACTGACCTTGAACTTGACAATTTGACTAAGTTAGTAGGCCACTGAGTCCTCAGAATCCCACTGTCTCTGACTGCCAGTGCCAAGTTTACAAGAGTATGCCACCATATTTGGCTTTTCAAAGGAAGTTCTAAAAATTGAACTCAGGTCCTCATCCCTAACTAAGCACTCTCCACAGACCCTGTTTTGTCTCACTGCACATATGCATATACACATATGCATACTGCATACATGGTCTGTCCGTGACCAAATCTTTGTAGTCTGTAAATAACAAGTGGAAAGCAATTGGCATGTCTGGTTCCCTTTGTTGTTACAGCTTTGTTGAGCTATCTCTCGAGTTATAAAAGATTATCTCTTGATTTTTATCTACAAAATTATGCATTTATATGTGGAACTGATATAGCTTTATTTATTCACCTGTTCATTTAACAAATCTGTTGTGTTCAAATGCTGGGTAACTATGACAACACATCCACCTAAAATGTAAGCTATTGGCACATGGTCAAATAATGACTGGTCCTATTTCTTTGTAATTGTATAATAATGTTTCCTGCTGGATTTCAAAAGTCAATCTAGGTCACCTTCTCCAACTCATTCGTACAGCTTCGGTCCTTTTGAAATCACTTGCTGGGTCTCCAGCCTTCCTACACACAGGTGAAATCCATCTTGCCCTTAGCATGGGAGTACTGGAGGCATGTCGCCACAGAGCCTACAGATGCCTCCTAGTGAAGCTACTCTGGGCATGACTAAAGTGAGCAGAAATCAAAGCAGCAAATGTGAGGAGAAAAAAAAACTGTGACAAAGGGAGGAAAATCTAAGTGGAGTCATAGGAAATAAATGTAAAAGATTTTGAAAAGTGACAATGAGTTGAATCAAATTCATTATTAAAAAAAGAAAAGGAAGACACACAGAGACAAAGGAAAAAGAAAGAAAGAAAGAAAGAAAGAAAGAAAGAAAGAAAGAAAGAAAGAAAGAAAGAAAGAAAGAAAGAAAGAAAGAAAGAAAGAAAGGAAGGAAGGAAGGAAAGAAGGAGGGAGGGAGGGAAGGAAGGAGGGAAGGAAGGAAGGAAGGAAAAGGAAAGCAAGGAAAGAAATTTTGTAAACCTGATTCCTCTTGATTGTATAAAATTTCACACTTTTTGGGAAATTATTTCCTTTAATTTGAAGAAACTAATCAGATGCTCCCCAGAGGCCAGCACCTGTTCAGTTCTGCATCCCCATTAAGGGATGCTCCAGGGGTAAAGTAGTTCTTCAGAGAGAGGAGAGAGAGACACAGACAGAGACAGAGACAGTGACAGAGAGACAGAGAGACAGAGACAAAGAGACAGAGACAAAGAGAGACAGAGACAGACAGAGACAGACAGAGAGAGACACAGAGAGAGAGTTCAGCTGGAATGCTGGGGAAGGCTGGCATCCTGAGTCAACATCCAGCTCCAGGTTCAACTGACACCTTCCACACACAATCAAAATCATACTTTTTCTAATGTGAGACTATCGCCTCTTCCGCTGTCTTTTATGGGCTCCCTGCAGAGCGTGTGCAATGCATTGCCAGATATTTGAAATTGAGTGTGGGGTTCTTTTTCAAGCGTGATAATAAACCCAATGCTAACATTGGGCTTAGGGAAGGTGACTGTTAATGCTTCTTCTAATATGATTGATTTATTTTGCCTGGAGGTACAAACGTATTCCCTGCATCATCTAGTGATAACTTCAATTTAAATAGAATTGTAGATGAAAAGTCTACAAGGGAGGCCTAAATTGTCTGCACTTTTACAGGGTTCATTGTTAGATTGCCAGTTACATTAATTACATGGCTGATGGCGCCTTCCAGTCAATCGTGTATGTGTAAATTAATGTTTCTTATTACTTGCCATTTAAGGATTAACATATGCAGAATATCACTTTTCTTGCTTACAAATGAAAGAAAAAAATCAAGATGTTAAAAAAAATTTGAACCTATTTTTTGCACATACCTTAGCTAGGGGTTTATTTCTGTAAAGAGATACATGGTAAAGAGACACAATGACCATGACAATTCTTAAAAAGGAAAATATTTTATTGGGGCTAGATTACTGGTTCAGAGGTTCAGTCCATTATCATCATGATGGGAGCAGGGCAGTGTCCAGTGAGGCACGGTGCAACAGGAGCTGAGAGTTTTATGTCTTCATCTGAAGGCTGCTAGGAGAAGACTGGCTCCCATGTGGTTGGGATGACGGTCTCACTGCCCACTCCCACAATGGCACACTTCCTGAAACAAGGCCACACCTACCCCAACAAGGCTACACCTCCAAATAGTGCTACTCCCTGGGCCAAGCATATTCAAACCACCACAGAGGTTTAGTCCATTATCTTCAACGCTGGAAACGCAGCAGAGTGCAGGCAGACATAGTGCTGGAGAAGGAGCTGAGAGTTCAACTCTTAATCCTAAGGCAACAGAAGGAGACTGTGTGTCACACTGGGCAGAGTTTGAGGATAGGAGGCCTCAAAGCCTACCTCCACAGTGATACACTTCTTCCAACAATGTCAGGCCTACTCCAACAAGGCCATGCCTCTTTTTTTTTTTTTTTTTATATTACATTATTGTTTTATTTTATTTTCAAATCAGAAGGCGCAGCATAAAGTTTTATCCTGGTGTTTTCCAACAAAAACTCTTTCATAGACTCCCCCTCCCTCCTTTCTTGTCTTCTCCTTAGTCTACTCTTCCACATAGCCTCCTTTCTGTCCTGGCATCTCACATGTCCTCTTCCCTTCTGCCTTTTCCCACAACACAAGTATCCCCCTCTCTTGGTCTCATTTCTAGCAAGGAAATGGAAACAGCCTTGATGCCAATCAACAAAGGAATAGATAATTTCTAAAAATCTATATGTAATATAATTTTTTAGTTGCAAAAATGAAACTTACAGAAATTAATAAACCTGTGAAGAATTATGTGAATCTAGATAATTGAGATTTAGAAAGATAAAAATTACATGCCCTCTCTCCTGTATGCCCTAGCTTATGTTTAATATATAATATAATATTATATTTTATATATTCTGATAATCCAAGTAATTTAAAAGCACCTGATGGCTTTCCTACAGTATAACTCAGGCCCCACTCCATGAATGTTGCCTCTCGCCTGACATTCTGATGCTTTTGGAATTCTTTTTTTTTTTTTTATTCGATATAATTTATTTACATTTCAAATGATTTCCCCTTTTCTAGCCCCCCCCCACTCCCCGAAAGTCCCGCAAACCCCCTTCTCTTCCCCTGTCCTCCCACCCACCCCTTCCCACTTCCCCGTTCTGGTTTTGCTGAATACTGTTTCACTGAGTCTTTCCAGAACCAGGGGCCACTCCTCCTTTCTTCTTGTACCTCATTTGATGTGTGGATTATGTTTTGGGTATTCCAGTTTTCTAGGTTAATATCCACTTATTAGTGAGTGCATACCATGATTCACCTTTTGAGTCTGGGTTATCTCACTTAGTATGATATTCTCTAGCTCCATCCATTTGCCTAAGAATTTCATAAATTCATTGTTTCTAATGGCTGAATAGTACTCCATTGTGTAGATATACCACATTTTTTGCATCCACTCTTCTGTTGAGGGATACCTGGGTTCTTTCCAGCATCTGGCAATTACAAATAGGGCTGCTATGAACATAGTAGAACATGTATCCTTATTACATGGTGGGGAGTCTTCTGGGTATATGCCCAGGAGTGGTATAGCAGGATCTTCTGGAAGTAAGGTACCCAGTTTTCGGAGGAACCGCCAGACTGATTTCCAGAGTGGTTGTACCAATTTGCAACCCCACCAGCAGTGGAGGAGTGTTCCTCTTTCTCCACACCCTCTCCAACACCTGCTGTCTCCTGAATTTTTAATCTTAGCCATTCTGACTGGTGTAAGATGAAATCTTAGGGTTGTTTTGATTTGCATTTCCCTAATGACTAATGAAGTTGAGCATTTTTTAAGATGTTTCTCCGCCATCTGAAGTTCTTCAGGTGAGAATTCTTTGTTTAACTCTGTACCCCATTTTTTAATAGGGTTGTTTGGTTTTCTGGAGTCTAACTTCTTGAGTTCTTTATATATATTGGATATTAGCCCTCTATCTGATGTAGGATTGGTGAAGATCTTTTCCCAATTTGTTGGTTGCCGATTTGTCCTCTTGATGGTGTCCTTTGCCTTACAGAAACTTTGTAATTTTATGAGGTCCCATTTGTCAATTCTTGCTCTTAGAGCATACGCTATTGGTGTTCTGTTCAGAAACTTTCTCCCTGTACCGATGTCCTCAAGGGTCTTCCCCAATTTCTTTTCTATTAGCTTTAGAGTGTCTGGCTTTATGTGGAGGTCCTTGATCCATTTGGATTTGAGCTTAGTACAAGGAGACAAGGATGGATCAATTCGCATTCTTCTGCATGCTGACCTCCAGTTGAACCAGCACCATTTGTTGAAAAGGCTATCTTTTTTCCATTGGATGTTTTCAGCCTGTTTGTCGAGGATCAAGTGGCCATAGGTGTGTGGGTTCATTTCTGGATCTTCAATCCTGTTCCATTGATCCTCCTGCCTGTCACTGTACCAATACCATGCAGTTTTTAACACTATTGCTCTGTAGTATTGCTTGAGGTCAGGGATACTGATTCCCCCAGATTTTCTTTTGTTGCTGAGAATAGTTTTAGCTATCCTGGGTTTTTTGTTGTTCCAGATGAATTTGATAATTGCTCTTTCTAACTCTGTGAAGAATTGAGTTGGGATTTTGATGGGTATTGCATTGAATCTGTATAGTGCTTTAGGCAAAATGGCCATTTTAACTATATTGATTCTACCGATCCAGGAGCATGGGAGGTTTTCCCATTTTTTGAGGTCTTCTTCCATTTCCTTCTTCAGAGTCTTGAAGTTCTTGTCATACAGATCTTTCACATGTTTGGTAAGAGTCACCCCAAGATACTTTATACTGTTTGTGGCTATTGTGAAGGGGGTCATTTCCCTAATTTCTTTCTCAGCCTGCTTATCCTTTGAGTATAGGAAGGCCACTGATTTGCTTGAGTTGATTTTATAACCTGCCACTTTGCTGAAGTTGTTTATCAGCTGTAGGAGCTCTCTAGTGGAGTTCTTTGGGTCACTTAGGTAGATGATCATGTCGTCTGCAAATAATGATAGTTTGACTTCTTCCTTTCCAATTTGTATCCCTTTGATCTCCTTATGTTGTCGAATTGCCCGAGCTAGTACCTCAAGTACAATATTGAAAAGATAAGGAGAAAGGGGGCAGCCTTGTCTGGTCCCTGATTTCAGTGGGATTGCTTCAAGTTTCTCTCCATTTAGTTTGATGCTGGCTACCGGTTTGCTGTATATTGCTTTTACTATGTTTAGGTATGGGCCTTGAATTCCTGTTCTCTCCAAGACTTTAAGCATGAAGGGATGCTGAATTTTGTCAAATGCTTTTTCAGCATCCAATGAAATGACCATGTGGTTTTGTTCTTTGAGTTTGTTTATGTAGTGGATTGTATTGATGGATTTCCGTATATTGAACCAACCCTGCATTCCCGGGATAAAGCCTACTTGATCATGGTGGATGATCGTTTTGATGTGTTCTTGGATTCAGTTGGCAAGAATTTTATTGAGTATTTTTGCACCGATGTTCATAAGGGAAATTGGTCTGAAGTTCTCTTTCTTTGTTGGATCTTTGTGTGGCTTTGGTATCAGCGTAATTGTGGCTTCGTAGAAGGAATTGGGTAGTGTTCCTTCTGTTTCTATTTTGTGGAATAGTTTGAAGAGTATTGGTGTTAACTCTTCTTTGAAGGTCTGGTAGAATTCTGCACTGAAGCCATCTGGTCCTGTGCTTTTTTTGGTTGGAAGACTTTCTATGACTCCTTCTATTTCTTTAGGCATTATGGGACTGTTTAGATGGTCTAGTTGGTCCTGATTTAATTTTGGTATTTGGTATCTGTCAAGGAAATTGTCCATTTCCTCCAGATTCTCCAGTTGTGTTGAGTATAGGCTCTTGTAGTAGGATCTGATGATTTTTTGGATTTCCTCAGTTTCCGTTGTTATATCTCCCTTTTCATTTCTAAGTTTGTTAATTTGGATACTTTCTCTGTGCCCTTTGGTCATTCTGGCTAAGGGTTTATCTATCTTGTTGATTTTCTCAAAGAACCAGCTCCTGGTATTGTTGATTTTTTGTATGGTTCTCTTTGTTTCTACTTGATTGATTTCGGCCCTGAGTTTGATGATTTCCTGCCTTCTACTCCTCCTGGGCGAAATAGCTTCTTTTTGTTCTAAGGCTTTCAGGTGTGTCATTAAGCTGGTAATGTATGCTCTCTCCATTTTCTTTTTGGAAGGGCCATGCCTCTTAATAGTGCTATTCCCTATGAGCCACGCTTTCAAACATATGAATCTACAGGGGGGGGCAAACCTGTTCCAACCACCACAATATATAATATGTGTGACATACATACACTTTTATGTATTTCCATATATTTGTAGGAATGCTCGCTCTCTCTCTTTCTCTCTCTCTGTCTCTCTCTTCCCCATGTGTGTGTGTGTGTGTGTGTGTGTGTGTGTGTACCTGTGTATCCCCAAAGTTGGAGTTAAGTGTATCACATGATTGTTCTCTACTTTGCTTGCTGAGTCAGGGTCTTGAAATCGAAGCTCAGCATTTTCTTAGTTTGTATACTGGTCTACAGGAATAATCCCAGTCTTTGCCTCACAAACAGTGGTATAATGCTCAGTCTGCTTTACCTGCCAGACTTTTCTGTAGGCACTGGGAAGTAATTTTAAGATCAAAATGGTTCTTGACACATATGAATGAACTAGAGCCTGGCAATATTAGAGCAGATTTACCATTCTACCCAAGACATCCAGTTAACTAGAGCTTCGACTTCTGCATTCACAAAAAAAAAAAAAAAAAAAAAAAAAAAAAAAAAAAAAAACCCTTCTGCCTAATACATTTCCTAATGTTTAAATCATCTACTTTCAATGTGTGGGGGACTGTTCTAGATAGTATGATAACTATTTTCTTTTTTCTTCTGAGTTATCCTTGTAAGACAGAGATAGGTTTTTTTGGGGGGGGGCGGTGATTTCTTTTGAGATTTGTTTTTTTGTTTGTTTCATTTTAAGTCCAAAGAATTCAGAATTGCTTCTAATGTATCACAAGAGGTTTCCTTGGAATGAAGTATAAGGTGTCAGGGTCTTGTTGAGAAACATATGTCCAAGCTTTACCTTACACAGAGAATTACAACTGGCATGGATTGATGACAGCGTGCCTTAAGTATTCTTCCATAGGTCATCATGCTTGTTCACTTGTGTCTCAGTAGAAAAGCCAAGAAAATCTCACCACTACACTAAAGTGAGCCCATCTTCCAAAACTTTTAATTATCTAGAAAAAAATTATAAAGTACCTAACAGGAGTTTAGAAATAAAGAGATTTGGTGCTGATAATAAATTCTCTATTTCATACACATACCAAATTCCATTTAAGAATTATATACTGGTAAGTGTTCTCCATTGTCAGATACTACTGTGTGTGTGTGTGTGTGTGTGTGTGTGCATCTGTCTGTCTGTCTGTCTGTGTGTCCCCCCCTGCATGCACACGCATATGTGCATGGTGTATGGTTACAAGTGTTAAGAATTAGGCTTAACAGGGATCAAATAGACTGTCAAACCCCAGGGAAATGTGTGTTCAGAGTTACTTAGCTACCACAATGGGCAAAGAACATTAATGTTCATGGAAGAAAAGCAATTCTATATCTAGATAGCTTGGGCTTGAAGTGAGAATATTAAACCCTAGGGAAACTTGTCCTCAGATTTAGACATCACTATGAGAAGGAACACTCATGTTCACCGACAGACGATAAAGATTACTTGAAAGGATCTTACAGAAGCAGCCACAGGCTGACTCAGTGTTCTTTCCTTCAACTACAAAAGCATTCATTTCTTCATAGTCTACTTCTTAGAAGCAGAGAAATAAGTGATTTAATTGAGGATTTAAGGGCCTGATGGTTGGGATATAGCTTAACTGTGGCTCAAAAAATATAAAACAGCAGTAGGTAGGAGTCTGAAGAGACGCTTCAGCAGTTCAGAGCACTAACTGCTCAAGAGGACGAGGGACCAACTCCCAGTGCTGGAACAGCAGTTCGCTAAGCATCTCTAAAGCTATTGGCAGGGCACCTGATACCCTCTTCTGACCTCTGTGGGCACCACACACATGTGATGCACAGACACAGATTCAGGAAAACACTCTTATGCATAAGATAAAAGTAAATAAAACCTCACATAAAATTAAAGAAAAACAGGTATAGATTATCTAAGGGCTGGAGACACAGCATTGAGCTGAGAGGTAGCGTGATGGCTAAGCATTTGTGATAGCCGAAAGTCCAATTCCCAGTAGAACACACACACACACACACACACAGAGAGAGAGAGAGAGAGAGAGAGAGAGAGAGAGAGAGAGAGAAACAGAGAGACACAGATGGAGAGAGAGACACAGAGACAGAGACAGACAGAGACAGAGACAGAGACAGAGAGAGCCAGAGACAGACAGATAAAGACAGAAACAGACAGAGACAGATAGAGATAGAGAGACAGAGATTATCATTGAGATAGCACAATAATTGAAAACACTGTGGAGATGGCTGTGTGTGTAAAACCTCTTGCTGTACAAACATATGGATCCCTGTGTACCTACCCTGGCAGAGGCTTGATGTGTCAGAGTAGGAGAGCACCCAGGGGGCTCCATCCTCTCAGAGGAGAAAGGGATGGGGGAGAGTCTCTGTGGGGAAGGGAGGTGGAGGGAGGTGACATTTGATATGAATAAATAAAACTAAAACAAAGAAAAAAGCAGCATAAAGATGGTTGGTAGTCAGTCCCCTTGAATGTGATGCGATCCAAATCCATTCGGAAGAGGTTGAAAACAGCTTCTCTGTGTTTTCTAACCTTAGAACCTCAGCTCGGGGCTCTGACTGCAGTTGGTTTCCAGCCCTATCTCCTCACACAAGGATTCTGTAAAATACTTCTTCCGAGATTTACTTTCTTTCTCTCCAAAAATAGTGTTGTTCTTAAAATTTTCCAATTTAAAACAATTATTTTGAAGGAAAAATAGCTTAGTAGGAGGCAAGCAGACATAAACTAAACTCTTGGTCTGTCTGTCTGTCTGTCTGTCTGTCTGTCTCTCATCAGTAACTGGTATAACAGCTTAAATCTTGGGGCTGATAGAGACAGATTTTATCAACTGAGGGTTAAGAGTAGAGGAAAGAATATTACTATTTTATCCTAGGTTCCAGTAACAACATCTTAAAGTTTTATCTTTTTTTTTTCAATAGTGTAAGATTTTTCACACTTCTCTACCAGGCAAAAACACAGACTCATTGGTTTTATAAAAAGCCTGGCATGGCCTGGTTCTGCCCCTTCTTGCCTGAACTCAGACATTTCCCCTCCCTAATCCTCATTTTCCTCATCTGGAAAAGAAAGTCTCTATCTTAGCTATTGCTCATGCTGGGAACTCTAGGTTAGCTTTGTTTGTCCCATGCAGGATACACTGATTAATAATAACACATAATAAACACGCACAGGTTTTTTAGCTCTTTTACTCTTTCCCTTAATCTGTCTGACTTCATTTACAAAAATACCATTGGTGGGTCATTATAAGCAACAGAAAAGCATTGCTCACAAATCCAAAAGCTGAGAAGTCCAAGACCCAGTCGCCAGCAGATTTAGTGTGTGGTAAGGACCCATTTCTGGTGAGTGGTATTTTCTATGTGTTCTTACCTTGGTGGGTAGAACAAAGTAGCCTGAGGCCTCTTTAAAAAGTTCCTAATTCTATTTTCAAGGACTCAACTCCCACCCCTGATTTTGTCACCTCCCAAGGCCACACTTAATATCAACACCTGGGATGACACTTCAATTCAAGTTTTGTAGGGCTATAAGTACCAGAGCACAGTGCTCTTAGTCTTAGCCGCTGGGTGGGTTTTTGCTGGGGGATGGGGCCTGGAGTTTGCTGAAGAACTCTGACTAGGATTCTGGTCATTTTAATAAACGGTCCCTTCCAGGTTCACTTAAAAAGACAGCAATGGCTTTTCAGAGCTCTTTCCCTACTATGTGTGAGGGAGGGGCAGAGGTAATAAATATACAAAAAGTAATGTCCTGACAACGGTGTGGATGATAGTCCTGGAGCAGAGAGATAAGCATGCTGACAGGAGTTCTGGAAGAAGATGTCAAGTTGGTAACCATTGAGCACTGGATGTTTTTTTTTTTTTTTTTTTTGATATAATTTATTTACATTTCAAATGATTTCCCCTTTTCTAGCCCCCCCCACTCCCCGAAAGTCCCGTAAGCCCCCTTCTCTTCCCCTGTCCTCCCTCCCACCCCTTCCCAGTTCCCCGTTCTGGTTTTGCCAAATACTGTTTCACTGAGTCTTTCCAGAACCAGGGACCACTCCTGCTTTCTTCTTGTATCTCATTTGATGTGTGGATTATGTTTTGGGTATTCCAGTTTTCTAGGTTAATAACCACTTATTAGTGAGTGCATACCATGAATCACCTTTTGAGTCTGGGTTACCTCACTTAGTATGATGTTCTCTAGCTCCATCCATTTGCCTAAGAATTTCATGAATTCATTGTTTCTAATGGCTGAATAGTACTCCATTGTGTAGATGTACCACATTTTTTGCATCCACTCTTCTGTTGAGGGATACCTGGGTTCTTTCCAGCATCTGGCAATTATAAATAGGGCTGCTATGAACATAGTAGAGCATGTATCCTTATTACATGGTGGGGAATCCTCTGGGTATATGCCCAGGAGTGGTATAGCAGGATCTTCTGGAGAGCACTGGATGTTTTGGGCAGGATAGAAAACATGTGTCACAGCCTAAAGCAGACATCTAAGGTCCTGACTGCCTGGCTGTAACAATACCATGCAAAACCAATTAGAGAGTTTTAGTTAAAGATAAGGGATTTTAGTTCAAATTTAACGGCTGGAAATCATTTCTGAAAGAATGGTCAGAACATTTCAGATAAATAATACAAGTTATACCAAACATATATAGAATTAAATTTTACGTGCATATATGTTTTTAATTGCACTCACACACAGACACATACACACACACAAATGAATGAAAATTCTTGGGGAAGAGTGATTTCAAAATCTTCAGAGATAACGGTACTGAATACTACTGGAATTATTTATTAAACAAGAGATGATCTCAATGATTTTTAAGAATAGCACCAGGATTAGACCAATATAGAAGGATGTGTGCTGGAAGAAAGACAACTGATTTCTATGGAGGAGTCAGACAGCCAAGCCTCTTATAAGGAGCACAGCACATTTGCATGAGAAATGGTAACAGGCTTCTGCTCTTCCTCTGCAGTCTGTCTGCCTCTCTTCCTCCTCTCCATAAAGTTGGGCTCTGTTTCTATATTGAAAACATCCTCAGCTATCCAATGTGGTCCAAAAGGGGAAAAAAAGCAGTACATAATGAAATTTCAACCACATTGCTCCTTTTCTCCTCAAGACAGCTTTTCAAGAACATCTTCATTCTTGTTAGAGAGGCACCAAGTGTACACTCAAAACGATCATTCTTACTTGGCCTTTCAACTGGAATTGTATTCCAGAAAGACCATGTCATTTGCATTCCGGGCAAGTCTTTGAAGATAGTGCAGAAGAAGCACTTACTCTGCTCTTCACTGGATGGAAGTGCAAGTCTACTCATGTTCCCTGTCGCTAATCCTGGCAAACTGTTTTCCTTCTGTGCAGAAGTAAACCTAACCCTAGTTCCTGCTTCCTTTTCTGTTTTCTGGTTTTGTTTTTGTAATAACTCAGCCTTGAGAAGGGCATGATCACTCTCCCAGAAGTGCGACTGCAGGGCAGAAGGAGACACTTCCGTTCCCGAATTTATCACTTCTTTAGGAAAGTTAAAATAATTCAGGATGACAAGGATAGAAACAGCCATTCTCTTTGACTTAAGCCTGTACACATGGAACTGAATCTCAGTGCCTTTAGGATGGTGTTTGTCCATGTTTCAGATTCTGACAAAAAAAAAGGGGGCGGGGGAGGGAAGATAAATGTATTTCTGACAATGAAAAGAAAGAAACATTATTACAAGTTTAAAAACAACTTCCCTTAAGGTAAAAATCCATACTTTTTCTTTTCTTTTGCTCTTCCACTAGACTTGTAATGTTTGTGGTAAACCCATCCAAGCCTCAAGTTCCTCACCTTGGTGAAGACATGTTTGTGAAAATTCTGCCTGCATGAGAGCATCTACCTGACCATTTGCTAGGTCACTGAATCTATGCCTCAGAGGCCTAAATATTGTTACGATGGGAAGGCACACACTCTGGCAGAAGCTTGTGTCTATAAGATGCCCATGATGGTGACACTGCGTCTTTCATTACCCATATTTCACAGGTAAGAATAAATACCCTGATACTTTCTCCCAGGATACAGCAGCGATTATGTCAACAATTCACATTCTTCTAAGCACACGTGAACACTGTAAGCATGAGTCAGCAGCTGGCAGGTGGAGTTCAAGAGGAACATGCCCATAGCATGCAAGACCATGTACGTTTCCTGAGCTGTCAGAACAGCCCAACAGTTCTTTGAGAGTTCCCTCTGTGGCTCTGTTCAGTAAGTCTCATGGCTTTAAAGAGTCTTTTCTGGTTTTGCTTTAATTTTGCACATTAGCACATTATACTAATGATGCATTATAATCACACACATATCACAATAGTCTGCCTCTCACACTACAGTATTTGCCTAAAGAGTAACAGGAAACATGTAGAACAGGCCCTGAGAAATCCCAGGCACCTCGATTTCAGAAAAACAACCTACAACAAAATCTCAAATTCTGCCATCTAGTGGAGAGGACAGTGTGGGAAGTGTGGCCCAAAGACGGAAAGCAAAGCCTTCTTCTGGGGTCACACGCTATTGGATAAAACACAGAATCCTTTGCTGTCTTCTTAGAAAAGGACAGAGGTCTAGGATGACAGCATCTTTCAGCACTGCGCACACAGTGACTGGGAATCACCCTCAAGAAGTTACCAAGGACAAAGAAAGAAGCAACAGGTATATCATTACCCTAAAAGAATGCTATAATTAGTCATTTGGTGATGTTCAAAGCCTTCTCAGTGAATCACTTCCTGTGGAATTTCCAATCAATAAATTACAGTAGTGAAGGTATTCATTGATAGAATATGACAACATCAAACTGCACATATGTGCCTTGTATTTAACTCTATATGCTGAATATTCCATACTCTAACATGTACCATTTGCCCCATATCACTGGAATAGAAAGAGATGATGCTAATTGGCTTCACAGCTTAGACAGTAATACCTTTGCTAGCTTGGCATAGTGGCCCACACATACAACCCCAGAGCTTAGGAGGTTCAGGAATTGCAAGTTTCCGGTTGACCTAGTTTATATAGTGAGATCTTGTCTCAAACAAAACAAAACAAAACAAAATGACTAAAAGGAAAAAAAAGAGTTTTCCTGTTTCTATTTGTCTCTCAAGAAGTCATAATAAGAATATAGCTGTCACTTTCTCCAAACCATTCAGTCAGGACCTTAGATGTCTGCTTTAGGCTGTGACACATGTTTTCTATCCTGCCCAAAACATCCAGTGCTCAATGGTTACCAACTTGACATCTTCTTCCAGAACTCCTGTCAGCATGCTTATCTCTCTGCCCCAGGACTATTATCCACACCGTTGTCAGGACTTTACTTTTTGTATATTTATTACCTCTGCCCCTCCCTCACACATAGTAGGGAAAGAGCTCTGAAAGCCATTGCTGTCTTTTTAGGTGTACCTGGAAGGGACCGTTTATTAAAATGACCAGAATCCAGGTCAGAGTTCTTCAGCAAACTCCACGCCCCACCCTACCCCCCAGCAAAAACCAACGAAGCCATGTGATGCAGCTACTGTTAGATTTAAGTGAGTTTTGCTTTGTGTAAGGAAGCAAACGATTCTCTTCATGGGCATCAGACTCAGGTCCCGAGCTAGCCAGGAGAAAAGGGCCTCCCAGAAAAGAACTGGGGTGAGGGGGTATGCACACCTGGTGGCTCAGGTTCTGTCTCAGCCACTCCCTTTTGGTAGAGTTTCTAGTGACTTACCATCAGACTTGGTTTGGCTTAACATTAAAGGAGCAGGTGGTGGCTGTAACACAAGTGGCTAGAGGTATAGCTGTCTTCTTGGCTGCACTGTTGGAGAACATTCTCAGAGCTCCTTTGTCTGTGATCTTGATGAAGTAGGTGAACGGGAACATCAAAGCACTTCTAAACTGTCAAGTCTGGTTCCTGTGGGAGAGTTCCTAATGACTGCTTGTAACAGGATCACAAAGGGTAGTTGGCACTTCAGAGCAGGCGTGATGTTCCAGTGTACTCTTGTGTTGGGCAGGCTTGCCCTGTACCAGATCCTTCTGCAAGAAGCACATTTATCTGTGCTAAAGCAGGAGGACATTCTAGCCCATGTCCTCAACTATAAATGGCTCCTGAGGCTGGCTATATGCTCGGGCAGTTGTGACATTAGGATGAAGTGCTGGCTATGTCCTGTGCTCTGAAAGATGGGACAAGACTATATCCTTATATCACTGTAGAGTGGCCCTAGCCAAAGGCTATCTAGAAATCAACTCAGAAAAAGAAAAATTCCTTAGTTTGCTGCAGATTCTTTGTGTAACTAGGTCTGGAGACTTCCAGAAACCTCTGCAATCTCCTGGTTGCTTGCCATGTCCTCTGACTGGTGTTTTTCCATGCCCCTGGGCCAACTGTCTCAAGACATGAGTTTTTACTGAGGATGCTAGGCAAAGCTAGGGGTCTCTTGTCTCCCAGTAGCTGCAGGGCCTTATCACAACATGTCCGGGCCTCCCAGGATCCTTCAGGTTCTGGTGGCACACAGCCAGCTCTGCCAGAGTCAAAAGGCATTAGCCCAGACTGCCAAGGCCTCCCAACAAAGGCGATACTGGTCTGGAGTCTGCAAGCACCAGGCCCCCTTGAAGTCTAGTGCTTGGTATAGCCTGTAACTACCCATAGCTGGCCTGAAAACCACTCAAACCAATGGTCTCTGCAGTCAAGTTCTTAATAGTCATAAGCCCCCAGAATTGCTGTAGCAAGAGATCTGGAGTAGTCGGTTCTCTTATGGTACTAGGACGATCACAGAGAAAGATCTAAAACACGAGGAGGCATGCAATCCTTGACTACTACTGGCCATCTCAGAGACCAGCTGCTGAGGAACCTGGGTGTACCATGTCTCCATCCAGAAATCCTGCAGCTGAGGTTGGGCAGGGAGTTGACTGCCCAACTGTCTATCAGTTCTGAAATTCTGTTTTGGATTTTCTTTCAAGGTCCGATCCTGGGAGGACAGCCAGTGAGAGCCAGCCTCCTCATCCTCATCATCTTCTGTGTGTCCCGCACTGCAGAGACTGAGTGTGCCACTAAGGAGAGAGGGCAGGCACTTGGGGCCATACTCCTCCAGCAGGGAGGTCTCAAGAAGCCCCAAGGCTTCCTGGTTTGTTGCTTCCCTTCAGCATCACTGAGCAGGGTAAGTCACAGTCAGGGTAGAAAGAGGATCCCACGTGGTCTGAGACTTGGTTACTCTTAGTATTCATGGAACCCTGTTAATTTTTCATTTCATCTAATTCAAAATACATAAAACCAAAAAATATACAAAATCAAAAGAATGTTAAATGCCCACAGTATATTCGTGTATCTTTGAGATATACAATCCTTAATTGGAGATTATACCTCATTAAAACTAAAAAAAAGAAAAGAAATAAGAAATTCAAGTTCAAAGGGGGAAATAATAAAGTAAAATATATAAAACCAGTGGGATATATTCATACTTTGGTCAATCAGGTGTGTTTTAAAAAGTCATTTGTTGTTTCCAGAAATTTCATTACAGAAATATAGCCCCAGGGCAGACAATTGGAATAGTTTGCACTCAAGATCTGAGGTATAAAAAAAATATGTTTTATGAGGTTCCCTGTGCTCCTGTGACCTTACTGAAGCAGCGCACTGCAGTTGATTGCCCCAGGGCCATTGCTAAGCTATGTACAGAAAGCATTTACTGAGAGAATAAAACCAGTTGGGGACCCCAAGACATTGAATGCTAAGACGAACATTCACAAGACAGGGAAATTACAGTACTCCTTGTCTCCCTGCTCAGCAGGGACCACTCACATAACCTGCTAAGGACATCTTTCTCTGTGTGTGTGTGGGGGGAGGGGGGGAAGCAAGGGTGACGTGTGGATGAAGGTGCATATCAAGTTCTATACCAGGTGTCTTCTTCTGCTAGATAAGTTGTCAAAGTCGGATGAGCCCAAATAACTGAAAATAAAACAAAAACAACGGAAGGCAGAAGGATTTGTGTTGGCTCACGGTTTCAGTACATACAGAGAAGGGATCACATGTCTGTCAGGGGGAGTGGAGTCCTATTGCACCTGCAGTCAGGAATTAATGACAAACACCAAGCTCTCTTTCTCCCTTTTCCCTCTATAGTCAGTCTGCAGTCCAGACCTTGGGATGGTATTCCCCTCATTCAAGGTAGATGTTCGGTTCTCAGCTAAGCATCCTTGGAAGTGCCCTCACAGGCACATTGAGGAGGTGTACTTTCTAGGTAAATTTAAGGCCAGTCAAGTTGTTGAGAACCTCAACACATAGAACAGTATTTTATTTTTTCCCACTACTATAGACCATAAGGCCTTGTTGCAAAAGAATTCATGAAACCATTACACTTCATTTCACTTAACTGTAAAAAAAAAGTAAAGCAAAAACAAAGTCAGCCAATGAAGGTAATATATATATGTGTGTGTGTGTGTGTGTGTGTGTGTGTGTGCTAAAAATGGTTTTCACATGCATAGATGGAATATAACTAAATAGCATCTTTTATTTTCACACAATTGCAATATTCAAACTGACCTTTGATTGACCTTTAGAAAATCAATTTATTTACCCAGCTCAACATTGGGAACTCCATATTTCACAAGAGCTAGAACTTAACTTTCTACTTCCATGAGAATAAAGATGTTAAATATAGAAAGATGGGGCAAAGAAAAAGAGACAGAGAAGATGGGAAGGCAGAGAGGATGGAGAGAAAGAATAGGGAAAGAACCCTATTCCTTCGGAACCAAATCAAACTCTGAATGTCAATTAGAGTTAATCTACATTGAGAAGGTCTCAGAGTGGGAAAAAGTAAGAGTCAAAAATAAATAAAATATTTAAAATTATTTATTTATAATATTTATAATTTATAAGTAGTGCTAAATCAATCATATTTATTATAGATTATAAAATTCAATATATAATATATATGTGTGTATATATATGTATATATACAGAGAGAGCGAGAAAGACAGAGAGAGACAGAGTCAGAGACAGAGAGACAGAGAATCTAAGAAATAAAAAGATGTTAGATGTCAGAGGATGGCCTTATCAGGCATCAATGGAAGAAGAGGTCCTTGGTCCTATGAAGGCTTGATGCCCCAGTGTAGGGGAATTTGAGGACAGGAAGGCAGAAGTGGGTGGGTTGGTACATGGGGCCCACACTCATAGAAGCAGGAGGAGAGAATATGGGATAGGGGGTTTCTAGGGGGAAATCTGGAAAGGGGGTAACATTTGAAATGTAAATAAATAAAATATCCAATAAAAACAATTAAGCATAAAAATAAATAAATGAAAATAAGAAGTGTTAGATGTGATACATCTCACTTTTTGAAAATTTACATGACAGCGAATATATAAACACACAACTGACAATAAGTGAAAACCTCTTAGATTATCCACATGTACAGTCTTCGTTGACCAGCAAAAGTTCTGCCACACAGAAAGGATATTCCCCTTTCTACCTACCGTGGTCTTTGTTTCTAAACACTGGGGCTGCAGAATTTCCTTTAAATTGCTGAGCATTGCAAGTCTCATCTTGTTGCTATTCCCAGACCTGACACAAAGGATGATACTGAAGTGATGCCCTAGAATAATATGATTGTTCCCAGCATTGCAGGACTACATCCCCCAGAATCCCTCACACTAAGTACATTGCTGAGGTCAGGCATGGCATAGTGGCAGCACTTCAGTTTGGGCCAAGAGCATCTGGGGAGACTATGGGTCAGAGCAGAACTGCGAAGGTTTACTTTGAAAACCCACTATATACATCACATATATCTTCTGGAAAGTCTAAGCAGGATGAATATCTTCTGAAACACCTAAACACGTCAAACACTGTTAAGGAATATCTTGGCATCTAGAAATAATTTACTCTGATCAACAGAGGATGATAATCACAGCCAAGATAGTATGTCATTTGAGGTTAGGCTCCACAGTCTCTGGGTAATTTCTTGACAATTTATCATTTTTCTTCTAGTCTGCAACTTGATAGAAGATAAGCATAAAAACAAATGACTCCTTTTCTCCCATCATTCTAAATACTTCATCTGGATGTGGAAAGATATTTTAATCTCCCTGTGTTGGCATAGACAGTCTTATCTTAAATCAGGTATTTATCTCTGTGCCTCACCATTAGATTGGCACAAGGTTTACATTTTCAGATCAGGTTATAAAGACCTCAGCTATAGGCAAGCTTCTGAGCATGTGCATGAATTATATATATTTAGCATTCACACTATTCTAATTTGTTAATTTCTAGAAGAAAAAGCTCAAAATGTTTGAAGTTGCGAGATGCCTCATTCAGCACAAAAAAAAGACATGAATGCTGCTGGAATTTTTGCCAAGATGAATATGGGAAATGTCAACTGAATCTTCCAAGGGTTATAATGCTGTTTTATTTACAAACACAATGGAATTTTACAAAATCAACCCAGTATTTGTGTTATTGCTATTCATTGAAGATGTTAAATTTTTTCATCATCTATTAAGTGCCCTCAGATTTGTGAAACAACAATCTTTTGAAACAGTTAAAATTCAAAGAATCATACCCAAGGCACTATTTGGAGTTCAGCATCGAAATAAAATATACATGACTTATCACAGCTACCTACAACTTGCCAAGGTATTGCATAATCACAAAATGTGATTAATTATCTGGGGGAAAAACAAGCATGTTCAAAGACTGAAAGCAAAATGAAGGTAGATATCACTTCAAAGACGAAAAGATGAAATTGAAGTGTTGTATGTACTCATATTGTTATGTGAAAAGATTAATGTCCTTTATCTGATAGACAGATAGGCAGATACACACACACACACACAAATACAGAGGCTTCACTTTAAAAGGAATGTAAAAGTCTATAAAGATTTCTCTTAGTTAAAATAAATAATCTGCTTTCTCTCTACTTTGATTTAGAAAATGTTGCGTTTATTAAACCAACAGTCTCATTGATCACATCTTGGCATAATGAGGCAGTTGTTTTATTGAGCACTTTGGGTAATGGAGTCATCGTTAACTGTACCAGGAAAGGCTAAGTAGATTACGAGTCCCTGTTATTGTCTATATTTGAGAGAAGTATGCTTCTTAAGAGCATGATTATTCAGGGTAAAAACAGTAGTAAATTCAATCATAAAACATATTAGTATGATATGGTATTCTTATGTTGGAAAGCCACACATAAAACAAATGCTATTTCTTCTCAAAAGGCTTTGCCTGACCAATATATTGTCTCCGCGTTTCTAAGTTTGGATGCTTGGCTTTGCCCTTGATGATTGTTTCTAGCGTTCAACAGTAGCTCTTTCCAAACGCTGCTCTTAGACGCAATAGAATGCCCAATTGCTGTTCCCTCCAGAAGACAAGTTGTTAATTCTCATACTTTGAATGACTTAAAGAGCTTTCAGGTAATTCTCTATGTTTTATAAGTGCAGATTAGTCTTAGGCAAAGGTCTATATCCTCAATAAAGACTTGATTCTAATGGCTCATGTTTGGGTGTCCATTGCTGTGGGAAAGAAAATGGGTCTCATCACTGAGTCAGTGACATGTGACAGAAAACAGATAATTCAATAGGCAAAATATTAATGAATTACATATGGGATGATGCTCCTCATGCCTTGGAATGCCTGACTATACTTAATCTTGGAGTTTTGGGAATGATGTGACATGCAATCAACGGCTCAGACTCCAGGAGCAGGTAAGAAAGCAGCAGCAAGCTTGTAGGAATGCTGCTGCAGGTTCTTTATTAATCCCCGCCCTTCATAACCTCTACCCCAGGGCCACTGGTGCTAAGTAAACAACTCTTCCAAGTGGCAGCTCCTGGTTGGCTGGCATTGTTTGCCTCTGCCGCCAATCTTTAGTCTCTCAGGCAGTCTTCAATTAGGTCCTCACACAAGAGTTGCCACCGAGGCTGCGACACCCCTGGTGTTTATGTGGAGGCGGCCACTGCTTCTACAGTTTGATTCTAAAAGTACACTAATAGACATGGAACTATAACCAGAAAGTGACTTTTATTAGATTGGTCTAATAAATAATAGAATCTAATACCATCTGTGTATCTCTATGGCTTTCCATCAATGGAAAGGACAATAATCCAATGGTGATTTTGTTGCAGGGTTGAAAGCCAAGGACCACTAAGTGTATTCTAAGTAGAATCGACTTGAGCAGCCTCAAATGTATTTTAGGAGGGACTTTTCAAGGCAAAAAAACAACACAGAAAAACTACATCATGGTGGTAGTTGCAGGGGAAGTAGTGTAAGCAAGCAGTTTAACAGAAGCCAAAAACATAGTTAGCTATGGCATTTCGACCCTGAATTTTTACAACAGGGTTAGGTACTTTCCCACAAGACTTTACTTCCACCTTGGGAGTAGAAAAGAGGGGAGGGTTGGGAGTGGTGAGAGCCATTTCAAATTAAACCAAAATGACTCTGGTTAACACAAAGTAGAGAAGCCTTCGTCCTGCCACAGTTCAAACTAAGGGAATGACAATTTATTTAGAGTTCTACAGAGAACATGCATCTGGGATTAGCCCAACTGTTTCACTAATGAATTTGCACTAAATAACACAGATAAGCCAGACAGTAATGCAAGCCTTTAATTTTAGCACTCCAGAGGCAGAGGTGGGCAGATCTCTGAGTACAAGGTTAGCCTGGTCTACAGTGTGAATTGCAAGTCAGCAAAAGCTACATAGAAAAACCCTGTCTTAAACAAATAGACAAACAAATAGGATCATAGATGATGAGAAATCTGAATGCCACTCTATAATGGCTTGGATATAAAATGACCGGAAAGATTTTCTCCAACAGCGATATTCAAAGATTGTGGGATTATGGGGATTCTAACAAGTCAAGGGATCAACCATTGATGTAATCATAATTTGGCAATTTTATTAAACATTAAAACCATGAGGTTGTTCTTAGCAGTGGAAGTTCACTAGGGTCATGTGTTTGAGTGTAAATCTTGTGCCTAGCCTTTCCATGTAAGTCTTTCTGATACCTAATTGTCATGAAGTAAGTGGTTTTTCTCTACTAACACCTTTTTTACTATGAGGTGTCTGAATTACTTTATGTCTCAGCCAGGGTTTTCTGGAGATTTCTGTATTAGATTAGCCTATTAAATAATAGAATCTAACAGCATTTGACTCTTATCTCTATGGATTTCCATCCAGGGAAAGCCCCAAAATACAGTAGTTGCTCAGTTTGTAAGGCTACGTGCACAGGAAGCCTGGAAGAAACTGGTTCAGCCAACTTTGGAAGCCACTGGAAACTGGTTCCTAGCTTGGTGATGGGATGTAGCAGTGGCAGCAACAGAGTAGAAGAAAGAGCCAGCAAGAGTCAAGGTAAGCAAGAAAAGCCAGTTCCCTTCTTCTGTCTCTTTATCTCAGCAGCCACTGGAAGGCAACACCCACAGATGGATTTTTCCTCTTCAAATATTCTCATCAAGAATATTCTTCTTGCCCTTTGGCTTACATTGTAGTTACTTACAGATCCAGTGAAGTTTACAACCATGCTTAACCATCATAGGATAGGAGCCAACTTTGAGCCAAAATAAACCTTCCCTCTCACAATATATTTATCTGAAACTGTGTTATAAAGACGAGGGACTAATTAGCACAAGTGTTAACTTTGCTTTCCCCAATCTCCAGTTATTTGGGAATCTGCACTTGAAGACTGTTTAGACTATGGCAAAGCTATTATTTCCTTCCCCAAACAGTGAATCTTACTGCCAGGGGATCATATAATAAAAGCATTTGATTAGATGGTTTTCATCATTGTGACTAAAACACCTGACAAAAGCAAGATGCAGGAACACAAAGTTATTTTGGCTCAGAGTTTCTCAGAAACGTCAGGTACCATAATGGGCAAGGCAGGGTAAATAGAATGTCTATATTTATGATAATATGAGCATGAGGAAGCAACTGTTGGCTTCATGGATGACCAACAATCATAGCAAGAACCAGAGCCAGAGATGAGAATCAACTTGACAAAAGTCTGCTTCAGTGATCTATTTCCACCAGATTATTCCTACTTCCGAAAGACTTTCCAGCCCTTCCAAACATAACCGCCCACCAGGGAATGTGAATTTAAAACATGTGCCTGTAGAGGACATTGCAAATCTAAACCTCAATAAGAATAAGCATTCCTATGGAAAGATGAAAGGAAGAAAGATGAAAGTTACTGGCTTCCTCAACAGCCAGCTCCCTGAAGTCTGAAGCCTGTGAGACTCACTTGCTTAATAAAGTAAACTCAATCAATCTTCTACTGAATCTCAGCCAACCAGCTTTGCCTTCCATCTATAGACTACAAGGGCAAGAATTATCCCTTGAGGAACTGTTCAGTGTTGTGAAAGCCAGATCTTTTTTTTTTTTTAACGTTATATATAGCTACTCTATGTGAAATGTCTCACATAGATACCCATCAGGGCCCTCTCACATGTCTTCTCCATAAAAAAATTAGGGAAGTCTAGCAAGTGCAGAGAAGGCATCTCAACCCTTTGAGGATGATCTCCAACCAAGAAATCCCATGGGAAAGATCTGTAGTTGATATTCGCAACTATACGAATAGAAGTTCTACTAAAGAAAACCAGTTTCAATATGGTTTCTTATTGTGTTCTATTGGCCTACATGTTCTCAAAAAAGACGATCTATTCTTACTGACAGCTGTATGTCTTGCAATAAACACTTGACAAATGAATGAAGCAGTCAGAAATGATACACAATTCATTTTCTCAGCAAGAACCATGACAGGAATAGACATTTCAAGAAAGTTATACTACCAAACATGCTAAGTATAACAATTTTTCATTCTGATTTCTAAGATGAAATATAATGGCATGGAATATTTGCATATTTTACTAATTATACATACATGGCTGTTATTCAACTCAATATCACAAAGTAATATGAGAAAATGCAAAAGAGGAGCATCCGTCAAGTGGTACGCCAAGGGATTCTGGATATTATTACATTTTTTTTTAATCTTCAAGCCGAAGGATGTATCCAAATAATTAAACAAATAATTTTAAGAGAAGCCATTATGACATCCACATTAAACACAGATGGTACAGATATTTATTCTGTTCTGCAATGAAATGTAGACTACAATGTTCTAGGCATTGCACCAGGCATAAAGCAGTTAGTAATACATAAAACATGATTCTCATTTTTATACAAATCCCATTCTAGCCAGGTATGCAAACATGCAAAGGAATAGTAAACAAAGCTATAAGAAAATGGGAAAATAAGTATTGATTGTCCCTGTACATTTAGAGGGAGAAGGCATTTTTGTAGATGCTGAAGGCTGGATGGCTAGAGGATTTCTCCTATGGGAACTCTGTGTAGGACTGTAGGTGGTGTAGAAAAATTGGTGCTATAGTATTCATGTTGGTAGCCATTCAGCATGCATGCATTAGAGCCTAATTCACAGTGCAGTTATAGTCAAAGTAAGAATTAAGAAATGGCAAAACCATAAAGGCTTTATTAATGAACTTCAAAGAATGGAGTTGTTCAGTTCCTAAGGAGTGAAGTATAGGGAGTTCTCTGTTTTGCCTGACAAATTAAGGCACATAACAATTTTCTACTAGGCATATTCCTTTTCACAGTGCATCTGATTTCATAGGCATAGGGAAGGAGAGAGGAAATGAGAAAAGTAGGGAGGGAGGAAAGGAAGGGGGAAGAAAGACAAGGAGAGAAGAGGAGGAAAGGAAAATCATCTATAAGATGCGAATCGTAGAAATATAACTTAAATTAGATTGAGAGTCAAAAAGTACAAAGCATCCAGATGCCAGTGCTGACTTTCCCTCAAGCAGGACCAAGAGCTCTCACAATGTATGCATCTCTCCATTACGGGCATAAGGTTTCCCCAGACTGTAGCTGGGTACGCATCATCTGTTTCTTTGTAAAATATAATATAAGATCTGAGATTATATATAATTAAACAAAAATGCAGCTTTCCCTCTCTTTTCAACAAAACTCAAAGGAGAACAATCATCTATGCTTCAGTTCTGTAGCCATCCTAATCCAGGGAAAGATCTTTAATTTGCTATGACATGGGTCCAGAATTTGTTTCATGGAAGTTCAGTTTTACTAGACCACAAAATTCCAGAGAATTCCTGAAGAAAGGGTGGCTCTTATAAGGAGGGGATAATGGGCAGGCAAAACCACTCATTACTACATTACTCAATGCAAAATAATTGAAAAGATAAATCAGATCATGAATTAGCACATGTAAGAAAACTGATGACCTGAAGTTGCAGCTCAGTGGTAGCTAACTTTCAGCATACCACAGGTTCAATTCCTTCTATCGCCCTTCAAAGGGAAATAATTAAAGAAAGAGAGGGAAGGGGTGAGGAAAGGGATGAAGGCAGAGAGGAAGAAAGGGAGGTCAATGCATGATGGTTCTATTATTAATTACTAAAATAAAATAGTATAAATAAAATACAACATTCTTGTCTTCTGCTTAATGAAGAAAAATCTACCCAACAGTTCTTAGGAGCTCTTTGTCCATATTGCTCAGGTTAAAGATATTGATGAGAAGCATAGCATTTGAGAGTTTGTAGCAATAACAGGCATGGTTCATATCACATTTTGTGATCTGATAAATATTTGTGTAAAGAACTCAAAGGAAATAAAGATTCATTAGGTCCTATGGTTCTAAAGACTGAAGTTTGTGGTCATTTGGGTGAATGTTTCTGGTCCTTTGGTGAGACAGAATGTGGCAGAAGAGTACATTGGAGGAAACCTTACATCATGAGTCCAAAGATTTAAAGAGCAAGAATCTGCCGCCCTTAAGGTCACATCTCAAGTGACTACTATTGGCACCTCCAGGACCATGCCTGCCTGCACACTACCACATTTCCCACCAGACTAAACCTCTGAAGCAGTAAGCCATCCCCAATTAAATGTTTTCCTTTATAAGAGTTGCCTTGGTCATGGTTTCACTTCACAGCAATGAAACCCTAATATAATCATCTTCATCAAAATGCAGAAGTTTTATGATTCCTGCAAATTTTCTTTTATAAAGCTAGTATAATTTTTCTAGTAGTTTAAAACAGATCATGCTACATTTGGTTCCTATGGCTACATTTGATAACTTAGACTTCATCAGTCTGTTGATAATCAACTGGTTATAAATCATTCAATATTTGGTCCTACTTCTGAAAAATTTTAACACTTCTAATAATACCATTGAATTAATCAAGAAAATTATTAAGCCAGAAACCTTAGGATTCATCACCTCTTTTTTTTTCTTTCTTTCTTTTTATTCGATATAATTTATTTACATTTCAAATGACTTCCCCTTTTCTAGCCCCCCCACTCCCCGAAAGTCCCGTAAGCCCCCTTCTCTTCCCCTGTCCTCCCACCCACCCCTTCCCACTTCCCCGTTCTGGTTTTGCTGAGTACTGTTTCACTGAGTCTTTCCAGAACCAGGGCCCACTCCTCCTTTCTTCTTGTACCTCATTTGATGTGTGGATTATGTTTTGGGTATTCCAGTTTTCTAGGTTAATATCCACTTAATAGTGAGTGCATACCATGATTCACCTTTTGAGTCTGGGTTTCCTCACTTAGTATGATATTCTCTAGCTCCATCCATTTGCCTAAGAATTTCATGAATTCATTGTTTCTAATGGCTGAATAGTACTCCATTGTGTAGATATACCACATTTTTTGCATCCACTCTTCTGTTGAGGGATACCTGGGTTCTTTCCAGCATCTGGCAATTATAAATAGGGCTGCTATGAACATAGTAGAACATGTATCCTTATTACATGGTGGGGAGTCTTCTGGGTATATGCCCAGGAGTGGTATAGCAGGATCTTCTGGAAGTGAGGTGCCCAGTTTTCGGAGGAACCGCCAGACTGATTTCCAGAATGGTTGTACCAATTTGCAACCCCACCAGCAGTGGAGGAGTGTTCCTCTTTCTCCACACCCTCTCCAACACCTGCTGTCTCCTGAATTTTTAATCTTAGCCATTCTCACCTCTTGATAACTGGATCTGCCAACTGGTTCTACATTCTGACCCATAGGCAGCAGAAGGGGACTATGTTCCACACTAGACCAGGCTTAAACACTGGAGACCACAAATCCCTCCCCCAGAGTGACCTATGTCTTCCAACAAACTCACACCTCCTAATTGTGCCACTGTCTGGGTGCCAAGGATTCACACACAAGCATCTATGGGGCCCACACCTTTTCAAACTACCACCGTCCACTTCCTGAACCCCAGAGACTAGTAGTCACAAAATAATGTACACTGCATTTAGTCCAGCTTCAAAAACCCCATAATCTATCACAGTTTCAACAATGTTTAAAAGTTCAAAGTTGAAAGTCTTTTCTGAGATTCATGCAATCTCTTAACTGTAATCCCTTATGATATCAAAATAAAAAACAGATCTCATACTTCCAACATACAATGGCACAGGATACACATTATTGTCCCAAACATAAGAAAGAGAGCATAGTGAGGAAAAACTGGACCAAAGCAAGACCAAAACCAGCTGGGCAAGCTTCAAATTTTGCATCTTGATAACTGATGTCAAGTCATTCAACTTTGTTGACTGCAACATACTTCTTCCTCTTGGTTTGGCTCCATTCTCGGGGAGCAGCACCCTTTGGCAGGTATGCCATGGCTCTGGCATCTCCAACGTCTTGGAGATCTCCAAGGCAATCTAGACTTCACATTCACCGCTCCATGTAATGACCGCTCTGGGCCCCCATACAGGTACACCCTTCCCTAACACATTCTTTTCTTCAGTGGCTTTCCTTAAGAGGGAGATTCCATAGTCCCTTTCACACAATGGCTTCTCTGGGTTTCTATACAGGGACATCCTGCTACACACCTGATCTCAACAGCTTTCCTTAGTTGTGGAGGGAAATTTTGTAATACCTTCATAATACCTTTGTTTTTGTTTTTCTGTCCTTGACTCTAAAGCCAGAAACACATAGCCAAAACTGCCAAGTTCTGTTGCTTGCTGGGGCTGGAACATGGCGCCCTTGCTCAATTACAGCTTTCTGTTTTCAATGATTTTCCTCACTGCTTAAGCTTGGCTGTCTTGGAACTTGCTCTGTAGATAAGGCTGGCCTTGAACTCAGCATGCATTTGTCTCCTGAATGTTGGGATTAGAGGCCTGAACTACCATGCCTGGACCTAAACTTTTATTTAATTCCTTTTCACAAGATAAAAACTTAGCTTGGTGGGATCTTGCTCTGAGGTCACCATTCCATTGATTCCATTTAATATTGTTAATATTTATCTCCTTGAGCACAGGATTTAGCTCCATTTTACTTCCTGGTACCCCTTTAATCCTTGAACCACAGTTTTGTATTTTTTCTTGTACAGTCTCATCAAACCACTCTTCATAGAAGTTAACAGTAGCTACCACACAACAGAGTCTACTAAGCTATTTTGAGATTTTCTTTGCCAATGAAATTAATCCCAAACATTGGCCTCAGGCAAAAGTTTGATACAAGAGCCAAAATCAGCCAAATTCTTTGCCAATATCTCACAAGAACCATCTCTAGGCTATATACTAACATTCTTCTCCTCTGAAACTTCTTGAGCTAAACTTCCACATTTCACCCCAACCTTCACTGTCTTCCATGTTTCTACTAATGTGGTCCATGAGGCAGTACTTAAAGCATTCTACTGCTTTCCTAACACAAAGTTCCAAATACATATTTCTCCAAACAAGAGCATGGTCAGGCCTATCCCAGAAGTGTTTCAGTCTGTGGTACCAATTCTGTCATAGAATTTTATTGCTATGAATAGGCAACATGACCAAGACAACTCTTTTAAAGGAAATCATTTAAACAGGTATAACTTATAGTTTCAGAGGTTTAGTCCATTATCATCATGCTGGGAAACATGGCAGTGTCCAGGCAGACATGATACTGGAGGAGCCAAGAGTTCTACATCTTGATCTGAAGGCAGCAGACAGGGACTGTGTCCCATACTGGGTAAATCTTGAACATAAGAGACCTCAAAGCCCGCCCCCCAGAGTGACTCACTTTCTCCAACAAGGCCATACTTTCTAACTGTGACACTCACTGTGGGCTAAGCATTCAAATACATGAGTCTATGGGGGCCATGCCTATTCAAAGCACCATAATGATTAAGCAGAATACTAAGATTCCTGTAAAGATGAAAACTGGATCCATAGCAGATTATGTTTTAACAATAGAATTGACAGCTTTTAATTATAGTCATTCCATAGTACCATAAAAAGAATGTATAGAGCAAGGATCATTTCTAGACCTTAGTCTTATGAAACTAGATGGTTATAAAAACTGGAGAAAAATTAATTAGGGAAATAAAAGAACAACAAGGGTTTTCTTTTGGACAGGTGAATTTAATGTGTCTACGAGAAAAATAAGCGACAGCATCAGGTAAGGTAGCCATGTGCTTCTTCAGAGAGTAAAATGGAGGTGTATTTGGTAGAGTGCTTAAGCAATAGGTATCATTTAAATCTCAGTAGAGGGCCAGGCATGGGTGGTTCATGCCTTTAACCTCAGCACTCTAGAGTCAGAGGCAGGTGAATGCCTCTGTTAAGGCTAAACACATTTAAAAACAACAGAAGTGATTGCTAAATGGCCAACCTGAAACACTTTTGATGCATTTGGTGACATTTCAGAAGTATAGTGGACATGGAAGTCCATAAATGAAAGGAGACCTCTGGAAAATGGCAATGATAAATGGGGCAGAAGCTAGAAGAAGCTGTATGTTTGTTCGAGCTATATTTTTCTGAACCCGTGAATAACCAGAGTGAGCTAGTGAGATTAATTTGGAAGTTAGGGGAAAGTGGGAGGCAGGAAAAGGAACATCATATGTTTAGTAAAAGTCCTAATGGTGGATAGTAAAGTCATACTAGAGGGGGATTGCTTTTGATCAAGACGAGGGCTCCTCACCCACCATTATAGATGAAGCATGAGTAGACAGAAGTATTCAGGCAGACTTAACGTCCCCCACTAAATGAGTGATGAGGGCATTAGCTGAAATTGTATCTACAGAGTTACAATTTCAGTCATCACAAATATTTAAACCATCAGAGATGCTTGAGAGGAAAGGCACAAAGATCGTTCAAAATGCAACAAACTTTACAGGCAAAGGCGCTAGTGTTGTAGATTCTCAGACTAAGGACTCATGAGTTTTATGCAGCAATCAAGCAAATAGAATTCTGTTATTCTCCATACTCTTTCATCTCTACAGACCTAAGTTTAGACAATTGTATATTTTTGATACTGAGGGGTTGATAGATGCTTAGGGATTAAGACTATGTGCCACTCTTGTAGAAGACACAAGTTCAGTTCCCAGCACACATGTTGACTTGTTCACAACTACCTATAACTCCAGCTTTAGGGGTTCCAAGTGACCTCTGCAGGAACCAACACTATGTGCACACCCTGTCACATATCCACAGACATAATTTCAAATAGGACAAATTTTAAATTTTTCAGTAATTAAAGTTTTATTGTAAGAATTTGCAATATAAAACATTTTGCAGTTAGATTAGCCAGACCCAAAATCTTCACCTCTCAGGGAACTTCTTCACCTTTAGAATAGCCAGTCTGAAGCTTTGCATTTTGTACTTTTTGGATCAGTTATATTTGTATGCACTTATCCACTTTCAAAAATAAACAATATTGACTAATACATGGCAAATGAGTTAAGAGTACATGTAGCATAATAATCATACTTCTGGTATATGCAAACTAAAACAGAGAAAAGATGTTAGACATTATAAAGATTGTGTGTAAATAAAACAGTGAGGTCTGTGAATTCTGAAAACTCCTGTGACAAAAGAACTCATAGATTCTGAGACAGAACATAAAGAATAACGACGTGATATGTACTGGATTGGGTAAGTTTTTGGAAGTTTAGAGAGGTGAACTTAGATTTAGGGGACAGCTTCCTGTGTGAGATAGGTGGACAATAATAACAAACAACTGTCTTTTAAAGCTTTATTTAGTCTCTCTCTCTCTCTCTCTCTCTCTCTCTCTCTCTCTCTGTATGTGAGTGTGTGTGTGTGTGTGTGTGTGTGCGCGCGCGCGCGCACGCTATATACATGCACAGGCTTTGTGGATGCAGTATCCTCAGAGGCCAGAAGAGGATATCAGATTTTCTGGAACTGTAATTACACATGATCATAAGCTGTTGTGTTGGTGGTGGGAACTGAACCTGGGTCCTGAAAAAGAGCTCCAAGTGCTTTTAATGGCCGATCCATATTTGTAGCCCTCAAACAACTAATTTTGGAAAGTCATCTTTACGACAAAATGAGCATTTTCCCTTACAGTCCCAGACTCTAGAGCCTTTTCTCCTTGGTATTTTTGATGAGTATAGCCAAATATTTATAAATGAATTTTGGCAAATGTAACTCCGTGTAAAACTGGCATTTCTTTGAACACGATACAATGGAACTATGAATGTCAGAAATACAGAAGCAATACTAACTTTTCAAACTATGACTGTGCATAGTAACATCAAGCATAATTTTTCATTTTTTTATTAATCATTCTATTTGTTTGCATCCCAAATGATATCCTGCTGGTTACCTCTCCAGCATCCCCCATCAACATCCTTCTTCCCCCCTCCCCTTTGCCTCTATGAGGGTGCTCCACCACCCACCCACACTCTCCTGCCCCACCACTCTAGCATTCCCCTACACTGGGGCATCAAACCTCCCCAGGACTTCAGGTAAGGTCATCCTCTGCTACATTGTGTATCTGAAGCCATGTATCCCTCCAGGTACACTCCTTGGTTGGTAGACTACACTCTGGGAAAACTGGGTGATCAGGCCAGCCTGTGTTGTTTCTTTCAGTGGGGTTGCAATCCCCCTCCAGCCCTTCCACCAGCTCCCCAATCAGGTTCCCTAAGCTCAGTCTAGTGGTTGGCTCCAAGCAACCACATCTGCATTGGTCAGTTGCAAAAGAATTAATAAAATGTCTAATTTGTTTTTTCGATAAATGTTTGTGTTGAAACACCATGAGGACTGCTAATTTACATATTACCTAGGGATTCATTCACACTATAGCTACTGAACCACATAATTACACTAGGAAACCTGTAGCCCAGAAGCCTAACATACCTCAACACATGGCCCCTTACTTACTCCCTTCAGGATCTTAAAGCCACGCCAATGGACCACCCTCTCTTTTCTTTGAGCTAGCTCATGGCTCCTCACCTACCAACTGAAGCCTCTTTCGTCAATGAAGCAAGTGTCCTTCAAGCAAGTCATAAAACTAACTTGATTTTTCATTTAACCTTTGCCCTCCCCATTTCCTGCCAAAGGGAATTCTGTGGCATCACTCACCTCCCTTTCTGTCACTGAATGCTGAGCTGTTTGTGTATCTACATTCTGCTTTGTTGCATGAAAATGTAGCTCTGTTGAGGTGGTATCTGCATCTCTATTTTACTAGTATCGTACAATCCCAGCACCCGGGGCTTTACTCAGAGATGATCAGCAAAGAATATAAGCAAGGTTAGGACGAAAAGACATGTTAAGAACTTTGGAGCCAAAAACATCCAGTGGAAAAAAAGATAGCCTTTTCAACAAATGGTGCTGGATCAATTGGAGGTCAGTATGCAGAAGAATGCGAATTGATCCATTCTTATCTCCATGTACGAAACTTCACTCCAAGTGGATCAAGGACCTCCATGTAAAACCAGACGCACTGAAACTAATAGAAAAGAAACTGGGGAAGACCCTTGAGGACATGGGCACAGGGGAAAAATTCCTGAACAGATCACCAATAGCTTATGCTTTAAGATCAAGAATTGACAAATGGGACCTCATAAAATTACAAAGTTTCTGTAAGGCAAAGGACACTGTTAAAAGGACAAAATGGCAACCATCAAATTGGGAAAGTATATTCACCAACCCCACATCTGATAGAGGGCTAATATCTAATATATACAAAGAACTCAAAAAGTTAGACCCCAGGGAACCAAATAACCCTATTAAAAAATGGGGTACAGATCTTAACAAAGAATTTTCACCTGAAGAAATTCGGATGGCCGAGAGGCACCTTAAGAAGTGCTCAACTTCATTAGTCATTAGGGAAATGCAGATCAAAACAACCCTGAGATTTCACCTTACACCAGTCAGAATGGCTAAGGTCAAAAACTCAGGAGACAGCAGGTATTGGTGAGGATGTGGAGAAAGAGGAACACTCCTCCACTGCTGGTGGGGCTGTAAGATGGTACAACCGCTGTGGAAATCAGTCAGGAGGTTCCTCAGAAAACTGGACATGAGACTTCCAGAGGACCCTGCAATACCTCTCCTGGGCATATACCCAAAGGATTCCCCGGCATGCAATAGAGACACATGCTCCATTATGTTCATAGCAGCCTTATTTATAATAGCCAGGAGCTGGAAAGAACCCAGATGCCCCTCAAAGGAGGAATGGATTCAGAAAATGTGGTATATTTACACAATGGAATACTACTCAGCAATTAGAAACAATGAATTCACAAAATTTTTAGGCAAATGGTTTGATCTGGAAAATATCATCCTAAGTGAGGTAACCCAATCACAAAAGAATACACATGGAATGCAATCTCTGATAAGTGGATATTAATTAGCCCAGAAGCCCTGAATACCCAAGGCACAAATTGCATAACAAATGACTCCGATGAAGAAGTATGGAGAGGGTCCTTATCCTGGAAAGGATTGATCTAGCATTGGAGGGGAATATAAGGACAGAGAAAAAGGAGGGAGGTGATTGGAGAAGGGATGGAGAGAAGAAGGCTTATGGGACATATGGGGAGGGGGGGGATCCGGGAAAGGGGAAATTATTTGGAATGTAAACAAAGAATATAGAAAATAAAAATATTAAAAAAGAAAAAAATAACTTTAGAATTATATACATCTTTCTGTATGATACTACTTTGAGGTTCAGTTTTTAAGGCATTTTATGTTTGAAGCCTGAGAGCATCTCACTTGAATATAATGTCATGGACCACACTAAGAAACCAACCTGTAGCATTACTGGCATAAGCCTTACCTATTCACACCCACTGTGAACATCTCAGAGACTGATTTCTGTGGTTGTTATCCCTCTTCATGAATCACTGGGGTTTAGCTGGACTACATATAATACCAATAATATGTGCACATGTGAAGAGGATTTCATCAGTTTTCCAAAGCATATAATTCAAATAAAAGAATTGAAAAAAATTACAAAATTTATTTGTAAGGAATAACAACTTTCACATAAATGTCAGCTTAGGCTTCAGTTTGACTGTTGATCATATTCATTGAGCATAAATTTAGTAATTTCCTTTGGCTTCTAAGAGTGAGACCTAAGTTTTATATAAATGTCATTTTTCAATAGTGGTGTAAAAGAAAGCACATGAGATTCAGAATTAGGAGTCCTACTTTAACTCCCATTCCATTATTTCCAAAAAAAATAGGTAAATAACTTATTTCATACACATATTTCAAATTTCTCAAATTTTCTAAATTACTATTCTCTCATTATTAATTAAAACACTCTTTTTTTTCTTTTTTTTTTCCATTCTTTTTTTTTATTCGATATAATTTATTTACATTTCAAATGATTTCCCCTTTTCTAGCCCCCCCCACTCCCCGAAAGTCCCGTTAGCCCCCTTCTCTTCCCCTGTCCTCCCTCCCACCCCTTCCCAGTTCCCCGTTCTGGTTTTGCCAAATACTGTTTCACTGAGTCTTTCCAGAACCAGGGACCACTCCTGCTTTCTTCTTGTATCTCATTTGATGTGTGGATTATGTTTTGGGTATTCCAGTTTTCTAGGTTAATAACCACTTATTAGTGAGTGCATACCATGATTCACCTTTTGAGTCTGGGTTACCTCACTTAGTATGATGTTCTCTAGCTCCATCCATTTGCCTAAGAATTTCATGAATTCATTGTTTCTAATGGCTGAATAGTACTCCATTGTGTAGATATACCACATTTTTTGCATCCACTCTTCTGTTGAGGGATACCTGGGTTCTTTCCAGCATCTGGCAATTATAAATAGGGCTGCTATGAACATAGTAGAGCATGTATCCTTATTACATGGTGGGGAATCCTCTGGGTATATGCCCAGGAGTGGTATAGCAGGATCTTCTGGAAGTGAGGTGCCCAGTTTTCGGATCTTCACCAATCCTACATCAGATAGAGGGCTAATATCCAATATATATAAAGAACTCAAGAAGTTAGACTCCAGAAAACCGAACAACCCTATTAAAAAATGGGGTACAGAGTTAAACAAAGAATTCTCACCTAAAGAACTTCGGATGGCGGAGAAGCATCTTAAAAAATGCTCAACTTCATTAGTCATTAGGGAAATGCAAATCAAAACAACCCTAAGATTTCATCTTACACCAGTCAGAATGGCTAAGATTAAAAATTCAGGAGACAGCAGGTGTTGGAGAGGGTGCGGAGAAAGAGGAACACTCCTCCACTGCTGGTGGGGTTGCAAATTGGTACAACCACTCTGGAAATCAGTCTGGCGGTTCCTCTGAAAACTGGGCACCTCACTTCCAGAAGATCCTGCTAATTAAAACACTCTTACCTAGTTTAGTAGTTTATAAAATGCACTGCATTTTAGAAAGGCAACTGTTCTTGTTACTGATTAATTAATGTTTAAAGTATATCCCATTGTTATTACAAATGTTTGATGTTATCAACTTTCTTGGATCTTGTCTATTCCAAGGAAGGGGATTTTGTTTCATATAAATTCCCTCCTTTTATACCCACTTCATAATCATAGACTGGAGCTACACCAAATGACAGCACTGCCCCTTCCTTATCATATGATTTTTTTTCAGTATTTAGCTTCTCTATTTCATCCCCTTTGTTCTGAAAGTTAGATAGCATTGGCATCATCCTAAAGTATTACTGTAAACAATCTCATATACATTCTGCTCCCAAACCTGCATGGCTGTGGTAAAAGTCAACAAGGATGTGCAGACTGGATCGTGATCATTAAGCTCTTCTGCATCCGCATGCCTAGTTTAACAAGCTCCTGACACAGAGGCAGGGGCCTGCCAGCATGTGGAAGCATCTTCCTAGAGATGGAGATCATTAGGTGGGAGTGATTTTGCTCAATGTAAACGTGATGCATGACTGATTTTCAATCTTCTTTGGAAGCCACAGAAGGATAAATTCAGTTGGAAGACACCTTTCCATTCATTACGTGAGCGTTATCTGTCTGGATTTTTAAATAGACGGCTTCTAAGGACTTTTTAAGTTTTAAGGCTTATTATTCTTTTGAAACCATAAATCTCCAAGTAGTTAAATAAGTTAAAAGAAAATGACTAATAAAGCAATTTCTCAATTTTCCACAGTCTTACCTTAAAGTCTAAAGTCATGAGACAGTTTCATTTTAGTTCTTGTTTATAACATTAACATTTCCACAAGAATCTTACCAGAATTAGATAATGACATTCCCCAATTTCAGGAATAAAGAAAAAGGTGATAAATGATTTTTCCAAAGTTTTTCTATAAACTATGTTAGGAAGACTTGAAATTAAAGAAGTTCACATATTCTAGGTTTTCGTTCACTTCACAGAGTGCGTTTCACATTCATAAAACACATGATTTCATAGTCATGCCCTTGCAGGAACATAATCCTTGATGACAGAAAACAGTATATATGGCCATAAAGCTTCAAAAAGACCAAAAACAGATTCTTAGCAGAATTTATTTTAAATAAGAAACAAAAATACATTCAAATTAGTGAATGAATAGTGAGACAAATTAATTTCACACCAGAATCTGCAAAGAGTAAAAGGGTAGTGATAAACAGGATTGATGCAGAAGCCACTCACTTTACATTTGGTGGCTATAGCCTCTGTCACTGCGATCCATCACTGTGCAGATAACCACTCAAAAGTCTGTGAACATTTGTCTTAAGATAAAATGCAGATTTTATTTTTTTACTTTCTTCTTTTAAGCTCAACTGGCATTGAAAGAACAGATGTTTAAAAACAACTGCTCAGCTTACAGTTTTTAAGAAATCATGTATATAAACCCAGTATTTATTAAATATATCTATACTGTATTTTGATAATCTCAATCACATTTTAAAGCTAAGAAAATCCACCCCAAAAAAACCAAAAAAAATCAAAAAACCCCACAGCCTTCAATTAATTATTTTCAGTATTAAAGAAGGACCCAGAAGGAATCAACTTTCACGTATAAGATGAATATGTTCTGGAGACTACACTTCATACATTTCATATTTGAAATTTGCTAAGAGACTAGATCTTCAAAATACTACTCACAAAAGTGAGTGAGGATATGCATTAGTTTCATTGTTGTAGTTATAATGTATACATATAGAAATAGGTAACACTGTACACCTTAAATACATAACTTGTCAGTCATATTTCACTAAAACTAGAAAGGATTGTATAATGAACACTTTGGAATGACCAAGAAGAATTATGTATAAATATGAACATCTTTTGAATTGACTTTTTAACTTATGAGGATTGCAATGAAGACGATGTGCACCCCATCCACATTTAGATAGTTTTCATGAGCATTTCTCTCCTGCGTAGCCATGAGAGCACTGACCATAGTGTACAGAAAAACTTAGCATTGCTTGCTTGTGGGATTGCGGGCTTTGTATCTTTAACACCAAGAGAAGATGCAGAGATAATACTCCCTGGACTGCATGCGCCCTTCTTGTGACAGAGGTCCTAAGTCACAGGTCACATACAGAACATGGCACTTGGCTTGATGACAACTAAGCCACAGAGAAGTCTACAGGTATTTCTCTTTTTGGCAAAACCAGATCAAATCAAAAGAAACAGAATAAAAAACATACTTTCTCATTATTCAGCTAGCATGTATCAAAGGGACATTTCTCAGAAGGAAAAAAAAATCAATAGGCATATGTATCCAATAGTGCATGAATCACGAGACATTGCATTCCAACAGTTCTCTGCCACCTCTCAGTGCTCTGCAAGGAATATTTGTCACCTCACCGCCATGGTTGCTAGGCTCTTCAAGGAGAAAAAAAATAGTGTTGTAGGATCCTCTAGGAAAAAGACTTCAGTAGCACTTTAGACAACGTATGCAACCTGCACAGAGAGTGATTAAGGAGGAGGTTTACTGGACACTGTCATACCCTGATGGTAGGCTCCTAGTTGTCTTGCCAACAAGTGGCTAATCCCGACACCATATCTCTGTTCCCATTCCATCTCCGCTTCTTGCCCTCTGTTCTGTCTGCATTCTTGTGGCCTCCTCTTCCCGTCATCTCTACTCTCTACCTTACACCTCCCTGCAGAAGAGAAGAGAATATGACTTAGAACTAGTGATTGTAAATTAACAACAAACTCCTACTCAATTTTTTTTCTTTTTCTGAAAGAAGCCTTATACACACACTCAACAAAAGACCACAGAAAGCTTTAGCTCCAATCAAATGTAAAACGCTGTTTGGGGGAAATCTTTAGTGGAATCTTATATAAGAATCTCTTAACTTTTACAGAGAAACCTATAGCTTTCCTAATGTGGCAAGATTATGGTGTCCAAATTGTAACTTTTGTGTTTAAGCTTTGCATACACATGAACTGTGAGCACTGATTTGTGAAGGTAAAATTTAGATTGGCTTTGGCAAACTCAGACACTATTGCTGATGCCAAGAAGTACTTGCTGACAGGAGCCTGGTTATAGCTGCTCCCCTGAGAGACTCTGCCAGAGCTTGACCAATACAGATGTAGATGCTCACAGCCAACCATCTGACTGAGCACAGTGACCCCAGTGGAGGAGTTAGGGGAAGGACTGAAGGAGCTAAAGAGGTTTGCAAACAGACTCCCCAGAGCTCCCAGGGACAAATCACCAACCAGAGTACACATGGAGGGACCCATGGCTCCAGCCACATATGTAGCAAAGGATGGCATTGTCTAACATCAGTAGGAGTCAAGGCCTTTGGTCCTGTGAAGGCTGTGACTCAGGGTAGGGGAATGCTAGGGTGATGAGGCAGGAGTGGGTGGGGGGAGCACCCTCAAAGAAGCAGGGGGAGGGGAAGAGTATAGGGGGTTTGTGGAGGGGAAACCAGGAAGGGATATAACATTTGAAATATAAGTAAATAAAATAACCAAAAAAAATTAGATTAGGGATGGTTCCCACGTATTGAAAAATGCAAATTCAAGCAATCAGAAGAGAATTCAGTCAAAATGAAGGAATATGTCTCTATTTAAAGTTTTAGTTTAAATTTTTATATATGTTGAAAAGTATGTGAGAGAAAATGCACAAATATTTCTATTTATTGGAGTTAGGAAGGTGGAACTTCAAAAGACATCTACAGGAGAGTGTGTCCCACGCCTTTGTTTTTAGCCAATAAGCAAATCTTTCTATGATGTTCTCTTTACAATAATCTTGAATGGTAGTTGGCAGTCTGGGCAGAGCTGTTGCTTTTTAGGTCTTGCTATCATTAGCAGTTAGCTTTGAGTAGATTGATGTCTCCAAAGCTGTGCACAGGGCATCATGTTGCTTGTTGAGAGTAGTGAGGTTAGCAGTGCAGCCACAAAACAGGAGGCATTTTCATCTCAACCCCAGAACTGATCATCCACACGAATGAAACTGACTCCCTGGCACTCTGTGGAGGACACGTGCAATCTGATGAGCATGTTCTAAGGAACACTTGTGAGAGAATCCAAAGCAGGCTCCCTCAAGGCCCCACATGGGGAAGAACATATTGGAAAGTATAACCATCTACTTTTCCTATTTGTGATCTACTTTATAAAACAGGGGATCTTTATTACCTTGATTTTCTCCATCACTTCACATTTTTTCTTTTGCTCAAAAATTTTGTATATGTATATAATAAATTATGAATATATTCACCCCAATTTCCTGCTTCCAATTCTTGCAATGCTCTGCTTATACATAAACTACATGGATAAAAGGAACATGCATAGAAAAATTGGCCAGATTAAACTGGCCTGTGGCCATGTCTCTGAGGGACTGACCTAATTGGTGATTGCTGTAAGAGGGCCCATCTCACTGTGAGATATTGAACGTCTTAAGGATAGTGCCAGTCACAGTGAGATGAGCCTGAGCCCTCTCATATCAGTCAGTAATCAAGTCAAGCGTGTGTGTGTGTGTGTGTGTGTGTGTGTGTGTGTGTGTGTGTGAATAAGCATCATTCTTCCATGGTTTTTGTTTCAAGTTCAAGCCATGAGTTCCTGCTGACTATCTTCAATTACAGAGTGTAACAAGTAACACAAGGCAAACTGTCTTCCCTTACATTGTTTTTGTCAGTGTTCTACACAGCAACAGGAATACTCCACATCCCTCTCAATATCTTCCCTTACTCATTTCTTTTTTAAAAAGTAACCAATGAACTCCAAATTGGTGTTGACCCTATGCACATGGCTGTGGGGCTATCCACTGGATGTTTACCAGTGGTAACACACTCTCCCCAAAACAAATTGATTCTGTCTCCCTTAGAAGCTACCAACAGTTTCTCAGCGCTTCTCCAGTCAGTGCTAGCATTTTGGCTAGTATGAACTTGTATAGATAGCCATGGCTGCTGTGAGTTCTAAATGTGATAGACAATCATATCTTCTTAGAAACTAATCTTATTAAAGTTTGTAGGTTTTCTATTTCCTCTTGTTCAAATGATAATTTCTGACTTCAAATTTATTTCAGTAGTAACCACCATGGCTTTAACATTATGACTGTAATATCAAAGGCCAATATTAAGAGAAAATACTTTACATGATCTATACCCCCTAAAGCAAACAAAAATTTGGAGGCAGTGAAAATAAGTTTTTAAACTATCAATTCAATACTGCTGCTTATGATTTACAAGCACTTTGATACATTTCTTAATCATGCTTATTATATTTTTTCTTGTTTAAACAACTTGTGTAATTTCAATCAGGTCGCCACAATTTCTTTGAGCTTAAAAGCCAAGGCTATATTTCACAATGAGTGAAGTGATGTTGGTGTTGTGACCCTTATGATTAGGCCACCAGTGCAGACAGTTAACCAAAATGGCAAAAGTCATTAGCTCAAGTGTATAGACTGATTTAGAAACACACTGTAGAGGTAAGTTTATACTAAGTTTCTTTTCTACTCAAAATGTTCATGGATGTTAATATAAAGGAAAGACTTCTGACTTGAAAGACTCTCAGACATGCTCTCCCCAACCCCTCAAGGATAAGGCATGCAACCTGAGTATCTATAGTCTTCCTAACCAAAGCAGAGATAGGACAGTGGGCATGCTAAGGCAAACAGTAGCTAAGAATAGCTGATGCTCCGGCCATAGCTAACCGGTCAGTAAATGACAACATTGGATCTCACTACGACAGTGTACCTCAGAATTAAAACCGAATCTGAATCTCACTACCTACCTTCATCCAGGACACAGAGGATGTAACTTTAAGAAGCTTGATTTCTCTTTGCAAGGAAGATTTTTTTTTTATATCCATTCTTGAAAGCCCAGGAGACAATATCAGCATTGGTGCCCAGAAGTAGGCTCAATGCATTTTCAGTAGCTGTTTAATATTGCTTTTTGGTTTGTTTTTTTTTTACCCTTTTCCAATATAAATGTGTATAAATCATCCTGAAAACTCATAAATAACATATTTTACAAGTGAGCTAAGAATACACAGTGAAAATAACCCATTGTGCCTGGGAATGGGCCTATTAAACAAGAGACTCCTTGATAATTACAGGAGAAATTAAAATTCTATATTTAGAAAATAAGAATTAATGGAAAATGAAGGTAGTATTAAGCCAACCTCAGAAAATGTTTTGTCTCCCTTTTCCTGCTCAGATTAATTACTATAAATAACAGAGCTTTGTTTTCCATCTCTGTTAGTGACAAGGAACCCCACTGCAAATGATTAAATAGACCTAAGAAAGGAGGATTTCAAAAAGTATAAGACCACTGAGACGTAGAGGGCAAAGTAGCCATTCTTCAGCTGTGCTGAGTTTTCATTTTGGGGGATCACCTGTTATCTAAATGATTAATGTTTGTCCATACATCTGAGGTAATATTAGAATATTCAGCACATCTGCATGAGAGCGGAGTCTTCACCTAAACACCAACAGGTCAACTAAGAAAGTTAGGTGGAAACTCAGAATCCCATTTGGACAAGATTTTTATTTTTCCTTTACATCAAAGATCAGAGTATCATTAGTTAGCATTGCATAAGGTTATGGTAGGTTACCTAGCAATGAAGCAACCAAGACATTATTAATACATTCATCTAGACTGTATTTTCTGTTTTCCTTTGTTGGGATGGGAGATATTGGGATAGGTTCTCACTGTAGCCCAGGCTGGTCTAGAACTCACAATGAAGCCAGACTGGTGTCCAAGTCATAGTAATCCTACTGCTTCAGGTATCTGAATGCTAAGATTTGAGGCTTGTGGCACAAACTCACCTTTGTATTTTCAGTCTCTGATGATCACAGTGGCTGAGGTCAGGAGTGACAGTCAGCTGTCTCTGTTAAAGAGGCTGTAGGATGCCACTCAGCTGTCTTCATACTGTTGGTTTGATGTGAAAAGATATTATTATCTTAATAGATCAAGGATGTTTAAACAGAGAAGTCAGAAATAGAAGCTGAATTCATACAAAAGCATTATTCTAGAACCCTGAACACTCTTATACAAGTAACAGGGTTATAATTGGAACATCTCCATGTCCGATCTACCAATATTAAATTATGTGATACCAAATAACATTCTAAAGAAAGAGCCTCAGATTCAACTTATAGTTCAAAGTCCTAGTTGATCTGGAAAGATCGACAAATGTTTCTTCATAAATCGCCACACTTTTGCGTTCCCTTTGGAATGCAAAAAATTACTGGGAGAAAGATGGCATAGAAAATGAGGCTTTATATTGCTAATAGGACAGATCAACAAAGAGTTTGTTCTAGCCATATCAGGAGATCACAGATGCCCAAGAGAAAGGTCAAAGAAATATTTGCAGAAAATCAAAGAGATTTGAGAAATGTGGAGTTCATAAACTATTTTAATTACAATTTATACATTTTATTTTGTGTAGTATACGTGCATGTGCAAATGTGTATGTGAGCACATACCTGAGCCCATGTATGTGTGCATATCTGTTCACATATGTGCTATATGTGTGCATGTGTATGTGTGTGAGTGTGTGGGTGTGGGTGTTGTGTGTATGTTGGCATCCAGATGCCAGGGCATTTATATAGAAGTAGGAAAACAAGTCAGCAGAATAGGCCCTAGGGATCAAACTTAGGTCAGACTTGGCAGAAAGTACCTTATCCACTGAGCCATCTCACCAGCCACACAAAACTACCTTTAAATGAGAAAATATTATCTAGTTGTTAGTAGACCTTGGGAGAAGGATTCCTAGTTTAAAGTTATTTGGGTTTGCAGAGAGAAAATCCATTCTCAAAGTGCCTAGTTGTTCCTTGGTATCTATGAAAGATTATTTCCAAGACCTATTCAGTTATAAAAATGCATGAGCATATGTCTTATATCAAATGGCGACATGCTTGTATGTAAGCTACACACAGTCCCTGCAAGCCATCTTTGATTGTAATACTCAGTGTCACGTGTGAATGTCATGTATGCAGTTGCTATACTGTGACACAAAAAATGTTTGTTACAGATGTAAGAGGTCTCTCAGTATTTATTATGATCCATGGCAGTTGGATTTAAACACTGGAAATTTGCTAGTGAGTAAAGGGCATGAAGAGTCGCTCACTTCTGAGCACATCATACGACTGTTTCTCAGTGAGAAGCCGCAAGGAGAAACCTTAATAAGAAGTGGAGTGACAGAGCCTGCAGTGCTTTGATGCAGTGCGGAAAAAAGGTCACTGTCCTTGTGAGTCACTAACCCTGCCTCCAACAACAGCTAGGGGCTGGAGCTGCTTAACTTTTCCCCACTTTCAAAAACCTCTTCTAATAGGACAGCTTTTCTAGACCCACAGACTAGTATAGACTTTGAATATTGTACTGAACTTTAGTAGAATGTCCTTAGTGCTTGAGACAACTTGATGCATTATTTTATTTTTATTTTATTTTATTTTATTTTATGAAGCTTTGTTGACAATGGAATAAAAGTATCTAATTTTTACATTTGATTGGGACTTTGAATGCTGTGCTCTTCTGCTCTCATGAAGACTACAGCTAGAATATTTTCATCCATGCATACACCTTCACATTCTCAAGTTTACTCTCAGGTCAATCTTGTTTTTCAGAATAGTAGATGCTTTCAATGTTTTGTAGTCGTCTATTAAAAAAAAAAGAAAGACAAGTAAAGCCTGACCTTCCTGTTTTGAGTGAGCTCCATGGACCACTTCATTGTGACTGCATGACATCACCTAGTCCATCACTTTAACAAGGCTAATTAGAAAATACATCTCCCAGTACAAAAAAAAAAAAAAAAAAAAAAAAAGCTATGATTCTCCTACATGGGATGCAAATTATTTCTACCTTTCAAGCACAGTGCCTTGAAAATGAAGGTACCTGCTTTGGGCCCATGTTGAGTTAGTAACAGGATTTTGGCTTCCTTCTAACAACTGAGTTATGAACCATACAGTGCCAATATAAACCTGATATGATATCAGTAGATATTTGATGTTAATTTCATGCCTGACTTTGTTAATTATCTTCTGCATCACAAATTACTCAAACATTAAGGCTTAAAAGCAGCAAGTCTTTATTATCTCATAGTTTCTTTTTGGGTTCAGTCTTGCTGGGTTCATCTAGCCAGAGCTCTTTCAAGGTCACAATCAAATGCTGGCTCTGTTTGTATGCTAACATGGAGGATGGGCAAAAGGAAAATCTTTTTTCCAACACACATATAGACACACACACACACACACACACACACACACACACACACCATAGTTGGATGGATGGCCTTGGCGTCTCACAAGATGCCAGACTGAAGTCTTTAGTTTCTGGTCAGACTTTCCCACAATCCTTTGCCAGACAGAGCTTTCTCTATGGCAAGCACAGGTAGACAGAGGAAGAAAATCAAATACAAAAGAGCAAGCAGGAGGGACAGGAAGGTTCTTAGAACTTAATTTAGAATATCATGCTAAGACCTTTGGTATATTCTAGACATAGACGGACATCACTGGCTTTGCCTTGCCTGCAAGGGGAGGGTGCTACTGCCAAGGCATTTATACCACAGGTATTAAAACCCAGCGTAGAGGTGGTCATTTTACTTCCTTGGGTTTTTCCTCTTCACCTGAGTCTTCTATTAGTTTTATCCTTTGCGTTATACAAATGCAAAATGCAAAAACTCTTAACACATGCAGTGCATGCAAATCTTATAGCACACTGTATGTCTAATGAAGATCTTCTGTGCTGGTTTAATGGCTTTTATCTGACTCTATCAGCTCCTTCATACACTGTGCAGATAGAGCTTCTTTGAATACTAGAGATTTTCCAACTAGGCAAGGAAAGAAAGAGGGATGGGGAGAAGAGGGGAGGGAGGGAAGAAGAAAGGAGGGAAGAAAAAAGGGAGAGAAGGAGGAGGAAAGGAGAAAGAAGGGAAGAAAGAGAGAAGGGAGGGAGACAGGTGGGTAGGGAGGAAGACAGGTGGGTAGGGAGGGAGACAGGTGGGTAGGGAGGAAGACAGGGAGGAAAGTAGGGAAGAGGAAGGCAGGGAGGGAGGGGAAGAGGCAAACAGGCAGGCAGGCAGGCAGGGGCATGTGTTCAATTCTCCATAGTGGGTAAAGGAAGCTAAAAGAGATCCTTAGGTTCTGCAGAGTGAACATTCACCCTTCAAAATGCACTTATTCCACATGTGTAGCTTGTTAGGAACTCTCATAGCCTCAGATACGTTGAATCTGAAACACAGGCTAGCTCAAGGAGATCACAGTTCAGATTCCAGGTGAAAAATCAGAGATCAAACCAGTTTGTTATTTTTCATAGAAACAGATAATATTTTTAAATGAATGGGTCAATTGCGTGTTATTTTATTATGCAATTAGTGGGAATCTGAACACATACCACTCCTCAAAACAATCAGTGTCCAAAACTCCAGTGACTCCCCACTGAGAAGGGACTCCTGCCAAAGAGTCCCTGCTTCAGGGCTGTGTCTTTCTGCTCCTGGTGGCCTCAGGAGTAGGATTGTGGGAGTTTTACTTTGTTGGCATTACCCATTATTAGAAAACTGATCTTAGGCCATTGCCAAAATGATAAAAGACCTTTTATAAGGCAAACATACTAAATGACAACAAACACAGTGTAAATCACAAACAAGGCATTGCATTTCTTTAACTTAGAGGAGTGGTTCTCAACCTGTGAGTCGTGACCTCTTTACAGGTTACATATTAGATATCCTGCACATCAGATGTTTGCATTATAATTCATACCAGATGCAAAATTACAGTTATGAAATAGCAATGATGCAATTTTTATGGGCTGTGGGTCGCCACTACGTGAAGAATTGTATTAAAGGGTCACAGCATTAGGAAGGTTGAGAATCTCTGATTTAGAGAAACTCAAAAGTGTAAGAAATATTAGAAACTCTCATATTATTGTGGCAGAATACAGGAATGAAAAGTTTATTCAGCTCATGTATTCAAAAGGATCACACGCACCTGTCATGTTCCTCAGAAGAGGCATGGCAGCAGGACTGTGTGGTGCAGGCTGATCACACGGTGCCAGACAAGGAAGAGCCAGACAGAACAGCCAGCAGCTAGATCCTTCAAAGTCCCCTCTGGTGATCTCTTCCTTATTTACGAAAATTACAGTGTCCCCTTAATTAGCCTCACCAGCTGGAGAGCAAACACTCCAAGCGTGAACCAACAAGGACTATTTCAGGAATATAAAGGAATGAAAAAGATAATATGATCCAACTTCGTTTAGTTAGAAAGCTGGGATGCACTTAAGTCTTAAAGACCATGTAGCTCATGAACATCAGTATAAGCGCAAAATTCACACCCCGCGTCAATGCACCATGCTGTATTATTCCAAAGAGGTGTTCAATGTGTGAAATGTATCTTTCAGAGACTCCTAGACCTGCTGCATGCTACTTTTATTTCAGGGATATTTAGGAACAACTAGTTATTTAAGCCATTCCTGTAAATGTTTAAGTGAAATTCATAATTTTATTCATTATATAATACGGTGGGCTTCACTATAACATTTTCATATGTGTAATTTTCTCTCATAGTCATTGTACACTCTTGTCTCCACACCACCCCTGCTGCTTCTTTTCCCCCAAATAACCCTGCTTCTCCTTTTTCTAAGAAAATCCTCAGTGCTGGTGTACTTTATGTTCAAAGAGCTATTAATATAAGTTACATTTGATTTTTTAATATTAAGTCATTTGGGGTGCCTAGGATGAACTCAGTTGTGTCTTGATGAATTTTGAATTGGATTTCCTAGACTTTCTTTTTTTTCTTTTCATTTTTTCATTTTTTTGTAATATTTGCATGGGCAGAACTGACTAATGATTCTCTCTTTTGTAATTTCTATTGCCTTTTGATTATGTAACTCTGCTCCCCTTCAGACTAAGGTGAACATTCCATCTTTTCAAACAGATAAAAGGATTTGTAACAAAGCAGAATGGGACACTGCATTCTGAACATTTAGCTCCCTATAAAATAGTCTGGTTTCCACTGTTTTATTTGAAGAAAGATTTGAGCTACTAATTTAATTTCTTTCATGGTTGCAAGGCATTTTGAGGGTTTCATTCCTCTTTAAACCATCCTGTCAGCTGTATTTTGCAGAAACACGGTTGCTATAGTGTCTTTATCATCCTTTTAATCCTTATGTGTAACACAGGCCCTTTTTGCATATAAGATTGCGTGTTTGCATATCTACTCTGGACCAGATGGTCACAGATTCATCTCTTTTCTGGGATATTTACTCTTTTGCCTAATTTTTTTTAAATTTTGAACTTTCAAAAATAACTTCTGCCTCCCTATCTGGCTCTGTGGTTTTTGTTTGTTTGGGGGTTTTGTTGTTTATTTTTAACTTAAGGATCATTTCTTCCTCTAAAATGTGAGGGCCTGGCATGCTGCATGGTCCTCAGCCTCTTATTCTCCTGGGCCTCTGATGTTCATTTTCTTAGATGAGTCACCTCCTACTATTAGAGTATTGTATCTTACCTATATTCTAATCTCCTTTTACACTTAAAGGAAACTATATGGTGTGTGCTTAAACAGCAAAATATCTAGTTTACTCCGTTTATCTCTTAAGTCAATACAGTCTCAGTTTAAAAATGTGCACTCAGGTTGGGGAAAAATTATAGGTCAGCCATGGATACTAATTGTTCATTAGTCACTAGCTACTATGCCTCAGGAGCTTTGCTTTCTGTGAGATATCACCACTGGTACTTGACTAAAATGGTTTGGTTCAAAAAGAAAAATAATAATTCATTCTATAATTTTTCCATGTTTCTTCTCTCATTACTTGACCAACATTCCCATCCATCAGATCCTCAGAAAGATAAGTCTCTAATTATTTCAAGCTAGTTAACAATGGTTCTCTGTCCTTGTTAAAACCATGTGTAGTGATCAATACTAAAAAGACACAACAGGCAGCAAACTGATATCAAATGAACTCCCAAACATCATCTTCTGTTTGGTATCAATCATTTGTCTAATTATCTCCAGCTTCATTGCTTTCAGAATTTTTCTCATACATTGCCACAGTGCCTGAGAACACAGAGTCTTCCTCTGTGCCCTGAATTAAGGGCTTTTATGCATGCCCCCAATCTCTGGGCCTCTCCCCTCATTTGTTACATCCTGCAATCTGAAAGTGAATGTGTTTAATGGGTTTCCTCTGTGAAGAGCTTCATTTCTGTCCTGTGGAGGAAGCTGTAGCCTTGGATTGTCTCTTCATGCACTCTACCTTTGACAGCACTGAGCCCTTATTTATGAAAGACATTTAATTAATGCCCTTGGATAAACTGTTAACCTTTGCAATGGTTTCCTGATGCATGGAGGCCCTTTTCTCTCAAGCCAGGAATTGATTTTGGAAATGGCCCTGCCTCCTCATAACTTATGATTCAGAGAGGAAGAGACCATGCAAAGTGAAGCACACAGAAGGTGTTGTGAAGTGTGGAGATGAAGGATTTGCATAAGGGCTCGGGGGGATATAGATCATGGGAAGTGTGTGGAACTGACTTTGCAAAATGATGATTATACAACGGCATTATTGTGCCATTCCACTGAAACAGAGCAGTAGCACTGAAAATAGTAGGCCTATTCTAAAGCAACTAAAGCTAGGCTCTCAAACTCTAGTCAGGGCATAAAGATGGAAAAGAAAAAGGGTCTATATGTTAGACGCGCAGAAAAGAGAATAGATAGAGACCTTTGTCTAATTAATACTTTATCTATTTCCTAGTGTGGCTATGAGAGCTTTCACAAAGAAAAACAATGTCAACAAACTGATCTTCACAGTCCTGGATCTTATTAATGTGTCTTGGAACAGATGTGCTTTAATCAAATACAGTTTTAGAAAAGTGATTTTCTCAAAGCAACATATGTGTTTCAGTTGTAACTGTTGGAAGAATTAAGTTATTGTGGCCCCCAATCTTTCCCTACACTAGAGTAATCAATGGGCACCATTTTCAATTGTGTCCCCAGAAGAAGTCCATATTGGAGTGTTAAGCACAAAAGTTGAAGAAAATATTAACTGCCATGAGGAAAAGATAATGAAAACTATATCCTCAGTTATATCATTAATACTTCTTGTGTTAGATATTCATTTAAGATCTACTTGCCTTTTTTGTAACAGGGGTACAGATTGCTTGTTAAATCAAGAGGCTCCTGAGAATAAAAATCTGAGGAGAATTAACATTTGGAGCATACTGGACTATAAAATATTTCCATTCTTCTCGATCAAAATGCGAGCGTCAAGCTGTCTGTTGCCTAGTGAATAGTATCATGGAATTCCCTGCTGTGTCCTTTGGATATCTCACAATGCTATGAGCATGCCTGAGGCAATGTCATCTTCCCTCAAGTTTTTAACCAACAAGTCACAGTTGTCATAAAACTAATCAGGAAGCACAGCAGAAACATCCTGGTAGTCACTTTACTAAAGGAGACATTCTGGCCTGGCACCCTAGCACATGTCCTATTGAACTGGTACTTTAGGTCTATTCAAATGATTAGGGCCAAACCTAGTATGTAGCTCTGCCAAAGAGTACAAAAAAAATGAAAAGACAAGTCCTCTAGTCGTGATGTTGTTGCAAATGAGGTGGGATGGAGAACAGCACAGCCATCTGATGTTCTATGTTGTCGTGAAGCAGAGGGCATATAACTTCCAGACTCCCCTTTGCAGTTTAAGGTTCTTTCTGTATTTAATTGCTGTTGTTCCGAATTTAAAAGTCAGATCATACTGTAATCCAGTGGCAAATGGCCCTAAGAGAAATAGTGCAGTGTTATTAGGGATCTAATTCTTAGGGCCAGTGAAATGGCACGTGTAACCAAGTCTAGTGGCCTGAGTTTGGTCCCGGAGTTTGCATGGTAGCTGGAGATAATTAATTCACCTAGAATGTCCTCTGATCTCCAAATGAATGCCATGGTTCATATGTGCACTCTCCCAGAACATACAGGTATGCAAAATAAATAAATGATGATTGTAAATGTTTAGAGAATATGATCCCTTAAATTTCTACTCTCCAGTTTTACAAAGGGAAATGTTACATTAATATATAGCAAGCCAAGAAAAACCATAAATATAATTTTATTTAACAGGTGATAGGGCATGACACTCAAGAAAAATTCAGTATGACATCCTTGCTACTTCCTGGAATAGATAGGTAGAAAGTGAGACAACTATATACTCTTCATTGAAAGACTTACAATATAACTAGAATGAATTGCATGGGATTTCTGTTGCGGGAAATATAAAAAGTGGATTCACATGACCTCACACTGCTGCCGGGCACCAGTGGGCCACATATCTTCAGCTGGGTCATCTCCGGAACTCCAGAGCCCCTTGGCAGATCCATACTACACCAGCCCCACACAATGACCATCCACCCCATGGTCAGCCTCCACACCGCCCAACAACCCGGGAGAAACAAAACTCTTGAAGCAAAACATCTTATAATTAACCAATCAGATTTATGGATCAATACAGTCTTACTTCACAAGGTGCCAGTAAAATACTTCAGAACCAATTGATAATAATAAAAGCTACCCATCTAGATTAGACAAATTATCCCAATTATTCTAACCTTATGATATAACTACCTGTGGCTATCTAAAGTCAGGTTCCGGTTCTTCTTCCTGTCCGTCCTCCTCCATCTTGGCCTTTTTCCTTTCTCCTAAGACACTCTCTGTCTCTGCAACATTTAGCTCCACCTCCCTTTTCCCTGTCTAATCACAGGCCTCCTGCTGTGATTAATATTTTAATGTAATTGGACAGGGAAAATCCAATCTCAGATTTCCTTAAACACATTATTTTCATTCATTGAGCAACTCATTGAACAATGAGTGTTCACTTTTCTAACTTTCTAGGGATGCTTAAACATCATGCTCTGTCACTTTTAAAGATGCATAATACTCTGATCTTTTAGCACTGTACTGAAGAATTGAAGTTAGTCATAGCCATTGGAAGGCAAACAGTGACTCCAGGCAACACAGTCAAATATATTTTTAATTACTTGGTGAAGTACTGATGCACATTATGCGTACACTTGATCCAGCCTCCATGACTTCTGATTTATCTTCATGTACTTTAGTTACTGAGATGATAAATAGGTAATAGACATGATAGATAGATAGATAGATAGATAGATAGATATTAGATACTAGGTGATAGATAAGATAGGTAGATAATAGATGATAGATGAAATAGATACATAGATAGATGAAATATATAGATAGATGATAGATAGATAGATAGATAGATAGATAGATAGATAGATAGATAGATATTAGATACTAGGTGATAGATAAGATAGGTAGATAATAGACAATAGATGAAATAGATACATAGATAGATGAAATATATAGATAGATGATAGATAGATAGATAGATAGATAGATATTAGATACTAGGTGATAGATAAGATAGGTAGATAATAGATGATAGATGAAATAGCTACATAGATGAAATATATAGATAGATGATAGATAGATAGATAGATACATACATACATACATAGATGAGAGATAGATGATAGGTGAAGATGATGAAGATAGATAGGTAGATAATAAATAAATGATTGATAGATGATAGATGATAGAGAGATGACAGATAAGTAGGTACATGCATATACATACATACATACATACATACATACATACATACATTCCTTAAAGTTATTTTTTCAGACTTAATTGAAAACACTTTAGGAGGAGGCCCAGAACTTAATGAAGTATAAGAGTGTTAATCTCCACTCTATGGTTTCTAGTTCATTTGCATATCAAAGGTAGTTGTCAAGGATTTGCAAACTACTCCCCATTTGATGTTGATATTGTCAGTCATGAATAATGGTTGGAGAACAAGTCACCACACTAAAGAAATATAAGTCACAGGTTATGGCAAAAATATTAAGAATTTATTTTCATATGTGTTCTATAAATCGTTGAGGAATATATATCAAACCGGCAGCATAGTATTTAATTATTTTATTTATTTACATTCCAGCCATTGCCTCTCCTGCTCTTTGCCCCATCTACAGTTTATCCTATTCCCCCTTCTCCTTGCCTTTAAGAGAGTGCTCACCCCACACCTGGCATCCTCCTTCTCTGAGGAATCAAGTCTCTAGCCCATTAGGTTCATCTTCTCCCACTGAGGTCAGACCAGGCAGTCCTTTGCTATATATGTGCCAGGGACCTTAGACCAGCCAGTGTATGCTGCCTGCTTGGTGGCTCAGTCTCAGGGAACACGCAAGAGTATGGGTTAATTTAAACTTCTGGCCTTCCTATGGTGTCGCCCTTCTCTTCAGCTTCTTCAATCTTTCCCCTAATTCCTCCATAGGGGTCCCTGACTTTAGTCCAATGGCTGGGTGTAAGCATCTGCATCTGTTTCAGTCAGCTGCAGGTAGGCCCTTTCAGAAAACAGCCATGTTAGTCTTATATCTGTAAGAATATTATAGCATCAGTAATAGTGTCAGACCTTGGTGTCCCCACACCATGAGATTGATGCCAAATTGGTCAGGTCACTGGGCTGTCTTTTCTTCAGTTACTTCTCCATTTTTTTCAATTATTTTATTTATTTACATTCCAGGTGTTGCCCTCTCCACAGTCTTCCCTCCCAAAGTTCCTCATACCACTCTTCCTCCCCCTTGCCTCCAAGAGAGTGTTCCCTACCCCAGGCCTCCCCCTTCCCTGGGACCTCAAGTCTCTTAAGGATTAGGCACATCTTTTCCCATTGAGGCCAGGTCAGATAGTCTTCTGCTATATATGTGTGAGGGCCTCAGACAAGTTTGTGTCTTCCTATGGGGTTGCCCTCTTCCTCAGCTTCTTCAGTCCTTCCCCTGATTCAACCATAGGAGTTCCTGACTTCAACCCAATTGTTGGGTATAGGTATCTGCAACTGTCTCAGTCAATAGCTGGTAGAGCCTCTCAGAGCACAGCCATGCTAGGCTCCTGTCTTCAGTCTCTTCTCCATTTTTGTCCCTGCAGTTGTTTTAGACAGAAACAATTCTTTGAGTTCCCTCTCCCCATTGTTGAGTGTTTTGGCTAAGGTCACCCCTGAGAGTCTCTCGCCTACTGGGTCTCTGGTACATTCTAGAGCTCCCTCCCCCCCCCAACCCCCCCCCCCCCCACACACACACACATCCATTCATTCTCCTGGCCTTCTGGGCTTCTCTCTTCTCCAGCTCCAAACCCCATACCTGATCCTGTTCCTCTTTTCCCCTCCCCCTCCCCTCTCTCATCCTGGCCCCTCCCTCACTCTGCCTCCTGTGATCATTTTGTTTCCTCTTCTATGTGGAATTAAAACATTCTCACTTGGGCCTTCCTGCTTGCTAAACTTCTTAAAGTTTATGAGTTGTGTCCTGAGTATCCTGTACTTTTTGGCTAATATCCACTTATCTGCAAGTACATACCATACATGTTCTTTTGGGCCTAGGTTACCTCTTTCAGAATATTTTCTAGTTCCATTCATTTGCCTGCAAAATTCATGATGCCCCTGTTTTAAATAGCAGAATAGTATTGTACTGTACAAATGATCCACATTTTCTGTATCCATTATAACATCTATCCTAAAGAGTTTATACTTTTATACCTGAAATATGTTTTTGTTTTAACTTGGATTACAATCTAAAAACTATCCTTTCAAATATAGATCATCTTCCTTAATGTTAAATAACTTAAGTTTGATGAGACTATAGTCTTCAACCCTGCAAGGGACTCAAGAACAAATTAAATATTACCTGAATATATAGAAAGCACAAAAACATAGCTAAGCTGTTGACTATCCTGCATCTTGTATCCTTTCCTGGACAGTACTTTTGTTGTTTGTTTTTTGTCTGTAGATAGATTAGGACAATTCTTGCCCAGTGTCTACCTTGCCGCAATTGGAGCACTCTATATAGAGGTTTTGAGAGACAATATCCTTTTTTTTTTTTTGAACTATGAAGGGGGTACTGTGAGGAGCAGACATGTCTCCTAGTCAAAAAATAAATTAATAATGAAATGATTTTAAAAGTCATATTTTTTTGGATTTCTGATGTTTTGTATCTGAACTGTTAAACCTTGATTACTATTAGCTATTTCTATTTGGATAATTTGAAAATACTTTATTAAAATTAAATCCAAATCTAATATAACCATGAGTTTACTATCTGTTCCTTAACTTGCATTACTTAATCATCCTAAACAGTTTGTAATAGCAGCTATTAGAAAGACTGGGTCTAAGTCTCGAATTCTTAAATGAGTTACATGGGCACAATGCCTATCTAAGAGTAACGAAATTGATTTGAAAATTTGTATCAATATACAAAAATTTATACCAATGAAAACCATAAATCTATATCAATACACAAATTTTGTTCCAATGTAAGAAATTATAACTTCAATTTTGTATCAAATATAAAGATGTGTACCAATATAAGATTATGCCTATATAATTTATTGTTTCAGAATAAATTTAATAATTCATCCTATATATCTAATTTTTAATTAGGTTATTTGTGTTTTGGAAGTTAATTCCTTGTGCTCTTTTTATATTTTGGATATTATCCTTCTATTAGATATAAGGTTAGTGAAGTTTTTTTCTCAATTTATAGGCTGCTGATGTGTTCTATTGACAGTGTCTTTTGCCTTACAGAAGCTTTTCAGTTTCATGAGGTCCCATTTATCAATTGTTGATCTTAGAGGCTTAGCCATTGGTGTTCTGTTCAACAAATCCCCCCCCCCATGCCAATGAGTAGAAGGCTCTTTCATACTTTCTCTTCTATTAGATTCTGTGTATGTGATTTTATGTGGAGGTCCTTGATCAACTTGGACTTAAGCTTTGTTCAAGGTGATAAATATGGATCAATTTCCATTCTTCTACAAGCAGACCTCCAGTTAGACCAGCACTATATATTAAAGATGCTTTCTTTTTTCCACTGTATAATTTTGGCTTCATGGTCAAAGATCAAGTGTCCATATGTGTGTGGGTTCATTTCTAGCATTTTAAGTCTATTCCATTGATCAACCTGTCTGTCTCTGTACCAATGTCATGCAATCTTTATTACTATTACTTTGTAGTACAGTTTGAGGTCAGGAATAGTGACTCTCCCATAACATCTTTTATTGTTAAGAATTGTTTTGGCTATCATGGCTTTTTTGTTTTTCCATATGAAGTTAAAATGAGCATGACTATGTATGGTTATTTTGATAAAAATATTTTATTTGTGTAGTTCAAATACAATATGGTGAGGATTTCTTACGTACTTGCACAGTTGAAATACATGAGACAAATATTAATACTCTATATTGTATGGAATCAACATCTAAATTTATGTTTATCTAGAAAATCATCAATTTTGTGCATATCACCCAAAGATGAATCAAAAATAATACAGGTTTCATGAGGTCCCATTTATCAATTGTTGATCTTAGAGCCTTAGCCATTGGTGTTTTTTTATAAAGCATTTATAAAGTATTTGCTTTATTTTTTACCATTATCAACACTTACATTTTGCTATTTTTCATTTCATTGTAGAATTTATATGTTGTCATTATGACCAGAAAAGCAATTTATATTATTTATTCTTAGAGTGAGGTATTAAAATATCCTTTGTGCTACATTGTATGGCAAAATTTCATAAACATATCATACCTACTTAAAAGCCTTGCAATTTTATAGAGTGTTGTACATATGTTTTATAATTATTATGTTTGTTAACTTGTTAACTTTCTTTTGCAATTACAAATTTGGTTTAATCCAAAATGATCATCTGCAATGTACTGAGAAGTATAGTAAACATTCTTTATAACCAGACAACAAATGATAAGTAAACAAATTATAGATCTTATTAAAAATAATCATTCTTCCACATGTTTCACCAATGTCAACCTTATTTAAATGAAAATAATAGGCTACAAAAGTCATGAATACTTACAAGCAATAGGAAATGAAAATCACAGATGAAAAACTAATTGTTTGGAAGACAGAACATAAATGAAACATTGAGAAATGAGTAAATGAGACACGGAGTTACAAACTACTTATTTGGTATGTGATAAAAATGAATGGGGAATCAAGATGTTCCAAAGGAGCTTAACAAACCACAGAATCTGTGGAATCTAGCTGTGAGCACAGGCAGGATGGAGATACCTGACTTTATCCAAAGGACTTTCTGACTTGTCTTCATTACAGTGACCAACACTTTGATAACCCATCTGCAATATTGGATCCTTTTCACCAAATCATGTCTGCTACTCCAAAAACTGGGGGATATTTTGTGGATTTTTGAGACTTGGAGAACACAGAGCAGGACAGAGACCTATATGAGCTATGGCCAAAAGTGTATTCCAAAGTGTATTCCATGGCTATGTGTATTCCAAACGAGAATGGTCAGATTCTCATCTCCTTCCTTTTGTTTAAATTCTGCCAAGTTGGGTTTCTTCTTGGTGTCTTCCTGGACACCAAGGCAGCAGGTAACAGGCATTTAGGCAAAGGTTGCAAGTAGAAAAGATGAACTGAGCCAATCATGCTCTAGAGCAGTGGTAGTCAACCTTCCTAATGCCATAACATTTTAGTATAGTTCTTCATGTTGTCATGAACCCCAAACATAAAATGATTTTTATTGCTGTGTCATAACTGTAAATTTGATAGTGTTATGAATCATAATGTTAATATCTGATATGCATGATATCTATATGTGATTCCTATGAAAAGGTTGTTCTCTTCCCCAGGAGTTTTGTGACCTACAAGTTGAGAATCACTGCTGTAGAGAGCCTACCAACTGCATCACTTATAAAGTAATGCATAAATAAGTTTCCATTCCTTGATCACAGAAATGACTCTGAATCCTGAGAGAGTAAGAGAAGATGTGATACATAAAAGAGAACAAAAAAGAAATTCAAACACATAGAATCATACACACACACAGACAGACACACACATACACACACACACATGCACACACACATGTACACATATACAGACATACACATGCACATACTTGCACACATACACAAGTACATAAAGAGGAATTAGACCTCATGACCAACATTTCAGAGGGGTATGAGAAGATATTGCTTCTAGAAATACAGAAGTACATTCTCTTGAAAGAAGTAATTGGGTTTTAGGAAAGGGGACATTAAAATTAATAAGTAGAAAAGCTTATAAGATTAAAAGCTACATTGCATTTTTCAATAATCTACAATAAAATGCAAAGTGACTTAAAATTTGAAGAAAAACTGTAAATATATTTTAAAAAACTGAAAACAGGAAACCTGGAAGAAAATTACTCATTAGAAAGTACAAGGATATGTTTTACTAAGATGTAGCAATCAGGTTTGGTGATGTTGTCAAAGTAATGAAATAATTACATTCCTATTGATTATAAAAGGATAAAAATAATGTCGCACACTAAAAAGCCAAGTAATGAACTGGTAAGCCTATTATGTAGTAATAATGAGATTTATCACCAAGAGAACAAACTGAAGAATATATTGTTTCTTTCTGTACAGAAAATCCAAGACAGAAGGGGAGCAGAGAGAAGGTAGGTAATTCTGATTATGTGTAATTAGTGCTTCTTATTAAGGCGTCTATAGTATACAAGGATTATTAAATGAAAATGGCAATTAATTTACAAAGAAAAATAGACTCTCAGAGAAAGGGGTTAAAAGACTTGATGTCAAAGTATAGGGCACAAAACCCAAGTTCTGGTCCCCCCACTCCCACCCAAATTCTGGTGAGCATAGGGCAATTGCAGCCTGAGGTGACAGGAACTTTAGAGAAAGCTGGCTAGCAAGATGAGGCACCTCAGTGAACTCTGGTTGTGACTGACTGAGAAAACTTTTATCAATGAATAGATGGGAGAGTGATCAAGGGAGATTCCACACATCCACTTTGACTTCTACATGCATGTCTGCACGCATGTGCACAGGCACACACACATCACAAACACATCTCTCTCTCTGTCTCTCTCTGTCTCTGTCTCTGTCTCTCTCTCTCTCTCTCTCTCTCTCTCTCTCTCTCTCTCTCTCTCTCTCACACACACACACACACACACAGGACTTTTTAGAATAAACTGAAAAATAATTACAAAAATCAGCCTACATTTTCAAGAACTACACAAAAGAATACCATCCAGTATTTAAGAAGCTATAATTAGAGAGTAATCACAGGACACTCTGACCCTTATATTCTCTCCCACAGGGTTCGTGACTCAGAATGTGGTCTTCCTCCCTCGCTTAGCAAGTTTTAGATAATGTGTTCATCACATTCATGATATCAAAAATCCAGTCTATGAGATAATTTCAGTCCTAAAACCATAGCTGGTCATCTGAAGGGAATTTATCAAATATTGAACCCTTCACTAATGAAGACAGTTATTTCAATATTTCAGAGCCCTTCCTATCCAGGTTTGAATCCTGTTGCTACCACATGCCAGCAACTGGATCTTGGGGATGTTTTATCATTCTTCCAAAATGAAATTGGTCACAAGAATTACATGACAAGGTTGGTGAGGGTCTTCCTGCAAAGAATGCATGTGAATAGTTTGCTTAGGTCTTGACTCTCTGGGAGAAACAGTACTGTTGAAATCAAGGCGTTAATAGCAACAATTACTGTTAATAGTTATTATTACTAAAGAAAGTACACAGGTAAAGACAGAAAGGAAGAGGGGGGAAGAGAAAGAAATTAATAAAAATGCAGAGAATGCTTAAGTGAAATAGTATTCAAATCTAATTTTTGCCTCCTTAAAATCTATGTGATGTTTAAGATTGATCCATTTTTAGTATTTTCATTTGACACACCTATTATCTCGTAGGAGATAAAGAGAGTAACAAAATGGCCAGATTTTTTTCTTTTTAAGTTAAAAAAATTCATTCAATGTGTTTTGATGTAATTTCTCCTCCCCAGTTCCACATATCTTTCCTACCTCTCTATTCACTCACAATTATGCTTCTTTTTTCTCTTTCTTTAAAAGAAACAAGAGAAGAAGGAAGGAAGGAAGGAAGGAAGGAAGGAAGGAAGGAAGGAAGAAAGAAAGAAAGAAAGAAAGAAAGAAAGAAAGAAAGAAAGAAAGAAAGAAAGATACACATAAACACCGAAAAATCAAAATGAGCAAGCAAAAGATCAATAAGACAAAACTAAACACAAAAACTAGCCAAACAAAGCAAAATGAAACAGAAATGTCTATAAAAATACCATTGAGTTCATGGCTTAGAGCTCAAGTGTGGCTAATGCTCTACACAGAATAGCCAAGGGAAAAGTAGTCTCCGGGCATGTGCAAACCCTGAAGACTGCAGTGCAAAAACCAGTGTCTTTCTCTACTTTTGCTTGTTAAATAATCATGTCTGGAAGGCAGATATTATTAATAAAATGTCTGAGTCTCAGCAAAAAAATATGATCCACTCATTCCTAGATATCCCCAGGTTTAATCTTGACTAGGACCTAAAGCATGAATGCTTTAAATAGGTAAATTGAAACTAGAATTGTATCATTCCAGGCTAAGTCAGCAAATCCAGTGCCTTCAGACCTGCAGGCCACAGTGTAAGGCAATGTAAGAGAGTAAGGCTAAAAGACCAGGAAACGGAGCTGCACCTCGGGCTCTCTGCCTGGGAAGGAAGTTTTTCTGCTGTGACTTTCACTAGTTAATAATGCAAGCTTCAGTATGAATGGGATTCACTATATAAGAATTGAAAATAAATGACTTTACAAGGTGCTGGGGATACAACTATTATTATTTTAGCTAACAAGTGAAATGAAGCAATGAAAGATGGAAGGCAACGCATAAGCCACGGCCGTGAGTGATAGAAATTCCCAAGTTCCAATCCTGAGGTCCCCGAGAGCATTCTCCCTTCGCACCTAGAGCCCCGCGTCCTTGTCCTGTCTCTACAGTGTGGTTCACTTTATCTCTTCTGAGAAGGGATTTCTACCCAGAAGGAAGAATCTATGAGTCTTAGGAGGATATTCTTGTTCAAAAGACATTTAATTTAAAACTGACAGAAACCACCATAGAAGCCTGAAAGAAAGTGGAAGACAATTAAGTGAGCAGGAAAATTAACCAGAAAAATGAATAGCGATCTTAAAATGGCAATAGCCATCCCAGCCCATCTGCAAAACTTCAAAATTATAAATGAACCAACAAAAAAGAAACTTTTTTTGAAGCATTTACAGTGTGTTCTGGGAAATGCAGCTCAGAATACATAAGTACATCATTTAAAATTTGCCCAGTATCTTATATTTTTAGGAGGCCTAAAATTATTTTCATGTTTTTAAATGTAAAAGCAACACAGTCATGGAAAATTAATATTTCTATTTAAGAAATCATACTGTTTGTGTAAGCCAAATATAATTCTAGATAGACTGATTAAAATATTTTCAGATGTGTGTTTCTGTGTGTGTATGTGTGTGTGTGTGTGTGTATGCGTAAGATGTCTGTATGTGTGTGTATGTGTGTGTGGTATAAGTATGTGTGTGTTTGTATTTATGTGTGTATGTGTATATGTGTGTATATGTGTGTATTGTGTGTGTATGTGTGTGTGCATGCATGTGGTATGCATATGTGTGTGCGTGTGTTTGTGTGTGTATGTGTATATGTGTGTGTCTGTGTGTGCATTTTGTGTGTTTGTGTGTGCATGTGTGTTTGTGTTTGTATATGTATGATCAAAGAGGATCTCTACAAAAATCATTCTATTTTAACATAAATCAAATATACTTTAGAAACAAGAAATCATTTGAATGATACTCAGTTTCTTTCACAATGGAATTCTATTGGTAGAACTGTCTGGAATCCCCAGCCTCCTGAGACCTACAATTATGATCTTTATTATCAATTCAACCAATTTCTATTGATTGGTCAATTGGTTAAATAGTATATAGACTGAGGAACTGTAGACGAAAGGCAGAGAGCAGGGAAGATATTTGAGGGTCAGGTGAGAAGAGTCTGAATTCCTGACCCACTTTGGTTAAACCTGCTTAAAATGCTGGTTAAGAAACTATTAGGAAATAGTTCATGACAAGGTTCAGGTACAGATGAAGGTAAGCAGACTACATGGTGCTGTCTTCTGTCCCTGGGAAAAGGGAAACAATGGCAGAGAACCACAGGCAAGTCAGAGGTGACCCAGGGATCTCTGAGCAGGGCTAGTGTTTCTCTCCTTCTCTCTGTCTCTGCATTTCTCTTTTTCTCTATGTCTCTCTGTGTTTCTGTCTCCCTCTCTCCCTCCCTTCTCTTTTTTTCTCTCCCTCCCTCTCTTTCTTTCTCTGCATCTCTGTGTCTCTGTCTCTTTTTCCCTTTCTCTCTCCTTTCTTCTCCCTCCTTCCCCGTTTGCTCTCATACTATAATTACAACATCCCCTAAACTATTTGCTTTTCTAGTTCAGACAATTTAATTATAGTCATTTTTTAAACCACAAAGCTCCCCCCAAAAAGAAACACTTGAATTAAAAAATAACTTGGAGGTGCAATGCCTAAAAAGTTAGTAATTCCACATCCCTGTGTCTTATGCAAGGTTCATCCTCCTCCAGTGACTCTTCTGCCTCCTTCTACCTCACATCCTTCTTTGAATACACTTCCATTCATCAACCATTTTCCACAGACTCACACTTTTCTTTCTGATTTCTCCATTCCATCTTAGTAGATTGGATGGAAGATAATACTTAAGGGAAGAAAAGAGATGCCAATATGTCTTTAGGTAAAATGGCCATACCTAATTTTAGGTGCCCAGCTGTGAGCTGGTGTTTTGTGTGGCTAGAAAAAGCACCACGCTCCCCCAAAGCCTGCGAGGACCAGAATTTCCGATCTCTATGAGTACAGCCAACCCACAACATCTTAAGCTTACTTATAAAGCTAATAATATGTATTACTAGGACAAACTTGATGTTTAAAATGTAATCAAGTTCTGTATTTTCTATTCTTAAATCTCCTGGTCCCACAACAAGTAAGTTTCTATTTTCCTGAATTGAGCTTTGTATATAGGTGCTCCCTTCTGTGCATAAATATGTTCTGCAAGGTAGAGCCGGGTACTCCTCCTATAAAAGTCATGTTTTATGTCTATGACCTCCTGGGATTCTCACTGTAAGCACTAATCAAAGTGAAGTTTGTGGGAAAACAAACTTTGAGTTCAACCTTTGCTGTTACAGTCTCCCAAGACTGACTTATGTACAACTGTAGAACTCTGAAGGAAAACCAGGAGGATAGGATGGCTTGCTGGAAGAAAAAATTTATTGTTTTATTTATTTAGCTCTACCTATGTATTTTTAATGCTAAAATGGCATAACTCTCATGATTTCAAAAACTAACAAGTGGTAAAGAATATATTAGAGGCATTTGAGAAATTAAAAAGATTCAAGTAGGTAATAATTCTTTGGGAGTTCAATTTAATGCCTCTAGAGCATTTACTATTGGACTAAACAGACAGTTTTAATCGGTATTTTAAGATATGTTGTTTATTGCCACATATTTCTTGAGGATTAATGTTTTTATTTTGCAGTTTGCAAATACAGAATCAGCACTTACAACCCTCCTGATGCCAGACAGTTATTATTACACTTAGCCCTCCCTTATACCCTTGTCTCAGGTCACACTGCTTGCTCTGTTACTAATAAAAGTTACACAAAGAATAGAAGTTAAGAAGAAACAGGTAGCAATCTACCTGTGTCTCTACTAAAGCTCCAATTCATTTTACTGAGCTTGCAAGCATACATACTAGGGAATATAAAAGTGTAAAGTACAAACATATATATATATATACATATATATAATTACTCTGAGTATTTAAGATAAGATTAGTTATTTTAAGCATGTGTGCATGTGCACATACACACCCAAAAATGAACAAAAAAAACCCCCCAACTTCTGTGTCTAACCTACAGTAAGAAATCATGAATATTCTTCTTGAACATACATAAATTAATGGTCAATATAATATCCTTAAATACAAATTGTCCAATATATTGTAACCATCATTCAAACAAATTGAGCTTTAATAATGAATAGATTATATTAGCTTAAACCCTGAAGAACATTTACCCTTCAGAACTAAAATGTAAGGGGTCTCTGTTGGTAAAGTGTTTGCCATACAAGCATATAGATCTAATTTCAGATCTTTAGCATCTATATAAAATTCCAAACTTTGAAACACATAATAATACTCCCAAACTTCAGAGGATTGCTCTTTGGGACTTGCTGGCTGTATAGTATTGCCAAATTGATGAGCTCAGGTCTAGTAAGGAAACCCTGTCTCAAAAAATATGGTGAAAACTGATCTAGGAAGACATTTGACATGGACCTGGACTGCCACACGTGTCTATTTGGACATACATGTATAAATACATACACATATGTAAACTCATAATACCACACATAAGAATTTTTAATAGTTGAAATACATCATTATAATCTTTAAAAAAATAACTTGAAGATTTGGAACTTGCCAATGGTTACAATGTTAAAAGTAGAAGAGAGGGCATTTTTTAAAAACTGTTAACATACAAAATCATATATGTACATAAACTTATCATTCATAGGTGACATTCTACACCTGGCTGACTTACTCATGCAAACACATTTGTGTGTTATTTGACGTTCTCTGTTCTGGGTACCATTAACATCAGCATTTTGCCGTTAAGCAGTGTCTCTCCTTGATTTCATTCTCATTCAGTTTCTAAGGTACTGAGGGTAAGATGGTACCATAGGAACAACCTGATTCTATAAAGGTTCTCTTACCTAGAGTAAAGCATCTGATCAAGCAAGGTAAGTTTGAATTTGAACAGTTATCTCTGGCTCCAGTGTTTATACGTCCATTGGCTTGTATTGATAGCAAGTATTTCCTTTCCTAACAGAGATCTCTTCAATACGAGAGAGTTTTCTCAAGCATGGTTGTAATACACATCTCTTGGGCCCTGGAAATACAAGCTTGCCAACTCATCCATGAACGAATGCCAATAGCTCTGGATGAAGAGGGTATCACTTCTTAAAGAGAATCTGGCTCTTAGTGCCCTGAACACAATGACACTTTCCTCAGCTGACGTTCCCAAAACCACATGACTCTACTAGTCACCGAGGCAGTGCATACATGTCAGGCTGCCTTTATCTTTTCTACATATTGCACCAAAACATCTGCTTAAGTTCTTTAATCTGTACCATCTAATCAAATAAAATAAAAACTACTTTTTCTCTCCTGGAGGCCTTCAGATCAAGGCGTAGAACTTTCGCCTCCTTCCTCACCATGTCTGCCTGGACGCTGCCATGCCCCCACCTTGATGATAATGTACTGAACCTCTGAACCGCCCGAGTCTGAAGTGTTTGAGATCACAGACTTCACCACAGCCTCAGAGTAGGAAAGGTTTATTTCAAAAGTTGAAGAAGTCTTGAATGACTGGAAACTGATTGGATAGTGCTTAGGAAAACCACTGGAAAAAGGCTTCCAGGTTCCTTCTGCACCCTGGGCTGATCCTGTGGGACAGTGCTCCTTACCCAAATACTGTCTAGAAAGAAGAGATCTTCCAGGAGTGCTGACAAGTCTGTGACCACAGGTAAGACCACCACATCTGCTCAGAGGGACCCACTCGGAGGCCTCAGGTCTCAGGAACCAAGTAGCAGCATGGAACAGGATCCTTCTTGTTTCTGTCTGCAACCTGGAGCTGACCCTGTGCCATAGCTCTACATACCCAAATTCCTCCCAGAGAGATCTGGTCACCCAGGAAGTCTGACACACAGGCTTACAGGAGGCACAAGCCACAGTCAGAGACAGCAAGACCAACTAACACCAGAGATAACCACATGGCAAGAGGCAAGGGCAAGAGAACATAAGCAATATAAACCAAGGCTATTTGGCATCATCAGAACCCAGTTTTCCTACCAGTGAGCCCTGAATACCCCCAACATACCAGAAAAGCAAGACTCTGATTTAAAATCACATCTCATGATGATGATAGAGGACTTCAGGAAGGACATAAATAACTCCCTTAAAGAAATACAGGAGAATACAGGCAAACAGCTAGAAGCCCTTAAAGAGGAGACATAAAAATCACTTAAAGAATTGCAGGAAAACACAACCATACAGGTGAAGGAGTTGAACAAATCCATCCAGAATCTAAAAATGGAAATAGAAACAATAAAGAAATCACAAAGGGAGACAACCCTGGAGATAGAAAATCTAGAAAAGAGATCAGGAGTCATAGATGCAAGCATCAATAACAGAATACAAGAGATAGAAGAAAGAATCTCAGGTGCAGAAGACACCATAGAAAACATTGACAAAACAGTCAAAGAAAATGCAAAATGCAAAAAGCTCTTAACCCAAAACATCCAGGAAATCTGGGACACAATGAGAAGCCCAAACCTAAGGATAATAGATATAGAAGATATATAGAATATATCTTCAACAAAATTATAGAAGAAAATTTCCCTAAAGAAAGAGATGCCCATAAACATACAAGAGGCCTAGATAACTACAAATAGATTGGACCAGAAAAGAAATTCCTCCTGTCACATAATAGTCAAAACACCAAATGCACAAAACAAAGAAAGAATATTAAAAAGTAATAAGGGAAAATTTCAAGTAACATATAAAGGCAGACCTATCAGAATTACACCAGACATCTCACCAGAGACTATGAATGCTAGAAGATCCTGGGCAGAACTCATATAGACCCTAAGAGAACACAAATGCCAGTCCAGGCTACTCATAGACGGAGAAACCAAAATATTCCATGTCAAAAACAAATTTGCACAATACATTTCCACAAATCCTGCCCTACAAAGGTTAATAGATGGAAAACACCAATACAAGGAGGGAAACTATACATAAGAAAAAGCAAGAAAATAATCTTTTTCAACAAACCCAAAAGAAGATAGCCACACAAACATAAAAATAACAGGAAGCAACAATAACTATTCCTTAATATCTCTTAACATCAATGGGCTCAATTCCCCAATTAAAAGACATAGACTAACAGACTGGATTTGTAAACAAGACCCAACAATTTGCTGCATACAGGAAATGCCCCTCAGTGTCAAAGAAAGACACTGGCTGGAAAGAGTAAAGGGCTGGAATACAATTTGCCAAGCAAGTGGTCCCAAGAAACATTCTAGTATCTAATAAAAGCAAGGAAGGGCACTTCATACCCATCAAAGGAAAAATCTACCAAGAAGAACTCTCAATTCTGAACATCTATGCTCCAAATGAAAGGACACCCACACTCATGAAGGAAACTCTACTAAAGATCAAAGCACACACTGCACCTCACACAACAATAGTCAGAGACTTCAATACCAGACCCTTATCAAGACAGATGATGGGAACAGAAACTAAACAGAGAAAGATTGAAACTAACAGAAGTTATGGACCAAATGGATTTAACAGATATCTATCAAACAAAAGGATATACATATCTATAGAACATTTCATCCTAAAACAAAATATACATATCTATAGAATATTTCATTCTAAAACAAAAGAATATACCTCATGGTACCGGCTCAAAAATTGACCATAAAATTGATCACAAAACAGGCCTCAACAGATCCAAGAAGATTGAAATAATCACATGCATCCTGTCAAATCACTATGGGCTAAGGCAGGTCTTCAATAGCAACAAAAACAACAAAAAACACACATACACATGAAAACTGAACAATGCACTAATCAATGATAACATGGTCAAGGAAAAAAATAGAAATTGAAGACACTTTAGAATATAATGAAAATGAAGGCACAAAATATCCAAACCTATGGGACACAATGAAAGCAGAGCTAAGAGGAAAACTCATAGCTCTGAATGACTCTAAAAAGAAACTGGAGAGAACGTACACTAGCAGCTTAACAGCACACCTGAAAACTCTAGAACAAAAAGAAGCAAATTCACCCAAGAGAAGTATACAGCAGAAATAATCAAACTCAGGGCTGAAATCAACCAAGTAGAAACAGAAAGAACTATACAAAGGATCAACAAAACCAGGATCTGCAAGATAGATAAACCCTTAGCCAGACTAACCAGAGGGCACAGAGACAGTATCCAAATTAACAAAATCAGAAATTAAAAGGGAGATATAACAACAGAAACTGTGGAAATTCAAAGAAATCATCAGATCCTACTACAAAAGCCTATATTCAACAAAACTGGAAAATCTGGATGAAATGGACAATTTTCTACACAGATGCCAAATATGAAAGTTAAACAATCAGATAAACAATCTAAAGAGTCCCATGACCCCTAAAGAAATAGAAGCAGTCATTAAAAGTCTCCCAACAAATAAAAGCCCAGGACCAGATGGTTTTAGTGCAAAATTCCATCAGACTTTCAAAGAAGACCTAATACCAATACTCTTCAAACTATTCCACAAAATAGAAACAGAAGGAACACTACTCAATTTATTCTATGAAGCCACAGTTACACCGAGTATTCTCCTTTGGAGATGGAATAGTTTCTGTCTAATCAGCAACTTTTCACAATTTCCTTTCATAGAGGACTTCATAAGAGATTTTTTGCCTCCTTTTATCATGTTGAATATTTCAAATAGATTTTAAAAACTGGTTGAGTGTATACTACTTTTAGCTTCAGAAGATATCATGTATATTTAGGAGGCAGTTAACTATTATAAATTATTTTGATGACTTAAAAAATGTCAATACTGAGTTGCATATTTTATAATAAATTTTATTAGTTTAATAAAAATAAAAAATAAAAATAGAATTAAAAGCTACTTTCCAATACTGCACTAATATTTTTACTTTTAGTCTTTGTGAAACTACCCTGGAAAGATATTCAAAAGTCAGGCCGCCCAGGAATATCAGAAAAATCTACAAGGCATGATGCTATTAACTGTTTATATATACACATACACACAAACACACACACACACACATACACACACACACACACAGAGAGAGAGAGAGAGAGAGAGAGAGAGAGAGAGAGAGAAGGAGAGAAAGAGAGAGAGAGACTACCTATGACACACATGGTTCCATTTATAAATATACATATGTAGTTGTAATGAACTTTTCTCATCTAGGTTGACAGCACTTACTTCAAGAGTCAAAGACATAACAGAAACTCCAATACCAGACATGAAAAGCCCTCTTTTGAACTGTCCATCAGGGTTATCTAAGAAATTCACTCTTGCCCTTGCCACAGGCAGCATTGTCATTGCCCTTGTTTACCTCACAGAGGTGGAAGGGAAGTTTTTATTGCTGAATACCCTGTGCAGTTCAAAAGCAGAGATGGAACTGATATGAATTCCCAGTTCTGTGGGGACTGAATTCAAGGAAACTTCCAAAGAAGGGAATCAAACAATGGATGGAACTAGAAAATATCATCCTAAGTGAGGTAACCCAATCATAAAAGAACACACATGGTATGTACTCACTGATAGGTGGATATTAGCCCAGAATCTTAGAATATCTAAGACACAATTCACAGACCAAATGAAGCTCAAGGAGAAGGAAGAACAAAATATGGATACTCTGGTCCTTCTTAGAAGGGGAAACAAAATACCCACAGGAGGAGATACAAAGACAAAATGTGGAGCAGAGACTGAGGGAAAAACCATCCAAAGACTGCCCCACCTAGGGATCTATCCCATATATAGCTACAAAACCCAGACACTATTGTGGATGCCAACAAGTGCTTGCTTACAGGAGCCTGATAATAGCTGTCTCCTGCGAGGCTCTGCCAGTGCATGACAAATACAAAGACAGATGCTCCCAGCTAACCACTGGACTGAGCACAGGGTCCCCAATGGAGGAGCTAGAGAAAGGACCCAAGGAGCTGAAGGGATTTGCAGCACCATAGAGGAACAACAATTTCAACCACCCAGTACCCCCCCCCCAGAGTTCCCAGGGACTAAACCACCAACCAGAGAGTGCACATGGAGGGACCCATGGCTCCAGATGCATATGCAACAGAGGATGACCTTGTTGGACATCAAAGGGAGGAAGACTAGATGCCCCAGTGTAAGGGAATGCCAGCACAGGGAAGTGGGAGTGGGTGGATTGGTGAGCAGGGGAATGGGGGTGGTCTAGGAGACTTTGGGGAGGGGGTGGTAAACCAGGAAAGGGGACAACATTTGAACTGCAAATAAAGAATATATCTAATAAAAGAAAAAAAAAAGAAGAGAGCCAAACAACAGTCCCCAGCTATGGTACCTGAGAACCACACCAATGGGCAGCATAGCACCAGGATTTTATAGGTTCAGCATGCATTCCATACATAGCTTAGCAGTAACCAATAGATCACTAAAGAGACTTGAGACCCATTCAAGAAAAGGGATACCATACCTGCTACTGAAACTCTCGTTATGTCTTTAGTCCTAGTGAAATCATTGTTACTGGAGGAGAATCTACAACCACTAGTTTAGTAAACCAGCATAAAATCTAACAACAATGAATCAACATTTGTGTTTGTACCGACAGATAAGTATAGCCCTTAACTTTCATCAAGTAAACTTCTCTTTAAGACAATTTCAACATTTCTTGACAAAAACTTGCATTTAAAAAGGCTATTGGATGTCATCATACAAAATATGACTTTAAACAAAGCAAGCTTCAGGATTTTTTTTATATTGGGGAATATTTGTTAAAAAATTCACAAAAGAAAAGGACATAGAGGGGGCTATGTACATTAATAATTTTATGGCTCTGGGTGCATATTATTTGATTGTATTTTGCAATCATTCATGTTTTATGGCATTAAATTAATAATAGGAATAAACTGGTTGTATTAAGTAATTGATGACACAGATCTGAAGATAACACTGAAAATGCTATGTTCATATGAACAGACAGCTTCATTGTAAGAAATGTAGTCACAAGAAAGATGAGTTTTAATAAACTTAACTTAATAAAAGCATCAATTGATCATTACTTCAGGAGAAATAATGGTATCCCTTCTTACTCTTACATATTATAATGTAAGAAAAACTCAGAAAGTAGCTACAGGGTAATATGCTTAAGAGCATAATTAAGCATTTTAGACACTGGCAGACAAATGGAACTCAAAAGACATCTAGATATTTGTTAACATTTCTAAACTGTGAGTATCTAATTTCATAAAAGTTTACTTTCATGAAGACTGTACAGGTTTCTAGATTATTAGTCAAAAGATTGAATGATATAATTAATTATCAGTAAGGATATAATCAGGTGAAAGTACAAGAATGAGAGAGTCATCAATATGATATTGGATAGGGACAATGTGTCAAAAGAAACCAAACAATCAATTTTACAATAGTTTTCAAATCAGAGATGGACACTAATGCTTTTAAGAAGATAGTTAGGACAGTAAGATCACCAGTAGCAGCTGCTTGAGTTCAGGCAAAGTTATTTCAGCTCTTTGAGTTTTGATTTTAAAAAATGTAATAAGAATCTTAAACCTTAATAATTACTAAAGATTTTTTTCCAAAAGTGCAAATATCATAAAGAAAATGGCTCACGGAGTCCCTCTGTAATAAAATAAATGCAAAGGAAAATATATGTGCTTAGCTATACTGAATTATGCATTGCTGTGTCTGGGCAAATGGAATGAAGTCTACTATCCACTAATGGCAAAATTCGCCACTAGCTGTAAACCCATGCATCATTCATAAGGCAAGGTGTTCACGGAGGTTGACTGACAGGACAGTCCTGCCTATTACTGCCTTAGGCAGTATTATCTTCTACCACAATGTTTTAGAGGTATCATTTGTGTGGGCAAAAACTACCTCATTTTAATAATGAACTTGGAAGGCACGTACATTCAGCGACAGTAATTTTTACCTGTGGCAAACTTGGTCACCATTTTGCATTCTTTAAAACCAAGCTACAGGTGTAGACACAAGGTTACGATGATGCTGAAAAAGGCAAATGTGATCATTGAAGGTGGTCAATAAAACACTCAGAGGAAACCATTTTAAAAGATCACTTCTAAAGCCAGGAGAAGAAACTAGGTTGGCAGTATGAATATTCTAAAACCAAGCTAATTGGATGAGAAAGACATTCTCCACCCGGCTATGCATTACTGAGGTGTGCAGGAAATGGTATTGAACAGTGTGCAAATAACCAACACAGTGTCTACTCCTAACACCTAGGATGCTATACTAATGATGTGCCAGGCATTGGATTCTGAATGAAAGATAGACAGGTGCCTCGATCCTTAAATCTCACAATCTATCAGAACCTGGGTCCTGATGCTCAGTGTAGTTGCCAGGATCCTTTATCTGAAAAGTTAGTCTAACCGAATACCTGAACAGATTCTCTTTTGAAAACATACCCTAAGATAATCAGAAGATAGAACTTAATGTCTTTTTCTCCCCACCCCCCAACCAATATTTACTCTCCAGTGTCCATTTAGAGTTAGACCAAGGCTCATCAATCTCTATCCCATTGCCTATTTTGTTTTTGTTTTTGTTTTTGTCTTTACTTCCCTTATATTTTTGAGAAAAGTCAATATTGATGCTCCTGGGGCTGGAGTCCTGCTCTGAAATTCAGCCCATTTGCTTTGTCCTCTGGATCCTTAGCATTCTCCAACTTTCTGTCCTCAGTGGATGACACTGGAGGTCCCTCAGTCCTCAAACAACATTCTGGGGCATGGCCTGCTGCAAGAAGGTTATTTACTTCCCTGCAACTAATATAATGGTCTCCTCCAACAATATTTCCCTCTATTGCCTTTCTACTTTGATGTCGCAGTTAACAGATCTGAACCTGTGATGTCAACCCTGCTATATAACACATCATGGTCTCTGCGGACACTACTGCTGTCCAGTTATTTTTCAGAACACCAGAATCCCCCAGTGGGGTGGTTACTTTTATTTTTATCTTGACCCAATCTAGAATCACCAGGAATATGGGCCTCTGAGAACGTATGTGTTATTGATTGTTGGTCAAGGGATGGGCGCGCGCGCGCGCGCGCGCGCACACACACACACACACACACACACACACACACACACACACACACACACAAGTTGGGTATGCCGTTCTTTCTGTGAGATCCTGAACCGTAAGCAGCCTACACTGCTTAGGCACAGTGTGAACAGCTACCTCAACCTCCTGTTGCCATAGCTCCCCAGTCCCTCTGGGATTTCTGTTAAGCTTTTATTTCTTTAGATTTCATTTGTCAAGGTGTTTCATCACAGCAATGAAAAAGAGTCTAGGACAGTGTGAAGAACCATTCTCTGCATTGAATCCCATTCCCCCGTCCCCCCCTCCCCCTCCCCATTCCCCTATCCTCCCACTCCCCCAATTCTGTCTGGGTCATTTCTTCCCCCTCTCATGAGACCCTTTTCCTACTCACACTGAAAGAATACAATACTTCTACACATTAGGTAACTGGAAAGCAAAGAAGTATTTAATAAGTGATCAATGCAATATAGCTAAAGACTGATTTCTGTGCTAAATCTTATATGCACCCCAACAGGATACCATAAGGAATATATTAAATATAAGTGGATAATTGCATACCGCTTTATTAATCTGTTCAAAGTTTTTTGATTGACGTGGAGCACACTTATCTCTCCCTTCGACCCATAAAATACTGCTACTGTAAAAATAAACTAGTTACTTTCCTATTTAAATCATTCAAATTACAGAAAGTTTTCATGTGTTAATTCCTCCTCTCAAGATGTGAAATTCTTTTCTATTAAGCCTCATGATGGGCGTGATAAATTCGATTTTAAGAAGATCCTAGAAGTAGCATCATTCTGTTATTTGTGTCGCGTGCTTCTGTGAGGCTCATTTATTTAACCAATGAGCTGGCTAACTGGGATGAATGGAGAATGACAAGTGAGTGTGTCGATCTGTGGGTCTCAATCCACTGAGTGTGGCCTCCCAGAAGACCAGATTAGCAGAGGACAGGCTGTTGGATTCCTCTTTGAAGGCTGAATCATCACAGTGCAAAGAAACAAACACCAAAGGACTAATAAGGAAGACTGATCCAGGCTAATACCGAAGCCAGAAGATTACTGTGGCTTTTGCTAAAAAACCTCACTTCTCTACTGCGCTGTTTGCCAAATACTATGACTTTTTTTAATGAGGCTTTTTATAACAGCACTTCAGTGGTCACAATTTTCTCTGAAAAAAATAAATGTCTGTTTCTAAATGATTTTTCCCTGGGCTTCTCATGAATCTGGATAGAGAAGATCTATATTCTCTTAAGCATTCTCGGCATCGTCCACCAGACTTTCATTCCTAGCTACTGTGCCAAAAAAAAATGGTTGATGAAATCAACTTGAGGAAGAAAGGTGCTTGGGCTCACAGTCTGAGGGTATCTTCTATCCATGCGCCCCATTACCAGTTCATGGTGACACGGAAGGCAAGAGGCAGAGGTTTAAGGTGGCCGCTCACGTGACATCCACAGTTAGTTAGGAAGCAGAGGGGGAGAAGCATTTGCCACTCAGGCTCTGTTCTCCATTTTATTCAGTCTGGGATTTCACCCCAGGAAATGGTGCCACCCACATTCAGGGTAAGTTTTTGCTCTTCTGCTAACATTTCTGGGAACATTTCATGCCTCATCCAGAGGCATGTTATGACGAACCTAAATGTCGCCAAGTTGATGATAAAGAGTGTCTATAGGTCATCCACACGGTGTGGGGTTTAGTCTTGTTTTGTTTTACTTTGTTTTGTCACTGTGCAGCCTAGACTGGTCTTAAACTTATAATCCTCCTGCCTTAGCTCTTCGCACGTGCTGGGATTACAGGTGTGTGCCCCCGTGCTCAGCTTCTCCTTTACATTTTAAACATCATTTCAGTGGATTAGAAGCTTTCGTTTGCTTTAATATGTGTTTATGCTTATATATAAAACAATATTTTCATGTTCGAGTTATAATGTAGATCTGATTGCTCTGCAAGTCTTCATATCAGTGGATGGACGTGGTATCTATCACCTTCTGTGATCACAGCTAAGGACAGATCAGAGGCATTACTGATCTGGCAAGCCGTGGAAGCAATCTTCGATGCTGTGATTTGAATAAGCAGAATTTGGGGGGATCATTTTCTCGCAATTTGCTCACAGATAACTCAAAATTTGATTTTCACTAATAATTATCCAACCACGTTTTCATTCTCCGAACATATTATTTTAAATAAAACTTGAAAAAGTAGAAGGAAAAATAAGCATAATGTGAAAACGATTATTAAAGAATATACAAAGGCAGTTATATAGAAAGCTATCCTTTCTGTTATTCTTTGGCAATTTCATATATGTATATTCTGAGTTTGGCGCATTTTCCCATGCCTTCCCATCATCCCCTCTTATGCTCTCCTCACCCCTGACAAAGGGATCCTCCCAGTAATCCCCCTGCTACTTTGCTGTGTTTTCTTTCCCACAGGGTTTAAGGTTTCCAGCATAAACATGAGTAGGGATTCCTTACTGAAATGGTATCACTTTATCTGTGGCTATACCTTTAAGAAAAATGGCAGCTCTTTGCCAGATATCCTTTAGCTGATAAGTAGTGGAGACCCATGAGCCCTGCCACCATCCATGATGAAATGGAAACAAGTCCAGTCCTGTGAGGGCTTGTGTAGGTAACCGGCACGCAGTTTGTTCATGCAATAACTGTATCATATCCAGAAGACACTATCACGTGCTTTCCCTATGACGGTTGGCTCTTACATTCTTTCTGCCCACCTCTTCTACAAGCCTTGAGCAGGATGACATAAATGTTCCATTTAGGACTGAATACTCCACAACCTGTGGTTCTCAGCACTTTGAGTACCTGCCAATCTTTGTATCAACTTTTGCACATTGCAAAAAGAAACTTGCCTAGTGAGGGCATAAAGTGTGGTGTTTACTATCCTTTGCCACTGTTGTGTTCCTTAGGAACCTGTCAGATAACCATTCTGTCTTTCCAAATTAGACCCCTGTCCTCTGCTTAGGGCTGGGAGAGGCTGCTGAGCTAGACCTGGTAATTTGATGCTACTGTGTCTGACTTGTATCAGTTTGCAGAATTCTTGAGCTTTTGTTCCAGATAGAAGTGTTACTTTAAGCCTCACACTTACAAAACTAGATAACACTGTATCTTCTTTTTCAATTTATTTACATTTCAAGTGTTACTCCCTTACCTCCCGTTTCCCCACTCCCAGAAGCCCCCATTCCATCCTCCCTTCCCCTGCTTCTATGAGGGTGTTTCTCTACCCACCTAACCACTCTTACCTCCCCACCCTCGTTTCTCCTACACTGGAACATCAATCAAACCTTCATAGGACCAAGGCTCTCTCCTCACATTGATATCTGCTAAGGCTGTCCTCTTCTACATATGCAGCCAAAACCATGTGTACTCCTTGGTTGGTGATTTAGTCCCTGGGAACTCTGGGGGTTCTGCTTGGTTGATACTGTTGTTCTTCCCATGGGGTTTCAAATCTCTTTAGCTCCTTCAGTCCTTTCTCTAACTCCTCCATTAAGGATCCCTCACTCAGTCCAATGGTTGGCTGCAAGCATCTGATTCTGTATTTGTCAGACTCTGGGACAGTTTCTGGATGGCCTTTCCTTCAGTCTCTGCTCTGTACTTTGTCTCCTTATTTGCTCCTATGAGTATTTTGTTCCCCTTTCTAAGAAGGAAAGTACCCACACTTTGGTCTTCCTTCTTCTTGAGCTTCATGTGGTCTGTGAATTGTATCTTGGGTAATCAGAGTTCTAAGCTAATATCCACTTATCAGTGAGTGCATACCATGTGTGTTCTTTTGTGATTGGGTTACCTCACTCGAGATGATATTTTCTAGATCCATTGATTTGCCTAAGAATTTCATGAATTTATTTTTTTAATAGCTGAGTAGTACCATTGTGTAAATGTACCATATTTTCTGTATCCTCTGTTGAGGGACATCTGTGTTCTTTCCAGATAATAACACTGTACATTATTGGACTTGTCTGTATTGTATCTTTCATATACCATAGCATCCCACTGCCCACTTCCACCATATCTGGAAAAGTTTCAAATCTTCAGAAAAATAAAAGAAATCATAATGAAATGCCCATAAATTACTTTCACTAAAGATTGTCTATCTTTCTCTCCCTCTCTTCTCCTTATCCCTCTCTTTCTCTTTCTCTCTCTCCCTCCCTGCATATCTTTCTCTTCTCCTTCTCTTTCACACACACACACACACACACACACACACACACTTACTTTCTGAGTTATTTGAAAGCAAATTGCAGGAACATGACCTGCAAACTTCTAACTTCTGCCTATCTCCTAACAACAAAGTTAACCTAAATAACCACCATACAATGATCATGTTCAGTAAATGTTCCATTAACACAATGCTGCCTTCCCAGCTGAGTTCTTTCTGGGAGTATTCCCCTGACTCAGCATCACACCCGAGACATGCCCAGTTCCATTGCGGCAGACACTGGGGTCACTTCACTCAGGTGGGCTTGTTTTTAGTCACTCTTCTATTGTCTAGGCTAGCTTATAAATGCTTGATAAGGCCTGTTGTCTTAACTAGCTGGCTAGGTCATTAAGATCAGGACTTTTTGCTAAAAGCACAATCTTGCTACATCAAAGGTTTCAGTGACTATTTATTGAAAAGCTAGTTGGAGTTTACTAATGAGTAATTAAGAAGTGCCAGGCATGAATTTGGACAGAGTAGTATTTATATTTTCTAAAGGGACCTCAGAGACACTGCTTTCTTTACATTTGTATTGGTTGGATGAAGCAAGAGTATTCCCACACACGATGGGGACCAGGTGCCCTTCTCTGAGCCTCATGCCACAATCTGGTGCTCTAAATTGACTAAGAATTCTCCTAATCTCCTTCTCCACTCTACACACGTGAAGTTCAGTTGCCTTGCCAGCATCTGTTACTTTGGGGAACTCGAGCAATGAAGAACACAAGCTAAGTTAAAATCTTGTCCGTTACTTTCCTGGTTTGAACCATTCACATCTAGAAATCACCAGGGCATATAGGGTTAACCTTTCCTAATTGAGATGTTTCCAAAATACTTCAAACAGCAAGTTTTTGTCCTTCCTCACGTGGTACACTGTGCAGTGTTTAAATGGAGTGTCAGAACATGAATATCATAATCAATTTAACAATTAGCATTTTCACAGACAATAGACATATTATTGGTTGGAACAATAGCCAACACATTAAACAGAGAGCCATTGAGCTACTCCTCAGTAGCTTCCTTAGTACGTTCTTCTATGTAGGCTCAATAAACAATGATAACCTGTAAGAAAAAGAATTTTAAAAACATATTTTCAATATCGTGAGTTCTCATATTATTTCCAAAACAATCCAAAGAGAAAACAATCTAGATTTTAAAGATAAACTCTCTTCAGTGATGTTCACTGGTGTAGTTACAGATTCTCTACTATTAATATAACTATTATATAATATAATTATAATATAATATAAGTATTATAACTAATTTATAATTATATAAAATAATACAACTATCATTTTACTAACTTAAAAAAGTAACTAATACCTGTAAGAACTCAATGCATGTTGTATTTAATAATTTTTCATCAATAAAATTGTGCATTTCATCCATAAATTAGAATTTTCCCTGTGGTGGGAAAGGGAAAACAGGGTTTCTTTGAGACTTAAAAATCAAAGTGACAAGGCCACTCTATTCCTAGTCATTAGGCAGATAAAGTGTTTAGGAAACTGCTCAGTCAAATAAGGCTTTTCCTTTCCCTGATAAAAATTTACAGCTATCAATGAAAAGGGGCATATGTCACCTGGTCTATAAACAAATTAAATAAGGGAGAAAATATGGGTTGGGGCAAGGGAGTAACACTTGATTAAGAGGCTAATCTAATTGTCACCCTCAGGGGGACAGTCGTGGAATACTAAACTGCGGGTGTGCAGGGCAGTTGGAGAGGTTTTTGGTTTGTGGTCTGTGTCTGTTTCTGTTACTGCAGCTTGGACACTTACACCCATGCTACACCCTAGCTCTTCACTCTGCTTGAATGTGAGAAAAGCTTAGGAAATACTTGTCGATTGGAAGGAGAAAAGAGGGGGAAGGGAAGAAACTAGAGAAAGAAGAGACCAGGAATCTCCTGAACAAAGCCACAAACCTCTTGTCTCTCAAACCTCTTGTCTCCTTTCGTCAAAATCTTTGTCTGCATTAATTGTGGATTTTGCACTCCTTGATTCCCTGCCTCATACCACAGGTAATTTATCATGAATCACAGACACCAGAAAGCTGTGTGATTGGTTTCTGCCTTTGTCTAACCATGAAGTATAATTAATATTTGGGTTGTGAGCTGAAACTCTGTAGCCCTGGATATCAAAGGGATCTTAAGGGTGTTTATTCTAATTCCATCAGTATGAGATGGGGAGACACACTGTGGTTTGTAATCTTGAAAAGGTTCAGCCATCCAGGTTAGTCATGTGGGACCCTAGCATTTCCATAGCAGAGGCAGGGAGATGGGTTCAAATCCAAGAAATAAACAACAACAACAACAACAAAACAGTCAGCTCATAGCACAAAACAAACAAATGAAACTGGTTTTTCACATCTCCTATGTTTCCTTCTTTTCTCTTTTGAAATAATTAGCAAATTTTAAAATGGCTTTGTTATTCAATGCTTCATTACCTGTTGAAATATTTCAGAGTGCCTTTTTTCCTACAACACATCACACACACACACATACATACACACACACACATACACACCACACACACACACACATACATACACACCTCTAAAACACACAGTCACATGGCCCTCTAAGACAAACACAGTCACATATACACATATAACCCTCTAATACATACACACCATGCCACTCAGTTTTCACCATGAGTGTGCATTTGAGCAAAAGAGTGTAAGTAAGCTATATGGCTCACTTACTATATGGCTATACGGTAAGCTATATGGCTCTCTGCACCAGTGTCCAACTTCGCCTTGGTTTTCTTCATCTTTTACAATTTGCACATTGTTGGATATTCCAGGCCAGTTGCTCAGAACATCCTCCACTCTGGCTTTGCTGTGCTCTTGATCGTATTCACGTCCTGTGTGTTGGGCAGAAACATCCCTGGCACCGTGACAGGTATTGTTCACCACTGAGGAGATGCATTCATAAATTCCATGTTCAGTTTTTTATCAATGTAACCGTAGGTTTTTCCTCCCATGCCCGAGTTCCTGAAATAATGAGTCTGAGACTGATTTTGGAATAAGTGCTTCATCTAAATGCTTTGACTCATGCCTGCTATCTTATAACATAAGGAAAAGCTTGCTACCCTGTGTGCTTCTTGCAATTGTCCATTGGCTAAATCATGTTGTACCCTTTAAAATATGCTAATCATTTATTAAGTATCAATGTTTACTTTTCTTAATCACAAGATCCTAATGTTTATTTAAGAACAGCTCCATCTCTGTCCTGGAGTTAGAAGTTCTCTTGCTGCCGGTATGGATTTTTGATCAGGACTTGTGGTTCTGACTACAAAACACACCTTGGAGGTCTGTATCTGAGTGCTGATGGAAACCCTGGTGCTGGGTGTCACTGCTCAAAATCCCTCCCACCTGGTAGAGCTGCTGCCAGTCTGTCTCCACAGGCTCCCGAGACACGTATATGGTACATATGCATCATTAGCAATACTTATCTTATTTCATCCATATATAAGATATATTGAAAACTTCATGTTTAAACCAACTCTTATGCTTCTGATCAAACACCAGAGTCCACTGCCATTTTCTCCCCCTTTCCTCTTCCCAACAGTGAGTATCACAGCTCATTTATTATCACTGTACATATTTATTTACTCTGCTCCCAGGATGCAACCAAATCCCCCACCCAAGTGCCAGCCCCCACGTGCACAGAGATATTCTCCTTACCATGCCCTCCACTCAGCTACTCCATCAGGCTGGGCTTCTTTTTTGTCCGTTTTTGTCTGCCTTTGCCTTTTTGTCCCCCAACCCATTTTCTTGTTCACAACTCATGGTGGATCTTACAGCAGCATGCTAGAACAGCAACACACAGGCGGCCATCCTATCTCAGAACTTAGGCTCTTCCTGCCCTTCTACATTCGTTAGGCAATCAAAACCTTAGTCTGTAAAGGAACTTTAATCCAGCAACATTGCTGCTTTGTCAAGGGATCACGACAAAAAACTTCTATGTCTATGTGTCTGGCTGGAATAGAGACATGCCTTTAGTACACAGCTTTAATCCCTAACAATGAAGGTAAGGTTAGTTTAAAGAAGGAAGCAGCCATTTTTGAAAGTGATATCTAATTGAGAGACAGACAATGTGAGGGATCAGAGAAAGATTTGACAGAAGGAATCAGAGATAGGTTTAAGTCCAACTCTCACAAGAAGAAACAAGGAGAAGGGGCAACAAAATAATAGTGCAGGAAGAGAAAGGTATGGTGTGTGTGTGTGTGTGTGTGTGTGTGTGTGTCTGTGTCTGTGTGTGTGTGTGTGTGTGTTTTACTAGGACAATTTTACCGAGACAGGTTACAGAGCGCATGGTAAAAACAGATGGAGCCTGAGAATGAGAAGAAGCCAGGAGATTGCAACATATTGTCAAAGTTAGCTTGAGGCCAAGCAGAGCAATTCAGTGGGAAGCAGAGATGATCCAGATTAAATCAGTCAGCTTGGAAGATTAGATTGTACGGAGGCTAGAAGCTTCCAGGCCTAGATCTAGGGACAGTTAGAACAGAGAAATTATACTCTGGGCTCAGCCCAAGCCATGTGTTTGCACAACTCGGGTACGGCTCATCTCCTCATCTGAGGACACAAAAGATACATTGACATTAGTCTTCCAAGGAGGCTGTCCCAGGCATCTGAGTGCTCATCAGTAAGGTCTGTTCAAAGCCAACCCATTCTAGACCAGCTTCAACACATATACAGTCTGCTGGGAGGTCATCTCACCTTCTTCAAACATGACATCAATTCTTTGCCACTGCCTTCCAACTATGAAGAACATCTTGCTAGGACCACATCATGGTGTTCAGACTGAAGAAGGGGTGAAGAAAGAGAACAAAGTTTGAACTGACAGGAAGTTTCCCTGTTCTACCAAGTTAGAGGTTTTGTTTTTCCATCTCTATATTAATCACGTTATTAACACATCTCTTCAAAATGTACACAAGAGGCCAGAGAGGTGGCTTGGTGGTTAAGGGAGCTTGGTGCTCTTGCAGAGGACCAGAGTTCAGTTTGCAGTACAACCATTAAAAACTCAAACTCCAGGGAATCCAAAGCCCTCTTCTAGCATCTTTGGGTGGAAGCATTCACATACGCACATGTAGATGTGTGTGTGCTCAAGCACACACACACACACACAAATACACACACACACACATACACCTGCACATGTACATGCACCACAAATAAATAAAAACCAGTGTTTAAGACAAGCCACCTACCTACTCACTGAATACTCTTAAAAATGATACCAAGCACACAGGACTAAAATGTTACTTTTGGGACTCAGAAAATGTGGTAACTGATTGAAAACTTACATAATTGTGTTACCATAGACATAGAGATTCAGCTACAATTGAACTTCCTGTACAGTTTTGTGATCACTATATATTCCTTATTGTGATTTATAACTAATGAATTGGTCACATATAAGAAAGTAGGTGAATAAAGTTAATCTAAGTATGCCCCAGCAATTGTTCACTTTACCTCTTTGTATTCTAGCCTTAAGCATGAAAGAAAATTCTTTCTCTATATTTTTCAATGAAAAAAAAATCCATACTGAATAATGTTTTCTTTTGAACTAAATCATTGCAATAGGAGAGGATGGCATAACTATGGCTGAAATCTATGCCTTCAAATTGACAATAAAATGTCTATTTTGGTAAATGATTTGATTTGTACCAGCCATAATTTTCTATTATAATACTGGCCACTGAAAGTGACTTTCTTCTTATGTCTTGGCATTTGCAAAACTGAAAGAAAATCCATTTTTACAATAAACCCCTACTGGAGGGACAGATACCTCAAAGAGCTAAAGTCAAATAAGTCAGTATCTGTAGCATTTTTAATTTAATTTATAATTGAATATCCTCTTTAAAAAATCTTTGTTTATGAGTTAATAGTGAAGTATTACAAGAATATTCTGTTATTTTGATGGATGGCTAAATATTATTGAAGTTCCATGCATCATATATACATATTGCAAAGGACAGAGACAAATTCTTTTTTGTTATCAGTTGGCGCTTCAGGTGATCGGAAATTTTACAAACCAAGAAATGACAGGGGCTGAACACTAATGGATAAACAATGGACAGCTTTCATCTGTCCACATCATGAACATTAGCTAAAACTAATTCTGTGCTGAGACCAAGTCACTGAACCCGGGGAAAGATGTCCCTGATCATTTAAAGATGTGGCTTGAACTCTATTGAATTTAATCAAACAAAATTTCTCTCAATACATACTGATTTACCCTTTGCTAAATACCTCAGGCAACACTTTTCTTGTACCAGGGCAAAGAAACCCAGACAGACATCATCTGAGTTTTCTGCACTATACACTTTCTATGATGGGAAATCCTAAAGAGCTGGGACGCCACTGACTAAAGTCTTGCTCAGGTAGAAGAAATAGTGCAGTTAGAAGTAGATCCCGAGCAGCGGCGGCGGCGGCAGCAGCGGCAGCAGTGGCTGCTCCAGCTGAAGGGCCATCAGCAGTGGAACCAAGGCGTCACAGGGACCAGTTAGGCCCTGCGCCCACGACCACTGACCTTCGCTGACCAGCCGGACAGCAAGCAGCTGCAGTTGTGCGGCACCTTTCCTGCACGGAGGCCACTTCAGAACTCGGCCTCCCACCAGTCAGGAGAGGAGGATCCAACTTGGTTCCGTACTCCAGGAATCGGACAGACTGAGGTACACAAACATAATCCGAGGCCAACACCGCGGTGGTCTGAGCCCGACGGGCGTTGGCCTGCACCCAGGCCCTGGGCGGGTCGGGGGGCCATCGGGGTGCCAACCCAACCAGGAGGTTTTTTGCCCAGGCCTGCGAGCGCGCCGCCGCCATTTTGCCTGCAGGACGACAGAGAGCTCAGGCGGGCAGACCTGTAACAGGCATAGCCTAAGGCTAACAAAGCGGGGGTCCAGGCCCCAAAAGGCACAGGACTGACCCCAAGAACTGGGCGGCTTGGTGGGCCATCTGTGAGTCAACCCGCCCAGGTGATTGTTAGCAAAGCAGACTCTCCCGGCGCTTTCAGGGAGCGCGGGCGCACACGCCCGCCATCCTAGTCACCTGGCAAACCCAATTAACAGTCAAAGCCGTAGGGGAACTTTGCTCGGACCTTGGCCTCCCAGGCTTTTGCCTGGACTCAGGGACTGGGCGGCCAGGCTAACCTTGTGTGCGATAGCCCGGTTGGCAGATCGGCTGCCCAGCGGAGTGGGCGGAACTCAGGGGAGGTCACAGTAGCATACACCGTCGGCACTCCCTGGGAGTGCACACGGGCTCCATCTGCTCCACAGACACAATCTGGGGCAAGGCCTCAGGCAGAAGGCCTTAGCTCTACTCTCTCCGCTTCCGGATCCAGATCAGTCTGGGCGGCAGCATTACATCTCCAAGTCCTGCAAGTGGCTAGCTGGGCTTCCGGGCGGCCAGCTGGGAGAAGTCAGTGTGCTCCAGTGAATCCAGCGGGCCCCAGCGGGAGCCTTCGGGTGCCTGCTTTGGGATCTGAACAGCCTGGGCAGCAGCACACTGTCTACAAGCAGTGCAGGAGGTAAGCTGTGCACCAGAGGCCAACTGGGAAGGGGCAGCTTGCACTGGTGAGTCCAGCACTGACAAGATAAACTAACACCAGTGAGATCTAGATGGCAAAAGGCAAACGCAGGAACGTCACTAACAGAAATCAAGGCAATATGGCAACATCTGAACCCAACTCTCCTCTACCAACATGTCCTGGATACCCCATCACACCAGTAAAACAAGATTTGGATTTAAAATCACTGGTCATGATGCTGGTACAGGAACACATGAAGGTCATACGTAAAGAAATTCAGGAGACAATGGATCAAAAGGTAGAAGCCCTTGCAAGGGAAACACAAAAATCATTGAAAGAAATCCAGGAGAATACAAAAGCCAACAAGGAGGAAATGCAAAAAACACTTAAAGAAATACAGGAGAACTTTGCTCAACAGGCTGAGGTCATGAAAGACGAAACACAAAAATCTCTTAAAGAAATACAGGAGAACTTTGGTCAACAGGCTGAGCTCATGAATGAGAAAACACAAAAATCTCTTAAAGAATTACAGGAAAACACAAACATGCAAGTGAAGGAGCTAAGCAAAACCATCCAGGATCTAAAATCAGAAGTAGAAACAACTAAGAAAACTCAAAGGGAGACAACTTTGGAGATAGAAAGCCTTGGGAAGAAATCAGGGGACAGAGATACAAATATCAACAACAGAATACAAGAGATAGAAGAAAGAATCTCAGATGCTGAAGATTCCATAGAAACCATGGACTCAACAGTTAAAGAAAATGCAAAATGCAAAAAGCTTGTAACCCAAAATATCCAGGAAATCCAGGACACAATGAGAAGACCAAACCTAAGGATTATAGGCATAGAGGAGAGTGAAGATTTACAACTTAAAGGGCCAGCAAATATCTTCAATAAAATTATGGAAGAAAACTTCCCTAACCTAAAGAGAGAGATGCCCATGAATATACAAGAAGCCTACAGAACTCCAAACAGACTGGACCAGAACAGAAATACTTCCCGTCACATAATAATCAAAACACCAAATGTTCTAAACAAAGAAAGAATACTAAAGGCAGTAAGAGAAAAAGGCCAAGTAACATATAAAGGAAGACCTATCAGAATCACAGCAGACTTTTCACCTGAGACTATGAAGGCTAGAAGGTCCTGGGCAGATCTCATGCAGACTCTAAGAGAACACAAATGCCAACCAAAACTACTATATCCAGCAAAACTCTCAATCACCATAGATGGAGAAACTAAGATATTTCATGACAAAACCAAGTTTACCCAATACCTATCCACAAACCCGGCCCTAAAAAGGATAATAGGAGGACAACACCAATACAAGGAGGGAAACTTCACCCTGGAAAAAGCAAGATAGTAACCTTTCATCAAACCCAAAAGAAGTTAAGCATTCAAATTTAAAAAATAACGTCAAAAATGATAGGAAGTAACAATCACTATTCCTTAATATCTCTTAACATCAATGGACTTAATGCCCCAATAAAAAGACACAGACTAACTGAATGGATACGTAAACAGGACCCTACATTTTGCTGCTTACAGGAAACACACCTCAGGGTCAAAGACAAACACTACCTTAGAGTAAAAGGCTGGAAGACAATTTTACAAGCAAATGGTCTCAGGAAACAAGCTGGAGTAGCCATTTTAATATCAGATAAAATTGACTTTCAACCCAAAGTCATCAAAAGAGACCCTGAGGGACACTTCTTGCTGGTCAAAGGAAAAATACAAAAAGAAGAACTGACAATCCTGAACATCTATGCCCCAAATGTAAGGGCACCCTCTTTTGTAAAAGAAACTTTATTAAAACTAAAAGCACACATTGCACCTAACACAATAATTGTGGGTGACTTCAACACTGCACTTTCCTCAATGGACCGATCAGGAAAACAGAAACTAAACAGGGACACAATGAAACTAATTGAAGCTTTGGACCAATTAGATTTAACAGATATATATAGAACATTCTATCCTAAAACAAAAGAATATACCTTTTTCTCAGCACCTCATGGTACCTTCTCCAAAATCGACCATATAATTGGTCACAAGACAGACCTCAACAAATATAAGAAGATCGAACTAATCCCATGCCTCCTATCTGATCACTATGGAGTAAAAGTGGTCTTCAATAGCAACAGAAACAACAGAAAGCCCACATACACGTGGAAACTGAACAATACTCTACTCAATGATACCTTGGTCAAGGAAGAAATAAAGAAAGAAATTAAAGACTTTTTAGAACACAATGAAAATGAAAACACAACATACCCAAATCTATGGGACACAATGAAAGCAGTGCTAAGAGGAAAACTCATAGCCCTGAGTGCCTCCAAAAAGAAAATGGAGAGAGCATACATTACCAGCTTAATGACACACCTGAAAGCCCTGGAACAAAAAGAAGCTATTTCGCCCAGGAGGAGTAGAAGGCAGGAAATCATCAAACTCAGGGCCGAAATCAATCAAGTAGAAACAAAGAGAACCATACAAAAAATCAACAATACCAGGAGCTGGTTCTTTGAGAAAATCAACAAGATAGATAAACCCTTAGCCAGAATGACCAAAGGGCACAGAGAAAGTATCCAAATTAACAAACTTAGAAATGAAAAGGGAGATATAACAACGGAAACTGAGGAAATCCAAAAAATCATCAGATCCTACTACAAGAGCCTATACTCAACACAACTGGAGAATCTGGAGGAAATGGACAATTTCCTTGACAGATACCAAATACCAAAATTAACTCAGGACCAACTAGACCATCTAAACAGTCCCATAATGCCTAAAGAAATAGAAGGAGTCATAGAAAGTCTTCCAACCAAAAAAAGCACAGGACCAGATGGCTTCAGTGCAGAATTCTACCAGACCTTCAAAGAAGAGTTAACACCAATACTCTTCAAACTATTCCACAAAATAGAAACAGAAGGAACACTACCCAATTCCTTCTACGAAGCCACAATTACGCTGATACCAAAGCCACACAAAGATCCAACAAAGAAAGAGAACTTCAGACCAATTTCCCTTATGAACATCGATGCAAAAATACTCAATAAAATTCTTGCCAACCGAATCCAAGAACACATCAAAACGATCATCCACCATGATCAAGTAGGCTTTATCCCAGGAATGCAGGGTTGGTTCAATATACGGAAATCCATCAATACAATCCACTACATAAACAAACTCAAAGAACAAAACCACATGGTCATTTCATTGGATGCTGAAAAAGCATTTGACAAAATTCAGCATCCCTTCATGCTTAAAGTCTTGGAGAGAACAGGAATTCAAGGCCCATACCTAAACATAGTAAAAGCAATATACAGCAAACCGGTAGCCAGCATCAAACTAAATGGAGAGAAACTTGAAGCAATCCCACTGAAATCAGGGACCAGACAAGGCTGCCCCCTTTCTCCTTATCTTTTCAATATTGTACTTGAGGTACTAGCTCGGGCAATTCGACAACATAAGGAGGTCAAAGGGATACAAATTGGAAAGGAAGAAGTCAAACTATCATTATTTGCAGACGACATGATCGTCTACCTAAGTGACCCAAAGAACTCCACTAGAGAGCTCCTACAGCTGATAAACAACTTCAGCAAAGTGGCAGGTTATAAAGTCAACTCAAGCAAATCAGTGGCCTTCCTATACTCAAAGGATAAGCAGGCTGAGAAAGAAATTAGGGAAATGACCCCCTTCACAATAGCCACAAACAGTATAAAGTATCTTGGGGTGACTCTTACCAAACATGTGAAAGATCTGTATGACAAGAACTTCAAGACTCTGAAGAAGGAAATGGAAGAAGACCTCAAAAAATGGGAAAACCTCCCATGCTCATGGATCGGCAGAATCAATATAGTTAAAATGGCCATTTTGCCTAAAGCACTATACAGATTCAATGCAATACCCATCAAAATCCCAACTCAATTCTTCACAGAGCTAGAAAGAGCAATTATCAAATTCATCTGGAACAACAAAAAACCCAGGATAGCTAAAACTATTCTCAGCAACAAAAGGAAATCTGGGGGAATCAGTATCCCTGACCTCAAGCAATACTACAGAGCAATAGTGTTAAAAACTGCATGGTATTGGTACAGTGACAGACAGGAGGATCAATGGAACAGGATTGAAGATCCAGAAATGAACCCACACACCTATGGCCACTTGATCCTCGACAAAGAGGCTGAAAACATCCAATGGAAAAAAGATAGCCTTTTCAACAAATGGTGCTGGTTCAACTGGAGGTCAGCATGCAGAAGAATGCGAATTGATCCATCCTTGTCTCCTTGTACTAAGCTCAAATCCAAATGGATCAAGGACCTCCACATAAAGCCAGACACTCTGAAGCTAATAGAAAAAAAACTGGGGAAGACCCTTGAGGACATCGGTACAGGGAGAAAGTTTCTGAACAGAACACCAATAGCGTATGCTCTAAGAGCAAGAATTGACAAATGGGACCTCATAAAATTACAAAGTTTCTGTAAGGCAAAGGACACCATCAAGAGGACAAATCGGCAACCAACAAATTGGGAAAAGATCTTCACCAATCCTACATCAGATAGAGGGCTAATATCCAATATATATAAAGAACTCAAGAAGTTAGACTCCAGAAAACCAAACAACCCTATTAAAAAATGGGGTACAGAGTTAAACAAAGAATTCTCACCTGAAGAACTTCGGATGGCGGAGAAGCATCTTAAAAAATGCTCAACTTCATTAGTCATTAGGGAAATGCAAATCAAAACAACCCTAAGATTTCATCTTACACCAGTCAGAATGGCTAAGATTAAAAATTCAGGAGACAGCAGGTGTTGGAGAGGGTGTGGAGAAAGAGGAACACTCCTCCACTGCTGGTGGGGTTGCAAATTGGTACAACCACTCTGGAAATCAGTCTGGCGGTTCCTCCGAAAACTGGGCACCTTACTTCCAGAAGATCCTGCTATACCACTCCTGGGCATATACCCAGAAGACTCCCCACCATGTAATAAGGATACATGTTCTACTATGTTCATAGCAGCCCTATTTGTAATTGCCAGATGCTGGAAAGAACCCAGGTATCCCTCAACAGAAGAGTGGATGCAAAAAATGTGGTATATCTACACAATGGAGTACTATTCAGCCATTAGAAACAATGAATTCATGAAATTCTTAGGCAAATGGATGGAGCTAGAGAATATCATACTAAGTGAGGTAACCCAGACTCAAAAGGTGAATCATGGTATGCACTCACTAATAAGTGGATATTAACCTAGAAAACTGGAATACCCAAAACATAATCCACACATCAAATGAGGTACAAGAAGAAAGGAGGAGTGGCCCCTGGTTCTGGAAAGACTCAGTGAAACAGTATTCAGCAAAACCAGAACGGGGAAGTGGGAAGGGGTGGGTGGGAGGACAGGGGAAGAGAAGGGGGCTTGCGGGACTTTCGGGGAGTGGGGGGGCTAGAAAAGGGGAAATCATTTGAAATGTAAATAAATTATATCGAATAAAAAAAAAATAAAAAAAAAAAAATAAAAAAAAAAAAATAAAAAAAAAAAAAGAAGTAGATCCCATCAAAGTGGGTGGTCATGCATTTTTAAAAACCTCGCTGTTAGACAGCGTTTATCAATTTGGAAATGACCCCTAACTTCAAAGCTATTTATCAAGCATGATCTCCCCCAAACACCCTGGCAATCCAACAGCAGCTGCAAGTGTGGGTGCTGCTTGTTGGATCTTCTGCTTTAAAATGGGTCCCTGTGGCTTTCTAGCCTCAGGCTGATAACCCCATGCTATCAAGAAGCCCCAAACAAATGCATATTGTGATTCTAATCAGATTAACATGCTTTAATCACTATCTTTATTTCTGTGGCTTATTTCACTCTAATTAAAGCTAGTAAAATTTTCTGCTGCTAATTTAATTAACAGAGCAACTCTTCCTTATCGGACATCTTCTTTCTTGCTCTGCTGCGCAGATATAAACAAAACCTAATGCCTGCAGGTGAGTCACAGGATGCCTCTCTCTGACTGTGGAGAACTTTTTACTTCCTCAGAAGTTTCTTTATATAATGGCAGCCCCGGACAGTCATCACCAAGAGACTCATTTCTCATTCAGTCCCTGAATCATTTGTACTCAAGCTACTTAGATCTGTCAGGTCCAGTTCCATAGCTGGGATCCCAACATAACACACCAAAAAGAAATAGTTATGTCAGTTAGCAAACTTGTCAGACCTTGAGTAAAAATTAAAAGCCTAATTGAATGAATCACTTAGTTTAGCTACCAAGTTTGCTACAGTTTTCATAGAAGCTTAAATTCTAAAATAAACAGAACCCAGAGAACTACAAGGTCCAAATGGATTTATAAAGCCAAAGTTATTTCTTCTAATACATATGTAAATGGAAGCTGGCTTTCCCCAGTTGTCTCAAAGAGCATATGTGACCCATGCATATTTGTCCTAAATTTTCTCACTCACCCAAGTACTATATCTCAGAAGCAAATCCACTCTTCTTACAGGGCTGAACAGGACCATTTCTAGGTCTTCCTCATTTTCTGGCTTTGTAGTATTTCTCTATTTTATTTTGTTTTGTTTTATTTTTGTCTTTGTTTTGGTTTTGGTTTTGTTGTTCTGTTTTGGAGACAAGTTTACTTGTAGCCCAGGTTGTCCTCAAACTCTCCATCTCTCCAACCATGACCTTGAGCTACAGATTTCCCTACCTCGACCTCCCAAGTACTACCTATGCAAGGTTGCTCCATCACACCCTGATAGGTAAGCATGGGGATGGAGCCCAGGGATTCATGTATGTTAGGCAAGGGCTCTACCCACTGAGATACACTCCCTGCTTCTCTGAGTGTTTTTATCATAAGCTTTTTTAAATGCTCGTATAGTTGAATGATGAGTGCCTCTTAATGTCAGGATAGCCTGGTGACTAGGCTGGGTCATGTAAGGAGACTAATGTGTGGCTAATGTACAGCCTTCATCCTTGCTCTGGATGAACTAAGAAGCCCCTTTAAAGGTTAAACATGTCAAACTAGAAAGAATCAAGTTTGGAGTTTTTCATTGTTATTATGTTGAATATACTTTGGTTCTTTTGGTTCCTTAAGGAAAATGATAGGTCATATTTTGTTTCCCTTTAGCCTTAGTGATTAGGACTTTCAGAGGAGATATGGCAGTCTACAATTTGGTCACCTATGGCATACTATGTACCTGATGCCTAAAATTGTTGCTTTGAAATAAATGCGCTGTGAAAGTTTACTTTGGCTCACATTTTAAAACCCTGCAGATTAATATAAATTGTAGTAGACTCATCCAAGTAATATCTGCAAATAGCTTCATTATCTTTGGTTCCTCACAAGTGGACTTAGATGTTGTCCTTGTCATTTACAGTGAACAAGAGGGTGTCAACCAATGAGATATTAGCAGAGACTGGAAACGATTTCCCTCTTGCAGGTCTTACCATCCTCTTGCCATGGGAACAAGCTCAAGCTAGCTTGATAGCTTGATAGATGATAAACACATGGCCCAGTTCTCTCCATTTACCCAACTGACATCCAGTCAAGCCCTAGAAACAGAACTGCCAAGGAGACTGACAGCTGCCTATGGATACATGACTTCAAGCCAACAACTGCTTAGCTAAGCACATTCCAAATTGCTTACACATAGGGCTGTCAGCTAGGTAAGTGGCTCTCCTTTTTCACTGCTAGTATTGAGTGAGTGAGTCTGCTCCCTCAAAAAGATTAGCCCATTTCAGAGACAATAAGAAGACCTATACATATTTACAGAGGGATACAGGTGAAGATGATCACCTTCTTGGAGTCTTTATAATTAAACTCTGTCTACAGAGGAAGAAGCCATGAGAAAATGAGCTCCTTGTAGGAGAGTACAACAAAGTCAGAGAACTCTCTCATGACCCAACTTTGCAACTTTCCAGATTGCAAAAGTAATGAAGGACCTAAGGCTGGCACAAGGACAGACCTGCATATCTGAGTATGAAATCCAGAAGTCAGCCTATGTGTTTGTGGTCAGTTGATTTTCGATAGTCAAAAGAATTCACTGAAGCACGTTTTTTTAGATCAATAAATGATACTAGGACAATTATTTGTCTCTATGCAATAATAAAAATAATTTTGACCTAGGATCCTTATCTCCTGCCATGTTGCATGAAAAATCAATTCAAATGGACCAGAGACTCAAACATGAGGGCTAAAGTAAGAACTCTAGTGAAAAGCTGTGACAAAATGTCATTGGCATTGAAATGGGCAAAGATTTCTTAAATATGACTCTAAAGTCATGGTTAGTTATAGAAAAATTGATAAATTGAACATCACCAAAGTTAAACGTTTCTCCTTTCCAAAAGACATTACTACTAATAAAGACAAACCACAAATTGAAAGCATTTTAAAATACATATTCATATCAAATTTATATCCAAAACACATTAAGAACTTCACAATCCAATTCAGAAAACAACTCAGGTTAAAGATGAGGAAAAGGATTTATATGGACCATTCTACATAGATGATAGGCAAGTATCCAATAAACATGAAAAAAAGAAAAGGCCTGTGGCAGACCACATAGACAGCTCAGTCAGTAAGTGCTTGTATTACAAATGCAAGGACCAAATTCCATTTCCCCAGAACCCAAACTCAGGAAAAAAAGGAGACGGGGAAGAGTAGTGGTAAGTATTTATGTGCTGGAGAGATGACACAGTGGTTGAGAGCCTTGCTGCTCTTACAGAGGATACAAATTTTGCTTCCAGCACCAGGTTTGTCAGCAAATAAAGCCTGTAACTCTAGTTCCAGTATTTCAACACCATCTTCTGGGGTCTACAGCCACCATATACAGAGGTATATATATAACCAAACACAGAAATAAAAATAAATCTCTTTATTTTTAAAAGAAGATCTGTGGAAAAGATCAATATCCCTTCATGATATAAAGCCCTGAAGAAACTCTGAACAAAAAGACCATATCTTGATATAAGAACTTCTATTGAGCACAAGCTCATAGCCAACATTGTATGAATCTGGGGCAGTGGCGAGGGGACTGAAAATGTTTCCTCTAAAATCAAATAGAAGTCAATGGTACCTTCTCTCTTTGTTCTTACTCAACGTAGTACTTGATTGAAGCAATAAGATAAGATAAACAAAGAGATACAAATAAGAAAGGAAGACACTATATTGTCCTCATTTGTAGATGACCTGGTACTATACTCAAGACTCAGACTTCACCAGAAAATTCTTTGAGTGATAAATACTTTCAGCTAAACAACAGAGTATAAATTAACAAATAAAATTCAGTAGTTATTGTATAAATAAATAAGAAACTTGTTGAAAGAAAAACAAGAAAGTAAAAGAATCCAGGAAGAAGATATTATTCAGAATGGTTTAAAGAAACAAAAACACACACGGGGAAAAGTGTAAGTGAGGAGGCAAAGCTTTAAGTTGCTGAAGCAAGAAATTGTAGAGAACATTAGAAGATGAAAATGCTTCCCCTGCTCATGAATTGACAGAAAAAATGATGTAAAAATGGTCGAGTACTGAGAATGATCTACAAATCCAATGCAATCTCCAGCAAAACTCCAATGACATTCACAGAACCAGAAAGTAACATGTAGTCCATATAGTAACACACAATACCCCCAAAGTCAAAGCACTACTAAGCAGAAATCAATGCTGGAAGGGAAGAACCACCAGAGTTCCTGATATCAAACTATACTACAGAATCAAAATAACAAAAACAACCTGATATTGGCACAAAAATACACATAGAGACCAACGGGATGGAATAGAGAATCCAGAAATAAGCCTGCCATGTTGCTGCACTTGATCGTTGATGAAGTACGAAACACACATTGGAAAGAAAAACTTCCACTCAGCCAATGAATTCCGCTCAGCATTAATGAATTGAATAGAAAATTCTATTTAGAGAATTCTAAAGAAAACATACAAATCAGTGATATTTGAAAACAATGCTCAACATCTTTCTCTATCATTTGAATGAGATTTCATCTCATCCTGGTCAAAATGGCTGACAGTAAGGGAAAAAGTCAATAATGAATGCTTCCAAGAAGATGGGGGCTGTGATGGGGACAGAGAAGTCTAAAGGAAGGAGAAAGAAAGGAATAAGAGAGGGCAATAAAATATGACCGGAAATCCATGTGAGGAAGCCAATGATGGCTGCTGGTCCTGGTTATGAATGTCCTAGAAGATGGTCCTCTTGGCCCACCCTTGCCACACTATCCTGCCTTTGCCATCTGCTTTGATGCCCAGCTTCAGGCTCATGGTTGACACGAGGGACACTGGGTGGTCCTGCTGGAGGACATGGTTCAGTTTTGCTGACTTGGTCCATTTTTTTTTAAGACCAGTTTAAATAGAGTACTATTATCACATTTCAATACCTTTCCTGGAAATTGGAAATTCAAGGAAGGGGAAAAATAATCATATGTGTTCCTGGTTTAATTTCATTCTGTGTATGAGAAATAAACTGTTTTATTACTTTACAATGGACAAAAACATTGCACCTGAGTTTTGGTTTACTACATCCATAAAAACATATTGTTGTGGCAAATTAAATCTGGCAAGGAGAAAGAGAAAAATTCTCCATTTAAGTGATTGTGGGTCTTAAAGCGACATCAGTGGGTCAGCAAAACCATCTTTCTGCCCAAAACGGGCCATACATGAACTGCTCCCAGACAAGTGAAAACTGATTCTATTTTAAAGATTTCCATAAAAGAGGGTACAGGAGGTTTGTTTTCCCTTAAGACATGCACTGTGTCTGTGAAATCCATTTTGTATCGTAACATGATAGAAATAATGGGAACAAGATTGTCTGCTTTTACCAGACTCAAGAAATTTTATTCTGAAATATAAAAGACAGGGCGGAAGACAAACTCACAGAGAGCCTGGCATGTAACTGTTGAAACAGCATCTTCTGTTTTATTAAAGTCAAGCAAAACCAGCCTATAAGTTCAGCTTTTGAATTTTAATTTGGAGAACTTCAACAATAACAAAGTTGCCAAACGTAAAAATATGAAAGCCAAGAAATTTTCCCTGGAATCCACCATCCCTCTCCCCAGCTGCCACACTGAATGCATTGTGGCTTCAATAGTAGGAGAGAGCCTCATAAACGTGAAGTATTTATGGAGTAGTCTCCATTATTATTCTGAGATAGAGAACATCTCTCAGCAAAATGAGAAAGTCAACTCTCATGTGGTTTAAAATGAGAAAGACCAAAAAACTACAAATTTTTTAACTATATATGAAATATAAATAAGCTTCTGGGTATATTATCATTTAAAGGAAATCAATGCTTCTCTGAAATAATTTTAATTATTCAAATTCCCCTCATCCTGAGAAGCCAGAGCTCATTGTTTCTCTTTCCTAATCGAATGTGATCATTAGCTCAAATCACTTTCCTCTTGGTCAGTCATGGTAATAAACTGACCTTATGAAAAGAACTCATTTAATAAAAATGAATATTCCTCTCCACTTTAGTTTGTGATTTTTTTTTTAGAAAAATGTTTTCAAGTAAGACTGAAAGACTGGGATAGAATCTGAGCTAGCTGGAAAGTCCTGAGGCAGTGGGAGACAAGCATTCCTTCACGAATGTCTAAGAAGCAGAGAAGAATCTTGACGGAGTTGAAAGCTCCTACGCTGCCCAGTTCAGCCCCAACCAGGCCTGGGGAGTCAGTAAAAATGGTTCTCTTGGTTCTTGGTGCCACTCCCTCCTCCCTGTCTTTCCTCTCACCTTTGCCTGGGAAACTAAATGTATGAAACATGAAAAGCCAAGTTCAGAGCTAAAAGTTTAAGCTGTTATCTCAGCCACATTTGCCAAACCAAAGTTATTAGCATACATATTGTTTATTTTGTTTTTCCTCCTTACATGACAGGTACTGTACCTTTAAACTCAGAGCGTCCCAGGAATGGGATATACCAGCTTATCCACAGTGCCAGTGTACCTGGGAAGCTAAGAAGAACAGAACGGTCCTTTGAGGATATGTTACCATCTCTTGTTTGCCAGCACTCTAAAGCACAAAGCAACCCAGACCAACCAACCCACAGGAAAGTTTCTTAAAGGCAAAGGGGGACAACTTGGAAATGTGATCCTAATGGGAAAAGAGATGACTGACCAGTCAACTAACAACCAAGGGAAAGGAGGGCAGTCTGCCAGGCACTCGTGTATCATCTGCAGGTACGCTGGGCAGAAGGAACTGACCATCATAAGGCCCAGCACTGGTAAGGCTTTTTGTATGGACCCAAAAGGATAAGCCTCTGCCTAGGGCTGTCATGCTCTGAATGAGCCGCATCTGGTCTGAGAGCTGAAGCTAATAAAGTTGTTAGTGCTTAGAGGAAAGAAGCAATATGCCAGGGATAGTCTTAGGATATCACAAAGAAAACTGTAGAGTTCTGAGAAAACTGGTGGAAAGTAGCTTGGGTATCCCTAGACACCTTCCATCTGCACATCATGCAGAGTAGGGAGACGCCATAGACAATGGTTGGCTTTGATATTGTTGGAATGTGCACGTTCTTCAAAAACTCCTGTGTTGGGGGCTGAACTCCTAGGTAATCAGACTAAGAGAAGAACCCCTGGGCGGTCGAGTGGATTGTGGGATTATGATATCCACAGATGGGGTTACTGTCCTTACAAAAGGGTCCAAAAGCAGGTGTCTAGCCCTTTGCCTTCCAACGCAGACATCTTTGTACCTTTGCTCATCGTGGGGCCTTCTCTTAAAAGTGGCTGGCAGCCCTCTGCAGATACTAAAGTGACAATCTGTTGTCATCTTAATCTGGGGTTTCCCATCCTCTCTGGGCAATGCATTTCTGTTGTTTGCAACTTAGCGTGTGGCAATTTGTTATAGTAACTTATAGACTAAGGCTGCCTCGCAAACGTCACCACAACCCCTTTTCTATAGGCTTATCACAGCCCAGTGAATAGCCTCTTCAAGTGTGGGGGATTCACAAGGATCCGCGTTGCTCTTCATAACTCCAGTTTAGATAAAAATGTCCAGTGAGTTAGAGAAGGACGCAGATAGCAGTGTATGGCAAAAGGACAGAAACTATGGCAGGAGATTTGACATTCACCGAACAAAAAAGATTTCTGTAGTAACAACTGTTTAAAGTTAGCTATCTGAGGTGGGGGCTATCACCTATGGTTGGACATAACCCTGTGGCCATCAGTCACGTAGGGCCATGCCCCAGGCCCCTAGTATTCTGGCTGGACTCCACCCCCACAGTCACCTGGCTACAGCCAAGTTTGACCCTCCCCACAGTTACCTGGCAACAGCCAGATAGCCCGGCCCACTATAAAAGGGGATGCGTGACCCCTCCTCGCGCTCTCTCGCCCACGCTCTCTTGTCCTCTTCTCTTCTACTCTTTTGCCCCCCCTGCTCTCTCTCTCTCCCCATTCTCTCTCTGCATCACCATGACTGACTTTCAACTCTATATCTCTTCTTTCTTTACCTATCTTTTTTCTTGCCCCCCCCCTACTTTTCTATAATAAAACTTTAAAATCGTGTGCTGTCTCCTCTTATCTAAACCCGCTGTGTCTGCCAGACTGGACCAAGGACTCGAACCCCTCCCAGGCATGGTCTCCCTTAACAGGTACACAGGCTCGCATCAGAACAGGCCCACAAGCTATATCTCACAAGATCATTTAATCAGTATTAATTTGAGTAGTTACTCCGCACCATGAAATTTTCAGCTGCTTTGTCTCCTGCATACAATGGTATAGGCCCCGCATATATGTGTGCCCTCTGCATATTTGTTTCTTCATGTGCGGTAATACACGTAAGGCACAGCACATGTGGAGAGGTCTCAGTACAACTTTGGGCAGTCAGTTTCCCCTTTTTCAGTGAGTTTCAGGGATTGGATTCAGGTTGTCAGCCTTGGTCCTCACTCTCTGAACCATCTCGCAGGCCCTTCCAATGCTCTCTAAATCCTCTCTCACTGGCTCTTAAGCTGAGAAAGACCAGTGACAGATTTATGATCCACTGTGAAACTGAGAGTCGCTGTGTGTCCGTACAAGTCTCTGGTACTGAGGCATATGCCACCACCCTCTGCGGTTTTCTTTCTGACTTGGGTAATTTGGCAGTGGTATTTAATATAAAGCAGGAAGTTCAAAAAGGTATAAATTGTTTTCAGAGTACAACACAAATGCTGGGTTAGCCGTATAGTGCTTAAGGGACAAAAATAAAAATAATGTTTGCACATGCTCAGTACAGACAAAATAGTTGGTTTGTGGTTTTCTTTTGTTTGAGATAGAATCTTGTTATGTAACTCATGATAGTTAAGATCATTTTTAAGACCATTCTCCTGCATGTTAGGATTATAGAGGTACACTACTATAGACATCCTTACAATTTGAAAAGATACTTTTGCCTGACTTGCCTTGGGCTAGGATCTCTGACTGCTGTGCTAAAGTCGGTAGCAAGGAGGTCCTCGCAGTATCCCAGGGCTGTGCTGATGGCAGTGGGGGTTAAAGATAAAGTTGGGAGACATCCAGAGACCTGACAACGGCCATGGCATGCAGCGGGTGTGAAGAAAGATGCCCACAGATCTACCTTCTGTCGCATGGCATGGCGGGACATAGACACAGAGAACCCTGCCTGCTGCCATGCCGAGCAGTGCCAGAGAAGACATCCAGAAACCTGCCTACTGCCACGCTATGCTTCACTAGCAGGGAAGATTCCTTGAGAAACCTGCCTACACAAGCAGAGGTCACCCAGAGGTCTGCCTGCAGCAGCAGCCACTACATTGTGCACGCGTGTGGTAGACAGGAGGAAAAGAAGTGGAACAGTTTGAGCATTATGACGAGATGGAACCTGGAGATGCGAGGGTGGAGAGGAAGGAGACCAGAGGGTGGAGAGGACTAGCCTGTTGTGTGTATCTAACCCTGCCACCCGAGACCATGATGGAGTCCCTTGCTGCTATGGAGTGCCAGGTCTGGGTCCGTGGCTATGCAGAGCTAGGGATCTGTGTCTATGTCTGTGCCTCATTTTACCACTAGAGATCATGGGGCGTCCCTGGACTCAGCACCCATCTAGGATCACATGGATGTCTGGAGCCTGGGCAGATCCGGCCCCACCCCTCACAGGTTACAGCACCCTGGAGAGCTGGCCCTATGACTCACCAGGGTAACATACTGAGCTGGCTGTGGAGGCATGGGTGTGGGTAAGTTGAGCCTTAAGCTTGTGAAAGCCAAAGAACTGACCCCTGCCGCCTACGATTGCATTCCCGGATGGCCTAGCTGGAGCAGTGCTGGAGGGTTCTCCCTGATGGATAAGGGAAACTGGCAGGCTGTCCATCTCAGCAACCACCGAAACCCAGATCCAGGGCTTTGAGTTTATCATCTGTGAACTGTTAGAGCATGGGAAAGTCTTGCTGATCCAAAGCTGCAGGAACTCCATGGCCCAGGGCAACAACAGGATAATGGGGAGGAGTCCCAGTGAGGATCCTATATTGATAGTGTCACAGAACCCAGAGACCTTGAACCATACCAATAACTCATTGCAATGAACTTTAGCAAGTGAAGATGTATGGACAAAGGAGCATATTGTGGGGTACATGGCGACACACTATAGCTTGCACTACGAGATGTTTCTTATATTTGGTTTTGTTTTGTTTAGTTTTGTTTGTGTGTGTGTGTGTGTGTGTGTGTGTGTGTGTGTGTGTGTTCATTTTGGGGTGGGAGATTGAAAGGTAGAGGGCAGATATGAGGGAATAGGTACATTGAGCAGGACTGGGGTACATGATGTGATACTCACAAAGAATCAATAAAAACGTTTTTATAAGGATATTTGGATCAACAGTAACTGGGATCTACTTGCAAGTATAAAGTGCTGGTTGTGTATTTGTGTCTTAATTTTAAAAGCCCATGTGCTCTTATGTAGGGTACTGTGTTATACAATTCATATAAATTTACCATCATAAATGTCACAAGGGTTATTTGAGGTGTCAGGGCTCATTGAAACCATAATTATAAAATAAATGACTTAATATCACTAACTTTAAATTTTCACAAGCAAGATTCAAATCATATTTCCTTGAAGTCTTTGGGGATTTGATTTTTGTTTTGTTTTGTTTTCTGTTCATTCTGCTAGGATTCCTGAAATCTGGATTTCCACAAAGGTTTTTACAGGCATCAGTGGAGGAAGTTTCCTGGGGTCATAACTGGATGATTTTGCCCTGTAGATAGCTTAAGCTGCAGCTGATGTCAGAGTCCTACCTTTCTTAGGTGGAGGACTCAGGACCCCCAGCTAAGCAAACGCAGCAGACATGATTGCCAAGAGTCTCAAGAGGACCACTTCATTCCTTTTCTTCTTTCCCTGCAGCCATCTTGAAGTCCAGGTGTGCGGGAAGATTCCCATCGCTATCAGCTTGAAGCCAGCTAGCTCTGCTGAGAAACAGATCTGAGATAGATTTGTTCCAGGAATTGCACTGGGGAAGCCCTTCCTGTACAACTGATAAAAGAGGTTGGGTGCACGGAAGGAGTGAACTGTCACCCAGCCACAGCATAGAATTGCCAACAATTTTTCTGCCAACTATTCTTCTTAGAAACTGTCAGAAGAAGTGCCTCCTACCCCAAGAGGAGTTAGTGGTACCTCACAGGTTCCAGAACACTTCACCTTCCTGGGAGCACCTTGACTGGTAGAGATGGGTTCATTTGGTCAGCTGGAGACTCTCTGGGTCGCCATCTTGCTGCCAGTAGCAAATGGCAATCCTTACTGGCTCAATCATCAAGAAGCAATGCCACAATCATGACATCGATTAAAGATGCAGATACAGAATTGAGAACTGCATGAAGTTCTTACAAAAATCTAGACCACATAGATTAGAGGGCATGCTGTGAAGTGGCAGTCTATGCTCAGACATCTTTCCCCAGGTGGAGTATGATATCTAGCCCTCTCCTTGCCTGTGCATTTACCATATGCCCTCAAAGAAAACCTGGTTGATATCTAGTCTGGGCATTCCAGGGCACCAGACCCAGACAGTCATTGCTAGGGTCACTCCCTTGCATTGAAAAGGAAGCAGTAGCCTGAGTCCAACCCACAGTGATAAGTCACACTAGCTGTCTAAAGCTACATTGTTGGGGAATGCATGCTGATTACTGTGTATCATATCTTGAGAGACATAGTTTCACTGTCTCTCAAGAGATCAACCGTTAGAACTTATTATATGAGCAGGTTTTGTCTCCTAAGTGATTGTTATGGCTGGGATACACACCACACACACACACACACACACACACACCATTATTATTCTAGTCATTAGTCATTAGGGACAGAAATTTTTGCTGAAATAGCGTTTCCTGTTATCAAGAATTATTTGTATTGAATACACATAAACAGCTAGTTATGGGCCGATTTGATGAATTCTGCAATAGTGATATGTACAAATTGCCAGGAGAGCTCAAAGGAAGAAGTAATCAGAGGGGCATGCCAATAACACGGTCCCAAATAAAGGCAGGTGTTGAGTTGAACACAGGGAGAAACATGAACTCTGAAGCCTCTGTCGTCCAGCAGTCTCGTCGGGTCTGCTTATTCATTTAAGCTAGCATCAGCGCTGCTGCTGCTGCCATGTTCACGGGGGCTCATGTGGAGCTCTGGGGTATTGGCAGGAGAAGAAACAGAGGGGAAGACATATTCCAGTAAAGCAGGTCTTCTGAAATGATTTATCCCCAAACCCAAACAGAGCTTGACATTTTCCTTCAAAGAATGCAAGACGAAAAGCAGAGCATGAGCACAATTACAGCAGCTAGTCCTTCACATCTTTCCCCAGCCTCTTTGACTCACCGACATGTTGTCATCAAAGAACACTCACCTCCATTTCAAAAGCTGCAGTCGAAAGGCCTACCAAACTGTCTCCTCGCCCCATACACACAACCCTGAAGACCAATTCCTTTTGAAAAAGTATTGTTGCTTGCTTAGATTTTCTTTCATCTGTATAGCCACAGATTCCTTTTTCTTTAATTAGTGTGTCTGTGTGTGTGTGTGTGTGTGTGTGTGTATGTGTGTGTGTGTGTGTGTGTGTGTGTGTGTGTGTGTGTGTGTGTGGTGGGGAAGGCTTTATACCTGAACATGTAGAGGTCAAAGGACAATCTCTAGCTTCTGTCCTCAAGTGCTTTTTGACATTTGCATGAGATAGGGCTTCTCATTAGCCTAGGATTTTGCCACATAGAGCAGGCTAGCTCATTCACAAACCTCCAGGGATTCACACGTCTCCAACGCCCATCTCACAGCACAATGTGCCGATTGCAGGCAGGCACTGCTGAGCCAGGCTTTTTGTGGGGGCTTGGAGGATCTGAACTCAGGTCTTCACACGAGGCTGGGCCAGCATCCCTGTTCTTGCCTGGGGTGATTAAAATAGCAGTCAGCAAGCAAGAGAGGGCTTACGTCTGAAAGTAAGGCGGTGTCTGCCTACACGTTTCTGCTGCTGGGGGTGGGTAAACAATTTCAGATGTTTGTGTATTGCTCACTGCTGTTCACGTCCCCCCCCCACCCCCCGCTCCATAATACCCCTTGGCAGAGCATTCCTCTCCTGAAGCATCAAGATGAAGAGGAGCCTGACGTCTAAGGTTAGCAAGAGTGAACTCTTCTTTCTCCCATGTAGACTTCCCTATTGGCAGCAGCTTAGAAGCAAGGGTCTGCAGCCGTTCATTTCCCATGGGGAACAAGGACATATCTGGGGAGTGTCGCAGGGAAAATCTCTAGAGAAAGTGACATCGAGGAGAAAGGAGTGGGTGGGGATGTGTCATCGTAAATACTAATCTAGAACTGCACATGGGTTTTGAACTCTGACGACACCTAGTAACTGAAGAGAACATTAAGAAAGTTGAGGGATGAATCATGAGCTGTGGAATCCAATAGGTGACAATTATATAAGAAAAGACTGTTTTTAATCCTGTGTTGTCGCGTTATTTGATTGCTACAAAACAAGTTGTCAGAGAGTGAAAATCTGCCAAGAGAATGATTAATAGAAATACATGAAAATGTCCTCATGCGGAGTAGCCTTCATGCAGAGTAACATCTGTGCTGAGTTACATCTCCCACCACAGTGAAGGCCCATGTTTTCAGTCAGTACTAAACAGTGTTCCTGCCATCAAGAAGCTACATTGGCCTTGGCTACAGCAGGAAGGCAATAATAATAATGATTATGATGATGATGATGATGATGATGATGATGATGATGATGATGATGGTGATGGTGATAGTGGTGGTGGTGGTGGTGGTGGTGGTGATGATGATGATGATGGTGGTGGTGCTGGTGGTGGTGGTGGTGCTGGTGGTGCTGGTGGTGGTGCTGGTGGTGCTGGTAGTGATGATGATGATGATGATGATGATAGAGCAAGCCATGAACAGAAATAAAAATGGAGGAAACAGAAATTCCAGATCAATCCAGCAAATGTGGAAAAAGGCTTAGTGTTCTGCCTGCTACAACACACACTGTCCCTATCCATCTCCCTCTGACCACACCACCCACAGTGCTGTCTTAATTATGGGCATGCTTGGCAGTAGTTTGGCCATGCTCCAGCATGAACAATCCTTTTCACACAAGTGGAGAGGGCCAAAGAGAAAACAACTATTGGTAAATACACTGTCAAAATGATCAGAACATTATTTTCACTGGCTGGGGTTCTCAACCATGAGAAGGATTAGGATGAGTGCTTTAAAGACATTGTCTCTACACTATGAGCCTGAAAAATAAGAAGCCCTCTCCTTACAAGGCCGGATGGTGAGAAGTTGTATTAGTGATTTTTCCAGTTGCTATAGTAAAACACCTGACAAAGGCTACTTACAAAGCAAGGGTTTATTTTGCTTGATGGTTGAAGGGATACAGTCCATCATGGCGGGGTGGGGGTGGGGCCTGAGGGGAGGCATGCAGCAGGATGAGCCAGTTACACTTCACTGGTAGTCAGGAAGGAGAGAGAGAGAGAGAGAGAGAGAGAGAGAGAGAGAGAGAGAGAGAGAGAGAGAGAGATTTTGATGACTTGTTTTCCTTCTTGTTTCTTTTTATCCAGTTTGAGATCTCAGCCCACAATACAGTGTCAATTTCATTCGTGGTAGCTCTGCACTGCTGGGTGAAACCTTTGCAGGCATATCATCCAGGCCTCTACATAGATAGGTGTCTTTAAAGTAATTCCAACTCCGATAATGTTAACAATGAGAAGCTGAGCAGCACAGAAGTACAGTGACTGACTCCAGCTTACGTAACTTCCATATTCTAGAGATTATGTGTCAGTCAAATATTTCTGATGCTGCTAAGTTTTTGCAAAACTGTTCTGGAGTTTGTAAACATTAATGTTTTCAGGTATTATTTACTAAAGGAGTGTGTGTGTGTGTGTGTGTGTGTGTGTGTGTGTGTGTGTATCTGTATGGGTGTGCTTAATAATAGTTAATGTCTATCCATTTTACCAATTCCACGGGAAGGCAAAGCTTTTGCTAATCAAGGTAAGCCTTTGAATGGTGTCTCAGGGTTTCTATTGCTGGGACAAGTTGACCATGGAAACTCTTATAAAGGAAAACATTAATTGGGGATGGCTTAAAGTTCAGAGGTTTAGTCCAGCATCAACATGGTGGTGTGCAGAGAAAGTCCTGGAGAAGGATCTGAGTCTTCTCCATCTTGGTCCGCAGGCAGCAGAGATGACTGTGTATCACTCTGGATATAGTTTGAGCATATGAGACCTCTAAGCAAACACCCACAGTGACACACTTCCTCCAACCAGGCCGTACCTCAGAATAGTGTCACTCCATATAAACCAAGCATTCAAACACTTGAGTCTGTGCAGGCCACTTTTTTTTGCAAACCACCACAAACAATTATTACTACACTTGTTTCCATAGGAATGTTGGGTACCAGTCTTGTTCAGGAAGGAGATGGGTTGTATGTTGTTTGCATTTCAACAATTCTACCCATGTCCTCCAGACATTTTAGCTACCACTGGCTTCCTTGGGCATTTTATATAGTGGAGAGAAAATAACACAATCTTTTACCCACCAGGAATGACAACTACATTCAATTCGTAATAAGGATTGAGAGTGGGAAATGGAGTTCTCCAAAGCAGGTATAGAAAGCATACATTGTCTATTAACAGCTAGGTGCTCCTCTAGGTTCCACGCCATTTTTCCAAGTGGCTGTTTCCTTACTTATGAATTGTAGATAATGATAATGCTCCTCATTGTAGAAACCAAATACGGTGATATCCAGAAAACACTTAGAACTTTGTGTTCCATCTAATGGCTTGCCGCTTTTACTTTAGAATAGAAAGCAATCATTTTTTCTTATATTTTTATTTTCTATATTCTTTGTTTACATTCCAAATGATTTCCCCTTTCCTGGATCTCCTCCTCCCCATATGTCCCATAAACCTTCTTCTCTCCATCCATTCTCCAATCACCTCCCTCCTTTTTTTTCCTCTGTCCTTATATTCCCCTCCAATGCTAGATCAATCCTTTCCAGGATCAGGACCTTCTCCATACTTCTTCATGGGAGTCATTTGTTATGCGATTTGTGCCTTGGGTATTCAGGGCTTCTGGGCTAATTAATATCCACTTATCAGCGATTGCATCCCATGTGGAAAGCAATCATTTTATAGCCTGTACCAATTGGGATTCTCTGTGGTGATAGCCCAGAGCAGACATGCCAGAACATTTATGGTGTCTGAATGGTTTTGACATGGAGATAATGCATTGTCTTCCCATCATTTTAGAAAGGGTTTGCATTCTCAAACTCACCTCTGAGGTCATCTGCATCTCCAGCCAGCATCTGTCTTGGACATCAAGGAGCTAAGGGACAGGGAGATGACCATTTCTTATTACTAAGCTGGCTTCTCTTCAGCCACCTGCCCAAAAGGCTTATGCCATGGACTACTTCTGTCTTATTGATAACATCTTAGTTATGTTAACATACTATACCAAGTAAGAAAACTAATAAGTATGCTGTTCTAGGAAAAATATGTCCAGCTAAAATCATCATAATTTATTTACATGCAGGATTGAAAGATAGGTAGATAGTAGGAAGGGCAAGCAGTGTTGCTGCCATGTGAAGTAAGACGAATGTCTTCCTGACCACAGCCTGTCAGGGCTGAGAGGATACAAGTGATCTTTTATTCTCATCATTTTTTTTTAAAAAGAGAATTAAATGGTCAGCCATGGAGGACGCTAGGTGTATGAACAGGGAGACCCGAGTCAACGGCAGTGCCTGAGCCCATCTCTGACTGACCAACTTCAACTCTTCTGATGTACTTCCCATCAAATTCAGTGCCTTTTAAATAAATGATACTTTTAAAAATTCCCTTTCAGGGATAAGAACTAGGTGTTTCCTATAAGACCTTTGCTTCCTGTTTTGCACACAGTAGTTATTACCTTATCCCATCAGCGTATCCACAGTTACGCCACATAGAATGTGTATGACATCCTAATCATTAACAGTCATGTTACCAAAGGCATGGCGGGCAGTTCTCTCTGTGCTCTGTGGGAACTATTTCCTGTGCCCTTTATTATTTAATGCCCCACTAAGTCCTTACGTTCCTTCAGCTTAAAATTCATCCTATATAGAGATATCTTTCCTTTCCTGAGTCTAGCCACAGATGCATTATAGCTTTTAATATGTAAGCTTATATGTTTATTAAAAGAAATCTAGTTCATATGATTCTATCTCATTTAAATCCAACTCCTCCAAATACTGAAGTATAATTCACAGTCCATGTGCTCCTTAGGAGGCTTTAAAATAGGATTATAAAGAGTCTTTCATTCCCAGAAATAGGGAATCTATGTGGTGTCAGACTCCCCGGTATGTAGTTGACAAAGCAGTGAGGGTTTAGCATAAGTCTAAGCCAATGACTTTGAAATGAATCCCAAATTCAGTGTATTCGGTAGCTCCCAATTAAAGATGTTTGATCTCAGATGGTGAAGTCAAAGCATAAAACATATAAGATAAGAAAGAATTCATATCATTCAGAAGGGGTGAACCTGTTTGGAAGAAAAGCAAAAGCCATGCAGTCAGATTAATTCACCACACCTCACCTGGCAGGCACAGACTCTGAAAGGAAGCTAATCTCTAGCTTTCTTCAAAAAGAATTCAATAGAAAATTCTAAGTTTTAACATAGTCTCTCTCCCTCTCTCTCTCTTTCTCTCTCTCTCCCTCTTTCCTTCTCCCTCCCTCTCTCTCCCTCCCTCCCTCTTTCCCTCTCTCCCTCCCTCTCCCTCTCTCTCTCTCTCTCTCTCTCTCTCTCTCTCTCACACACACACACACACACACACACACACACACACGCGCGCGCGCGCGCGCGCGCGTGTGTGTGTGTGTGTGTGTAAGTTGAGTTGTGTGAGTTGTGTGTGTGTGTGTGTGTGTAAGTTGAGTTGTGTGAGTTGTGTGTGTGTGTGTGTGTGTGTGTGTGTAAGTTGACTGCTGTGGAAAAAGAGGGTGTTATCAGCAAAGCCTAGAATAGATCTTATTTGTTTATATAAACATTTGAAAGTTCAAGGAGCCTATATACTGAGATATTTATATCTAATATTGAGTGATGAATATGTGAAGTCCATTTTTCACTTTAGTACATGTAAACTAAATAGATAATATTTTCTAAAACAGAAAAACATAAAATTTATATTTTCATTTTTAACAATGCCTGTATGATGAACTAGCTTTCAAAGAAGCAACAGTCTAATTTCTAGCTGTACGTTTTTAATAAGTGAACCAAGCCCATTCAATGTTAATTTTATGTTGCATAGATAGAATATTTTATACTTGTAGAAGTTATGACTCCATTTATCCAATAAAACAATTGATCCTTCTAAGGCAGGAGAACTTTTATGTTTCTACTTAAACAGAATTTCAAAGAAAGAGCACTTTTTTTCCAAGAATTCCACACATCCCATTACTTTGCCATAAAATGCTGCAGTCAATAAAAAAAAAAAGAAAAGCAATATGTCTATATAAATTTGTTAGCATTTCAAATGAATTCAGGTTTTTGATATTGTGAAAAGAAGGATTCCAAGACCTCAAGAATCTGAGTTCCATGAAAAATGTAGTATTAGATGCATGACATAGAATGTTTTAAATCTACAAACATGGTGATGTTCATGACATATCAATTGACCACTGTTGAGAACAAGCCGTCAGAGATCTGAGATTCATGCTCTGGGCACATCTTCTGACCTGCTTGCCATCACTCAGTCTGCCACCTAGCTTCTCTGGACCTTTAGCTCACACAAAAGAGCATTTTCCAGAAGCCAATCCTGTCTTTATGCCTTCATCCCCTGTCTCACACGCCTCCTGTCCCCGGACCACCTCTCCCATCAAAGAGCAAGAGACAGTGGCAGGAGAGGAAAACCCAGCCAGAGCCAGAGAGCAGGGTAGTGTGTTAAGTTGAACAGATCAAAGAGAACGTTCACCTTGGGCTTCAAAGTCATGCTCCCAGATAATTCCCTGGAACTCACATGGTTGAGCCAATTTTGTCAGACTAAGCCTGGTGACCACAGCAGGCAACTCTTCTTTATATTGTCACACATCTGTATGGCCTACTATGCCTTTAGAAGGAATCTGCATTGCTCATGGTTATGTTGTGTGTGTCCATTTCAAGATTTCATGCATTTCTCTTCAACGCTGTCAAGTCAATACCAGATCCCTGTGCAATTCCATATCCATTGGGTTAAGAATCTTCCTGGAAGATAATTCATGTTTGTTGGGTTTAAACACTTGGCCTCTACTAAGTGGACTAAAAGACAAAATGACAAGCAGTAAATGAATCTGGATCCAGTAGAGGCTCTACTTGAAATGTAAGCTCCTTGCTGTAAAGACCAACTTTTTAAAGTCACAAGTCCCCACAGAAGACGTGAGAGTTCATGGCTCGAGGACGGATGCTACTGCATCTACCTACCCATGACCATTCAGCTTCGCACTGAATAGTTGCTTTGTGATCAGTGTTTCCTTGTCAGTCTTGGTTTTTTGGAAACAAACAAACAAAAAATCAAAGGCTGTCATGCAAGATAAATCAAGCAAAGGTCTCTAAACATCAAATGTTAGTTTTTCTCTTCTCCTTACTGCCTCATGAAGCATGGTGGGACCTGGAAACCCAACTGCATACAGAAAATCTGGGATGGAGTGAGCTGTGCTTGTTCTGATGGCGTGTCACCAACTATACACCAGGTTCATTACACACAGCACAGGAAGGAAAGGCTAGCTGGTCTCTTTAGGAGGTATGGAGGGGAGGTGTATAAGGTTGCAGTCATCTAGGAAGAACCGGCAGTTGCTAGTTCTTGTTTCTTGTTTTTTGTTTTTTTCCACACAAATCAGAGGAAGTCTTTGCTCATATCCAGAGCCTTTCCCAGGAGTGTTTGGCCAGTTCCAAGTGGCCCTTGTTAATAGTTTGCATTAACTCAGTACTTCATCTACTCTTTCCAGATTCAGTCAAGGTTCCCGTTGCAACCCAAATTGTACTACTTATCTGTAAAATGGTTTGAAGAATTCATTCTCAAATAATGTTCCCATGGCCCTCTAGGAAAGTTCTGGGATTTATCATCCTGTATATCTATGTCCTGTAACAAAATGATTTCAGGAATTTCTGCAATTTGGCGATATTTTATCTAAGGATTACCTATGGACTGTCTTGTCTATATCAGAGAGCATGGGGAATCTGTGTAAAGAGGCAACCCAAGCAATTCTTCCCAGATTTGGGTCATGGACCACTGTACCTAGAGAGTAGTGCCATGTCTGACTCTCACAGAGAGAATCCATTTTCCCCGCTGTTCCCACTTCTAATGACCACACTCAAAGGCAGAGGAATATCACACTCCTCTGTCATCACATTGCTTTTGAATTATGGAGTCAAGTATCTTTGCTCTCTTTCCTGAGGATCCCTGTAATTAGATTTAGGAGCCATCTGGGCCATTAGGGTGCTGTGGTTTGGGTCTTAAATTTTCTTATTGCCTCATGTCCACAGATTTGTTTTTGAATCTGACTTGTTATTCCAAGGGGTAAACCCTTTGGTGGTCAGAGCCTGATAAAGGAAGTAGGTTGTTGGGAGCATGCAATGAAAGGGGAATTGTGGAGCCTGACCCTTCCTTTCCTTTGGTTTCCCAACCACTTAGTTCCTTCACAGTGTGCTTCTCATATGATGCACTGTCTTGCCACAGCAGCAAGGTGCCCACCTATGGAATGAAGCCACTGAAATCAAGCACTAAAATGAAATCTTTCTTCCTTAAGTTAACTTTTCGCAGGTGTTTAGACACATTTTAAAAAAACTGTCACATACCGAATGATCCTACCTTACTGAGAGCCCGAATTTTAAGGCTCCTGTAAATCCCTTTTGCCAGGCAAAAAAACATTCACAAATTCCTAGGGTGATAATGCAGACATCTCTGGGGAGGCGATTATTCAGCCTAGCACAGCCATAAAATAATTATGTCTTTGATGAAAACGTTGCATATCCTAGTAGAGATTCCACATTCCAGAAGTATAGACAGTTTGATTCTCAAAGTGCAAGAGACTATTTACTTATGATTGTGGACAGAATATAGACAAAATCTCATCATTCCCACATGAATTGCCATGTGAATCACAGTGTCTAAGCAGCTTATTTCTACTGTGCAATATAATTTTAACCCTTTAAAGTATTATGGAGTAACCAATGAATCCTATATGGCCACTTTTTATTGTTTGGCAGTGAGGGTAGATCTGTCCCCCTCTAACTACAGCAGATTAGTCCTGCATTATTAAAATCCAAATGAACCCATGCCCATTGACTCGGGTTATGCAAAAATCTATAATTCATAAGGCATCTGCTTCTGTAGTGGAAGGCGACTGCAGTCATTAGATATACAAAGCCCAACAGACACTGAAATTTACCCAGGGATGGAGACCACACTCCAAACAAATCAGGTTTGTTGATTAAAATTAGAGGAGAAAGAGATGAACTACTCAGAGTGTTAGCACATCTTTATCAATAAAGACTATAATTCAGTAGCATAGACCCTACTTAATTATCATTTATATAACTGGGAGGTGTTTTTATTGCATTCTAAAAATTAAAGTATACTAGTATTTTAAAAATTGATAAAGGCCTTATAAATACCATACCTTACAAATGCCATGGCAATTTCTGTGATTAAAAACCTATCAGATATCTTTCGCATCATGGATTTCAGAGCACTGTTTCTCATCAATAGGATTTGGCTCAATTGATAGCCCATTGATTATCCATTTATAAATAATGCATTATGAAAGAAGCAGATAAGACTGTTAAAATATTATTTGTACATACATACAATCTTATCTCTATGTTTTAATAATTGGCTAGGTAATATTTTTATTTAATAATGCTGCAGCTAATCCAAAACAGACTTAGAATGTTGACATTTATTCAAGCTTGTTAGAAATATGCTAAGAGGTAGTAGTAAATTTTAAAAAATATTCTTGCATGGTATAGTGGCACGCAGCTTAACCCCAGCATGTGGAGGCAGAGGCAGGTAGATTTATGCGTTTGATGCCATCCTGGTCTATATAGTTTATTCTAGTCCATCCAGGGAAGTCTGATGAGACAGATCCTGTCTGAAAAGAATATTTCTAACAGAATGAAAGGGTTTTTTTTTTCTTTTTTAGTTTTAGAAAAAAAATTCTAATCTACAAAGTGACTTGAAAGAAATGGCATGTGTGTAAGCATCTCTTCCAGCATTTACTTGCAACTTTTTCCTTGTGCTGAGTATTTTTCATGCTACTCAAATATATGCATATGTGTATACATACATATATATATACATATATATAAACTAAAAATATATACATATATATAGGAACTGAATATACATATACACATACATATACATACATATTGGAACTGAAATAAAACGCAGAAAAACACAGAGAAGGGGTAGCTAATGTACTCTGCAAAGGACAAAAGTTGATGTCTGGCTCAATAGTGAAACTGGGCTCAGGAGAGGGAAGGAGAAGAGGAGAGCTGGGAATGCCCTATAGTCCCAGAAGAACAGAAATAAGGGCCTAGCCAAGAGCCAAAATACAACATGGAGAGGACAGTATGCTTAAGAGAAAACTCAGATATGAAACTGAAAAGGAAGAGAATACATCCTCAATTCTTCCTGAACAAAACATTCTGCACACTCTAAAGACAATACAACTTTGTGAGACTGGTTAAAACAAGATTTACACATTATATTACAGGAAAACATTTTTTATTCACAGAAATACATTCTTTATGAAAGATTAATAGAATACATCAAATTTATTGAGCCAAGAGACATGGATCAAGCTGAACCAATGTTGTGAGGCAACAGGGGAGGACAGAATTTAGAGAGAACAACACGAACATTTCCCTACAGGAGTTATTTCATACCTCTCATCTATGGGAAATCTGCTTCTAGAGATCTGACATAATATAACCCCATTATTCAGCCTAGCCCATAGAAATTTCTATTCACATACAAATTCATGTGAGGATGATGAGATTTGCCTATAATCTATCCACAACAATAATAAATAATCTCTTTTGCAGTTTGAGAATCAAACTGTATGTACATCAGGAATTTGGAATCTCTACTAGAATATGCAATGTTTCCATCAAAGACATAATTATTTTATGACTGTGATAGGCTCAATAATGGCCTTATATTATATAGAAACCCATAATATGGTTATATTGGGGTATGCTAAAATGTCTTAGGAGAAAAAGGATTTAATGTGAGTCAGGTAATGAATACTCCTCAAAGAATCACATCAAAAGAAAAAGAGAAATGACCTAAATATCATATAGAGCAAGAAATAATAATGCTTTCATACAATTTATACTTACATGAAATATATGATATATTTATAATCATTTACATTAGATATAAATGATATAAAAATAGTAGAAACAAGACACACTATTAAATTTCAGGCTTACAGAAATAAACTTTATTAAGTATATAAATATAATAAATATATAAGATATACATACATATATTTTACCTAGAAGTATTTGTACCAAAACAGTAGGTATTTTTGAAAACTGAAAATTATTTTTTAGTTTTAACTTCACCTTTTCTTTTATCTTCCTAGGTTTTTTTTTGCAGAAACATTTGCTAATTTCACAAACATAAAAATTTTCTCTTAAATTGAAATAGAGGTTATACTAAATAAATAAACAAATAAATAAATATTAAGTATACTAAAAACTAATTCCACCTCACCATGATAAATTCTCCATTAGCCAATGCTTTTACTGCAGACTTGACTCTGTAGATTGCACAAGGTCATGACGCACATGCCATTCATCAAAATGAATGTTTAAAATATCTTTCAATTTAATATGGCCTCGAAAGAATCTGGCAAACTGCCAGCTTGAATTCAATATTAAGTATATTCAGGGGAAAACTCTTTTGATTTTTATAAGCCAACTTCTGAAGACAATGAAAATGGATATCACAGCATTCTGAGGTAATTTATAACCAGTTTGCTTCAAGTCAATGGTAACTTGATGGCCTTTACATAAACCATGCCAGGACAATCACTCTCGAGGGGCGACATCCTTTAAATTTGACTCATGGGAAGAACATTGTCTAAATATTTTCAATTCATATGACCACTTTATTTGTTTAGATAAGTGATCTTTCAACCCCTGAGGAAAGTTCTGGCCATCTAGGGCACTCAATGACTGCAGGGGTTTTTATTACCTGTTTAGATGGTTGAACTAATTAGAAAAAGAATCACTGTGTTAGCTTCAGGCTGGTGGTACCTTGAGAAAAATAAACTGTAACTACACATTGGGCAGGACAGAATTCAGCAATTTATTAGGCACACTCCCTCCCCTAGATGAACTCACATGTAAATATTTATGTTAGGCCCAGGGGGAACTTCCATGCAACAGATGGCTCTAAGGAAGGGTAAAGAGCTAGAGAGGCTCCTTGGAGAGCCAGGAAGATCCAAGGCTGGTTTAATGGAACACGAGGGAACAAGGCCATCCATTGACTAGGAAATGAAACTGAACATCCTGATGGAATTTTCAGAAACTTAAATATTATCACATGTTATCCATGGAGATACAAAGTAAACTTTGGTATCTTTGATTTCTTGTTTTTTCTTTACCTTTCAAGATTTTTTTTCAATTTTCAACTAATTTTATCAGTGTTCCAGAAATCGCAGTATTTTTAGGTACTGATCTATTTCCCTAATCTTATTTTATTGCAAAATATTCCCTTATGGTGAAGGTATTCTTGTTGGATTCTTTATTAAAATATGAATTACATTTTAGGATGGTTCAATAATTTCATGAATAGAGTCTAAAATGCACCCGAGATTATTGCATATCAAGGATGTGAATTGCTGCAGATTCACGGGTAGATAGAATACATGTGCTATTCAAATAAAGGGTCTCTGTAAGCTACAGCACCTTATTTGATTGTATGTTTTCATTTTATAGAAGAATATTGCAAACTTCTAAACTGGGTATAAAATGACAAATTGTTCCATGACTACTTTAATCTACAAACCAGAGAGTTGAACAAAATTATTTCTAAGTTCCCTTCCACTTTTAAAATACTTTGATTCTACCTTTCTCTGCACAACCTGACATTAATGGCCACCCTAAGCTATAGCAATACTTCCAGAATGCTTTTTTAATGACCATTGATTGCCAAGTATTATTTTCCATGTCACTGAATCAGAAAAAAATATCATTGGTGTTTATAGTAAAGTGAGGTATATGAAGAACCAACTAAAGGAACATTCTTCTCTGTTTCAGAGTTGGACTTTTATTTAATGACATTTCTAATAGGGGTCCAATACTTTGACCAAACCACACCATATTCTTGCAAGCAGAAGGAATTGATTGAGGTAGTGGTAATGAATTTTCTCTTGCCAACTCTCAGAAAGTAAAGTACATCTCAAAATATTCCAAAGTGTTTCTCTTTCCTGGGCAAAGATGGGGGCATGAATGCTTTTCAAAGGTACCAGATGAGTAATTCTGTCCTCCTATATAAGAACTCCAAATGCCCTAGATTGCTGTCTTGGGAAAATAGATCTTCCATGGAGTGGAACAGAGAAATTTTTTTAAGAATACAAAATAGAAAGAGTTAGAATTATGGGTCTGGGTCAGCAATTAAGAGTGCTTGTTGCGATTCCAGAGGACCAGAGTTTAATTCCCAGTGCCCACATTAGCTACTTCATAGTCACCTGTAATGCCAGCTCTAGGCAGGCCAACGACTTCCTCTGGCCCTCATGGGGACCCATACAGACACAGAAACACAAATAATAAAAATAAATATGTTTTCTTAATGGAAGAGAGTTAGAATCTGGATGCTGTATTTCCAGGACTCAGAAAGTGTGTGGATATGTGAGGTGGAGGAGCAGAAGCCACGTGCTGGGCAGGATATCAGAGCAGCAGCTGAAATCTTAGGCGAGGAGACACCCAGAAAGAACTTGAAATAAAAAGCAATCAACTTATGAGCTATGTTCCTAAGTCAGGACCACTCAGGAGAGTCCTAAGATCTCTTGGAGACCTCCTGAAGCTTTCTCAGAAGATCTGATGTCACTAACTAAGGTCACGTTGCTGCCCACTGCTGGTGAAGGTCCAGCTCTTAAATGAGCAGACAGATAAATTTGAAAAGGAACTTAGATGAGCCCTGTAGGATGACTTCAATGACACTCTGCCTTACAAATTAAAAAAAAAAAAAAAGATTAAACCTGGAGCCAAATTAAAACTTTTTTCCCAAGGGCAAATTAAATTTCAATGTGAAGTTTTGAAGTAGAGCTATACCAAGATTGCCACTTATGTGTTAGTTCATTATTATAGTTTGAAATAGTATTAGACCTAGCTAATACCTTTAATAGACTGGGCAAGGCAAATTCAATAATCTAGCTTTTGTTCATAATTGCAAAATAAGAGGATAAATAAATCAATTCCAAAAGCCTTTTGTAAGTTCTAGGGTTCCATGAGTCTATCAGCTCCTTCTAAGGAAGAAATGTATATATAATATGGACTGTTTGCCTTTTGCTGGCTTATTGATTATATATCTATATTTAAATCATAGTAGATTGATTGTCAGAGTAATGGGGTCTTTGGTTATCTGTTTGTTTTTCTCTTTAATGTTTTGTATCACCAATGTTTTTCTGTAATACACCTTGAAGGGAATCTGGCAAGCATGCGGGCATAGGTGTGCATGGCTCCAGCAGGCCCTGCCCTTTCTTTCCCATTCCCTCTGTCTTGCTAAAAACCAATACATTACATTGCTTACAATGTAATATGATTACAGTGTTATATGATTACATTCCTAAAGCTGGTCATCAAGACCTATTCCCTAATTTGCCTACTTCCTCCTCCTGAGACTGACTATTAAGATCCAGCAATTAAAGAATTCAAGTCCAGCAATCAAAAGCCCTCTTTGGCTTCCTGAATGAACCTGGCCAATTAAAACAACCCATCCTAACATGTGATAACCAACTCCCTTTACCTGTATAAAGCACCATTTTCCTACAAGCCAAATCTTTCTCGGCTCTATCCAGAGGCAGACCTTTGACTCACTTCAGTACAAAGACCCCTGGCCCCTCATCTTGTTCCCTTCCTCTTCTCCCTCATCCTCTTGCTCCTGTACTTGTCTCTTATTACCTGCCCTCTGTCCCTCTGGGGCAAATAAATCTCCTCTATGCTGAAAACTTAGTCTTGAAGAGTGCTGAGCCAACTCCAAGTCTCCCTACATACCTCCTACAGTTTACCTGACTTCCCGATCTTCTTAAAGGATATAAATGAAAATCAAAATTCTTAACTGTAGATATTTTTAATTTTAATCATTGCTACATATTCAAAATATAAGAGGTTTTTGTTTTCTTTTAGTTTAGTTTGGGATTTTGTTTGGTTTTTTTTTTTTTTTTTTTTTTTTTTGGCTTGATTTTGAGGCAGGTTCTCCTTATATAACTCTAGCTCGCTCTGTGCATAGCCCAGGATGGTCTCAAACTTGTAACCACCCTGTTTCTGGCTACCAAGTGCTAACATTGCAGGGATAAGCCACTGTAAGTTGCCACAAGAACACTTTGCTAACCTGGAAAAAATTTTCTGGTTTCAGTGTATTATAATTCTCGTAATATTCTATGTACCATGGTCCAAAATAAGATAAAACCAAGCTTTTGCCTTCTATATATGGTAAGCCATCCAGGTAAAAGAAGCAAGATATCCAAACATAGGCCTCCTCCAGGAGTGGCCAGGTCCTGAGTGAGCTTAGATAGCATTTTTGTTATTGTTGTTTCATTTTGGGGGTTCTTTTCCCCTCTGTTTAGTTATTAATTTAATGCAATCACTGTAATGGAGTTATTGTTTCCAGCCCTAGCTGGCTTATGAATGTAACAATGAAGCATATTGAGATGCACAGAAAATGAAATCTTCATTTGTTGCATGATAGAGCTTATCCTTCTTTCTTTTGAGCTCCGGCTTTGATTATTTCCTCGTGACAAGAGGAAAACCACCATAAAGTATGTTTTACTGATGGCACCCAGTGATATTTGTCACACCTGCTATAAAGTAATTAGTTATTCAACTATAATGGCTTCTTATTAAAATGAAATGCAATAAATACCATAAAAATCTGTAAGTCAATTTAGCTACTTAGGAAAGTTATGGCGCGTTAAGCTACCATGAACAAAGACCTGTGTGTGTGATCTCAGGGCTACTTTCTTAATGTACTGTTATACAATACCCCCAGCTCAGGTATTAGCAAGCTGGTGTCCTCATTATACAAAAAGTGTAATCGGTCACAAACAACACCCCTGAGAGCAGAGAAACAAAAACTTTAATTCTCACAGAGAATCACCCCATAATAGGAATGTTCTCCCAGCTGTAGCCAACATGGAAAGGGCTTTTTTGCTGTAGGTAAAACCTGCATAAAGAATAGACCCTGCTTTGGAGATATTCATAAACACCAAAGGCAGATTGTGACTCCAAAATGAATAATTTCAAGGCTCACAAAAGAAGCAACCTTCAGCTGCCTCTGCTGAATCCACTGTGCTGGCTGCACATGGAGTTCAATGATCACAGAAGGGAAAATGGTTCCTTCCACCTTAAGCTGAGGGAGAGCTATGGACCTTAACAAACAAACAGCAGAGAAAATGAACAATATATTTCTGTAGCTTCTAAAGAGAGAGGGAAGATTATTTCTGGACTTTCTTAAACCATTTAATAAGCAATTATGCAATTATAAAAGAAAATATAGCTTTATTTCTACAGCTAGAGATGATCCTCTACCACAGGGCTCCATAGCCAGGTGGCACAGGGAGGTAGCTAGCCTCGCAGGAGTTCAGACAGGCCTGTGAGTGCAGGGAGGACCACTACTACTGCTCAGAGGAACCGCCCGGAACCCTCAGGACACAGGAACCAGGGGTAGCCTGGGACAAGTGTCTTCTGGTTTCAGTCTGCTGCTGGGAGACAAACCTCTGCCAAAGGATTCCATACCCAAATAGCTCCAGGAGAGAGTGAGCCTCCCAGGAATGCATACAGGCCTGTGAGTGCAGGTAGGACCAACACTGCTGCTCAGAGGAACATGCCCAGAACCCTCAGGACACAGGAACTAAGGGGCTGCCTGGGACAGGAGTCTTCTGATTTCTGTCTGTGCCCAGAGCTGATCCTGGGCTACAGAGCTACATACATAAATACTGCCAGAAGAGAGCTGGTCTCAAGGAGAGCCTACACACCTGCAAGCACAGGTAAGATCACTACTTCTCTTCAAATTCCTGGCCCAAGAGGGACCTGTTCAGAGCCATCAGGACACAGGAAGGAAGGATCAGCTGGTGCAGGATCCTTCTGGTTTCTGTCTGTACCCCCAGAGCTGACCCTGTACCACAGCTCTCCATACCTAAATTACTCCTGGAGAGAACTAGTTTCCCAGAAGTACTGACACACAGCAGGACAGACAAGCCACAAGTCAGGCAAGTCAGAGACAGCAAGACCAGCTAAAACCAGAGATAACCAGATGTCAAAAGGCAAACGAAAGAACAAACAACAGAAACCAAGGCTACATGGTATCATAAGAACCCAGTTCTCCCACCACAGTGAACCCTCATTACCCCAACATACCAGAAAGACACATTTCATGATGATGATAGAGGACTTTAAAAAGGACATAAGTAACTCCCTTAAAGAAATAGAAGAGAATACAGGTAAACAGGTAGAAGACCTTAAAGAGGAAACACAAAAATCCACTGAAGAATTACAAGAAAATACAAACAAACAGGTGAAAGAACTGAACCAACCATACAGGATCTAAAAATGGAAATAGAAACCATAAAGAAATCGCAAAGGGAGACAACCCTGGAAATAGAAAACCTAGGGAAGAGATCAGGAGTCATAGATGCAAGCATCACTAACAGAATACAAGAAATAGAGTAAAGAATCTCAGGTGCAGAAGATACCATAGAAAACATTGACACAACAGTCAAAGAAAATGCAAAATGCAAAAATCTCTTAACCCAAAACATCCAGGAAATTCAGGACACAATGAGAAGACCAAATCTTTTTGTCACTATTTGCAGATGATATGATAGTATACTTAAGTGACCCCAAAAATTCCATCAGAGAACTCCTAAAGTTGATAAACAACTTCAGCAAAGTGATCGGATATAAAAATTAACTCAAGTAAGTCAGTAACCTTCCTATACTCAAAAGATAGACAGGCTGAGAAAGAAATGAGGGAAAGACACCCTTCATAATAGTCACAAACAATATAAAGTATCTCGGTGTGACTCTAACCAAACAAGTGTAAGATCTGTATGACAAGAACTTCAAGTCTGTGAAGAAAGAAACTGAAGAAGACCTCAAAAGATGAAAAGATCTCCCATGCTCATGGACTGGCAGGATTAATATAGTGAAAATGGCCATGTTGCCAAAAGCAGTCTACAGATTCAATGCAATTCCCATCAAAATTCCAACTTGATTCTTCATAGAGTTAGAAAAAGCAATTCTCAAATTCATTTGGAATAACAAATAACCCAAGATAGCGAAAACTATTCTCAACAATAAAAGAACAATGAATTCATGAAATTCTTAGGCAAATGGATGGTGCTAGAAAATATCATCCTGAGTGAGGCAACCCAATCACAAAAGAACCCACAAGCTATACACTCACTGATAAGTGGATATTAGCCCAGAAGCTTGGAATACCCAAGATACAATTCACAGACAAATGAAGCTCAAGAAGAAGGAAGACCAAAGTATGAATACTTTGGTCCTTCTTAGAAGGGGGAACAAATTACCTATGGGAGGAAATACAAAGTGTGGAGCAGAGACTGAAGGAAAGACCAACCAGAGACTGTCCCACCTGGATATCCATCGTTATACAGTCACTAAACCCAGACACTATTGTAGATGCCCACAAGTGTTTGTTGGCTGGAGCCTGATATAGTTACCTGTCTCCTGAGAGGCTCTGCCAGTACCTGACAAATACAGAGGTGGATGATCTCAGCCAACCTTTGGACTGAGCCCAAAGTCCCTAATAGAGGAGCTAGAGAAAGGACCCAAGGAGCTGAAGGAGCTTGCAGCCTCATAGGAGGAACAACAATATGAACCACCCAGTAACCTCAGAGTTCCCAGGGATTAAACCACCATCCAAAGAATACACATAGAGGGACCCATGGCTCCAGCCGGCCACGTAAGTAGCAGAGGATGGCCTTGTTGGACATCAAAGTGAGGAGAGGTCCTTGGTCCTGAGAAGGCTTGATTCTCCAGTATAGGGGAATGCCAGGACAGGGAAGCGGGAGTGGGTGGGTTGGTGAGCAGGGGGAAGGGAAATGTGATAGGGTGTTTTAAGAGGGGAAACCAGGAAAGGGATAACATTTGAAATATAAATAAAAATACCTAATAATTGTTATAAAAAAGACAAAAAAGAAAAGAAAATGTGGAAGAGCTACAAGAAAGCTCAGATTCACTGAGAGGGGAAAATATATTAGTCATCATGGGGTTGAGGGACCAGATTAGGTGTGCTTGGAAACAAGAGAAATCAGGTGAGGTGAGGATGGAGGGGGGAGTACTGAAAGACATAATTGGAATGTGGAATGTTGGGGTTTCCATTGCTGTGAACAGGCACCATGACAAAGACAATTCTTATAAGGACAGCATCTAATTGAGGCTGACTTACAGGTTCAGAGATTCAGTTTATTATCATCAAGGCAGGAGCATGGCAGCATCCAGGCAGGGAAAGCACTGGAGAAACTGAGAATTCTACATGACCTAAAGGCAGGCAGGAGACTAGCTTTCAGACAGCTAGGAAGAGAGTCTCAAAGCCCATACACACAGGGACACACTTCCTCCAACAAGACTCCACCTTCTAATAGCAATACTCTTTGGGACAAGCATATTCAAACCACCACAGGTTTGGGGGGTAGGGGATGCATCTCTGGGACAAACTAGAAACCTAGGAAAATGGAAATTCTTGGAAATATATGAGGGTGACCTAAACTAAGATTCTTAGTAATGGGGGTTATGGAGCCCGAATGGAACTGGCCGTCTCCTGTAAGCAGACAAGACTGCCAATGGAGGGATTAGGACTCCTATATAGCCACAAAACCTTCAACCTACAATTTGTCCTGCCTACAAGATGTGCTTGGGGTAAGATGGAGCAGAAATTGAGGGAGTAGCCAACCAATGACTGGTCCAACTTGAGACCCATGCCATGAGGAGCCCACACCTGACACTGCTAATGATCGTCTGCTATACTTGCAGACAGAAGTCTAGCATAACTGCCATCAGGATCTTCACCAAGCAATTGATAGGACAGATGCAGAGACCCACAGCCAAATATTACGTGGAGCTTGAGGAATCCTAAGAAGAGGGGGTGGGATAGGTGCTCACAAGGAGTGAACCTCCAAACAGGGAGCCTGCATAGGACTGACCTAGGACCCCTGTACATGTGTTACAGAAGTGTGTGTAACTTGGTCTTCATGTGGGTCTCCTAATAGTGGGAGCAGGGGCTATCTCTGACTCTTGTTGCCAGGCTTTGAAACCCTTTCCTCTTATTAGGTTGTCTCATCTAGCCTCAGTAGGAAAGAATGTGTTGCCTATTCTTCCTGCAACTTGATAGTCCAGGGCTGATTGATAGCCATAGAGGCCTCTACTTTTCTGAAGAGAAATGGAAGAGAAATGGAAGAGGTGAGGGGGAGGGTGAACAACTTCATGGAGAGGAGGGAGAGAAAACTGAGTTCCCGGGTTAGATTAATTAATCAATTAATTAATTACTACAAAAAAAGCAAAACTGAGATTCATGTCTTTCAATTTTTGAAAACACTTCATCTATCCAGCTCACCCTCTGGTCCCATTTCTAATTACTTTCTATCTAAAATGGTAATTTTCTATCACAAGACGATTTGCTTGACTAGACCATTATGACCTTGATGAAAGACCTTGATGACCTTGAAGGGGAAAAAATTGCACGTTTTCATTACCTCACTGTTCGGCAACTTATCTTTTCAGCTCAGGTATCACCTATCAGTATTCCAACAAACATCTACACATTTGTAGCTATCCAGCTATTGATATGTAAAAGATCATTAGATGTAGATATTGTAGTCCATCTCTTTCCGAGTAAATGTTCTGAGGATGGTTTTTAAAACTCGTTTGTACAGAAAATGTGAGATGGAAACATCTGTGTCATGAAGTCCTGTGATTCCTTACAAAATGCCCATAGATGCCTGTGTGTTTGCTCTTTCTTTTTGTTTTATTTTTTACTTTGCAGGGCTTTTGTTTTATCTCCTTCATATATGAAATCTCCTTGGTACACTCTACAGAATAAGACAATTTAAAGGAACTTAATTGACTTACTTTGTAAAAAGGACCAAGATTGGCTTGAAAACCTTGTGAAAATTTTGCTTGAAAAATCATTTGGAAACTAAAACCAATAGAGCAAACTTGAAGGTAAATTGTGATTAATGTAATTATTTTAGCTCTTTTAATCATATTTATTATTTTAATCATAGTCTTTGTCCTCCCCCAACTCCTTTAAAAGATCCTTTAAAAAAATAGAACTAAAATGACTAAGTTCACAACTTTACTTTAGTTTGATATCATGGGGAAATTGAAATTTTGTAGTCCCTCTTTTTTCCCCTAGTTAACTGTTCTCCCTTATAGAGCCTTTGCATGCATTTCTCAACTCCTGTGCCTCGGACTGAGAGGACACAGAATGCTGATTAGAATAATAGTGACTCATCAAATAGTGAGGCAAAATAGTGACTCATCAAAACACTGAGATGGCAGGCAGAGACTTGCTTTCCTGCTTTTATATGGACACCAGTTGTAATTCATAAGCGCCAGAACCCAAGCGTAGTGTGCTCCCTCAGGAAAAACTTTACTAGTACATTGAGTTGCCTGATGAACTTCCTGTGAAAAGATCACACATCTTAGATATTAGCTGTAAAACCATAAAAAACTAAGAATCCAAAACAGCAACAAAGGACAAATGGTGTGCTTCAAATTCCCCTCTGTATTCAGACAAATATTATTCCAGTGGTATAAGCCACCACTGGAAACAGCTGTTGCTGGCCCACCATACGGATGTTGACCCCACTTTTGCCTCTAGAATGCCATGCATGGTACCTTTCTCTTACCATGCAAAGGTAGCTCTTGATTCAAAACTCCCAGGACTAAGCAGGATGATTTGATTGGTCTAAGAAAGGTTACTCAACTGAAAACTGTGTGAGTGGGGCACGTGCTGTGCATGATGTGTTGGGGACGGGAGCATGCCATAGCTTGTGTGCACAGGTCAGAGGAGAACTTTGCGGAATCAGTTCTCTTTCCATCGTTATGGGAGATCCAGGTAACCGTGCTTGGACATGGAAACCTCTTTTACCCACTGAGCACTGTTGCTGGCTACTGGCAACTTACAAGAAAAAATATCTATATGCACCTTTATATAATTAATATAATTTCATATGCATATGTATCCTTTTTAACACAATGGTTTTTGTGTTGTTGTTTCCTTGAGGGGTATTGTTTGTTTGTTTTTTTGTTTTTGCTTTTGCTTTTGAGACAGGGTTTTTTTTTGTAGCCCTGGCTATCCCGGAGTTAGCTTTGCAGACCATCTCAAACTTATAAATATCTGCCTGTCTCTGCTTCCTGAGTGCTTGGATTAAAGGCATGAGCTACCACCACCCTACTAAGAAATTGATCTTTACTAGGAGGCTAGTTCACATTTGTCTGTCATATCCTTACCAGTATTGGCTGTTCAGCCAGGATAAGGACTGTAACCTCTAGAAGAAACCTGAACAATCTAGAAGGAACCTGAACAATCTAAAAGGAACCTGAACAAACAGGTTCAGAGGCCACACACTGTCTCTGGTCAGCAAAATCAATACAAGGATTGGAGTGGGGTATTCAAAGGTGACACTGCTTCTTCTTGAAGCATACTAATGTAAACCTTAGGCTTTCTGGTGAAGAAAAATTAGTAATACATAAATTATTTTCATTGTGTTAAAGCACACACATATGCAAAGGGTTTCAAATATCAAATGTTGGCATGACTATTTAGCTCAGAGATATCGTGATTGCTTATATAGCATGCACAGAATCCTAGGTTTGAGTTCTAATCCTACAAAGAAAATTCAACAACCAAATAGTTCAAATCTGATTGTCATTTCTTGGCTACAAATGCCTTCTTCCATGACTGCCTTTTGAGAGAGGAGATGTTAAACTCAGGGCTTTGCACATAGCTGCTGAAAAAATTATATCTTCAGCCTGGATGACCTTTTTTTTATTTTAACTTACATATATATATATATATATATATATATATATATATATATATATATATATATATATATGAGCCTATGTGAATTAATGTTCACCAATTGCATGCATGATACCCTAAAACTAGATCTGAGGTGATTTCAGGCTACCAGGTAAATACTGGGAACCAAACCTTGGCCTTCTGCAAAGCCAGTAAGTCCTCTGAAGCCCTAAGCCATCTCTTTAAATCTCTTTTAACTTATTTAAAAAGACAAATAGCACTGTAACCCTAGCTGTATTCATTTACATCCAATGTTAAAAAAAAAAAAAAAAACACAGCTGTCTCCAGGGCACAAATGGCTGTCAAGTGTTCTATCCTTTACCCCAAATTTGAATAAATAAATACTAAGAAAAATTGCCAGCCTGTTCTTGTCTTCTTCCCTCTTCTATGGATTTTCTGAGGCCTTGGGCATGTTGGCAGATTCCTAACTATTTTCTTGGCAGAACCATGGAACCTCTTTCCATTATAGTATTCTTTCTTCTTCTTCTTCTTCTTCTTCTTCTTCTTCTTCTTCTTCTTCTTCTTCTTCTTCTTCTTCTTCTTCTTCTTTTTCTTCTTCTTCTTCTCTCTCTCCCTCTCCCACTCCCTCTCCCTCTCCCTCTTCCTCTCCCTCTCCCTCTCCTTCTCCTTCTCCTTCTTTCCCCTCCTCCTCCTCCTCCTCTTCCTTCTTTTCCTCTTCCCCCTCTTTCTCCCCCCCCTCTTCTTTGCTTAATAAACTTGACTTTACCCATGAGTTTGAGTTTGAAGTGACTTCATGGTGAATAACAGTGTAAAGGTCAGAATCAAGGCATGGCGTTCAGGTGGAGATTACAGGCAGAACCTAGTCTCCAGAGAAGGCAGAGTTTCTTTTGATCAGCGGCACTGTAGTGGGAAGGAGGCAGAGCCACCACCTCCAAAGGTTTAGAATTTCTTTAGTCTCTTAGTAGTGGTGCAATGGCAGAGAAAATTGGTCAGCAGGTTTTCTTCCAGAACTGGTTTGGTGATCACAACAGACGATTAAGGGATAAAGAAGCCAACACTGCTGGTGAGAATTACACTGAGCACATAAGGAGACAAACCTAGGATGAAAGCCCTAGGCAACCTTTTAAGCTGAAAGCAACAGAAAGGAGGCAGAGCTTACAGAGGCAGGGTGTCCACACAAGGCAGGATGGACACAGGAAGGTTTATTTAGATGTCAGCTGTTAATCACTCAGATGCAGAACTGGTTGAAGTTGCCAAATGATATTACACCTGCACGCACATTGTCACAGGAACCTGTGAGAGGAATCCTCCAACACCATCACTGAGCAATACGGGAAAACATGGATACCTAGCTATTTGGTGAGTCCTACTTTGCACTTTCTAAGACCAGCAGCTGATGATCAATCAACTCTGAGAGCTGCTTTTCCCAATGCTGGGTCACTGACAGCCTTGAAACTACATACGTTACAGAAACGAGCATGTCCAAACCTTCAAACAGCTTTAAACCAAAGGTTTAGCCTCTAAGGGCATGAAGTTAACTGGAAGTCAGCCTTGCAAAATCATAAAAGAATGAATAAAAAAGTGAGAAACACGAACATAGCATTTTCTGGAAAAGGAATTTATAATCTCTATCATCCACAGTTCAGATACAATAAAGAAAGACATGACCCCAGCAGCCCCCATTTTTAAAAAAGAGTTTCCGTATTATATTATTTTTGAATGCATTGTAGGATTTATCTTTAAAGAGCATCATCAGATACTCTGTGGGGAGGGGTTCTAAATTTAGTCTTTCAGGCTTTTCCTCTTATATTTTATTGGTGAGTGAAACACTAGTAAAAGGCATAAGGAAAATACAAGCTTGCTTTGAAGCAAGTATATTTAGAAAAAGCAACTAGGAATTTAGTACCATAGTATTCAGAGTGTTGGACTTGTGTAAATAAGCAGTTTTCAGTGACACTGTATAAAAATTGATGGAGGAACATCAAATAGCTTTTAATACCATCTGTATGTCTCATAGAAAAGTGATGATGATAAATTTTTGGAAGAAAGAGAGGAAAGAGAAGGAGTGGGGAAGAAGATGAGGAAGAGAAGAATTAAGGAGGTAAGGAATGCAAGAAGGAAGGAAAGAAGAGGGAGAGAGGGAGGGGAAGGAGTTCAGTTCACCAAGGATCTATTTGGACTTCTCTCTGCAACAGTGCCTTGACACAGCATTAAGGAGCACTAGAACTTTACACCAGGCCTCAGACAGGAGTTCAATTAGCTCAATATTTTTTTCATTGCATCAACACTATTAGAAGGGATTCATTTTATGCACTGTGAGATGGTAAAAAAGATTATTATGTTGCCCTCATCAATAATGTAGACTGAGAAACTGCAGCACTTAAGTGCCTTTGACACACAGTTCACAATTTGAAGAACAAACCCTGTCTTCCTCTGGCACTCTGAAAACCCTCAGGCCTTCACCCAGAAAAAAAATTCACACAGAAGCAAAGTCAACCCCTGCAGGAAGGGCTGCAGGAAGTTTGGAAGATTATAATACAGAGGAGAGTCATCAGAGTTAGACTACCACAAAGAAGTCTTGCTATGACTTCAGCAAGACAAATATCAAGGTAGCTGCTTCCAGGGACCAGAAGACTCAGGTATGGATGTGTATGCTTTTTCTTCCTAAGTAATTATACACTCCCTCTTCACACACACACACACACACAAACACACACGGAAACATTCATTGCTTTGCTGTGCTTTCCAATATATAAAGGCAGAAGATTTGAAAGTGAACACAGAGAGAACTCTGGACATACATGTGTATACAAGCGTAAAAGAAAAAAAAACTAGATAAAAAACTATGGAGTTGGAAAATAATGTGGATTTTACAGGATGAAGTATGTTGTATGGAAGCGAGTTTTGTTCAATTTCCTTTTTTCATTAACTCAATAAGTTTTTTACTGATATTTAATGAGCATAGAGTTCTCTGTGACTATAATTACAAACATAGTTCACTCTCACACAATGATACATTCTAGAGGAGAATTCTACTTCATTAGAATTGCTGGGATCTTGGAGTCAAAGTTGGTTTCAGGGGTTGGGATAATGGTTCAATCCTCTATAGGCAAAGCAGTTGGCCATTCAAGCATCAGAACTTAATGTTAAATCTGTAAAAGCCACCTCAAAAACAAACAAAATGGCATGTGTATTATTCTATCACTGATAAAGCAGAGAGAGGAGAGTCCCTGAGTATGACTGGACAGGTACTCTAGTGAGCCTGTGAGTCTCAGGTTCAATAGGAAACCTTGTCTCAAAATACCAAGTTAAAGAAGAACTAGAAATGTCAGTTTAGAGAGCAACTGAGGATGGCTCCCAATATCTTTCTACAGCCTCCACATACATGTGCAGATATATACATCCTCCCATCACAAACACATATACACACATGTGCACACTCAAGGCATATTCATAGAGCCCCCTTCTTGAGCAAGTGAACATCAAAATAATATTGAATAGGTCGACACTATTGACTGCTGGTTTCCAAGGGACCTGTTAATGATGAAAGACAATTCTCTGTCCCATTAATGTAGTTAGAGTGGGAACTGGGTAATACAAAGTTGCATGGTGATATAAGTCACTACAGAAGCATGCCACACAAATAGTGCCGAAAGCACAATGGTAAATTCTGTGGGCAAGAACATCGAGTCGCCCATGTCGGAGATGCTGGAGCTGGTTAGGAGATGGGAAAAAACATCGGGAATTCCACACTAGGGAAGAGAACTCCTATGCACTGGACCAGAAGGAGCCTATATACAATATATACTAAAGATGTTTGCATGAAGGGGAGCAAACCTCTAGGGACTATAGGGACTATGAGGAACTATAGCACTATAGCGAAGTATTAGTATTTTACCACAAGACAAGAATATCAGTTTCCATGTTGATACAAAGCAGAAGGCACATATTCTTTCTATTCCTTCAAAATAAAATGCACGTAAAATTGATCCAAAAAGAGGACAATAGGGGAAGGTAAACTCTCATTTGCTGACTAAGAAGCAATATTATGATAGATATGGAGACAGATGAATGAATTTGCTTTTTATCAGTAATCAACAAAGTATAAGGATACTTAGACTTGATACTTAGCCATGTTCTCATTCATTTTATTTAAAAGAAGGAATGTATATAACACATATTGTCAGTCTTTATCTGTTCTTACCATCAATAGCTATTAAGTGAAACATTCAACTTAGAAGTCTCAAAAAGTCTTTCATGTAGGAAACTAAACAAACAACCTAATATGATATTGCATATCAGTCTGCTGATTGGGTTTGGTTTGGCTTTGGTTTTGTCAATCTGACACATGCTAGAGTCATCTGGGAAGAGGTAACCTCAATTGAGAAAACATTTCTATAAAATTGGCCCATCCATTGGCAAATCTGTTGACCGTTTTCTTGATTAGTGATGGATATGGAAGGGCCTAGCCCACTGTGGGCAGTGCTAGCCCTGGGCAGATGGCCCTCCATGGCTTCTGATCCACTTCCTGCCACCAAGTTTTTGTTCTACTTGACTTCCTGTCTTGGTTTTACTCAGTAGACTGTGCTCTGGGGTGTATAACCAGGTAAATCCTTTCTTCCCTGAGTTGATTTTTTTTTTGTCATGGTGTCTCAGTTACTTTTCTATTGCATGAAGAGACACACCATGACCGTGGCAACTCATAAAAGAAAAATGTGTAACAAAGGGCTTGCTTATAGTTTCAGAGGGTTGGTCTACTTTCATTATGGTGAGAAACAAGGCAGCGGGCAAGCAGGCACGGTGCTGCAGACGTAGCTGAGGGGCTTACATTTGATCCAGAAGCACAGGGCACAGATACAGAGAGACTGAAATCTCAAACCTCACTCTCAGTGATATACCTCCTCCAATACGACCATACGTTCCCTGGGGGTTTGAATATGCTTGGCCCATGAGAAGTAATGCTATTAGGAGGTGTGGCTTTATTGGAGGAAGTGTAGCCTTGTTAGAGGAAGTGTGTCACTGTAGGTGTTGGTTTCGAGGCATCTAAGTTCAAGCCCCACCCAGTAAAGTTATCTGCTGCCTGCCTTTAGATCAAGGTGTAGAACTTTAAGCTTCTCCAGCCCCACATATGCCTGGATGCTACCATGCTTCTTGCCATGATAATAATGGACTGAACCTCTGAAAGTCTAAGGAGACCCAATTAAATGTTGTCCTTTATAAGAATTGCCTTGGTCATGGTGTCTCTTAATACTTCCCCAAAATAGTTCCACCAACTTGAGACCAAATATTCAAATGCATGAGCCCATAGGGGCCATTCTCCTTCAAACCACCTTAAATGGTCTTTACCACAGCAGTAAAAATAAAACTAGAATACTGGTCTAATACAGTAACAGACTATTATTTTCCAAGTTGTTACAAGACTTTAGAATTCTGGAAATATGTCTAAGATATTTAACTATATCTTACTCTTTATGAATACTCTTCCATGCCAAATTTCTGTAGTATGATTCTATGTTCTGTGTATCTATTTCACAATTGCACCATTATGCATCCTAAAAATATTTACATTTGAGGGAGATATTCATTTCCCTTTCTTCAGAGTGATCCACTACCTTCTTTGAGTTACCTTGTTTTCTCATACAAATACCGGTCTTTCTTGAACTCAACCGAGCCATGAAATACAGAATATAATTGAGGCATTTTAAAAATTGTTAGTAAGCAGTATGTCCAACCTTCTGTGACTATAATTTCTACAGGAAACCCAGACTTAGTTTATAGAACTCTGATGAAATTGCACCCCTGCACAATAAGTGCTTATTTTCCTTCCCCTTGCCCACAGAGGGGCTGATTACCTTGCAAAGCATTGCAGCAGTGACTCAATGTTCACAGATGCATAACAAATCACATCCACTTCTTGGCCAAAATAGCAGGAGTTTTCTGATTAGAGATGGTATCAGATACACAGTGGGCGAAAGATAAAGTGTAAGGATCGTTTACAAAATGAAGGGGGGAGGATTTTTAAGAAACTGGGGCGATAGGGGCAGCGTTTTGGAGATAAGAATAGTAGGTGCAATTAGCATTTCTACTATCAGGGTATCAGGAGGGAGCAGCCAGCACAGCTCTGAAGCTCTGAAGTCAAGCAAAGAGGGTAGGGAAAGCAAAACCTGCATGCAAATTGTATGCAAATTCTGTATGCAGGTTACTTTCTGATTCAGATTCCTAGTGGTTCCCTCTACTGGTTGAACCAAGCACAAAGCCTATGGAGAGAGAGAGAGAGAGAGAGAGAGAGAGAGAGAGAGAGAGAGAGAGAGAGAGAAACCTCTTATTAATCCAAAAGAACAGAATATGGTGGAGAAGGTAAAGTTTGTCCTGGAGAAAGAAAAGGAAGGTGTCGTATGTGACATGAAAGCTTCAAGTTAGGACTTGGAATTTAGTTGATTCTGAACTTCAACTTTTCAGCCTGATAACCTGGTCTGGTCATATGCTAATCCTCCTCCAATGTTTACCCATTCATTCTTATTATTTGAAAACATTGTTCTATGACTGTAGAGAAGTGGTAAGGAAGGTAAGCAGGGTATAGATATTTATACATGTAAATCTGGAAAGCAAGTCAGCTCTAGAGAAGGGAATGTGGCTCTAGAATTATATACCATGTTCTGCTCTTTCAGACAAAATGCCAAGTATAGAACCTTGTATCAGGTCTGTAACACTAGCATGAGGAAGGCTGAGAAAGGAGCATTAAAAGTTCAAGACCAGCTAGAACTACAAACTGAGTTCAGTGCCACCCTAGACCTATGGAATAAGATTCTGCTTCCTACATCTCCCCCCCCCATGATGAAAACTCTCATCATCAACATAATCATTAACATAGCCATCAAGCACACTATTCTTAGTAACTTATCGTTGACATGGTTTTCTGAAGACTCTTGAGTTTTAACGAAAGAGTGGTTGATTTGCCTTTTTTTGTATTCATTATATTTTTTATTTACATTTCAAATGAGTTCCCCTTTTCTGGCTCCCCACTCCCCAAAAGTTCCATAAACCCTCTTCCCTCCCCCTATTCCCCCATCCACCCCTTCCCACTTCCCTGTTCTGGTATTACCCTATACTACTGCACTGAGTCTTTCCAGAACCAGGGGCCACTCCTCCATTCTTCTTAGACATCATTTAATATGTGGATTATGTCTTGGGTATTCCAAGTTTCTAGGCTAATATCCACTTATCAGTGAGTGCATACCATGATTGATCTTTTGAGACTGGGTTACCTCACTTAGTATGATGTTCTCCAGCTCCATCCATTTGTCTAAGAATTTCATGAATTCGTTGTTTCTAATGGCTGAATAGTACTCCACTGTGTAAATATACCCAGAGCTAAACAAAGAATTTTCACATGAAGAACTTCAGATGGCTGAGAAGCACCTTAAGAAATGTTCAACATCATTAATCATTAGGGAAATGCAAATCAAAACAACCCTGAGATTTCACCTCACACCAGTCAGAATGGCTAAGGTTAAAAACTCAGGAGTCAGCAGGTATTGGCGAGGATGTGGAGAAAGGGGAACACTCTTCCACTGCTGGTGGGATTTCAAGATGGTACAACCACTTTGGAAATCAGTCTGGAGGTTCCTCAGAAATCTGTGCATGACACTTCCGGAGAACTTTGGTATAACCACTCCTGGGCATATACCCAGAGGATTCCCCAGCATGTTATAAGGATACATGCTCCACGATGTTCATAGCAGCCCTATTTGTAGTAGCCAGAAGCTGGAAAGAACCCAGGTGTCCCTCAATGGAGGAATGGATACAAAAAAATGTGGTATTGATTTGCTTATAAACTTAGCTTGAGCATGTCACAAGCACAGTTAATATATTGGATTTCTCGAAGCTCTTGAAGCTTTTGTTGAATAATTAAAAAATACAACAAAAACCTTAATTAGAAAAACTTTCATTTTGTGTTTCTGTGCCTCCTCATTTACACAAGCCATAAGCTCATTTGTAACATCACTAGCTACCTGTGTGTAAGCATGTTTTTGTATTCTCCAATAGTCTAGTACACAGCCTTGCCTCTCATAGCAACTTGTGAAATTATTTTGCCAATTCAATCAGCATCTTTAGCACAAATTATTTGGCTCCAGTTGTCTCTCATTTTTTAAAGTGCCTATAATCTTAAAAATTATTTCTAAAGTATTTCAATAAAACAGCACTTTTCCTGCATTGAAAGAGTTGAATCTTTCTCCGGGATGAAATCTCAAATTGATTCTGATGAAACTCTTCAAACTCATCAACCCATGGCATCCTGAGTGTATATTCTAAATATTTCTCCAAAGGCAGGTTCCAGATGTATGACGTAAATACTGTTATCATCCCCAAGAAGCTTTTCCCTGCTCACTCTTTTCTCTGGAATCTCACGTCATGTAGAGTGAGAAGGCTGACATAATAATTTAGAAGACTATTTCATGTTTAACTATGTTTCACTTTCCATGTAGCTATTTTTTTTTGGCTGTAAAACAATAGCTCTCTATGGAATGGGTAGTATCCTAGAGCAGTGGTCCTCAACCTCCCTAATGCTGCCACCGTTTAATCCAGTTCCTTAGGTTGTGGTAATCCCCAACCATATTTCATTTCCTGTTAATAACTGTAATTTTGCTACTGTTGTGAACCATAATAAAAAATACCTGTGTTTTCTGATGGTCCTAGGTGACAACTGGGAAAAAGTCATGTGACTCCCCTAAAGTAGTCATGACCCACAGGTTGAGATCTACTGTTCTAGAGTTTTCCCTGAACTATATCCACATAAAGTTAAATCTTAAGCAAAGAAAACATTCATTATTACTTACTATGTGATATGTTGGTACCATCTCAGACTGTCTTTTCTACTTTTCTTCACACCCCCCCTCAAGAAAGTTAAAAATCAATATTTGATTGGTAAGTGCAGCAGTGCTCACTACTAGAAAGAATGCTGGATCCCTGTTCTTCAGTGTCTCTATCTTCCCAGAGAGGCAGCTTCAGCTCACATAACAATGCCTGCCAAGTGTCCTTGTTGCCTGCAGGCCTGTTGAGTAGGGTTGTAAAGCTACACCAAGACAAAGCAGGAGAACCAGCAGAATCAATTTGAAACATCTGCCAAGAGAGGCTTGCCTACGGAAAGCTAGACAGTCCTGCTTGGGTCATTCACAACGCGTGCAGGAGGCCTCAGAGCACGGCTGCAGAATCTACCTGCAGCGTCTGGTAGACAGCTTGCAGGTCCAAAGCCAGAGTCAGACATCAGAAAGATCTCTTTGGGTTTGGAAAAGGCAAGATCTTAAATTTAGGCAAATGAAAACACGAAACCATGATCTTAATTTTGATCCTTTTCAAAACGTGAGTATCAAGTACATCTGTAAACTACATAAAGAGGCAAGTTTTATCAACACGAAAATTGAAAGGCTTCTAAAAGGTAAAACAGGATTTTCTAAGTCTTTTGTTTTTTTTTCTTTCTCTCTTCTTCTTTTTTGCTGTAATGAGTTATATGTTTCAAAAAGCCCTTCAATGGTTAAAAGACCAATAGAGAATCTGGAGAGACGGCTTAGTGTTTAAGAGCACTGACTGCTCTTACAGAGGTCCTGAGTTCAATTCCCAGCAACAACATGGTGGCTCACAATTATCTGTAATAAGATCAGATGTTCTTTTCTAGTGTTTCTGAAGACAGCTACAGTTTACTCATATACATAAAATAAATAATTGTTTTTAAAATACGATGATGTTGAAAAAAGAACACTAGAAGTGACTAATTCTTTTCGACTAGAACTCTTCACATTGTAATTTCAAAATTATAAGATACATTGGAATACTAACTTGACATTTTACACATATACAATGAATTTTTATAATCTTAAAATTGGAGAATATTTTCTTGACACAACTGTATCCTTTTAACCACACATGCTCTACAGGTGATAGCAGCATTGGACTTGAAATCAACTAAGCAAGTTTATTTAGTATAACACTGTCAAAATAATACATCTTTTATTTTCTTCTGAATTGATGAGAACATCAACTCAGTAATCTTAACAAATCCGTTCAATTTAGATAAAGATAAATCACTGCCAATGTGAGCTCAGTTTCCATACTGAACATGTTCTCACATGACAGAAATGAGGCTGACTCTTTGGTCTACTTGCAAGTATTTTTTTTCTGGGCCTTTCAGTTCTTATTAGGGTAATAAGAAAGGCTTCCTTAAGAAAGGAAGTCTGTGGCTCTCAGACACAAGAGAAGCCCTGGAGAAACAGAAAGTGATCTTAAGTAGCACTCACTTGTTTTGTTTCTTATGAAAGCATCGACTCTGGTGGTCTATGGCATGTACAAAGAAATAGATTTATTTCTCAAATCCCAGCAGATACCTTTCTCTGCTAATAGTCTCCATTGGTAGTCAGAAGTTGTCTTTGGTAGCTAGGTTACACATTCCTTCACAAGATCAGAATATGTCTACATCACAGATGATATTTTCTCATTTATTGTGTAAAGCAGACTCCCCAATGAAACATTTCATTTACCTCAATCTGATAGTCAATGTTGGGAGATCAAATGTGAAGGAGTGAATAGTGAGGACAGGATGTGTTTTGTTGCAAGTGTGATCTTTGTATTGATGTTTTATTTAAGCATGTGATGGCTACCCTCTTAGTAGCACCACTGGTAGATGATAAACAAGAAGTCAAATGAAAATAACTACTAATAGATGCTTTGTTTTAATGGAGATCTAAATCTTTGAATTTGATTGTTTTTCTATTCATTATCTGTCTAAAATGTTTACCAATAGGCATTGCTTTTGGAATAATAAACTAGCAAAAAGTAATTCATTAAAGACAAGATTCTCCAACATGTGATAAGGACACATGTTCCCTATGCTCATAGCAGCCATATTTATCATAGTGAGAAGCTGGAAAGAACCCAGATGCCCCTCAACAGAGGAATGGATACAGAAAATGTGGTATATTTACACAGTGGAGTGCTAGTCAGCTATTTAAAACAATGACTTAATGAAATTCGCAGGCAAATGGATGAAACTTGAAAATATCATCCTGAGTGAGGTAACCCAATAACAAAAGAACGCATGTGGTACGCACTCGTTGATAAGTCCAGAAGCTTGGGATACCCAAAATACAACTCACAGACCCCATGAAGCTCAGGAAAAAGGAAGACCTTCTGTGTAGATGCTTCAGTGCTTCTTAGAAGGGGGTACAAATTACTCACAGAAGGAAATATGGGGGATAAAGTGTGGAACAGAGACAGAAAGCAAGGCCATCAAGAGACTGCCCCACCTGGGATCCATCCCATATACAGTTGCCAAACCCGGCCATTATTGTGAATGCTAGGAAGTGCTTCCTGACAAGAGCTTGAAATGGCTGTCTCCTGAGAGCCTCTATCAGAGCCTGACATGTTCAAAGGTGATTGCTCATAGCCAACCATTGGACTCAGTGTGGGGTCCCTGATGTGGGAGTTGGAGAAGGAACTGAAGGAGCTGAGGGAGTTTGGAGCCCCATGAAGGGAGCAACAGTGTGAACTGGCCAAGCCCCCCAGGAGCTCCCAGGGACTGGACCACCAACCAAAGAGTGCACATGGAGAGACCCATAGCTCCAGCCGCATATGTGGCAGAGCATGGCCTGGTTGGACATAAGTGAGAGGAGCAGCCCTTGGGCCTGAGAGGTTTCCAATGTCACAGTGAAGGGGAATACCAGGGCAGGAAAGCCGGAGTGGGTGGGTGGGCAGGTGGGTAGGTGGTGGAGAAGCAGGGGAGGAGGAGGGGATAGCAGGTTCTGGAGGGGAGACCTGGAAAGGGGATGGCATCGGAGAAAACTTTAGATATGCAAACATTGTATTCTCCAGGCAGCGAATACACAGAGAATACTCAGGAGAGTTTCAAAAAGGAAATAACTCTGAGAATAATGAGGATGAAGATCTTCTAAGAACAATGTTCAGACAACCCTGAACTGTCCGCATTGCCCACTGAAAAGGCACCTCCATCACCCTTTAGAATTTGGGGGACATGTGTTCCCCACAGATATCTTATTTCGGGGCTTGTCAAGCACCTTAAAGAGACGATCATAGACCCGGGCACATTCTGCTATGTACTTTCTGATCTTTTAACAGTTTGACGATTACTTCTTGCTGTTGTTTTTTAGTTTCTGTTATTAACTACTGGTTTCCCAAATGGAATTTCTGTCACCGCTCTTCCATCCTTGCCTCTTCGATCCCCAGCCCAGTGTAAAGTCAAATCTGTTTATTTCACTTAGACCATTATCAACATCTAGAACTTTCTATATTAGAGCCATGTAAAACTCTGTTGCCCCCTGACGCCTATAACATGCATGACTTCCGAACCAGCTTCACGGACATGATTATCTCCCAAAGGACACACCCCTTAGTCCGTTGCACTAGGGATTAGGGTTTCAACATGAGAATTTGAGAAAACGGGCATATTTAGCTGATAGCATGAGGCTTCTCTGCTTTTTGGTGAGAGAAGAACTAAGATGAGGCTGTTGTTACTAAGGTGATCTGAAGAGTCCCCATGAGAATAGATGAAGGTAATGGGGTGATTTATAAGAACTTCACTAACCCAAGACAGCCGTTCTTGTCTGGGTAGCTCCTACTCCCACTTTGTGCATCCCCATCTTGGCTTCTGAGCTCCCATATACAATTGCTCAAAGCATGTCCTAGACAGAAAACCATACGCCTTTCCAGAACAAGAAATAAATAGCAAAATACACATGGTAGTCTAAATCTAGATTGTAAATACAAACAGATTTCTCTGCAGGAAACAGAATCTATGGAGAAAGTTTATAGCAATAAGAAGGCAAAGCAGTCTGGCTCTTCACAGCTACAGCCTGAACATTTGAATCTTGACTTTCAGGACATAAAATATGATAAAATAGCTTTCAAGAACAAATGGAAAATATTTTCCAATTACTTACATGTAGGTATACAAAGTCAATTATATTTTATATAACACACACACACACACATCTTATTGATTCTGGTTCTGTTTCTATGGAGAATTCTAACTAACACACTCCTCATAGGAAAAAAAAACTAAAATAAAATCTACTGTCATTTTTAAGGAACATTTTCTACACTTTTCTTACAACTTGAGTAAAAATAATTTCTGAGCAAATTGTTTCTGTGTTCAGACCAAAGCAAGGTCATTTTTTCCCATACTGGGTTAAAGAGCTGGCAGAAAAATTAACATATCAATAGGGATTTATGTTTTAAAGCCACAGATTGAAAAATGAAGACTTATTTATTAAAAGGTTTGGCAATAAAGATAAAGAAGGGGCAAGAAAAGTCTTTATAGAACTGTTGTGAGTAGTGTAAGTCACCCACTTAAGGTTTCACACAAAGAGAAATGAGCTGTGTTCTCATACCGATCCTGCAACAAAACTTTAATATATAAAAAAAGAGCAGCAATGCTAAACCAATACCATTGTGGGTGATATTTGACAAATGTGTGTTTCATAGCAATTTCACATTGTAAAAATGAGTCTGAAATGCAGACAAAATGGAATTAATAGCCCAGTGTGAAATGTGACATCTTGTTAAAAGGTTGATGACCATACACAAGTTTGACTGTAACTCTGAATAGGCCTCTCTTCTATAGAAAACACTCATAGTTCATTTATTAACCATGATTGCCTAATAGCACTGGCTTCTTTTCTTGCTTTTGTTTCTTGATATCATTAATATCTTGTTACCAAACATTATATATGGTAGAAACTACTTAGGAATTTCATGTGGGAGCAATTCTATAATGTCAAGTGTATCTACAAAACATTTATGAGCCCACACTTTCTCAAAGGTACCTAGGTAATAAACTAAGTAATCTTACTCGACTGGTTTAAATTACTGCTCTGTAGTTCACAGTCCTTAGGAGACTAGTGTTTTGTTTGTTTGTTTGGGTCTGTGAAAATATATCACAGGATGATAGTAAAAACTGGGTATTATGCAATGGTAGACGGGGTTATGTCTGGTATGTGCTATGAGCTTGGGAAATGTTGCCTATGGTTATAATGGCCTGCTCACCAAAGGGCTCCATCAGTGAGCATGACTGAAGGGCTCTGTAGCTGGTTTAACATTGGAGACATCAGCCTTTCCTAGACATTAAGTCTACATGTAACTACATGAATGCCCATTCTGTGCTAAGTGACAGACAAGTGTTTGCTCTGTCTGGTTAGGAAAATCAGTCCTCTCCAATTTAACTTTCACTTTTCTCCTATATTCCAACAACTACTGACTTCCTTCTAAGTATCAAAAATTCTTTGGTTTTCCCTTCTGTTATCATTTATAGCATGGTCCTAAGACACTCAATTGAAACTCCTACATCTTCAGTATTTTTGTCAAGTCTGTTCTGTCTTTGCACCCACATAGACGCTGCTGCCTCTTCCATGAAGCCCCCCAACCCTTCACTTCTAAGCTCCATTCTCCTTTAAGTCCTTGTAAGATGATTTTGTCTCAATTTGTATGATACCCTTCTTTGTTAAGACTTATTGTCATGGATCAAAAGGTTTTTGGAGACAGGGATTTTGTTTTATACATCTTTCGTTCTTCTCTATTATGTCATGATAATGTGTCCAAAGTGCTCAAATTCTGGTTGAACTGGGTGCCAAACTCCAGTAGTAAGACAATGTCATCATATATTCTGTACCAGTACTGATATTGATGGCATCACCCTCTCGGGATTTGATGCTTCAACTTTATTTGACATTCAGCTGGATAGTTCTCATCCACATCGACAGGCTGTAGATTTTAGAATGTGGTAACAGGCACGTATGTTACCAGTGTGTAGAGCTTGTTTGGTGAATCCTTGCCGTCATTGTGTTTTCTGGATAAACTTATTCAGGTACGATATGGAGCATTCCTTATTCCTTTGGCTTTATTGAGCCTGGGATCAATGTGCACATCTGGGTTCCTCCTCTTCTTCATGGCAAATTTCCAGATTTCTTTGAGTGCTCGAGGGGCACACTTCTTGAATCCCACTCCATGGATGTGCTTGTGAGTTTTGATGGTGTATCCTTGGGTCACCACCCCCTTGATATCAGATTGGCCCTTCCTTTCACCAACCTTCTTTGCCATTTTGCTGGACCCAAGTTGGAAAGACCACATTGATAGTTCCCAGTGCTCAGTAAGAATAAAAACTCTCTCTAAGCAGGGCTTCTCCTTACCGAGAGGGCTAGTAACTGTTCTTGAAATATTTTATTTAGTTCCTGATGGTTTTTATATTTTTCTCCTTTACAAAATTAATTTATATTAAATCATATGTTTTTAAACCCAAATCTTTCCAGTGTCATCTCTATACTTGGACTATGTCAAATCACATTTTGTTCCTATTTTCTTTACATTTGATATCTGCCCATTGCTACTGTCATAGAGTAAAATTAATTGATTTTTATCACTGGGAGGATTAAGTATGAGTGACAAGGGAAAGAACTTGAATACTACACCTTCACACGTGAGGCAGCTTCAGCTAGAGTGCTCACTGTAATTAGCATCCTCGATAGTTGAAAATTGGATTCTAGTAGGTCCAAAATTTTATGCAGCCGGAGTCATCTAGCGCACAGTCTATTATCCTTCAAGTCTAACCAAACCATTAGTGACCATATATTCATAGTGGTTCCTCCAATTTTTCTATGGATAAGCAAAATGTATCCATTTCAAAGGATATATGAATAAAAAGATGATTGCTGAGAATTTTCCTCTTTTGTTCTTTCCCAGCTCCTCATTTCTTCTTAATTATTTGGAAGTCCATCTCACCTTGGGATAAGGATCTTTTCAGTAAATTCACTAACATGAGCTAAACTCTAGCATAAAAAGAAATAAGAATGAGCTTTGTGAGAAGCACTTAAAGGAAAACAGTCTACACACAAAGAATTTACTAGGTTGCTTTATTTTCACTAGGCATATTTTTTATAATTACCATCTGTCTTAGTCACAGTTCTATCGTTGTAAAGAGACACCATGATGGCAACCACATGTATAAAAGAAAACATTTGATTGGGGCTGGTTTACAGTTCAGAGGTTTAATCCATTGTAATCATGTCAGAAAGCATGGAGGCATGCAGGCAAACATGATGCTACAGGAGCTGAGAGTTCTATATCTGGATCCACAGTAGGCAGGAAGAGAGAGACAGTGGGCTTGACTTGGACTTTTGAAACCCCGCAGCCCACCCCCACTGAGTCATCTAGCTCATACTTTATTATTTCTTCAAGTCCAAACAAAACATCAATGACCATATTTCCTCCAACAAAGCCACACCTCCTAATCCTTCTCAAAAAGCACTTCCCGGTGACTAAGCATTCAATATGTGAGCCTACACTTATTCAAACCATCTACTTGTAATGACTTCCATTTTCCCAAACCTAGCCAACTAAGTAAAAATAATAAACTAAGTGAAGGAAAAGATAAGTACATAGGGAAACACTTAAGTATACCCTTGGAGGTAGATATAAGAAAAAAGTCATGAGTATTATTCACTTGATCTATAAAAATCATCAGGCTGTGAAAGAATGTTCTAGAGCAATGGTTCTCAGCCTGTAGATTGCAACCCCTTGAGTGCTGAAGGACCCTTTCACAGAGGTCACCAAGGACCATTAGAAAACACAGGTATTTACATTATGATTCATAACCGTAGCAAAATTATAGTTCTGAAGTAGCAATGAAAATAATTTTATGGTTGGGTGTCACCACAACCTGAGGGTCGTGGCATCTGGCTGCCACCATAGCTCTATAGGCTGTTCCACATGTTACCTGGAGAAAGCTCAGAAAAGAGAGGTAAACCCGAAAAATGGATTCAGAGGACAGTAAACACTCTTCTTTGAAATACTCCTTTCCATAAACACATCTTTGCTTCTGAGACTGATGTGATACACTTCCACAGAGCTATGTATGCTATTTCAAGTGTCAAGTAAATCTTTAATTCAACAAGGAAATTATAGGACTACGACGCTGTCTAATTTATCCAAAATTCCTCATGTTAGTTCTGTTATTTTGTATGTACATTTCTTTTTTATGCATTGGGGTATGAAATCCTTAATAGTAGAAACCAAGTTTGTAATTAGGAAATATATCTGAGGTTGAGGTCTGCATTTTCAGGTACTGATTGACTTCTTTGACATTTATAATTATCCAGGCAACAAAATTACAAACACATAGGCACACACATGCACACACACACACACACACACACACACACACACACATACACACACACTTCCCAAATGGTAGTGCTCCACACAACGATTACTTCTTATAAGGTGTGATTTAAGACACTGAGTAGAGAATTCAGTGGGAGAGATGGTCATAAGTATGAGCCCACGTCATGACATTTAAAACATAGATGTCAGTTAGTCCATATATGGGGGAGTCAACACTTTAATTAATAAACACTGAAGTGAATGGAAGCAACAGCTGTAGCTTTTCATGATTTAACTTCGAGAATGATTTTAAACCTTAAGACATAGAAAGAGATGTAATTCTCAGTTCAATCCATTTCTTTACTGTAGGATTATTTATTCAATAAATATTTATTGAACACTTGTACATGTGCCAGTGATTCAAAACAATTAGATGAGTTCTGCCTATAAGCTGCTTAAGTCCAAGGGCGAGTATGTGTTACTGCTGGGTAACTCTGAAAAGAATGTTCAGAAGACCTTTGAAATTGTTTTAATAAAAGACTGTCAAATAAAAGAGCAAAGTAAGTCAAGCCTTTAGGAACAAATGCCTTATCTGGAAAAGTGAGTATGATTTGCCCAGAAGCTATATATAAATTCCATCTTCAGAAAGGTCTGCCAATAACCAAGCACCATGCAAATTCAGGATGTCCGTGGCCTTAAATTTTGAAGCAGGCAAAATAGCACTTTGTGTGCAGTGTGCTTGCTTCGGAAGTTGATAAAAATCACCAGCTTTCTGCCCGTGAATGTTGGTCGGTGATGATCTGTCTCTCTGATGCTGACAGGAGCCATCTAAACATAGGCCTCATTTCCTCTAAACATGAATTAATATTCAATTCAGGATTCTCAAAGCTCTTCATCACCATCACTCAACGACTTATCAGACATTACTTTTCATCTGTCTTTCTGAGCACACTGTCTGATCTACACCTTCTGGAATTAATATGTTCATAATGCTGATGTTAGTATTTGTATACAGGCGTTTTATATTGTGAGGCGTGAAATATGACTTTCGATTTTTAAATCTAGTTAGCCGTATATCTGAATGGCCAGTCCCCTCCCTCAAATGCCATTAATTCCCTCCCTTGGATCTTTAAATAAGCAACTTTGAAAGTGTCACTGGGTAGCATTTCTTTTGCACACACATACATTTTCATTTTTACTGGAGTCATGAGAACTGCACCTGAATTTTGTTACTTTATGCTGTGTTTTATAGAAAAGATAAGAAGAGAAGGAATATGTTTGGTGCGTTTGTATAGTCAGGTGTAGGGGAAGGGGGCATCTCCTCAGGCCCGTGCTGAGATATCCCTTCCTCCTGTGGAACCAGCCACACCAAGGTGTAGTATAGAATACAGTTTATTCAGGTCATGGGGAGAGGAACTGAGAGGATAGTAGAGACAGACAGAGACAGAGAGAGAGAGAGAGAGAGAGAGAGAGAGAGAGAGAGAGACAGAGACAGAGAGACAGAGAGACAGAGAGACAGAAACAGAGAGACAGAGACATAGAGGGGAAGAAAGAGAGAGAGTAGAGGAGTAGTAGAGCGAGTCCAGCCATGAGCACCTGAAGAGAGAGGGAGAAGCGGGAGAGGGCAAGAGAGAGAGTAGGAGCAGCCCCTTTTACAGTGAGACAGGCATACCTGGCTGTTGCCAGTTAACTATAGGGTGGAGCCTAGACAAATTGCCAACACTTTAAGCTTCCTTCCAATGTTTAGTAATATTTACAAATAAAATTCCAAGGACTGCCTCACTGGTAATTCTCTGAAACATTTAAAGAAGAATTAACACTATATCAGACTCTTTTACAAAGAAAGGAAAGGTTGCCTCCTAAGTCCGTGTATGCAGTCAGAATTAGGCAGATGTCAAAGCTTTGCAAATGTATCACACACAAGAAAGAAAACTACAGAGGAGTGTTCCCATGACTGAAGATGGCAGGGATCCACAACAAAGTAATATATGAAATCACTAATATATTAGTAATAGATTTATTCCATCGTGCCCTAATGGGAATTATCCCAGGAATACAGAGGTGGTTTGATGTGCAACAATAGTTTGATCTACTATATCACATTGATGTAACTAAGGGACATACAGGTTTGTCTCAACCGGTGGAAAAAAACAGCACTTGAAAAAAAGCAAAGTTTTCTCATGACTAAAAAGACAGAATGAGGGAGGAAACAGCAGGGAAGTCTCCTGCTGTTTGACACAAAGGCATGTATAAAAACCCAACAGCCAGCACCACAGTCAATGGTGAAAAACTAAAACCTTTGCTCCCAGAAGGACAGCAGCAGGAGAAGGTGCTGCCCTCCACACTCCAGTTCAGCACTGCATTGCAAGCTCTGAACAGGGCAAGCAGATGAGGTAAGGAACTACCAGGCGTGCAAATCACAAAGGACAAGTACAAACCATCACCGTTTGCATATGTCATGAATGTGAATATGTCAAAAGCATTAAAGAGTCCCCCCCAAAAAGGGCTGTGAGCTATAACAGCAAGTTCAGAAAGCCTGCAGTGCTCAAGAACAAAAGAAAAGCCCATTGTATGGAAATAAAAGAGCAGTTAATGAACAAAACTAAAATCAAGTAGGTAAGTAAGGTCATTTGCAAAAGCATTAAAAATGGTAAAATAGTAAGAGGTAAATTTAAACAAGCAGGAATCCATTCCACTTTAAAACACAGGAAATTAGCAAAAGAAATTAAAGGCAGAAAGAAATGGAGATGTAATACGTGTTCATAGTTTAGAGGATATAACATCAAAATGGTGATGATTTTTAAGAGATCTATACATTCAACACAATCCCGGTTAAATTCCTAATGGTCTTTTGGGCAGAGATAGAAAAGCTGATTGTGATGTTTCTAGGGACCCTGAATAATCAAAGCAATGTTATAAAAACAAGGCAACATGATTGGACTCATATTCTCTGATTGCAAAATATACAGATTTGTAGTACTCAGCCTATTACGGTCCAGGCACAAAGATGGGAACATAGAACAATAGACTAAAATAAAGAGCCAACAAATAAACCCTTGCATGTACATTGAAGTGGCTCTGACAAGGGCATTGAAGCTCTTCATTGGGAAGGAGTAATTCTTCAAAAATGATACTAAAATAACAAGACACACATCTACAGCGTAACAACATTAAAGCTTTACTTTATAACACTAAGTCATTGAGGGTCAGAGGCCTCAACATAAAAGTTAAAAATCTAAAACTACTTTAAAGAGAACACAGGTATAAATATTGATGAGCTTACATTCAACCATAGAGTTTAAAGAATGGCATCAAAGATACAGGTAACAAGACAAGGAGAAGAAAAGAAAAATAAATGCAGGGGTAAGAGAAAAAGCTCCTGAAAATTATGTATTTGATGAGGTCTAATATCCACTACAGATATGATTTTTCAAGAAAATTTACAACTCAACAACAAAAAGACAATCCAACTTAAGGAAAAGAACCAGGGTGGACTTTTTTACCCCCAAAAATACAAATGGGGGGGGGGGAAACAGAAGAAAAAAATCCCAAATCATTTGTTAGTGGGAAAATATAAATAAAAAAAGCCCAGTTACATACCATGTCTTGCCTACAGCATAGCTGTATCAACAAATAAGACCTGCTGTCACCTGTTAGGGGCTGAGGAAGAGAGACCATGTTCTGGGAATTCCAGGCCACTCCGATCTTTATAGGAAGATTCTATATCAAAAAGCAAACAAAAATGTCTTAACCTTGAAACAACAAATACTGGAGAAGCTGTTGAAAAAATGGAAAGTTATATGTTGTTTTTATGTTGTTTATACCAAGTGGTATAGCCAGAAAATTTTGGGTTTATCCCAAAATTTCAATATATAATTACTCTGTTATCTGTAATCTCATCCCCATGTTATACCCACCCCACCACCCAAAAAAGAATTAGACACAAATGTTCATAGTTGCATTATAAAAATAAGAATCACCAAAATCTGGGGAGATATGCCTATACTGCACAAGTGGAACAACAGGATGTGTAATATCTAGACAAAGGAATATATAGAGAACACAATGAAGCCCTAGTATATGCAACATGGATGATTCTTGAAAACTTTATATTGAGTAGAAGTACCCAGACAGAAAAGATAATAAGTTACATGTCTCCACCCACGTGAGATGTCTGAAGCAAACAACTCATAGTCAGAGAAAGGCATAATAGGAGCACCACAGAGTAGAGGCGGTCCGGCAGAGGAGGACCATTTTCATGGGTCTCCTTTGAGCTGATGGAACTGTGCAGGAACTGGACGTGACTGCTGTCTAGCACAACCAAGGCATCAAACACCACTAATATATTGGATATTCAAACAGCGCATTTTACTTACGCATGGATGGCAACAGCCTATCGGCTTGGCTCTTTGGGGAGGTGGAGGCAGAGGATGTCAGGGTTAAAGTCAGCATGGGCTATAGCATGAGTTCCAGGCAGGCTGTGTGAGCAGCCCGGAGAGACTGTCTCATACCTGCGCTCTGAGTGGTTCTTCGTGCTCTGTTTTGTTTAATGGCCTTTTTGAAATTAAGTTAGATTCAATTATATGATCACAAAGTTTACATTTCTAAAGCTCTCTGGCAGCAGGGACAGTGGAGAGAAAGAACATGCTCTCACTGGTTTGCTTACTGTTCGTTTTCTTCTTTTTATTGAACTGTTGAGATGCAAGAAGTAATGGTACCCATTACTTCTTGACTCCCTTTACCTTACACTGGAAATAGGAAAAGTATTATTAAAAGCATCTTCGGTTGATAACTTTATTTTTTTCTGTTTTGGAAATGACTTCAACAGGAATTGTTTGCCTCGGTGGAAAAGAACTTTGGTTTGTTAAGGTTTTGTTCAGAAAATCCATTAGCATAGGTTTTAGTGTGTCTCATGAACTGGCCAGGATTCTTGCCCAAACTATGGGAATGTGTATGTATGATCACTTCTTATACACAGTTTTCTGAAAGGAAAATTACTAGCTTTGATATGCACCTTTAAAATCACACTCGTCCTGAAGCTTCAGAAACCACTTAGGCAAAGCTTGAAGCAGATTTTAGGCCAAAGGGGCATTTATTCACACACACACACACACACACACACACACACACCACTTCCCAATTCTTCAGAGAGTCTTTGAAACACTAAACTTGACAGTTCTTGAAGTGGTGCCTTGTTTCAACATAAGACTGTGAGAACACCCAGACCTCTCCAGTTTCCTTTCAAAAGACAGAATGCAGGAGAACTTTTTTTTTCCTGTTTAAATAAATGCTATAGTTTTAGTGCCAACTTTTCTCTTAAAAGTACTATTAATGACTCCTGAAACCGTATTAGGTATTTTAAATCAGTTACCTATGCTGTCAGAGATGCTCTAAATTCTCAGGCAGCCCATGGCAGTTCCCTCTTCTCTGGTAAGCTTGGGACCTGGAACCACACAGCTCACACTTAACTTCAGAACACTGCTTTCCCATTGCCTAGGTCATTAGGTTCTAATAGGATTTCCTTAAAATGGGATGGGAGTGTGGAGTTTTTCAACCTCATTTCATGAAGCTGATGATGAATTCATTCTACATTAGCTCAGTGTTTTCCCAGCTCCCGGTCCAACACTTAATGCTACACGGCACACTAAGCTACAATTAGAATTATCAGCAGGCGTCCCTCTCGGCCTGCACAGATGAGTCCTCTGCTTTGTGTAGTACCACATGATTGTAATACCAGCACTCAGGACATTGGGGCAGAGGGATCATGAGTTCTAGGCCAGTCTACACAACGCAGCAAAATCTTTTTGCTCTTTTGTTGTTGCTGCTGCTTCTGCTGCTGTTGTTGTCTGTTGTTTTCAAAAAGGTCAGACCCTGAAACAGAGGGAGAAAAGGAAGCAGGGGTGGAAAGGGTCTTAGACAGTGTTCTATTGCTGCAAAGAGATGCCATGATCAGAGTATTTAATTGAGGTTGGTTTACATTTTCAGAGATGCGGTCCACTCTCATCACGGCAGAGAGCATGGTGGTATTTAGGCAGACATGATGGTGCTGGAGAAGTAAGGAGTTCAACATAAGGATCTGCATGCAGAGGAAATAGAAAGAAAGAGAGAGAGAGAGATCAGGCTTGGCTTGAGATTTTGAGACCCCCAAAGCCCATCCCCAGTGATGTGCTTCCTACAACAAGGCCACACCTACTCCAACAACTCCACATCTCCCAATGTCTCTTAAGCGCTCCCATTCCCTAATAGCCAAGCATTCAAGTATGTGAACCTACAGGGGCCATTCCTTTCCAAACTACTACCATAGACAGGCGCTGAGATCTAAATAGGCACAAATAGTTCTGGAAATACATAATGTAAAAGTAACATTAATTTGACTTGTACACTATGATCCAAATATCAACTATGATGAAACTCAAAAGTGCTATGTATGCAGAATGGGGTTCAGAGAACTAGCATTCACCTGTACACACACACCCCAAAACACTTCTGTGATTTCACATCAGTAGACATGTTTTCTGGTTTTCTCAGCTTTCATTTTCAACATTCTAAACATCAAAATCTCATAAAGCTAATTTCAAAAATTTTTAAATTTTATTTTAAATGATGTTTCTGGGAATTTTACTTCTTCAATGGTTGAAAAGTAAGATTGACAAATTGGAATTATAGTAATGGCTAATTCACTTATTTTGAGCTTACTGACATGTGATCCACACTGTATTAGGTGCTCTAAGGAACAGAAATGAAACTGAAATTGTGTTCTCTTCCATAGAAGTACAAAGCATCACCCTTTAGAGCATTGCTCTCAACCTTCCTAATGCTACAACCCTTTAAAACAGTTTCTCATATTGTGGCAACCCAAAACCAAAATTATTTTTGTGCTACTTAATAACTGTAATTGCTACCATTAGAAATCATAATGTGGATATGTGGTATTCAGGATGGTCTTAGGCGCCCTCTGAGAAAGGGTCCTTTGACGCCCCCCCAAGGGGTTGTGACCCACAAGTTAAGAAATCCTGCTTTAATCCCTCTTTAGTTAAGAGTCCATGCTGATGCTGTCAAATGAGATTTACAACAAGGAAAGAAAGAGGAGTCTCATAGTTGCCAAATACAAGTTTCACATAGCTGTTTTACAGCCAGGTGATCATTTGAGACCTGTGGTGGTTAAAATATGCTTGGCCCATGGGAAGTGACATTATTAGGAGGTGTGGCCTGTTGGAGTAGGTGTGGCCTTGTTTGAGGAAGTGCATCATTGTGAGGGTGAACTTTGAAGTCCTGTGCTCAAGCTCTGCCCAGTGTGGAAGTCAGCCTCCTCCTGGCTGCCTACAGAAGGCAATCTCCTTCTGTCTGCCTTCAGATCAAGATATAGAACTTTCAGCTCTTTCTCCAGTACCACGTTTGCCTGCGTGCTGCCATGCTTCCCACAAGGACAATAACGGACTGAACATCAGACACTGTAAGCAGAACCCAGTTAAATGTTTTCCTTTGTAAGAGTTGCCATGATCAAGGTGTCTCCTTACAGCAATAAAACCCAAACTAAGACAAGACTAAATGTTTAAGATTCTCCTTCCAAAGAAATGAAACATAACTTAAAATATAGGAAAATTTGCTAACATAATCAGTAAAAATAATATACAATCCTTTTTCCCCAAGTTAATCTTGGCTCTTTTTCTTTTTTCTTTTCTTTTTTCTTTTTTCTTTTTTCTTTTCTTTTCTTTTTTTTTTTTTTTTTTTTTTTTTTTTTTTTTTTTTTTTTTTTTTTTTACAAAATTTCACTGTGTAACCCTGTATAATTTTGAACTCCCTATGGAGGTCTATCTGGCCTTGAACTGACAGAAACCTGCCTGATTCCCTGTGACGGTATTAAAGACCTAGTCTATCATCATGCCTGACTGAGGATCAACCATCTACAGTATCTACTTACCCCTCCCCCATTGTCAAGCCATTAAGTTTCCCTAGTAGAAGGAAACTTTCATCGTGCACACTACTTAAAATATCCCACCTTGAATATTATAAACTAGCCATCTTTCAATGCCAAGTAAATACCATACCATCAGTCAACCCTAGTGGTGAACTCATGTATGAAAAGGCACTGAGACATGCTGCATTTATAAAATGAACAACCATCTATCATTTATCTTTAACAAACATAGCAATGTACAGCAAATCGAGGGATATAAGGAGAGGAGAAAGAGAAAGAATGCAAAAATAAGCAATATTAAAATCAATATGGACCCACAGAAGAAGAAACTGGCACCCATAAAATAAGGAACAGCAGTCACATTGTTCTTTAAATGATTAAAAGCTGCTTTTACTAGACATTATTAAAAGTAAAATAATACAGAATATGCAAAAACATAGTCTCCATCTAAGTTATACACTTAGTGACCCAAAGTATCTATAAGGGACATTTCATGCTGATACGTATTACAGGGATTTAACTAAATTAAATTATTTTTTAGATTAATCAAAAATATATATGATCTACATGTTTTAATATAATTTAGTTATTCAATTTAATTAACTAAAAACAATACAGTTTCATGATTTCTATGATGAAATACTACTAGAATTATGAGTTTTTCTAGTCTCAAGTACTATATTAATTACTCTTCTGATCCTATGATAAAATATGAAGATCAAGGCAACTTATAGAAGAAATAGTTTATCTTGGCTAACAGTTCTAGGGGAATAGGAGTCTCTTATGGTGAAGTGACACAGCCACAGAGAAGTATGACAGCTGCAATAGAAAGCTGAGATGCCACATCCTCAACCTCAAGCAACACACAGAGAAAGAAGAGGAAGTGGGACGTAGCATCGAACTCTCAAAGACCACCCCCAATGACGTACTTCCTGGAGCAAGGCTGCCCCTCCCCATATCTTCTCCAAACAGCGCCATCACCTGGAGACCAAATGTTCAATGCCTGAGCCCATGGAGGCATCTAACATTCAAACCACCACAGAAACATTTTCTGAACTCTGGTAAATCCCAACAACACATGTTGCTACACAAAACAAGCTTCAGAGCACAACCATTATAGATAAGTAAACCTTGGGTGACTGAGTACATATTCTAAATAATATAAGAATTTAAATTGTGTGCAATCCACTTTTATTAATGAGTTAGATATAAAAATTTTCATTTATATTTGGAGACCAGCAGTATAGCATAGTATTGCCAACAATGTAATTTGCAAATATGTTTGTTTTTAAGCAATGGTATTTCAAACTCATAGAAAGATCAAAATACTTAGAACACAGTTCACATTTCTAACATCGACCTTTACAGTATGTGGTCCACTGTAAACTAGGGAATTTAAAGATGATCTTCAGAAGCAGAACCCAAGGAGTCCATGGGCCCTTTCCACTTCGGCTGAATACACTGGCTTAGGGCCAGAGACGGAAACCGCCTACCTGTAGCAACAGGCCACACTACAGGAGGAGATGCAAACAGAGATGCTTGAGCCTGAGCCAGGAGAGATCTATCTGAGTCAGGGAAGAAAGGACAACCTTCCCAGCCAAGGGGCCCAGTGCCAGTTCATTGTCTACTACACAAGCCAGGTTGCTCATACAGAAACACGTTCACGAGCAAACAAAGCCAAAGCGAAGTATGATTCTCAGAGTTGAGACAGAATCAAGACAGAGAAATAAATGGAATTGATAGAGAGGGAAAAAAAATTCCATTCTTTCAAAGAATCCAAAAATGCCTGGAGCTGTGCCAGTAAGAAGTTAACAATAGAAGAAACAACAACAACAACAATAAAAATGCATGTAGCAACCTCATTAACATTTACACTAGGTAAAGTCTATGATTTCAGGGATGATGATACGTAAGGCTGAAATGAGTCCTTCAAGGCCAAAGTCAAAGCAGGGACTAAATCATTAACTGATTTGTATTAATGCAGTATTCTTTGAAGATTAAGCACATCCTGACATTTCAGAATATTCAAATCTCTATTCAAATTAGATCAGAAAGGTCTTTGATGCAATTATTTCACAAACTGCTCATAAGTGCAAGCTTTATTGTGCTAAAAGGAAAAAAAATGTATGCCGGGTGCTGAGAAGGAGCCCCTCGCATTTTGGAAACACAATGGGCTGAAGCTGCCTTCCCGTGTCTCCATTGCTCTGTCTTAAATGGAAGCACAAAGATATGAGGCACATATATGACTAATGTCTTCACTGAAGTCATTTTACCCAAACTCCTTTGACAGAAGCCAGACCTCTCAAACTAACACAAACAGAAGTCAGTCCTCATTGCTCTTGCCAGATCCCAGGGAAAATAATGAAATCGATTACACTCTTCTTTGAGGAATTCCCAACCCATGAAATATGCCCAGAAGGAGAAATGGACATACACCTACTTTTCCCTTCAGGAAGACAAATGTCTTAAGCATTCAAATATACCTTGAAGGTTTTTTGTTTTGTTTTGTCTTTTAAGGACACACTCCTTTAGCAAGCACTATATTGGGAAGTATTTTTACCATAATCAGATTTCCGAGGCTCATTAGCACCAATGAATTTGTGAGGTCGATAATTCATTGAGTTGGGGAATTGTTCTACTGGTTGCAAACTACATAGCAATAACCAAGTCCTCTCTCCATTAGGGTCTATAATATTTTTTCCACATCCGTGACCGTAAAAGCTTACCAAATATCCCCTGGGGGACAAAATCATGGCAGCTGAGACACACTATTTGAATGAAGAATCTTCTTTTTTATTTTCTTTTATTCTTTATTTTCTTTAGTTGACATATCTATCATCTCAGACATTTATTATTTCTTTGTGTTGAGAACATCTGAAATCCTCTTCAGGACCATCATGTAGAGGAATCACCATTAACCAAAATGTAGCTAAGCAAAACAGTGTGGTACATGAGTAAAAGAGACATGTTTTGTTTTTAAAGATAAATAAATGAAATCTTCAGTTCATTGTTGTCAACCATTGTTGCCCTACTATGCAATAACCATTTGAAATTCTTCATCCTGTTCAACATGGGGCCCTTGCTCTGTTCACCATCCTCTTATCACTTCCCCTGCACGACATCCTTGCCAGACTCTGACGAGAATCCATTGGACCCACTTTCTGTCTCCTTCACATTAACTTTTGACCTCTGCACGTGAATGAAACATGTAATACATTGCCCTACAGCCCCACCTGTATTACTGAAAATTGCAGGAATGTGCTTTTCCTCGTTGAATAATAGCCAATGTGCTACACTATACTCTAATTTTTTTCCATTCATTGGATGCTGTGGGGAAATTTTTGGGTTTTTTTTTTAATTCTTTATTGTAGATATCAATCATCTGTCGGCTGTACAACTGACAAAGATTCTCTCCCACTCTGTGGGCTTCCTCTCTCCATTAGTTGTTTTCTTTACTGTACAGAATTGCTGAAGACAACGCATACTTTGGATCTAGGACTTGGAGGAACTTTATAGCACCTGAATAGGATACTACTGAAAAGGCAAAGATGCCTTAAAAATGCCATAATAGCCCAACACAGAGAGCCTCTGAAAGCCACTCCGAATCTTCAGAGAGCCACTCTTCAGAGACATTTCCCCATGATTCTCTCTGTGCCCTAGCACACTGGCTTTCTGCATCAGCGCAATTCCATGTAGGAGAGTGGGCAACAGAGCCAATGATAATTCAAGTTCATATCAGTTCTTTCTCCATCAGGATCACAATCTCAAGAAAGACCTGCCTGATAGCCTTTCCTTTCTGCCTCAGATGTGCATATGGAGACCTGCTTGATTTAATGGTGCAAAGCTAAGAAAGAGGTAGGAGAGGTGATGATGTTGTGCAACAGAAATTTCCTGGAAACAAGAAACACACACACACACACACACACACACACACACACACACACACACACGGCAGGAGGTAGGGTGGAGGGATGGATACCACCAAAGTTCAACTTGATTAACTAGTGTTATTGCTTTACTCACAGCAATACAGATGATGGACTACTTAGAGGAGGAGGAATGTCTCAAAGACAGTTGCACCACTAAAGCCTAACCCAGCATAGGTGACAGCTCAAAAAAAAGGGGGGGGGGGCAGTGGGACTTGAAGCACATTGTACAGCCTATGGTCACTTCTATAGGCTGGAGAGCAGGCTGGAGAATGTCCCCTCCAACTGGTTTGGTCTACATCTCTTCGAGTTGTTTGGACTGGTTTCTGCTCTGTTCTGGCTACTTGCCTGGTCTCTGCTTCTGTTTTGGAGCTCTGCTCATTTGAGAAGTGGGTCTTAGATATCTTTATTGTTTACACTTGGGAAGGGAGGAGCCTAGTGAATCTGGTCAGTTTCAGGGACTTCCTGAAACAATTTTGAGCTGCTTGTTTTATTTTTTTGTTTTGTTTTGTTTTTTGGTTTTTTGTTTGTTTGTTTGTTTGTTTTTTGTCTTAGAGAACTACGGGGGCAGGGGGGGGAAGGTTTCAATATCAGAGTTACTGTTACACAACAGATAAGAAACACAATGTCGAAAGAATCTGGTGAGTTGGTGATATTGACCTTAGGCAACATGATACAAAGCTAAGTTAATATCTTAAATATTTAAGTAACAAGTAAAATTACTTTTGTGGTCACTTCCTATTCTGATAAAAAGGAACTGGAGCATTGGTTGTAGTCTGGTAAGTAGGCATCATCTTTTTAGTTAGGAAAAAAATCTATTACTAGCTGAGATTTGAGTATTGCTTAAGAACTTCCAGCATGGAAAAGTCATTCTCTATCCTTATAGACAAGCACAGGGCACAGTATAGCTATCCAGAGACAGAAGGAGCTCTGTGGAAACTTATTCGCATCTCATTCAGGAAAAATTAATCCCTCCAAAGACTATTTGATATTACATCCAAGACTAAAACAATCTTTTCCGAGATTTCCATTAAATCTTTACTCTATATGGAGGCACTTAATCTAGCTCATATCAAATGCTTCTTCCTCTTGAATTCTTGCATATTCCTGTTTAACCCGGTCGGAAGCATTGCTATACGCCAGCATGCCTTTGAGTTGATTTCCAAGCCGAATCCGTCTACAGTGTTTCAGCGGCTATATTTGCTTTATAACATGATGGAAAATGCATGCAGAACCTGCAGTGAGCCTCTAACAGGATTTGTGACATTTATGATGTGGAATACATTGTAAAGTGGCTCTGCAGACTGTATGTGGGAGAAGTTATTGTGATGCCCAATAATAAGACCCACAAATTTGTAATCAATAAATCCTATGAAATATTAAACCAAAGGATGAAAAAAATGCAATAACATTCTTAGGTCCCTTCTAATTGTACATAAAAAGTATAGCCAGTGAGAAGAGTAGTTTGCATATTTTAAATAGAGGCTAGAAGTCTCAAGATCTAGGGCTTATGCTTTGCAATACTGAATAACCTCTTGCTATATGAGCAACTTATTAAAAAATGAGAGTAAATTTTCCTTAATAACATTAAGTAAATGTTATTAAGGAGCATTAAGCCTGCTGTCCCCAGAAATCCAATATTTATATGACTTATAGACCCATAGAAGGCTTATATTAACCTTTAGAACATATTTACCCTCCAATTTTTCTTTATATATCAGAAGAAGTGGGAGAGGGTGAGGGTGTTTATTTATAGCTAGTTACATAGTTATTTAAGACAGGGTCTCATATAGTCTAGGCTAGCCTGAAGCATACATGTAGCTAAGGATGACCTGAAATTCTTAACCCTCTGGCTTTTACTTTCCAAGTGTTTGTATGATAGGTATTCAGCGCCAGATGCAGGTACAAAATATCTATTTTACATGGTTTTAAGCAAAACTTAGATTTTTCTCAATACCTATTTAAGAAATAAAACTTTGAAAATTAGAAATGCTTCTTCTTTCTTCATGACTGTTTGCAAATGAAAATGAAGTCTAGGTGTTTGGTTTCTTCCTTATAAGGTAATGTACAGGAGAAACTATAGAATTTCATATATATTCTGTTTTCTAAACACATAGGCCTAATATTACATGAAGTTTCACATTTTACTTATGCTTGATAACAGTGATATAAAACTCCAGTGTAAACTTTGTATCTTTTAATATTGTGGATTTTGGTGATCTCAGTGTGGAAACAAATCTTTATCCTAACGCCATTTTGTCAACTATTCTCTAAGATTCTCACATTGAAACTGATTGGGTAGGATGATCTCACATTTGTAGACACCTGATCACAATTCTCCCTAGAGCATTCTTCCAAATGCTGAAAGCCTATTACTTTTCTAGGAGACAGTGAACCCTATCTTGTGAATTACCTGTGACTAGAATTTAAAGAAAAGAAGCTCTACTAAGTTAAATATGATATTACTTAGCAGTTAAAGAAATAGAATTATCTCTTGTGAGAACTCTTAATCACTTTTGTTACATTTTTTTTATCCAATATAGTTAGGGAGGTGGATAAAATAGTATTTTGTCTTCTAGATTAACACTTCCATAGTTATCTTCTGTCACAAAAAGGAAATGCAAGAAGAAGCTGTTGACCACCTTTCTTCTTCATATTATCAATGTCTAATAAATGTGACAGTCTTAGCAATTACTAAATAACATGACACCCCAGGAATCAATTAGGTTTGACCCAGGATGTTAGCTATTTCAACTTAATAATTTTTAAACTGAAATGTGATGAATTGCCAATCAATTTCCACTTTATTGAGATCATTATATCTCATAACCCTAAGAGCTGTCTTTAAAGATGGTAAATTATAGATGAATTATTCCTGTCAAGAGGTCTACCATTATGAAAACTTGAAAATCACAGAAAACAAGACATGCTTCAGGCAAATACATGTACTTCCCTTCCACAACTTGGCATCCCAATTCATCGAGAGATGGTAGGCAAAGTGAAATAGATATCAAGAAATAAGATTCAGGAGCACAGCAAAGGAACCAGTTTGACCTAAATTATACAACATCATCACATTAGGATACTATGTAATAAATCAAAATTGAAACATTGGCTCAAGAAAATTTAAAGACTAGAGAAGAGAAGCCCTTAATGACAACCAGGTCACATGGGACTCCTCTTCATGAAAAGAGTCACAAGTGAGGCCTCCACCTGATGCTCTCACACTCACACCCTTGTGGTTTATCTGCCAGAAATCTAGACAAATGGGGAATCCATTTCATTAAACTCGTGTGTACTTGTTGTGAATCTGGATATGTGTTCTGTCATCTAGATGATTCAGATCTGTCCTGCTGTACCTAGCTCTGATTCTCATTGTGTGTTTGGGTATTCACCTTCCTTCCCTGAGCCAGGCCAGGCATAGTTCTTGTTATAGGTTTTTGGAGGAAAGCTTTTTTAGAGGACGGCTTTTCTCAGTTATGTTAAAAATTCTTCTAGCAGTGTTACCAGAATAATGACTAAATGCTAATATCCGTGAGTGTGTTACTTCAATTGTGGTTTATGTCATCTTAAACCCTATTCAAAGCATATTATGATCTACCACTCAAGATTTATCAGTCATCTAGACTCTGCTGCTCTTACCCCATAGGCACCAGTTAGTGTTAACGTGACAAGTCACAATTTCTGGTTTTATTTTTAATGCAAATCTATTTTTGCTTCAATGTCTGGTCCATTTTCTTTTTCTTTTTCTTTTCTAACAGATTGTAAAATGTATATGTGCCCACATACAAACATACATATGCACACAGCATGCACACACATACACACACTTCACAAGTACATTCTATAAAACAGATTATGAAACAAAGTGCAAATATTAGATATAGAAACATAAAATGTAAGCATTTGCAGATATATCTGCTCACTCAATTCAAAGCTATACACACATAACGAAAAAAGCAAGAATTCATCAAAGTGGCTACATCCAATATCCTCAGAGAATAACAAACTTTTACAAAACTATAATAATTAATCAAGTACAATAGAAAATTTTTTCAAAAAGCAGAAATATTGAAAATGAAAAATAATGCTAATAGGAAAACTAGTTCTTTTCAGAAAACACTATAAAAGTTTTATATATATATATATATATATATATATATATATATATATAACTTTCATCTATATATTGTGAAAAAATAGAAATAGGCTAATAGCACAGATGTGCATTGACAAAATTTAATATATGTTCAATTCTCCCACTTAATCCATAAGCTCTATGTAATCTTAAACTTCAAACAGGATTTGTCTGAACAGACTGATAAATTAGCCCAATGAAACAGAATGTTGAAGGTTCAGTGAGTGAGAACCTAATTATATCAAGGCAAAGCTAGGAACTAAGTAGCAGATAAGCAGATCAATAATCCTCAACAGAGACAACAACAATCAATACAGATGCATTTATGGCTTTAGAATATAAGAAAGATGATGAATGAGGGAAACTCTGTCTATAAATTATAACTTTCCATTTGGAAAATATGTTACATTGTCATTAACTTACATTATACTAAAAAAAAAATCTAAATGTTTTAAAATGGAATTCTATTCAGAAAAAAATAGACTGTAAGAGTCTTAGTTACTTTTCTATTCTTTTGAAGACACACCATGACCAAAGCAACTTCCAAAGAAAGTATTTAATTAAGGGGTCCCTTACAGTTCAGAGGGTTAGCCAGTGCCCATCATAGTCAAGTGCATGACAGCAGGTATGCATGCAGAGTGCTGAAGAAGCAGCTAAGAGCTTATGAAGGCTCTGGGATCTGCAACCTTGAGGCAAAGTGGGAGGAAGAGTGAAAAAGAAGAAGAGAGTGAGAGGGACAGACAGACAGACAGACAGTGGGGGAGGGGGGAGGAGAGAGAGAGAGAGAGAGAGAGAGAGAGAGAGAGAGAGGAAGGGAGTTCAAACTATGAATGGCATAGGCTTTTGAAATCTCAAAGTCCACTCCCAGTGACATACCTCCAAAAGGCTACACACCCTAACCCTTTCCAGAGCTCTACCTGCTGAGGACCAAGTATTCAAACATATGTGTCTATGGGAGCCTTTCTCACTCAAAGCACGATAAACAGTAACACAAAAGTACACAGAAATGTCTGTAGTCTTGAGATGGAGGGGACCTTGTTGAATACAAAAGCTAGAAATCATTACCATGAAAATTATATGGATACTTTTTCCGATAAAAGATTTTTCACGGATGTACTGTTAACAAACATATGATGCAGTCATATGTGCACAAATAATTTCATTTATCCATTATTTTATGTAACATGTGTATATGTATATACAGGCATACACATGCCATGTGGAGATCAGAGAACTATGTTTTACCTGTTAGTTCTCTCCTTCCGTCTCGCTTTGAGGCAGGATATCTCATTTAGTTTTCCTCTGTCCTGCATGCTAGCCTGGGTTACACTTAACTTTTTAAATGGACCCAGGGATGAATCTCAGGTCATCACCTATGCAAAGCAAGTCATTTTTGCCTCCTGAGCTATCTTCTTCTATGTCTAGACACTCCAGCCTCCTTTATAAAACAATTATGTTTTTATTTGTATGATGCTACAAACTGAACCTAGAGCCTTAGCCTAAAGCAAATAAATGCTTTACTGGTGAGTCTTAGCAGCACTAAACTTGAGCAAGATTTTACAACATGTGAAGACGTGATCTTGAAAAAGTAATGAAAATAAGCCAGCTAAAGGACAAATACTCTGACTTACATGAAGCCTAAAGGAGTTAAACTCATTCAAAGAGAGAATACAATAGCTGTTCCTAGGCCTGGGGTAGTGCAATGATATGGTAAGCCCTGAAAAATCTGTCCAGAGAAAATTTTATGTTAAGATGACCTTCTCACAAAAAAAGAAAGGAATGAAGAGAGGGAGAAAAGTGGGGAGGGAGGGAGGGAGAGAAAGAAGACAAGATTAGATAGATGGATAGATAGATAGATAGATAGATAGATAGATAGATAGATAGATAGATAGATAGACAGGCAGACAGACAAACAGATACATACATACATACATACATACATACATACATATACAGATAGATAAATAGATACATGTATACATATATACATACATACTACATAAATACAAAGATAGATACATGGATAGATACACAGATACACAGATACACAGAGAGATGCATAGATAAGTAGATAGATAGATACATACATACATATATACATACATAAATATACAGATATATACATAGATACACAGATACACAGATACACACATAGATAGATAGATAGATAGATAGATAGATAGATACATACATACATACAAACATACATACATACATGCATACATACATATATACATACATAAACACACAGATAGATACATAGATATATACACAGAGATACATAGATAGGTAGGTAGGTAAATACATACATACATACATACATATATACATACATACATACATAAACACACAGATAGATACATAGATAGATAGATAGATAGATAGATAAATAGATAGATAGATAAAAGGATAGATAGATAAACAGATGATAGAGAGAGAGAGAGAGAGAGAGAGAGAGAGAGAAATAGGAAGAGAGAGAATGAGAGAAAAGGGAAAAAAAGGATAACACAGAGACTCAAAATAAGTTCTGGAGATTTGGAGCATGTCTAATACCTTGATGGTGGCAATGTAACCAAGCTTGTTAAATAAGTATATTTCTTTACATGTCACTCATATCATACTAGAGCTGCTTAAAAATAAAATCACACATGGGAAAATGATACCATGTAACATACTCAATGAACATCAGAGTACCAGAACCTCTCTGGGAACAAACATAATATTAAAATAATAAAACCTTGGCTGCTAAGCTCAGAGAGTAAAGGTACTTGCTGCCAAATCTGAGTTCAGCCCCTGGGACTCACATAGTCGAAGGAAAGATCCCATTTCTTCACATAGTCCTCTGACTACCACATACATACTATGGTACATTTGTGCATGCACATGCTTACTCACTTAAATAAATAAAACTTTAACTTAGAAAATAATGATGCCATTAGAGATTATCCTGGATTGAAATTTTTTTCATCCTTATACCCAGAGATAAATGCAGTCCTTCACACACATCAGGGAAATTTCTCTTTGTAACAAAGACCATTACAGAAAACCACAACCAATCTAAATGTAGAATTCTGGAGACTGTTCTCAATGGATACATCATGATACAACTTCTCTTCCTAGTGTTTGGGGATCACTGTAGAAGGAAGATTGTAAACACTAGAGAACAGAGAATTTGCTTTCAGATTATGTCTCCTAGAAAAGTCAGAAGCTACCACACCCATAAAGTTTCACCAAGACCCCCTAAACATGACCTGAAGAAGAACAGCAACAAGCCCAGGAGGTCTCAACCATACACAAAGAACTACAGGCAATTAAGGAATGCTCTGAGAATAGGAGAAATAGTTTTCCCTGGGAAGAGCACACCACTTGGTGATCTAATACCAAATGTTCAGCTTTGAAAATATACATACAAGTAATACTATGTAGACCCGAACAAATAACCTGTGGATCAAGCTATTCTGCTATTGTTTATTTCAGAGAATAAGTAAAGAATATGGAACACAGCAGAAAATCAAACAAGCATGTCTTACTGTTCTACTGCTGTGATGAGACACTATGAACAAGGTAATTCTTTAAAAAGAAAGCATATAATCGGGGTCTTGCTTATACATTCAGAGGTTAGTCCATTATCATCATGGCAGGGAGCATGGTGGCAGGCATAAAGAAGTAGCTAAGAGTTCCTTGTCTAGATCCACAGGCAGAGATCAAGAAAGAGAGAGAGACACAGACAGACAGAGACACAGAGACAGGCACAGACAGAGACAGAGAAAGACAGAAAGACAGAGGAAAACTGAGACAGAGAGGGAGAGACAGAGAGGGAGAACATGGCATGGGCTCTTAAAATCCTCAAAGCCCACCCACACCCCTTCCAACAAGACCTCACTTCCAAATCACTCTTAAATAGTATCACTCCCTGGTGACTACAAGTTCAAATACATGAGAGTATAGGAGCCATTCCTATTCAAATCACCACAAAACATATTCCCTACTCTGCCTTCACGAGCTTATAATGCAGAGAGCAAGCCTGGAAGGCAGAGGCTGACAAGAGGGCAAGCAAGCAAAGGCCAATGTTTTACATAGCTTCATGGAAATTGCAAGCCGCAGATTGTGGTGAGTAATACCATGGGATTAGCTTCCTCAAACCCACCTAGTAAAATGGCTAGAAAAGACCTCTGCAAACAAGTCAAGACCATTTAGTTAAGATAATCAGCCAACAGTTGGCTAAAGACATAGAGGTTGGCCGGACCAAAGGAGAGAATTCCAAGAGGCAGTTGAAACAGAAGCCAGAAAGAAAGGGAGAAGAGTATTAAAGATAGGAGGGTCTTGAAGAACTATTCATCAGTCTTGAATTCTAGGTAAGGTAAGGGTATGAACACTTGGAGATGGCAGGCAGGATTCAGAGCACCTTCTCCATCATTATCTGTGGAATTCTAAGGGCCTGAACCATTTGTTGAAAGAATGTCTTCATGTGTTTTATTACCAGTTAAAAATGAGTGCCACTGTTCTGCAAAATATAAGCTTGGAGACACAAAACTTGGTTGCACTTGGCTCAAGACTCCAGCTAAAAGAAGTTCTGAATGAGTCTGACTGGCATCAGATGCATCAGTCTTCCCAGGAGACAGGATAACACTAATTCTCAGTATGTATTCAAAGAATCAAAAAATGATGATTTCTTTGTGTCACTTAGAAATGACATGCTTTCCAAACGTAAATTTTCTCTTTCAACCAGTGCCCCTCACCCCCCAGAGCTCCCAGGGACTAAGCCATCAACCAAGGGGTACACATGATTCTAGTTGCATATGTAACAGAAGATTGTCTTGTCAGGCTTCAAGGGGAGGAGAGGTCCTTGGTCCTATGAAGGGTCAATAGATGCCCCAATGTAGGGGAATCGAGTGTGGGAAGGTGGGAGGGGGTGGGTGAAGGAACACCCTTGTAGAAGCTGAGAGAGGGGAGATGGGACAGGGGCTACTCAGGAGGGGGAAAACTGGGAAAGGGGATAACATTTGAAATGTAAATAAAGAATATATCCAGTAAAAAAAATGTAAAAAAAGAAAAAGAAAATAGAGACATGATTGAGGTATGACTATCTAATTAGTATTCAGGTTTTGTTCTTTGAGTGGCACATTACCTTCAGAGTCTGTGGTGTCCCACTTTGTTGAAAGATAATTAATTGTACAGATGGAAATTTAGATGAGGATTGAAGTAAAGAGGAAATGGACTGAAGGAGAAAGGAAAGGAAGAGGAAAATTTTGTGGGAAAGGGAATCCAGAAGGAATGCTCTATATTTCAGATGCCAAGAGGGACCGCTTCTAGGATTTTTTTCTAGCCTGTTAAACATATATTAAAGATTCCAAGAGTACAGTCTTAAATCCTAAGGCAGATACCATCAAGGGCATCAAACACTACTCTCCTGAGACCATAGCCGATCTTGCTGTCTAGTGAGAGACAAGATGAGCTGCAGGTAGGAGCCCCTAACACTGTTAAGTTTCATTTGCTCTGTACCTATGTGCACCCCAACACTGAAATGATAAAGATGGCGCCCTGGTCATGCTGCAAATCAGTCACACTTATGGGATTGAAGCAGAAAGAAGAACAGAATGGAGTAGCCACACATGGTCAATGGCCAATGAGACTTGGTCCTGATAGTGAGATAACTTATTTAAATCCATAGTCTGGAAAACAACATGACTGAAACCACTCCACCTGGTTCTTGTTGCGTGGCTTCCCAGCTGCCTGGAATGTCTTTTACAAGGTCAGTTATCACTCATTCCTTCTTCATTTCACCAAGTAAGACTGTCAGTCATCTCATGGAAGACATTCTGACCTCACTGGGAACCAGAACAAATCCTGGAAGCTAAGCAAAAGAGACTAAAACAGCAACAATATCTTTACATTGAGAAAAGAAACATTTTTTTATAGCAGAAACATTAGTTGGCTTTTTGTTTGGGGGATTAAAGGTTTGGGTATTAGGGCATGTGGGATTTTGTTTGATTGTTTTTTGGTTTTGTTTTATGACTTGTGGTATTGGGTTTAGTTTCATTTAGTTTTGTTTTGTTTTGGCAGAGAACAGAAAAGTTATAGTAAAGAAGAATAGTAAAAAAAAAAAAAAGTCTTCAAATAAAATACAGGGTAGACACACAAGCACAGAAGCTAGAAAACTCATGATCCAATCAGAAATGACAATTGTCTTGTACAACACTTAACAGATTTCCTAGAACCATGAGAGTGACCACACAACTGAGCTCTCTACAAAGATATTAAAGGCTTTTTATAGTAAGTACACAAACACAACAATCATATATAGTAAGTATACAAATATTATAATCATATATAGTCAGAACATAAGCATTACAGTTCTTATATAGTAATAACACAAACATTACAGCTCTTATATAGTAAGAATGCAAACATTATAGTTCTTATATAGTAAGTACACAAACATTACAGTCCTTATATAGAAAGACCACAAACATTAGAATCCTTATACAGCAAATGTATTTAAAGAATATGTGCATGTTATTGCCTCAAGAAAGTAGACCAGTCTAGAGTAGGCACAGGGAAAGTTTGCTCCAGCTTCAGACATAACATACAAAACCCAAATATAATAGATAGATAGATAGATAGATAGATAGATAGATAGATAGATAGAGATAGATAGGGTGGAGGAATGGGTGGATGGATGGATGGATGGATAGATAGATATGGATGGATGCGTGGGTGGGTGAGTTGATGGATAGATAAGATAGTTGATAAATAAATAAACCAATTCTAGAGAATATAGATAACAGTTTTATAGAATGTAGTAAATCTAGATAATATATACAAATATATGTATATGTACACACATACCAGTTCTGGAGAAGGCAAAACACTAGGCAATATAGACCATTTTAATTCTAAAGAATTTTGGAATATTGAAAACCTTCAGTTCCAGAAAGCTTACATTTATACCATTTCCAGAGAATATGGATGCATTTCAATCCTATAGACAATACCTACATAGCAGTCCTGCAAAACATATAAAAATATTAATTCTAGACTGAACACATTCTTGGGAAAAACTGTAGGTTTCATAATTAATTAGATTTACATCAAACTAAAGCCCAAAAACCTCATAGCCACAATCAGTGAAAAATGTGTACTATCCTAACAAATAGTTATGGAAAGAATATTATACACAAAGATTAGCCCTTTACAATCATTGTGAGGAACAGTTATGGACTAGACACAGAACCCTAGAACTGAGCCGCAACTACCAGTGTCCTTTAGAGTCGAAGAATGAGACTGGATTTGTAGCTACACATCCACAATTAATTCTCCATAGATATGTTCAGAACAAAAAATGTTCATATATTACTCATTTGTTTCTACTTGTCTGTTGTCTAAGAAGCCATGAGGATGTGTTAGGTACACATGTTCCAGGTAAGAGATACGGTAGGCCCTGTCCTCCCTTGTAAAGCTTATGCAGCAGAGAGAAGTACAAGTGTGCTTAACTGCAGGTCCGTAGGGCCTGATTAGGCACTTAGGAGAAGAGGCTTGGGCTTAATTAAATGCAGATTCCCTACAACAGTCAACAGCACCAATACAAATAGTGATTATGCCAGTGCTAGGTTGTATTTATATATTTGGGAATACACACACATACATACATATATGCATTCATACTCACTCATGCACACACACACACATACACACACCAGCAATTGAAAACAGAAGTTATAAAGAGGAAGGGTGAATGCATGGAGAGGCCTGGAAAGAGGAAGAGGAAGGGGAAAGGTAATTGTATTTTAACTTAAATAGAAATTATGTTTCAAAAGGCCATCTGTCCCCAATTTCCACATCACCATTTTCCATTGAAAATGCTCATGGGTGAATTTCCTTTTACCTTATCTTTCAGGTTATGGATTTTAAGAATGTACTTCTGAAAATTCCTGAATGCCATTTTGACCACATACTTCCAAAAACATCTGTCCTTGACTAATGAGAGTTCAAATCTCACCAAATGTCCTATAGGCCTTGTGCCCCCTTCATGAGAGCTCAAATCTTACCAAAAGTCCTCCAGGCCCTTTGTCCCCTGTTTCTATGGAAAGAACTCAACAATCAGTTCTTAGTGAACTATTTTTCAACTCCTACCTCAGGTTTGCCTTCCACACTAACTGTGCATCCCTCCCAGAAAAGACACCTGTAACTCCATTATAAAAATCAGTGGGCACCAGATGACAACTGTGACAGTTAATAGTTCCTCAGACCCCCATCTGTGTTTGGTTATATTCGTGACGAGAACTGGAAAAATAAATCAAGATTCAATGAAACGGTTGTGAAACATTGAGAGGGAGGGAGGCTAGAATTCACCAAAGACCCTAAACTGTATAAAGAACCAAACAAAAGGATTAGTGCAGGTGAGCACCTTTTCCAAACTACTTCACTGTACACTTTAACAGACCTGGGCGCTCATTTGCCAAAAGCTGAGATTGGATAGAGGAGAAATATAACATTCTTGTTTATTTCTTCTTTCTGAATTGGCACCATCCTGAGAGGCAAACTTCCCCAACACACACGTTAAAGGCAAGATGTATCTTTTTCCTATGATCACGTCACGTGCCAGACACTGAACCCTTGATTAGTTCCTTTCCGTATTCCATTATGCGGCTGTTTCTACAACTTCCTTCCAATTTGTTTCCTCGGTTTTTATACCATCCCTTACTTCAAATAAAACATTCAGAGACCTAGAAATGAATCCGGAGCATGTGATATGTTAGATAGAAAGTTTGGCCCATTTTTCTATCATTCTAAAATTTAATCCGATTTACAGTTCAGGATGTCAGCTGCGGATGCCAGCGATCATGGAACAAGAGAGCTAAGACGTTGTGTCAGAGGAGGACCACTGTTTCAGACTTCGTGATGATGGTTTTCCCTTAGCCGGGCGGTGGAACTTCAAGAGGTGACTAGCATCCTCCGCTGCAGCACCCAGGGCACAGGCTGGCGCCTCCATTACTCTGGGACAGGAGAAACATGTTTGCCGGATTTCCCCCAATGAAGGTTGGCTGAGGTCACCAAGCACCACCACCCACGGCGCATGCTCCTTTTCTGTATCCCCCTCTCCAGCTTTTCTGGACATACTGTGAATTTCCCAACATCTTTCCAGTAAAACCCCTTTCCAAGTCGGTTTCTATTTCCAGAGAGAGTTGGTTTCTATAGCTGGCCACAGAGTTCCCGGAGTAAAACAAGGAGATTCGTTGGACTTTCGGGCCATTAGTGTACCGTTTCCTGGTTGGTGCAGAACGGCGCCCTGAGTTTATTGCCCATTTCTTCGAAACCAAGAGTAAGAAGTAAAATATAGTTGGTTGGACTCATTATTCTGTACAACACTGTCTCCCTCTTGCTCCAGCTCTCGGGTTGTCATAGAAATTCCATTTAATGACCCTGGGGAAAAAATCCTGAAGTTCAACTCTGTAATAAAAGAGGGCTTTGGGGGTGGGGGGTGATTACATACCTGAGTGAGTTTGAAACTCACAGAAACTAGGTCCAAGCCAGTCCAGAGTTACAGGATCCTTCACAAGTTAAAAGTGCTCCAAAAGAAGAGTTGGGTCTCTGGTGTCGTTTTGCTTTGTTTCATTTTGTTTTATTTTTGGCTAAGTTTTATAGGTTTGTTTTCAATTTGTTTTGCTTTGTTTTTAAGATTCTGATAAAGCAAACATAGTTCCTGGAGTCAGCCTTCATGAAATTCTCCTAATTTTGCTTGTTATAAGCTGAGATAACCTGGCAATTTTTTTTCCTTCCCTCTCCCAAATAATTAAATAAAATTTCTATGCCATAGCAAGCTTAAATGTATAACCTGAAAGTCAACTGACTGGTTTTACCTAAGAACATTTGCATCTGTGAATAGCAAAAAGCCCTGTGACTTGACTTTAGAATCTAAAAGGCTAACTGATACAACAGATAAGACCTCAGTCAGTTCCTGACATCTGACAGCCTTCCCTTGCCTTGTCATGGCTACTGTAAGCCAGGGAACCTTTCTGAATCTCCTGGCCTGCCTTTCTCAGCTGTGGAACCCCGTCTGGGGTCATGGCTGCAAGTCACCCTCCACTTCCTGTTATAATTTGAATCTAGGAGCTCCTATAAAGCATGGTGGATTAAAGGCTTGGGTCTCGCCTGTGTCCTGGTTGGAGGACAGCAGACACTTTCCTCACTGGAAGAAGTGATTACTTGAAATGTACATTTGCAGGGGTACCAGACGCTCATCCCTCTCTCCCATCCTCTGCCTCTGGCTGTCATGAGATGAATGGCTTGTTCCATAGGGCTGCATCATGATGGTGCCCCATCACCATAGGCCTCTCAGCCCGGAGAACATAGAACACAGTCTTAGAATCTTTAATATAAAATACATATCTCCCCCTTTTTCAAATTTTTATATCTTGGTTTTTGTCACATCTACAAAAAGATTGCTAGCACATAATCTAAATATCACTCTCATATTAAAAGCTAAATGAGGATGGAGGTAAATGGACTTTTCCTGCCAAATATATTTCTTTTATGTGAGTAGAGGGGGAGCCTTCCCTGGGACTCTCTGCATTGACCTTCTAAACCAGAATTAATCAGAGTTAATGTGGTGGTTTGAATAGAAATGCACCTCACACCCTAGACTCAGGTATTTGAAAGCTTGACCCATAGGGAGTGGCATTATTAGGTGTAGTCCTGTTGGAGTGGATGCAGCTTTGTTGGAGAAAGTGTGTCACTGTAGGAATGGACTTTGAGGTTTCATGTGCTCAACCTATGCTCAGTATAACACACTCTCTCCTTGCTGCCTGTGTACCAAGATGTAGAACTCTCAGCCCCTCTAACACTATGTCTGCCTAAATGCTATCATGCTTCTTGTGATGATGATAATGGACTAAACTCTGAAACTCTAAACTAGCCCCAGTTATTTTTCTTTTTAAATAAGAATTACATGGGCATTTGCAGATGATATTGTATACTTAAGCAACCCCAAAACTTCCACCAGAGAATTCCTAAAGCTGATACACAACTTCAGCAAAGTGGCTGGATATAAAATTAACTCAAACAAAATCAGTAGCCTTCTTCTACTCAAAGGATAAACAAGCTGAGAAAGAAATTAGGGAAATCACACCCTTCACAATAGTCCCAAATAATATTCCATACCCTGGGCTGACCCTAATGAAGCAAGTAAAAGATCTGTATAACAAGAACTTCAAGTCGTTGAAGAAAGAAATTGAAGATCTCGGAAGATGGAAAGATCTCCCATGCTCATGGATTGGCAGGATCAATATAGTAAAAAAGGCCATCTTGCCAAAAGCAATCTACAGATTCAATGCAATCCCCATCAAAATCCCAAATCAATTCTTCATAGACCTAGAAAGAGCAATTTTCAAATTCATTGAATAACAAAAAACCCAGAATAGCAAAAATTATTCTCCACAACAAAAGATCTCCTAGGGGGATCACCATCCCTGACCTCAAGCTCTACTATAGAGCAATAGTGATGAAAAACTTTAGTAGTGGTATGGAGACAGGCAGGAAGATCAATGGAATAGAATTGAAGACCCAGAAATGAACCCACACACCTACGGTCACTTGATATTTGACAAAGGAGCTAAAACACCCAGTGGGGGGAAAAAAGACAGCATTTTAAACAAATGATGCTGGATCAACTGGAGGTAAGCATGCAGGAAAATGCAAATTGACCCATTCGTATCTCCTTGTACAAAGCTCAAGTCCAAGTGGATCAAGGACCTACACATAAAACCAGACACACTGAAGCTTATAGAGGAGAAAGTGGGGAAGTATCTTAAACACATAGGCACAGGGTAAAAGTTCCCGAATAGAATACCAATGGCTTATGCTCTAAGAACAAGAATCAAATGGGACCTCATAAAACTGCAAAGCTTCTGTAAGGCAAAGGACACAGTCAATAGGACAAAACGGCAACCAACAAATTGGGAAAAGATCTTTACCAACCCTACATCTGATAGAGGGCTAATATCCGATCTACGCAAAGAACTCAAGAAGCTAGTCTCCAGAGAGTCAAATAACCCTATTTTTAAAAAATGGGGTACAGACCTAAACAGGGAATTCTCAACTGAGGAAACTCTAAATGGCTCTAAAGCACCTAAAGAAATGTTCAGCATCCTTAGTTATGAGGGAAATGCAAATCAAAAACAACACTGAGATTCTACCTCACAATGGTCAGAATGGCTAAGACGAAAAACTCAGGGGACAGCAGATGCTGGAGAGGATGTGGGGAAAGAGGAACGCTTCTCTATTGTTGGTGGGAAAGCAAGCTGGTAAAACCACTCTGGAAATCAGTTTGGCAATTCCTCAGAAAATTAGACATAGTACTACTTGTGGACCCAGCTATACTACTCCTGGGCATATACCCAGAAGATGCTCCAACAGATAATAAAGACACATGCTCCACTATGTTCATAGTTGCCTTATTTATACTAGCCAGAAGCTGGAAAGAACCCAGATGTCCTTCAACAGAGGAATGGATACAGAAACTGTGGTATATATACACCATGGAGTACTATTCAGCTATTAAAAACAATGAATTCATGAAAATCTTAGGCAAATAGATGGAACTAGAAAGTGTCAGCCTGAGCAAGGTAACTCAATCACAAAAGAATGCACATGGTATGCACTCACTGATAAGGAGATATTAGCCCAAAAGTTCAAAATAAACAAGTTACAATTCACAGAGCACAGGAAGCTCAAGAAGAAGAAGGGTGCTTTGGTTCCTCTGAGAAAGGGAACAAAATACTCACAGGAGCAATAAAGGAGACAAAGTGTGGATCAGAAACTGAAGTAAAGGCCACCCAGAGACTGCCCTACCTGGGGATTTATTCTATAAACAGTCACCAAACCCCAACACTATTATGAATGACAAGAAGTGCATACCAAAAGGAGCATGCCATGGTTGTCTCCAGCCAAAAATGTGGCAGAGAAATGCCTTGTGAAGCATCAGTGGGAGGAGTGGTATTTGGCCAGGTGAAGGCTCAATAGATGCCCCAACAAAGGGAAATCAAGGGGTGGGGAGGTAGGAGTGGGTCGGGTGGAGTGGCATATACATGGAGGCAGGGAATGGGAGGAGGGGTTATGGGTTTTGGAGGAGGAGGAAACCAGAAAAGGTTTTACCATTTGAAATATAAATGAAGATTATATTCAATAACTAAATAAATAAAAATTACAGTGGCGATGTTGTCTCTTCACAGCAATGGAAATCCTAACTATGACAAAGTCTGTGGATTCAAACATTTCCTTTGCAGCTCCAAGGCACAACAAGACAAGGAATGGAGACGGGTCAGTTTGAAGTGAACCATTACATACTAGATACCATGGTACATGACAAAATCAGTGTTTATTTTGAGCAAGTGAAGCCAATGATCCCCGAATGTGAATACAGATGTTCTGATTATTGTTATTGTTGGTCGTGGGGCCACAAACAAGCTAAGACAACCCTGGTTCTCACTCTGAGGCAGCCAGTGAGCGTCCCTCTCTGGCTGAAGGTTTATTTTAGATAATTCTCTCAGCTATCTTTGCTACCCAACAAAAAGCATTAAAAAGCTACAGGCTTAAAAATGTCAACGTTACCTCTGTGTGTTGGAAGTCCTGGAGTGGCTGAAGTTGGAGGTGTTTGCTTAAAGGTGGCATGGGGGTCCAGTCTTATCCAAAGGTTCCATCAAGGAGGATGCATTCGTAAAAGCACTCCCATAACTGTTGGCAGGCTTAGAATCTCCCAGGCTCCTGGCCATCACTGCCTTGGCAGGTGGCCCTCTCCACAGTACAGCCTGTAGCAGGTCAGCTGGGTTCCCTTGGGAGAAAGAAAGGAAAAGAAGGGACAGAAATGAAAAGGAATCGGGGAACAGAAGTGGTATGAACCCATAACCCTTCCCCAAGCCCCCTCCTGGAGTCCCATGCCTCAGAGATAATAATATCCTATCACTTTTGTTGAATTCTGCACAAGAGAAGACAGGTAGAAAATCGAGCCTGCCCTCAGCAGGAGAGAATTTATTTAGTGTGCAGAGAAGGAAAGAGCACCCTTTGGGAACTAGTGGTAAGTTGCAAGTGTCTATACAATGTGACCACAGTTCAGGGTTATATAGAAGGCATACTATGGTGCTACTCTGAGTAGTCAATTTGAAACTAGTTATCACTCACTTATACAGAGAAGAATTTGAGATTAAACTCCTATACTGGCCTACGAAGGATTTTTTTAAATCCTAAACTCAGCCACATATTACTTAAATAATTCTTTGGAAACTAACTAGATTTGTCCTGGTCCAGCTTCCCATCTATAAGCTGTAGAGGTGACTGGAGTTCTTTGTCACTATATCTCCTGGGCAATTTTAGAGATGTTATTAACTATAAATGATGCCTTATTTTTCACTCCATCTTCCAGTTTGTCATTTAAAAGGCTATTGATTTCAGATGCCCCTCTGGCATTAAACAGCTGTGTTTAGTTTAATCACAAATACAAAGCTTTGTTGACTGTGAAGTTGTTTTTTTTTCCTTTCAGAGTAGTATCACCTGCAAATAAATGTAGATATTGATACCTTTCTGATTCTTACAAGTGTTTTCTCTGTCTAATCATTTTTGTATTGACTAAGATCTTTAATTTTTTGTTATACATTTTCAGAAGTGGTCAACTCCCCACACATTTTTAAAAAGATACACATCTGCACTTTTTCTCATCTGTATGATTATTTCTCCAATAGAATATCTGATATCTAATGTTAAAACATCATTGAATTCTTTGGGAAGACATACCTTTAAGTACTAAATGTTTTAAGACATTATTAGACTTAATTAAACTTGGAAGATTACTCTTACATAAGATAGAATGTATCTATTTATGAAACTTTGGACAAATCACATCTCAAGCTATTAACTGACAAGACTGGAAGTGTGGCTCAGAGGCAGAGAACTTGCTTAGAACACATGAGGGCCTGGGTTCAAGCAACAGCACTGGAGAAATAAATATAGTCATCTGGGGTGTGGAGTGTAGCTCAGTGATGCAGGGCTTACCCGGCACGTGAGACGCACTGGATCTGATTCCCAGGACCTAAAGCAAACACACAAACAGATCACCAATGGACAAACCAAAGAATACAAAGTTCTTTTAGGAAGAGAAGTCTTTAATTACATTTTATTTTTCCCTTATATTTATCTCATTTTAATTTTATATTTAATCTTTCGGTAATTTTAATGTAGTTTTTCAGAAATTAATCATTTTTGTCCACATTTTCAAATTTCAGCCACTTTATTTTTCACAATATGAACATATTTTGACCTCTATTCTGCAAGACTATCTTTTGGTACTTCAAAATTATCTTATTGTTAATGAATTTTAATGTTTATGATTCTGATTCTATAGAGTTTTTCATTTTAATTTTTATTACACGTGAAAGGGTATTTTGTCTGCACGGATGCATGTACAGCAGAAAGGATATCAGACCATTTAGGACCAGAGGTACGACAGCTGCAAACTGCCGGGGGGGGGGGGGGAGGGCAGGAATCAAGCAAGGGGCCTTCGGAAGGCCAGGCCATCTTAAGTGCTGAGCCATCTCCACAAGCCCTCGTTTCATAATATCCCTCGTTTCATAATATTTAGGAGCTAATAAGTGTTTAATATATATGTATTAGGATGAATAACCATTAACAATAGGGCCTAGAGAAATGGCTCAGTGGTTAAGAGTGCATACTGTTCCTGAAGAGAACTCGAGTTCAGTTCCCAGCACCCATGTAGGGTGACTCACAATCTCAGCCCCAAGAATATCCACTATCTCTAGCTACACAAATGCCTGAACTCATGTGTACACACCCACATACTGGTAAACACATATACATGTAATTTAAAAGTAATAAAGATAAAAAGACAAAATAACAGGATAATATATTAACTATATAGAAAACAAAATGTCCCTGCATTGGATATTTGGAGAGTAAACTCTATGGGCATCTGTTGATCCGAGTTGTAGCCGTTTAAATTCTGTATTTTTGGTCTTTAAGGACATAAAGTTAGTATTTATATAACTTTTAATAATTTTCTTTGAACATTTTGTGCATGTTTATGATGCTTTCTGCTTATTTTCATGCCACTTGCTTATCTTCCTCCCTGCCTGCCAATCCAATGCCCTTTAGAAACCCCCTTCTCACGTTGATCTCTGTCTTAGTTAGAGCTTTACTGCTGTGAACAGACTCCATGACCAAGCCAAGTCTTAAGAAGAACAACATTTTATTGGGGCTACCTTACAGGCTCAGAGGTTCAGTCCATTATCATCAAAGCGAGAGCATGGCAGCATCCAGACAGGCTTGGGTCGGGAGGAGCTGAGAGTCCTACATCTTCATCTGAAGACTGCTAGCAGAATCCTGACTTCCAGGCAACTAGGATGAGGGTCTTAAAGCCCACACCCACAGTGACACACCAACTCCAACGACGTCACACCTTCTAATAGTACCACTCCCTGGGCAGAGCATATACAAACCATCACAACATCTTTCTGTTTTGTCTTCTTACACTCTGCAATTAACCAGGGCTGTCTGTGTGAGCACAGGTTTCAAACTATCCTTTTCAGTCTGGCAGCCTCTTCGGTGAACACACAAGTGAAGCAAATGTCTGCCTCCCCCTAGAATCCATGAGCAGCCATCTTTCAGCAGTATGGGGTATAGTCCTGTGAGTGCTTTCCTGGGCCAGGTTTGATAGCAAGCCCCCGCCTTGTGCAGACTCAGTGCAGGCAAGTCTATGTACTGTTCAACTGACTGAAATGGCTATGCCTTACTCAGAATGTAGCATTTCACAGCCCTTATACTCTTTTTCTGCCGAGTGGTTCAGGTCTCCTGATCCGCCTGCCTTCATGTCTGTAGCTCCAGCTGCATTTGATTCATATATCTTCTCTATAGATTTCACATTCTCCATCAGGGGCAGGGATGTACTCCTGACTAATCTCCTTTTATCTCTCTTTATATATGTAATATTCGTATCTTTTACTATCACAGCTTTAACAGTTTACCTTGTATTTTCTGCTCTTAAAATGGACAGTGGAAAACTGATGGTGCTTTTACGTATTATGTATTTTATGAATAACTAGCTGTTTTATCTTTACCTCCTTTTGTTGTAAATGTCTCGTAGAGAACATATCTTATTTCCCTGAGTCTCTGTGATTTGGTGTGCAAGTTTAGTCACTTGACACTTACTTTAATTACTGTCATAATTTATCCCTGATGTTCTCTTTCATATTTCCTCCAAACCATTCTTCTCACTTATTTTTTATCTCTTCTTGTTTTCTGTTATTCTGATCATTTAGTCATTACTGTTCTTCCTTGGAAACTAAAACTCAATGTCAATTTTGCTCAGTTTGTTCTGCCAAGGATTTAGGTCTCTCCCTTTGTTATAGAGCAACAGATTTATTTCCTTTGATTAATACAAATATTTCAGCATGGTGTCAAGAATCTTGACCTCTGTCCCTTCCCTGCCTCTTACATAATTGATATGTTCTATAAAATCATATCTGGAATCTTACACAGTTAGAACTACATAAGGCTATTCAAATTTAAAGACTTAAGTTCAAAACATGTAAAACCCTGGTCCTTATTTTATTCTGAATACCTGTTCACTCCTATCATATTAGAAGGCACAAATGTCTTATTTCTACTAACAAAACAAATTCTGCTGCAAAGCACTTTTATAATATGCCAGCTTCTTCTCACAGTCTTTCACCCTGCTATTGTTAATCTATATACATTAAATTCTGGTGTGAATAATTTGTTACCTCTGTGGAAGCCTCCATGATACATTTACTGTAAAACTTTTCAACTATAATTTGGATCACCTTTATTTTATTCTACCTCAGGCGTATCTTTGTAAAACATTTTGTATCTGGAGCGATCCCTTCATTTAAAAATATTTTAAAACATTTTAATAATATTAAAATATTCCTTTAACACTCTAGAATTCCCATTGAGAAACCTGGTGACAATTTTTCTCATTTTATAATGAACTAATATTTTTGATGGGATGTTTTAGAATTTTGTCTCCAGAATTTTGTCTCCAGGGCCTTTTAAATTAAATATAACATATCAAAATTTGGGATTTTCCTTATCAGTTTAGTCTGTGGCTCTTTGGGGCTCTTTTGATCTGACTCTTCCAACTCTCTTTCAGACTCAACCATTATTTCAGCAACAACAACAACAACTAAAAAGGGGGGGAAGAAGGAAGGAAAGAAGAAAAGAAAAGAAAGGAAAGGAAAGGAAAGGAAAGGAAAGGAAAAGAAAAGAAAAGAAAAGAAAAGAAAAGAAAAGAAAAGAAAAGAAAAGAAAAGAAAAGAAAAAAGAATATACCTTTTTTTCAGCACCTCATGGTACCTTCTCCAAAATTGACCATATAATTGGTCACAAGACAGACCTCAACAAATATAAGAAGATCGAACTAATCCCATGCCTCCTATCTGATCACTATGGAGTAAAAGTGGTTTTCAATAGCAACAGAAACAACAGAAAACCCACATACACGTGGAAATTGAACAATATTCTACTCAATGATACCTTGGTCAAGGAAGAAATAAAGAAAGAAATTAAAGACTTTTTAGAACACAATGAAAATGAAAACACAACATACCCAAATCTATGGGACACAATGAAAGCAGTGCTAAGAGGAAAACTCATAGCCCTGAGTGCTTCCAAAAAGAAAATGGAGAGAGCATACATTACCAGCTTAATGACACACCTGAAAGCCCTAGAACAAAAAGAAGCTATTTCACCCAGGAGGAGTAGAAGGCAGGAAATCATCAAACTCAGGGCCGAAATCAATCAAGTAGAAACAAAGAGAACCATACAAAAAATCAACAAAACCAGGAGCTGGTTCTTTGAGAAAATCAACAAGATAGATAAACCCTTAGCCAGACTGACCAAAGGGCACAGAGAAAGTATCCAAATTAACAAACTTAGAAATGAAAAGGGAGATATAACAACGGAAACTGAGGAAATCCAAAAAATCATCAGATCCTACTACAAGAGCCTGTACTCAACACAACTGGAGAATCTGGAGGAAATGGACAATTTCCTTGACAGATACCAAATACCAAAATTAAATCAGGACCAACTAGACCATCTAAACAGTCCCATAAAGCCTAAAGAAATAGAAAGAGTCATAGAAAGTCTTCCAACCAAAAAAAGCACAGGACCAGATGGTTTCAGTGCAGAATTCTACCAGACCTTCAAAGAAGAGTTAACACCAATACTCTTCAAACTATTCCACAAAATAGAAACAGAAGGAACACTACCCAATTCCTTCTACGAAGCCACAATTACGCTGATACCAAAGCCACACAAAGATCCAACAAAGAAAGAGAACTTCAGACCAATTTCCCTTAAGAACATCGATGCAAAAATACTCAATAAAATTCTTGCCAACCGAATCCAAGAACACATCAAAACGATCATCCACCATGATCAAGTAGGCTTTATCCCGGGAATGCAGGGTTGGTTCAATATACGGAAATCCATCAATACAATCCACTACATAAACAAACTCAAAGAACAAAACCACATGGTCATTTCATTGGATGCTGAAAAAGCATTTGACAAAATTCAGCATCCCTTCATGCTTAAAGTCTTGGAGAGAACAGGAATTCAAGGCCCATACCTAAACATAGTAAAAGCAAGATACAGCAAACCGGTAGCCAGCATCAAACTAAATGGAGAGAAACTTGAAGCAATCCCACTGAAATCAGGGACCAGACAAGGCTGCCCCCTTTCTCCTTATCTTTTCAATATTGTACTTGAGGTACTAGCTCGGGCAATTCGACAACATAAGGAGGTCAAAGGGATACAAATTGGAAAGGAAGAAGTCAAACTATCATTATTTGCAGACGACATGATAGTCTACCTAAGTGACCCAAAAAACTCCACTAGAGAGCTCCTACAGCTGATAAACAACTTCAGCAAAGTGGCAGGTTATAAAATCAACTCAAGCAAATCAGTGGCCTTCCTATACTCAAAGGATAAGCAGGCTGAGAAAGAAATTAGGGAAATGACCCCGTTCACAATAGCCACAAACAGTATAAAGTATCTTGGGGTGACTCTTACCAAACATGTGAAAGATCTGTATGACAAGAACTTCAAGACTCTGAAGAAGGAAATGGAAGAAGACCTCAAAAAATGGGAAAACCTCCCATGCTCATGGATCGGTAGAATCAATATAGTTAAAATGGCCATTTTGCCTAAAGCACTATACAGATTCAATGCAATACCCATCAAAATCCCAACTCAATTCTTCACAGAGTTAGAAAGAGCAATTATCAAATTCATCTGGAACAACAAAAAACCCAGGATAGCTAAAACTATTCTCAGCAACAAAAGAAAATCTGGGGGAATCAGTATCCCTGACCTCAAGCAAAACTACAGAGCAATAGTGTTAAAAACTGCATGGTATTGGTACAGTGACAGGCAGGAGGATCAGTGGAACAGGATTGAAGATCCAGAAATGAACCCACACACCTATGGCCACTTGATCCTCGACAAAGAGGCTGAAAACATCCAATGGAAAAAAGATAGCCTTTTCAACAAATGGTGCTGGTTCAACTGGAGGTCAGCATGCAGAAGAATGCAAATTGATCCACCCTTGTCTCCTTGTACTAAGCTCAAATCCAAATGGATCAAGCACCTCCACATAAAGCCAGACACTCTGAAGCTAATAGAAAAGAAACTGGGGAAGACCCTTGAGGATATCGGTACAGGGAGAAAGTTTCTGAACAGAACACCAATAGCGTATGCTCTAAGAGCAAGAATTGACAAATGGGACCTCATAAAATTCCAAAGTTTCTGTAAGGCAAAGGACACCATCAAGAGGACAAATCAGCAACCAACAAATTGGGAAAAGATCTTCACCAATCCTACATCAGATAGAGGGCTAATATCCAATATATATAAAGAACTCAAGAAGTTAGACTCCAGAAAACCGAACAACCCTATTAAAAAATGGGGTACAGAGTTAAACAAAGAATTCTCACCTGAAGAACTTCGGATGGCGGAGAAGCATCTTAAAAAATGCTCAACTTCATTAGTCATTAGGGAAATGCAAATCAAAACAACCCTAAGATTTCATCTTACACCAGTCAGAATGGCTAAGATTAAAAATTCAGGAGACAGCAGGTGTTGGAGAGGGTGTGGAGAAAGAGGAACACTCCTCCACTGCTGGTGGGGTTGCAAATTGGTACAACCACTCTGGAAATCAGTCTGGCGGTTCCTCTGAAAACTGGGCACCTCACTTCCAGAAGATCCTGCTATACCACTCCTGGGCATATATCCAGAGGATTCCCCACCATGTAATAAGGATACATGCTCTACTATGTTCATAGCAGCCCTATTTATAATTGCCAGATGCTGGAAAGAACCCAGGTATCCCTCAACAGAAGAGTGGATGCAAAAAATGTGGTATATCTACACAATGGAGTACTATTCAGCGATTAGAAACAATGAATTCATGAAATTCTTAGGCAAATGGATGGAGCTAGAGAACATCATACTAAGTGAGGTAACCCAGACTCAAAAGGTGAATCATGGTATGCACTCACTAATAAGTGGTTATTAACCTAGAAAACTGGAATACCCAAAACATAATCCACACATCAAATGAGATACAAGAAGAAAGGAGGAGTGGCCCCTGGTTCTGGAAAGACTCAGTGAAACAGTATTCGGCAAAACCAGCACGGGGAAGTGGGAAGGGGTGGGAGGGAGGACAGGAGAAGAGAAGGGGGCTTACGGGACTTTCGGGGAGTGGGGGGGGGCTAGAAAAGGGGAAATCATTTGAAATGTAAATAAATTATATCGAATAAAAGAAAAGAAAAGAAAAGAAAAGAAAAGAAAAGAAAAGAAACTCTACTTCATTTAGCTTTCGTAGATCAAAGTTGACCTTTCTCGGTAATTGTAGATCTATCTTGATAGCTTCTCCCTTTCATCCCTTTCTAGTGCCTTAAGGGAACCTTCCCTAACCAGATGTTTTATCTCAGTGTAATTATATGCTTTATTCCCGTCTCCATTCAAGTCTTCCTCGTAGAAGACTTTCTACCACTTCATCTCCTCTCCTAAAGATGTTTGTGTTCTTCATAGACAATTCATCATGTTTGATGACCCTCTCTGAGAAGGTCCTTTGGTATATCTGTTTTGAAGAGGCCCCTACTCCTCCTTTGAAATTAATCTATCCTTACCTCAAGTTGCAACTCCATCAAAACTGTTTTTTTTTTTTGTAAAGTAAAGATATTTTCTTTACTTACATTTCAAATTTTATACTCTTAATCAAAACTCTAGCTACCTTAGTGGACAAGAAGTATTTAGCAGTGGGTATGAAAGCTTAGTCCAAACATGCGCTGCCCTCTAGCACAGAGGTTCTCAACCTTTGACTCATGACCCCCTTGGCAACCCTCTAGCTCCAAAATATTTACATTACAAATCACAACAGCAGCAAAATTACAGTTATGAAGTAGCAAGGAAAGTAATTGTATGGTTGGGGGTCACCACAACATGAGGAACTGTGTTGAAGGGTCTCAGCATCGGGAAGGCTGAGAGCCTCTCACTGCGATAGGACTTGTAGGAGATGGGAAATGGCTCAGTCAGAGGAGCCTCTGCCACTGCAGATCTGGAGTTCTCTCGCTCTGCTGTAAGTCTCACTCAGGTTTCAGGCACTCACTCAGCCTTGTTTCTTCTACCTGGACCCTGATTTTCTCTTTTGACGTTATCATAGCTGGCATCCAAGAAGAGGGCGCCACCCTCCCCGTTCTTATCTCTCCTCTCTCGTTCCCACTGTTTGCTTCATCCAGGCTGGCCTGGAGATGATGTATGCTTCTACCCATAGATCACTGGGAAAACAGTAAAACCCGTAGAACTTTGTACAGAATGCAAAGAAAGGGACAATTAGAAGAACACTCTTTCCAACCATGTACTCGCTTAGCATCACGAAGTTCACTCCAAGTGCTTTGCTGTTCGCCTCTCTGAGAATGACCCCACCTCCTTGTGTGACCACAGGAGCTGCTGTGGTTCAGTTACCGATCACTCCCTGGGTACTCAGGTACTGTGGTCCTGAGTTTAGGGAAAGGCCCCAGACTTCTAGCTTCAGAATGCTAGCGGCTCCAGCTATTGTCCGGGAAGCTCACACATGAGTCAATATTTACTCTGTCCTGATCCAGTTGTGGCCATAGGCCCAAGTAAATAAAGAATAAGACGATTTAATGAGAAAAGTTTTCAGGAAATAAAGCACTCCACAACTTAGGGAGAAAAACAGCATATATCCATATCTATTGAAAATAGAACCATGGGAAAAGCCCAATTGGAAAATGCTTAAGATGGTCTTGGATTTGTAAATTTTATTATTCCAGACTTTGAAAAGCAAATGTCTTTTGCTTTCAGTTCTTTCTAATTGAATTCTAATTTCAATTCTTTTTTCATTGTATTCTATTTTCAGTCCACCCTAAAAAGTCTATACTTAATATCAAAATGGGGGTGGGGGAACAATTTCTGGTAATCAAAGCCCTAATTAATAAATATCACTAAATCATTAACAATATTTTATTAAACTTTTACTTATGAGTTACAACTGGCACAGAAGTGCCTGCAACCTCTAAGGAGGTCGTCTTGTGTGTCTTTGGGATTCCCTGAGAGGAGCACTCTCTAAGGAAAGTTAAAAGCAACTGTGACTTCTTCAAGGTCACTTAGGTAGTAAATGGGGTAGAGGCAGAAATCCAGATGGAGATGTTTTTGTCCTGCCTTCTCTGCATTATGTTGTTTGAGTGACTTTATGATACAACCCAAAGCTAAGCTTAATTACTCAGGAAATACGTACATTTGTCAAAAAGCTATCTTGAATGCGCACCTGGAATCCATGCGCTCTGGCCTAATATTATATTCATTTTTCCCCTTAATGTTTTTCCTAACCGACAAATTATTTCAGAAACATATTGCTCCCTCTCCAGGGGTAAACATGTGGTAGATGGGGGATGAGGTCATACCAGCAGAACACCTGGTCTCTGTGGTGTCTCTCATGTGGATATTATTCAGTTTGGATTTAAGGAATAAGTACCTTTTCCCATATACTTTAGGGCCTGGGACAGGAACCAGAATGAATCAATGAATAACATTTTAAAGAAAATTTCAATTAAAATTTAACTGAGCTTGAACTTTAAAAAAAAAAGTGTTCTTTTCTTAAACTAGTTTCCAAATCTTCTCAGATTACTTTCAGTATATCCGAATTGCAATCAAGTAGTAAATAGGTTTGATCATTGGTTCTCAATCTTCCTAATGCTGCAACCCTCTAATACAGTCCCTCCTGTTGTGGTGACCCCCCCAACTCCAAAACTATTTTCCTTGCTATTTCATAATGCTAATTTTGCTACTGTTACAAATTGTGACATAAATTATGTGATATCTAGGATGGTCTTGGGTGACCCAGGTAAAAGAGTCATTCAACCGCCAAAAGGGTCATGACCCACAGGTTGAGAACCACTGTGTTAGAAGAATCAAAACATCAAATAAGACAGAAGAGACAAGTATGAAGTCACAATATATGCTCGTATTAAGTTGAGAACTTTTCCTCTAAAACAGAAAGAAGATAATCCCTCATACTTATGATCTTACAGAACCAGTGATGCTGTCTTGATTGTTTTATGATGAATGACAAGATATGATTTATGAAAAACAAATTCTACTGCAGTGGCCCCAGTGACAGGTAGTGTGCCATCACTTAGAGATGTTACCCTTCAGAATTTCCTTTAAGAGGATTTGAACGGATAGAGCCGTCATTAATAGAAGTAAACGGCCTCAAAACTACAAGCAACGATTATGAATACATGTTGTAAATGGGCCTGGTGCTGTTCTTCTGACCCAATCCCTAATGAATAAAGAATCCAATCACTGAGTGAGTAGGTGGGAGTTCCGGGTTGGACAGAAGGAGAGAGGACAATAGGACAGACAGTAGAGAGTCGTTTTGGAACTGGGACAGCAGAGGGGTAAGATAGCCGATAGAGTTTCCAAGTATCATGGCAGATCTGCAAGTTTTCGCCACCGGAGGGATCAGATTTTAATAAGGCTTACAAGATTAGGTTGTAGTTGTTTGTGCCCAGAGATTGAGTTACCATTGTTTCTGAACTAAGTTTATGTTGTGTTTTCCTTCATGTGGCAGCTCATCTGTGTTCGAGAGAGAAAGGTACAGCAGCCAAGCACGGGTTTGCCTGAGGTGCTCCACAAAGTCTGTAGGAAATGTGAAGCACGGGATTAGTGTGGTAGCAACTTGCCAGTGGGAACCTAGTGAACTGGTTGGAGAGATTGTGGAGTTTACAGTTCGAATCTCCACAAGATAAAAACAGGTCAGCCATTGCTTGCCAGTGCATGGCCAGTGAGGGTGGGGGGTGGGGGCATGGGAGGCAGAGAGGCACAAGGGCAAGAACGAGCCAGTTCATACTTTTTTAATATTTCCCTCAACAAATTTATATGTAAAAAAGATGAAAGATGAGTAGATAAAGAAACACAGTCTTCAAGTTCTGTGGGCGGGCCCATGGGTTCTAGTAAAACTTCCTATGGCAACATGAATAATGCAAAAGTTACCATCTCTGAAAACAAGCAAAACATGGCAGGAGATACCCACTAAGGCATGGTGGTGCATAATGCAGGGTCCAGCCCTTTGGAGACTGATGCAAGAGGACAAGGATTATGAATTTGAAGCCAACCAGAGACCCCATTTGGGAAAAAAAATTATTATTCTCTTAAAGGAAATTCTAGTGATGATGGAGATCACGATCTACAGACGCATATGATAAGCCAAAACTACTTTGCAACTGCTGAAAGGGAAATATAAATACTGCTCAATTGGCATACCATTTAAATATGAGATTTTAAATATAAACATGTAATTAAACATATTAAATATGTTTAGTTTAGATGCAAATATCTTATGTTCAATACAGCACACACACACACACACACACACACAATCCAGGATCTTAGCATTGAATGTACCATAGATTCAAAGACAGCCCCTGTATCATCTGCCACAGAAACAATGCTTACCCCAGGCTATGATGAAGAAAGATGTGTATCAATCAAGTGTAGGACATTCTGCAAGTTTCAAATAAAAAATTTTTATTTTTTTCAAATTTGCTTTACTGAACAAACAGGTTCGTGTTATTAATAATGTAACACATGTGGAAGTGATTTAATTAAAATTTAATAAAATAAAAGAGACTAATCAAACAATGACAATGTGAAATATGTTACTGTTTCTCACTCTGTCTGCGACTTCCTCTGAGGCAAAAATGATCATTAGACAATGAGATTCTTCCCACCTGCTGACAAGGATGACATTGGGATGTGTGAGCTGCCACATTTCATAAGAAGACTAACAATTAGGGCTATAAGGATCTGAGTGCCAAAAAAAAAAAAATCTACAAAAACCAATGCAAAATGGCTTAAAGCAAACCTCACAGAATTATATCCACCAATGCATCGTACTCCAACTCCACTCAACCCTTCCAACTGTCCTCAGCCAAAATATCAGATCTTTGCTTAAAATCATAGTTGCTCAGACTCAATGCTGCTGACCATCTGAGATTGATATTTCTTAAAAATGTGTGTGTGTGTGTGAGTGTGTGTGTGTATATATATATATACATACATATATGGCATATGTTTGCTGTACTGGCCTCTACTGAACAGTACTAACATTGCCCTTCACTATTGTGACAACCTAAAATAGTCACAGATATTGACAGATGTCCCCTGAGAGGTAAAACCACTCCCTGTGGAGAAATGACCTATCCAGCATATGCCCAATATTAAAAGCCCAACAATGACTGTAACCAGATTTTTCTGGACAATCAGTTCTAAGCAAGAAAATACTGGGATTAAGGACAGAGTTTGCAGTGGGAATGGAGATGGCAGGAGGAAGCATTGAGAAGTTCTCTCTGGGGGGTTTGAGAAGAGACCCCCATATCAACCTCAGTTCTCGGCAATGAAGCAGTTTGTTCCTGGCCTTGTGTGCACCTGATGCTGGTGGGGTCTCCGCTTCTGGCTTCCTGGTCTTTCCAGGTGGCTGCATCCTAAATGTTAATGGAGAGTGTTGGAGCTGGTTGTGGAAGCCGGTCAGTCCTTCTGTTGTTCTAACCATGATGCCCTGCCCCTCTCTCTCAGGTGGCCTCTCAAGCATCTTTAAATAGAAGATGTCACTGCTTCATCTGCCCTTTCTACAGACATGCGCCAAAAATGAATCCAGGCTCCTTCTCTCAGTCTACTCCTCTCAGATACTCCCTACGTGTCCCCAGCAGTAAGAACAACGCTCCTCAGACAAGGGAATTGCAACGTAGGTCCTCTTGCCTTAACCCCAACAGACATGCTCTGGTTTATCTAGGTGCTTAGGAAACAGATCCAGTGTCACGAGGACTTGGTCAGTTCTGCTCGCTTTTTCTTTTCCAAGATCACGGAAAATGAAAGCTGTTTAATTAAAATCAAGTGGTCTGAGCTAACCTCCCGCTTCCCTCTCCATCTGTGGAGTATTTGCTTCCAGATAGACTCGGCCGGTTCCATTCCCCGCCCCCTGGGCTGACACTAGTCCAGTTCAGATCCACTGTATTGCCAAATACCCAGAAGCTTTCCCGAAGATAGCCATCTCTTTGATGTGAGAGGCCTTGCTTCTCTATGTCTGTAAAATGGCTCTCTGTGCTACACCTTCCCAGTTTTCGTTGGCAGACTCCATCAGGAGAAGTGCCTGTGGACTTGCTGCTGCCCGTCTTTGACTGGAATTCACTGATGTTAAACTTGCAAGCTATAATTTTTTGCAAGCGAAACGGAGTGAGGAAGGAGTTCGATTTGACAAGGCCCGTGATTTCCTACTTGCCTTTATTCCATTTTCAAGGAAAAGGTCTGACTAGCTGAAAATTTCTAGAAGTAAATATCATGGCTTTCTTCATCACTGCCTCCCGGCATGTCCGATTCACTGTTGGAAACATGACAGAAAAGCAATAGGAATTTTTTTTTTTAATTGAATGAAAGTTTTTTTTTTTTTTCCAAAAAGAAAGTTAGGTGGTTTCCACCTTCATGTGGTGTGTGTGTGTGTGTGTGTGTGTGTGTGTGTGTTTATATCAGGGCTTCTCACTGACCAAGGAGCTCATTGATATGGCTAGAATAGAGAGCCAGGAAGCCCCAGAGTTGCTGTGTCTCCTTACCTCCAACACCGGAAATAAAGGTGCACTACTGCTGTATGTGGCTGTCCATGGGTTCCCAGGGTTGAACGCCAGTCTTCATTCTTGTATGAGCAAGCACTGACTAAATCATGATGTCACTTGCATCGTTCCCTTGCAAACACTTTCTGTAATGAACTCAGAATGCTGACTCTCAGGCTCTGATTAGCTTGGCCACAAAGTCTGCCCAGTACATTGGTGGCTCTCTGGAGCAAAGAACAGCACAGAATCATCACAAAAAGTCATGGTCTAGTAGCTGGCGTTGAGATGCGAACTCTCTTTAGAAATTGGAGAGGGAAAGAACACATGCACCCCTTCTGACATCTTACTATCCTAAGGCTCCTCAGGCTTAGTGAGTTTTCTGCATCCTTTGATGGCCCCTTGAAGGCTTAGCTTTCCCAAGGAACAAACGTGGGATCATTTTTCAGATGCTTAAAACCTGACAGGAACAGCAAGAGTTGCCTTCCCAGTGACCTAAATTTGCTCGCACTATGGAGACCGACTGAGGACCTGCACCTGCTACGTTAGGCAGCCACAGCTGCTCTGCATCCTGACTCGCCCTAAATAATGACGAAGCTCAGATTTTACTATATTTAAAGACGTTCTTTTTTTTTTAGCATATGAGACTTCTCTCCACTCACTCGGCTCCTGAGCATCTTCCGTGACTTCGGTTCTGACCTCACTGTTTAGGAAGCTCACCTTATGCTCTTCAGCCACTGAGCCATCACTAGAAACCCACACAACAGTCCTAGGTGACTAGATTGAAATCGTGTCTGTTTCAGAGAAGATACAAGGTATATAATCTTTTGAAGGATTTTAAAAGTAAATCAAGTTGAAAGGTAGGTCCTGAGTTAGGATTTTAAGAATGACTTAATATAGTCATTCTTGGTAAGAGTTCGGCAAGACATTTGGAAATTTAAAGGGAATCAATAGCCAAGTCACTCTCTTATGTACTCTGCAAAGTCCCTAACATTCCACTTATTTAGCTATCCCTTTTACATCACAAGGGATTCAGTCCTTCACCACCAAGCAGATGGAGTAAAATCTTGCAGGAGTGTGTCATAGTAGCAGGCTGTATATTCTGTTGGTGAGCATCTAGATTAATCCAAATTACTTCAGAAACAATTTAGCAGTGTGTAATAAACCTGAAAATCACACACACTGGAGGACTGGAAACTCTCCTCCTAGATAGCGTTCCCCATGAAAGCTTCCCACATGCACAAGTATAAAATGTTCATAGTAACATTGTTTGTAAAGCAAGTAAAATAAAAGAAAATAAAATATAAAATACCACAGAAAAAACACGACTGACAAGGGCTGGGTAATGTGTGTCTTTAAAGTCACCTCTGCCCAGCTCTGAACTTAACTGACTGTTGTGCATCTTCATCAGCACAGAGGTCTTTTGAAGAAACAGTCCATGTCTGCCCTCCACAGTATGTACAGATCCTAGAATCATACCTCGCACACAGTTGGCTATTTGATAAGAGACAGACAAGTAAAAGCTACATGATCAAACAAAGGCTCAGATGGATACAGTGCACTTCACAGCCCTGGACTTTCGACCTGATCAGGCTGAGTACCTGCATCAAAAAAAGTACGTGAAAATTGTTTTAACCATGTACTTCTGGGCCATACCATAAACCCAGAGTTAGAATTGCTAAGAGTGGCACCATGGAAGCTACACTTTAACCCACTTCCCAGTGGTCCTTCAATGTCAACAGAAACCAAAGGCTTGGAGATGGACACAGAGAGCCTTATAAGCAGCCTGAGAGAAGATATAAAGCAAACAGAGGAAACATGACACCTCAATCTACCTCACTGATGACTAGCAAAAGCATACAGAATAGAAACAGTCAGGGTTTTAATTCCTGGTAACTTTCCACACTACATATTAGGTTTAACAGTGCACGGGAATTCCAAGAAAACAAACAAACAAACAAATAAGCAAACAAAAGAATTTAACAAAGAATTCAATTACATTCCTGCCTCCTTTTTACAGGTTTAAACATTGAGGCACAGAGATGTTCAACAGCTACTCAAAGATGTAGTTACTAAGTAAGACCACTGGATCTTTCTAAGAAGTTACAAGTGTAGCACCATGTAACAACAACAGGTGAAGTGAGACTGTATTACAGTTATATGTATCCTAAGGAACCACAAAGTGTCACTAATGCATGTCAGCCAAGAGCCAGTGGGAATGCTTCCCTTCCTGCAGAGACTCTCCCTAGAGCTGTAATAATTGAGCTGGTTATATTCTTATTTTCTGCAGGCTATACCTAGAAGGGTCTGAAAAAGACACAAATGCAGCATTTACATAAAAATAGACACCGCCAGTTCATTCTAGCATTTCCTGGCTCTCCCCCAAACTTCAAATGGAGTTTCTGATTGTCTTGATTTAGCAAGGCAGGCTTTATCTTTCCACTCCTAGAACTCACTGGGTGTCTATTAGGCCAGCAGGTGCATCAGCACTGCATTTTAAACTCTTGCAGAACCAGAACCACGTGGTAAGACCCAGAATGAGCCTTGCTTTCTGCCACCTACCCAGTCTGCCTGGTAAGGCTGTGACAGGGAAGAGAAGATCAACCTACAGATCTCCTGCAGACAGTTGAGGCAGCACGAGCTGCCACCATCCACCATCCACCATCCCATCCACCATCCCATCCACCATCCACCATCCACCATCCCATCCACCATCCACCATCCACCATCCACCATCCACCATCCACCATCCCATCCACCATCCCATCCACCATCTACCATCCCATCCACCATCCACCATCCACCATCCACCATCCACCATCCACCACCCCATCCCATCATCCCTCACTGGCTCCACCACTAACTTGAGTCTGAGACAGACAAGCACAGAGGTGAGGGCAAGCCCTACCTGGAGGTTATCACCATTCCCATCAACAGTCTGCCCCCTTTAACTCCAGACACGGTGGGTTCTGATTAGTTCCATAGAAAAGGACAATGTTCGTATAGAGAAAGACTACAGAAATGTCAGGCGTCCTTTTGTGCACAAAGGACCTTAAAATAATTTCTAAGCTGGGCACTTCCCATTCTAAAATACACAAGACGTGAGAAATTCCAGGGATTAAATAGGAGACAGGAAAGGGCGCGAGTGGATGCCCAGCTCTTCCAAACACTCCGGTCCTCAACTTGATTAACAGTAATTCCTGCAGCTGCTCATTTTCTTCTTCCTGGCCTCTCGTCACCTTGATCTCGCTGGGTTCTCTCAGCCAGGCATTTGGAAGGCTAATGAAGTGCCCAGTCTGATTTATACACACACTGAGCCCTAACTTTGGAAGAAAAAAGTACATGCTTCCTTTGCCACCACAGATGCAGCGCGCGGAGCACGCATTCCCTTCTCTGAGTCTTTAGTGTACAAACATGTTTTTATCTTCTGTAAGTGTTCCCAAAATAAGGGCCTCTGGAGACCGCCTGGGAGTCTGATGTCTCATTCCTGTCCCCGAGGTGCTTTGAAATCATCTTATCACAGAAAGCAAATCACAGGGCCCTCGGTTTTCCCATGCCTGTGATGTCTTTTTGGTGACTTCACATTCTGTGAGCTATATTTAGTGCTTAAATGCCTGGCTGCTGAAGAGTGAGACTCTGTCTGTTTGTAGACTGTGAATAAAGGAATCTCAATATATTGACAAAATGTTCAGCTCTATCCTATTGATCTTCTCTGGCCAGAAATCACGTGTTTCATCGAAGTGGAGGAAGATTGCTGGCATCTTCCAACACAGGTATAACAAACGGCACTTGCGTAAAGGCTGACTTAACGAAAGGAGACATTTATAAATACACATTAATTTATTGAACATGTTAAGAACATTCCTAAACCGGAAGTGATGAGACTCAGTATTCAAAGCATATTATTTAAATATTAAAATGGAAATTATTTCCAAAGCCATCATAAGTGACAGTCCAATTTAGATCCTTCTAAGGGAGGAAGGGTAGACTAGAGGGAAGACGGTGTTTGATATAAAATCAGTGTATCAGTAGAACCACATTTTAGGTCTCGATACTCCATTTTAGGTCTTACTATACTCCACAATATTGCTAATCCGCGATATAAGAGTAATTTTGAAAAACAAAATAGATAATTTCCTTCATGCAGTCAATATTGGGGTTTGTGATGATAGAAAGAATGCCAACCACATTTTGGAAAACATCCAGACGTGTTTAGAAAACAACAGGCAGTTATTTGTTGACACACTGTAGATAAGCAGTAGCAATAGCTGAGGTTCCCCCACAGTGAGGGACTGAAACACTAGTCTGCCTGTTAATCCCTTAGCAAGGCCTTCACAGCCATAACGTCCCTCCTGCTCTTCCCTTATCTCTGCTGAAAACTGGCCGCATCTCTTCCTCTGCTGGCTCCCATCAATAGCATAATACATCATTTTACCCAAGAACGCCTCTCCAGGGGCTTGAGGCTGAACGTGAAACATCGCTCCTTCCATTTAACTTCACTGTTTTTTGTCTCTGAACAGAAAGCCCAGAATCAACCCGAATGAGTTTTTCTGTGAAAGTGGCCCTTTATTGGTGATTATGCATCATGAACTTTGATGAATGAGGGCCGGCAGGCTGTGCTCTTGGAACACAGCCAAGCGGAGAGACGGAGGCAGCTGCTGCGGGGAGACTGTGGGAATCTGGCCCTGCTGAGGTCTGAAGCTGCGGCACCAGCGTGAGGGGCAGCTTGGGGTTCCTTCAGGTCTGGCTTCCGGCAGCGTGAGGGTCAGTGGAACTTTGATCAGATCTTGTGAGAGGTTCGCACACTCAGGGACAGCAAGAATCTTAAAGTCTGCAGAGGAAGGGAGGGGGATCACAAAATATACTGGGGACAAATCTCTAGGAAGAGAAGTGTCGCCAAAAAATGGAGGGTTATCCTTGGGAGGCATGTGGGACCCAAGACTCACCCATAATACACACCCCTGAACCCTAAACCCAGAAACAGAGTCCACCAGCAAGCACATCACTAGGCATGGCTAGTGATTCTGGGTTTAGGGTTCAAGGGTGCTAATTTGGTCTGTAGGTTTTGGCACCAGTGACTTCAGCTGGGAAGGCAGATAAACATTATACAAAATTACTTATTTGCATTCATGACTCTATGCAATCCTATAAATGACCTGACTTAGCCATTCAATTATTTTGGTTAGACAGTAATTGTATTCTCTCATTAGCAAAGTGGGAGGTTTCATAAGGCTGAAAAAATGCAGTTCTTAAATGTACTTAGGTCATTAAAATTCACACTAAAGGAGGTGTATGGGTGTTTTGTTTTGTTTTGTTTTAAAGAAATCTCCAGGCTCGAAATTTTGAGTACTGCTTCAAACACCTTTTGTAAATAAATGCCACACTGGAGGGCCTGGGCTCATCCCACAGATGGCCTTTGCCCGCTGCCTCTCAAATACAATCTTTGCCTAGGCTTTCAGTCTGGTCCTTAGGTCTCAGTATGGCCTGGCTTCTACTATAGCTCCTGAAACATCTAAATCCAAAACTTACATTCATTGGCCACATTGCATTATTTGACCCTTTTCTAATATATATGTTGCCTCTTAATCATTCATTTCCTCCTTTCCTGCTTATTTTTCTGCTTATATCTTACTTATTGTTGCACATCCTAGTTCTATTTTGAATCTTTATGCTACTTCCTGTATGACACTTTTCCAGAATGCAATCTTTCATACCCTGTTGTCTTAATGACCATCCTTCTGGGGAAGCTCTGAACTTCCCATGGAGTTCCCATGTGATGGTTTGCATATATGCTCAGCCCAGAGAGTGGCACTATTAGGTGTGGCCCTGTTGGAGTAGGTGTGTCACTGGGTGTGGGTTACAAGAGCCTCATCTAGCTGTCTGGAAGCCAGTAGTCTGTTATCAGCCTTCAGATGAAGATGTAGAACTCTCAGCTCCTCCTGTACCATGCCTGCCTGGATGCTGCTATGTTCCTCCCTTGATGATAATGGATTGAACCTCTGAACCCCAATTAAATGTTGTCCTTAAAAGAGTTGCCTTGGTCATGGTGTCTGCTCACATGAGTATAACCCTAACTAAGGCAGAGCCGAAAGCCCAGCAACCACCACCTGAACATTCCTCAGTGTCTCAAACTCCAATCTCCTTGCATCTTCACCTTCAATTCTCTCTTCTTACTATTGGTTTTATCACCACCATAGCAATTTGATATTCATCTAAAATAATTCATTGTGATCCATCTGTCTTTATCCTTACTCCATCCATCCCTTAATCCATTCGTCTGACTGGTTCTCTAAGTATCTCTCTGGTCAAGATTCTCCTTCCCAGTGTTTTTTCCTTATTTCAGGATTATATGTTCCTATTCAGATTCATCCTGTGACTTCTTCATTATATTGATCGGTTCCTTCTTTGGGATCATGTCTGAAGTATAATGGGTTTAGTTTGAAGTAACTGGAGAGAAGAAATAAAGACTAAAAACGAGAAGTAGTTCAAACCGATCACTCTCCTGATTTTCAGAGTCAAACCCTCACTGTGCATTGGCAAGCACAAGATGCTCTCCTTGGAGGGTGGGCACTTCTAGCGCTGGTCCATTTCCCTTTGAAGGCTCCGCAAGTGGGATGACTTCTGAGTAGACTAACAGACAGAAAAAGACATATGGGCATATCACCACGCTCACGGGAACAGAAATCACACACAAGGGATGAGAATCCCAGAAGTGCCATACAGCACACAGTTGAAGCTTAAGTAACTTCCCACACTATGGAGAAAAAAACAGAGGCTTGGGTACAGGTGGCCTAGAAAGTCTCTGAAGGATGGTGGTAACAGGCTATAGGAATTATGAACCTCTGAACCTTCTTCATATAGAACTATGAACAAGGATGTGCAGACTGTCATCAGGGCGGCCTCGCAGAGCAGCCTTCAGAACAACAAACAGCAAGTGTGTATCCAGGAGAGATATCAGAGGCATGGGCTTCTATTAGCCTCTTCTCCCCAGTCCTTAATCTTTCCTGGTTAATGTATTTTGAGGAGCATTTGCATTCCTTCTGGGAAGAGAGTCTCAGAGAAGGCCCTTCCTTGTATGTTAGGAGAAAGGGATTCAGAGATTTCTAGAAGATGGAGTGAAGAGAGGAATCTTACAGATTCTTCCTTTCAACTGGAGTCTTGGAGTTCAAAGTTGCTTTGGGCTTTGGGCTTTGGAACACCCCCTTCAATGGGGCACTCTCGGTGGCAAGTGTCCACCCACCGGGCACATAAACATCTGGATCTCTGCTTCTTCCTCTATCAGCAACCTTGCCCTGTCTCCTCAGGTTATGCTGGTGTATTCTTTGACCCTTCTATGGTTCCCTCATGCCCTTCTGCAAGACTGCGTCCTTATGGATGAAACATGACCTTGTAACTAAAGATGAAATAGACATGTGTTTTTCACTTGAAACAAATAGTACTGCTGTTTGTTGCCAGGACATTTGTCTTGCAATATATGATGTCCTGAAGCTCTAGCTTTGTCTTTAAAGCTCATGAATTCCCTGATTCCGAGAGGATCTGCATCAGTCTATAGAAGGTCCAGGACTAAATCCACTTCAGGAGACAGTGTATCTCCACATCCCAGCATTCATCGTGGCTGATGGCATCCAGCAAAAATGGTATCTGCTGACTTTATCACCACCCGCCCAGGTTCATGCAGACATTCGGGCTATCTGCCTCAGCCTTGCTCCCCCAGCCGTGGCTAACGACCACGTTATCATGTTTCCTCATGGCCCAGGCATCCACCGAGTTACACGTATTCGACAAAAGATAAACGTGTGACCCAAAGTCCTCTCAACCACAGAAAGGGTAGTAGCGATAAGGACATAAAATAGATACACCGAGCCACCAACACTCGGGAGGTCCTCCTGGTTCAAAGACCACATTTGAGCTTTTTGCTCCTGGGGTGGTCTCTTATGATAGTGATTGCCCTGCAGCTCAATCTGCAGTGGCAGAATCTGAATTGGCTTTTTTTTCCCCTCTCCTGATCTTTCCTCCTCTGCTTTATAGTCTCACTGTTTTAGCTCCCTCTGCTGATACTGCTGCTTGTCCCTGCCCAGCCAGCTGGGTAGAAAGCACAACTCTGATGCCCGCCAACATAACTGAATGCTAAGATGTCTTTGCAAGCAATTTCTATACTTCCTTTAAAAGGGCAGTAATGCTGATTAGGAAACCTAACGCGTTGCTCTGTCTGAATTCATTTAGACTGCTAGAATGACAAAAATACTGCGAGAAGAGTGGGTCCCAGACAACAGACATTTATTTCTCACTCAACTGTTCTGGAGGCTGGGAAGTCTAAGATCAAGTTACTGTTGCCTGGTTCACTGTGGGCCATCTTTTCCTTGCAGGCAAAGGGGGTATGAAATCTTACAGATAAGCATTTCATTCATGAATGCTACCATGACGACGTAAATACACAGCCCTTAGTTGCAGAGGACAAGGGTTCGAGTCTCAGCACCCACACAGTGGCTCACAGCTGGCTTCTAATTCCTGTTCCGGAATCTGATGCCCTCTTTTTATCTCCACAGGAATGTTGTAGACTTGGTATGATGCTCATATTCTGTTCTTAGGGTTCCCAAATTGCATGAGGGTCCCTGCCCCCAGCTGGTTCTGATTGGTGAATACAGTTGCTGAAGGCCAATGGCTGGGCAAGGAGACAGAGACTTTAGGATTCAAAGGAAGGAAACAGAGGAAGACGTAGAATCGCAATGCCAGGAAAGAAATAAGGTCTCAGCTTGAAAGCAGCAGGAAGAGCGGCAAACTAATCATGTAAGTGCTGGGGATGTGGAGCAGACCCAGCTTCCACCACCTCCTAGGATAGCAAAGATGGAATGTAGATTTTAGTAAGTAAAAATTCTAAAGGGAGGCATTAGCAACAAGGAATTTTAGGAGTGCCCCAGCCATTGAGCTGATTAAGGCATATTAAATAGAAGACTGTGTGTGTGTGTGTGTGTGTGTGTGTGTGTGTGTGTGTGTGTGTGTGTGTGTGTGTGTGTTTCATTTGAGAATCCAGATCACTGGGACAGGTATCAAAGAACTTGAGCCACCACCACCAGGAGATTAGAGCAGAATCAACTACAACAAGGCAGGGATCAGGAGCGCTCACTGCAGGAAGCCACACAAGAAAACAAAACATTCATACAATAATTCACACACACACACACACACACACACACATATATATATGTATATATATATACATATATATATATATATGTAATTAAAGAAATCTGGAAGTCAAAATCTTCTAAACACAAAATATGAATTCCTTTCCAGAACCAGTGTTCTACAAATCCATTTCTCCAAATTCACTTGTTGGTTTTGTAATGGTTAATCTCTGCCTCTCTGGGAAAGACAAAACAAAACAAGAAACAGAAAGCTAAAAACATGAACTGGTAGGCATTAGTTTTCAAAAGACATTAAATGAAGGGGTAGAGGAAGGAATGAGGAAATAATAGGTTTCAGAATAGCAATGGAAAAGGAAATGGCGATTAGGAAAACATTCAAAGAAGTGTTTGGACCTTTGGATGTCCTCCCTAAGATCCCCAGGTAGCGCTCCAGTGACATCAAGCTGTGAGAACTGAGGTGCGGTGACATGCTCAAGGTCTCTTTAAAGACATTAAAGAGGTTCTTGATTGAAATGTATTAGTAAAGCCTGAGTCGGGCTCCACCCAACTTCCTAGATTCCTCTCTGAAATATGTTCTCTTGCTCCAGAAGGATTCCCTCTGGGAATTCATTTTGTAGCAAGAAAGCCAACAGAATTCACATTATTTGGTTACGAATTGGAATTTGTGTGAATTCTATTTTAACCATGCCTTGCACAGTAAACTAAAAATTTTAATTTGCTTACTGAAAGACAACTCTTTGGGGGTCAACTATATTTTTATACTTATGCCAGCACTGTGACTTTCAATATCTAGAGCTATGAGTTAAGTAAACCTCTTTACTTTATAAAGCTATCCACACAAAATAATTACATAAACTAATTATGCATAATAATGCATAAAGTGATACAAAAATAAGAGTGCTGGAGGTTAGGGTGATCTCAGATTTAAAAAAAATAGTCAAGCATTAAAATAATACTGCATGCTGGAAAAGAAGTGCACATTCACAGATACAGCTTTCCTACTGATTTCTTGTTTCATTCTTCTTGGCTATTTTGACTAAAAAAAAAAAAAGCTGTATTGCACACCACTTCAGCGGTTTGCCAAGTTACCAGACACTCCTGGAATACTTGGAACCTAGGTAATTGATTTAGTGTTCACCCTTAAAATGGAATCATGTTTCAAAACGAACTAAGCCAGAGAAAAGAAGAAGAGGCACTTGTGTTGGAGACAACAACAAAAGCAAGACATTTAATTGCCCACGTTCTAAGGCTGAAGGAGGAAATGACCAGGTCTCTGTCTGGTCCAAACCCTGCCTTCCCTGCTCAGCAGTTCATCCTCACGTGCTCAGATACTTACCCAGGACAGAGACCTAACAGCCGTCCTCCACTGCCGAGTAGAATTAAACTGACAAGAAGATGTGTGCCTCGTGCTTATAGATGGAGAATATTGAGGTAACGATTCTAACATCCGTGCTCTGATGTCTTCAGTAAAGAAGGACTGACGTTTCTCTTTTCCTGCTTCAGTCCTTCATACGTGAGACTGAACCAAACCGCTACTGTCCTCCTTTAATTGCAAACACTTCATGACCCAGCTCCATTCCACCCCTCATCCTGAACTTGACCCCATCCCTGGAATATCTGTCTGTTTAACTTGTCCCTGGGAATAAATGGCTCTGTCTGTTGTCTTCCTAGAGGTAGAGGGGAGGCCCTGAAGAAGGCTAAGTCTGAAGAGAAAGGAAAGAACACTTCCACAGGAATATCTAATCCCTGGAAAGATTGGTTGCTGCCCCTTAGCAGGCTCACGAATGTCCTCCTGTCTCGTTTTCCCAAAAGAGTGAATTGGTTATTGAACATTAAGATCAACATTTTAAGTTACTTACCACTTCTTTTGCATTTTCCTCTCTGTCCACGTGAATAAAAAAAACTGATATAAAATTTAATAGACTTGGTAAATGTTGAAAATAAAGAACATTAAAGTAGTTAAATAGTAGTTGGTGTGAAATATGGATTGAAATGTGTGTAGATTTTATTTTAACCATGCCTTTGACGATAAGATAAGACTTTGAATTTGGTTACTGACAGACCATGCTTTTGGTTCGGATTATATTTTTGCACATCTTGCAAACAGAAACACCATCTCAGCTTGAGTCTGTCCTTCAGGAGATGCTTGGCAAAAAACAAAACAAGAAAAAAAACCAAACAAACATAAAACCAAACAAACAAACAAAAAAACAGTGTTGGTCTCCTGCTGGAGGGAAGGAGAGGTTTTGCCGCTAGTCTTGGAAGGAAAGAAGATGGCCCTCATAGCATCTGACAGCCATGCATGGTATACAGTGTAATTACAATAAAACCAAACAAACCAATAAAAGTTGTTCCCTCCAGACAAAGAACAACTACACCACTTTCTCCTTGTAAAAGGATACCAGCATCCTGCTAACATGTTGTCCTAAAACGAAGCTCATTATATATTTAAGTGGATATCAGGCTTAGGAAAACAACCCAAATGACTGTTGATACACAGTCTAGATGCTAATATTATTATGAAAAATGAAATCCCCATGTCTTCTTCCAGTATTGATTCCAGTATTCTTTCTTATTTCTCACTTTTAAAATTCATATTTTTGTTTCTGAGACAGGGTCTTAAGTGTCCCAAGGCTGGCCTCAAACCTCCTAGGTGGTCAAGGATAATTTTGAACTTATGCTCCGCCTGCTTCTAAATGTCTGGTTTATGTGGTGTTGGGAACTGGCCTCGTGGCTTCAAGCACCCTAGACAAGCAATTCACCAACTGAGCTACTTCCCTCAGCCTACTACTATCTATAGTCTACTATCTATAGCCTCAGCCTTGGAGCATTTTAGCTTGAATTTCTAGTAATATATCAGAACCTTCACAATTGTTAATACTACAGAGATATGGATGACATGTTCATTTCAAAGGCACTTTATATGCACATGTTTTTGAAAATCAATTTCTTATCCAATTGCATTGCCTGACAACAGCTTTGGAATCCCATTGTGGCCTTATCTTCTGGGTTTTTTGTTGTTGCCGGTTGTTGTTTATTTTTTGAGTGGCACCCCAGTTCATGTAAATTCCTCACACTAAGTTCTATAAGGAAAGACCTCCTAGTCACAATTATTCACCTCCAAACTGAGCTTTTTAAAGCTCCTCCCCTTACTTATGGAATATTCTAAAAATAATGCCCACCCCAGCCCCTTTCTTTTTGTCTTAGGAGATACTTAAGGCATACTGTTACAATTGGATGGACATCTATACATAATTTCAGCTACTCTGGATCCTATAACATCCCCTGCATCAACCAACATGAAGAAACTATCAGAATTAATATTGTCTGTAGCTGCTCTCCATGAACCAGCATTATAGACAATCTAGATCTATCTATCTGCAGCAGTACCCCAATGAGAACAAGTTCCTGTTAGGGAAAAGAGAAGCTTTCACTTTTGAGCCACTTGGGCAAGCAGGCAGGACCGTCTCAGACCTCTCTGGACCCTCTTCTGGCCCTTTTAGGGAAGCTCAGCATTGAACAAAGAGGAAGACATCTCAGCAGAAGCCAGCTTAGCCAACGGTGAGTCACAAAGTCTGAGATGATTCATCCTATACCAGCACATAACTGAACTGCACTCAAGAATCCTTCGTTCCCAGACTTCTTTGCGTTCTGCCGAGATCTCTCTTTCCATACTGAGTAGGAAAGAGAACCAGCATCCACTCACCTGACCACTCAATAAGCAATTCTCGTCCTTCTCCCTGCTCAGTCATTGAAGACGCGCCTTTAACCTCAGGTGTATTCTGTCTTCTTGTATGCTTCCCAGTACCATACCGTCTAGAAACAGGCAGTTCTCCATGCCTCTGACCTGGTCTCACCCAATATAACTTCCTCTGGTAATCTAGGTTTTAGTGTACTTTGCCTCTGTTTTATTTGTGTAAATATCTTTTCTACTGGCTAGAGACAGTATCCTTTTAACTCTCAGGATCAAACCTAGGAAGTCCCCAGGATAAATCTGTTGAACTGATTATTCAGTTGGCTCAGATCATCTGTAGAACTCAACCTTGTTGCTAACGCTTACTTTATTTTTTTAAGAGCTGACTTTCAAATGTCTTAACGGAGTAAGGAATTTCCACATCAAATCATGTGGACTATTTCTCCCTCAGAAAAGCGGGTGTATTGTTCCTTTGCTTTACTTGTAACTAAGCATACAATGTTTCATGCCAGAGATCTTTAAATGCTACAGTCTAGCACCCAGCAACTAGAAATGGAATGGGAGCCCAGATTATTATTTTTATTAAATTAAAATTTCTTTTATGAATTCAGATGTCCACGTCAAATCGTGATGTGTTGTGATAGCGTGTGGATTTCCTCCCATAGCACCGATTCTGTGGAAAACTCAATAAACTTTGGAGCCCATCCCCACTTGTGGGCACAATTACTATCACATTCTGGGTTTGCTTTGTCCACCCAGGATAGCCAAAGTCCATGTTTCTCCTTCTGTTTGCTTATAAATAGAGCCACGTTGCCATGGATATGTCACCAAAAATATGCAACCAGGAAGCAGAGGAACAACCATTACATACTAAAACTTAGCTTAAAAAAAAAAAAGAGCATCTCCATTCTCGAAGTATGTAATCATGTTTAAAAGAAGACTTCCTGAAGCAATGTTTTAGGATTTTAAGTTAAATTATACGATATTTAAGAAAAGGGGGCAGGGGTGAAAACCATTTAGAGGGTATCAGGCCCATCCAGTGGGAGTCTGTTAGGGAAGAGTGTTGTATACATGAGACAGTATAAATAGTTTAAATTTAAATGATCAAACTACAGGGGACACTTTTCAGTACCTCGCACAGCAGGAAGGAAGGAAAGATATCGGATATTGTTGACTTCCAGTGTAAACAGACTTGGGAAAGGCTTGCAGAGTTCCTGGCATGGACTTTCTTTTCTCCCTGGAAAAGCTGGTACGTTGTATCCCTTACATTAAAAGTTAACTAAATGTACAATGCCTGGGGATTCAGAAGGATCTCTACTTAGACTCTTTAAATGCTACAGTCTAGCAAATCCAGCAACTGGAGACTGAGTGAGACCTGAGATTAATAGCAAAGGGAAAGAAATCACGGGCTGTGTGACTTTGCTTCCAAAGAGGACTTAAAAACCCAGATCAGCATCAAGAGAGGGAAGGGGCTTTCTCCTTTCTGAGGAAGGAGCATCCAGGATGTTTACGAACAAGAACCATAGCAGCAATATTCTGATTCTTCACATGGAGATGGAACCCCCCCAATGTAGAACTTAAGCATATATATGATGTTTTATTACTTGCCTTATGGCCTCAAATACTGAGGGTCTAATTATATGACATTCAGTCTCAGTTTTCATTTTATTTTCCCTTCTAGCTGCTATTTGACTGGTTTCTGTTTATCAGCCTTTTCACCGGGGAGGGGTGACAGCTAGAAAAGATGGGACTCAAACAGCCAGTTAGATGCTGCTGCTCAGAACTGCAGGCAGCTACAGCTATTTTGTTAGGAAATGTCCTGGGTCCCATGAAGGAAAATAGGGATGGACTTTTACATTGCTATCTCCCAGCATCCAGTATAGGTCCTGACACTCAGTAAATATGCAGTAGATGTTTCTGTAATTAAGAGGGAAATAAATCAAGTTAAATGTGGGCATTTATGTGATCTCGTATAACTTGTCTTCCATTTACATGAACAACTGAAAGTAGGGTTTAATAGAATCCCCATGGCACATGAGTCTGTCAAGCTGTGATCTGGTTAGCTCTTCAGTATTACCGGCTTCCTTGATCACCATCCAAGCCTCAGGTTGCTTCACAGTTTCTAAGATAGCAGCTTTCAAATAACTTTGCTGCAAACCCAAGTAAGAAATAAATTTTACATCAATACCCAGCACATGAACCTCTCCTCTCTGCTCACACATACATACTCAAATGTGCATGCACATGCTAAGGAATGGAGATGGCGGGTAGAAACAGGTATATATTTTAAAAACAAAATGAGAAGTTTTATCAAACAATATAAAACCTTGCCTTATAAAATACACTGGTATATTTTATTCTACAAGGTTTTGAAGCGGTTTTTATGACTAATTAGCTCACTTTTATAACTGGTTAATAGGAAGCAACCTGTAGCATTCAAAATCAGCCCCTAGGACCTCCTTGACAAAGTGTGAATGTTGTAATGACTACAGAGAGAGGCTGGTATCTTAGGTGACATCCCTGATCAGAGATAAGTAGGACAGCAGTGTCCTGTGACAGTGCAACTGATTGAACTTTCAAATTCTAGATTTAGAAAATGTAGATAGATAGATAGATAGATAGATAGATAGATAGATAGATAGATAGATAGACAGAGAGTTGTCTTTTGCAGTTCTCCCTTGTAGACTACCTGCTGGGCTCTAAGTCCCATCTGGGTCCTTGTAGATCAAGTGCTATGCAACTCAGTGTTGAAGACAATACAGGGCCTGGGCCTTCTCAATGACTCCTATAAGTGAACAAGAAAAATGGGTCATCCATAACAACAACGTTGGAAACAGAAGGTCCTTTCGACATTGGCATTCAGTAGGGCTGATGGAAAGCTCAAGGTACTCTAAGGAGTGGGAAATTATCCTAAGGGACTAAAGCAAATACCTGAATAGGCATATGGAGCACTGGCCCCTTTGTCTCAATTAGCTCCATACTCTGTGTCCTGTGATGGAGTGTATCCACTCACCAAATGCTGTGTGTGTGTCCACTGGGCCACTCATTGATCTCTCAAGGAAAATATCTGGCCAGGTAGAGCTGCTTTGAAATCAAGCTGTGATGCTTAACACATACTATTAGCGATATACTATATGCATTGCTTTTCCACAGAGCATGATTGCCTATCTCTCATAGATGAAGGTCAAGTTCATGCCAGGGAACTATTTCCAAGACACTCAATATTGCTGGGAGTGGGCCCTTGAGAGAGGCTGGCATCCAAGGACCTACAGTCTGTCCCTTTCCATTCCCTCAAAGGGAATGGAACAAATGCTCAATAGCTTTCCAGTGTGATAAAATGAAGGCCGTAATGAAGAGGGGGTGAGGTCAAGTGAAGCCATAAGAGGAGATCCACCTTTATGAGCAACGGGCATTGATTAGAAGGCTGTGGAGATGGTTGAGCGTGAGAAGGCCAACAGGATTTCTTTTTTTCTTTTTCTTTTATTGAGTATTTTCTTTACTTACCTTTCAAATGTTGTCCCCTTTCCCAGCCCCCCACCCCAGAAACCCCCTCATCCCATCCCCCCTCCCCCTACCCCTACTTCTATGAAGATGCTAGCCCACCTACCCACCCACTCCTGCCTCCCCGCCCTCACATTCCCCTAGGGGAGCCTTCACAGGTCCAAGGGCCTCTCCTCCCTTTGATGTCCAACAAGGCCATCCTCTGCTACATATGCAGCTGGAGCCACGGGTCCCTCCATGTGTACTCTTTGGTGGTTTAGTCCCTGGGAGCTCTGGGAGGGTCTGGTTGGTTGATATTGTTGTTCTTCCTATAGGGCTGCAAACCCTTTAGCTCCTTCAGTCCTTTTTTTCTAACTCTGCCATGTGCATAAGAGGCAAAGCGATGACAGACAGGTGGGACACCAAATGCAAAGTTCAGGAGAGAAAAGCTTGAATGTGAGAAGAAAACAACACAGCAAGAAATGGGTAAAGATGGGCCACCATGGATTTCTGACCTTGGAGAAGCCAAGGAAATGGACATTGTTCTGTGAGTCAATTAAAAACATCAAGTGTTACTTCAAGTCATGGAACGGGATGAGAAACCCTAGAAGGACTGAAGAACACAAGGTACAGCTCCCTTCTGGAGTTGACTCACATCTGAATGACCTTTTCCTGGTAAGATGACTGAGTTCTGTCCCACATCACCATCGAGACAAGACGGCCGATGTTTATCAAGGCATAATCAGAGACTTGACACGTCATCTCATTCAAGCTTCATACAGTCTAGTGGCATGGATCCTATCATTAGCACCACTTTCTCAAGGTCATAGGTCCATTGATAGCCAGACAGACTGAGTCAGTCTTTGAAGAGTGTGGTCTGATGCCCAAATGCCTGGGCCTTTACATCATATGCTATTGTGGTTCTTTGCCTCCACAAAGATCTGCTGCTACATTCCCAGGCTCCGTGGTCTAAGCTATAAATATTGAATATCGAATTCAGAGTCACCCTGCCTGTTGTCTCCCAAGGGAACTCTGCATGTCACCGGTCCTCACTGACACTCTTGTTTCTAGAAGAACTATTTCTTATTGCCTTTTTCTAGGCTTCCTTTAAAACTATTTAGTTATAGCTTTGACCCTAGATTGGCTGCTACTCTTTGTCACACTCATTGTTGCCTAACTTGCAGGTCACCGTATGAAGACTTAACAGGAGAATTTCAAAGAATTTCTCCTCCACTACTGGACCAAATCGCTTCAAATGCATTAGTCAGTGAGCACCACCATGACTTGTTTGGGCTATAAATTTCCTGGGAAATGGAGGCTGGTTTATACTTAAAACAACTGTTGGGTATAAATCAAATAAGTACTTCTGAAGCCAGATGCTTCATTCTTTATTTTAATGTGCATTTTCTTCTCTAAAGCATCACAGGATCTGCGTTATCATCTGTGCTCAGAGCTGAGTGTTGGGAGTCATCTGTGGCTGGAAGCCTTCATGATCAATCAGGATCCGCTGGGCCTGTGAACTTGAACTCTGTGTGATTTTATTAGCGACTGGGTTTTTAAAGTTCTAGCCAGCCAGCTTCGTGAGAGTGACGATTTAAATAGCTCTCACAGAAGTCTCCTCCCCCTCCCTCTCACACACACATGCTAGCTAGGCAGAACGGGTAATAAAGTAGTCCCTTTAAAGTTAAGTGAGTCATAATGCAGCATGAAGAAGATTGATTGGAGAAACACTTGAGAGTTGGCAGTTGGTTAGGACCCTTGAGTTGTCTGGGTAATTAGGCTGTTAAGATGGCTATTGGCAGTCATATTCAGCAAAGATGGGTCGTGTCGGGAGTCCATTCAAACACTCGTCATTTCAGAGATCCAAACCCAAGTTGAACCTTTTGGCGTTTGAGTTTGTTAACTGTTGGCTAAATGCCACTTCCTGCTCCTAAGAAAAAAGGCTTGAAAAAGTCTCATAAAAAATGACTTAAAAGGCTTCCTTGACTTCAAAGCGGTCTTACAAAACAACATTTTGATGAGTTAAGTGTAAAGGAATCAGAAACATACGGATTAAATTTCCCTTAATAGAGTCATGTGTCTAAAAACGAAGAGAGAGAGGAAGGCAAGTTGGTGTTGCTCAACAAGCTTCAAAATATCACTTAGAATAATTATTGATCCCCAAAGCAATCAGAGTTGTCCATTCCAACGAAATGCTGGCATCTACCAGGGTATGTCAAATGGCCTAACAGAATAAAGACAAACATATTATGTAGGTCAGGTTATAGCAGGTCATCCTGTCTGTGGGCGGCAATATTAGCCTCCACTTTAAATGAAAGCTCAGAGTGTCATAGAACATAGCTAAAAAGAACAAAGAGAATTTATAAACTGAACCTTCACTACATTGGGATAATGTCACCGGCTTGCCACATTGACGTATTTAAGGCTGATGTATTTAAGGACTTCAGGTCTGAAGGGAATACAGACAAGGGTTCTTTCGCCTTGAACTTTATGCAAAGGGCAGGGTTACCTTCTATGTATTTAATTTCCATATCGTCCTTAACAATGTTAACTTTGTGGATTTCCAAAATTTGAAAATAAACAAATAAATGAATATCTCCCATAGTGAAAAAATATTCGGGGCAAGAATATAATTGCACAATACAAAACAGTAAAGAAAATAAGCAAAAGTTATTTGTTTTCCTGAACAACTTCAAATTCTAGCCAAAAAAAAAAAAAATTCCCTTTTATGTGCCTTGCCACTAATTTAACTGATGAACAGCTAGCTCATAGTTAGTCTTGAGGCAAAATAGAAACAAGACCATGCATGTTCCAAAGCTAAGCATTAGCTATTAATGAATATAAGATTTGTTAACTATTAAACACTCAATGATAACCCAATTTAATGTTTTGTGTTCAGCCAAATAGAATGGCATAGATTTTTATAGCAGTATTTCACACAATAGATCTTTGGGGTTAGGTTCATGCCATAACAGAAATTTCTCAATGCAGACAATTCTTCTTTTAATTTTTCTTGTGACAAGAAATGCTAGAAATCATATAAGTAAGCTACCTCTTTAAAACATTAGTGAAAGGAAAAGTTCTGAGTCATTGAAGTCCTAAGTACCTTTCCTAAGTAGTACAGTTTTATGTACATGAATGTATTCCTTAGAAATCAAAAATCAATTTAAAAATTCAATCATTGACTAATTTTTTATATGTAATTCCAATGAAAGTATAATGATAAATGAATTTACAAAAGCAAATAAACATACTGTTTTTTAACACTTTTCTTTCCATATCATCAAATGTGGCTGGAAGAATTATGGATTATTTTAGTAATTAACACATGACTTAAAAAAAAAACCCTGAAGATATTTATTTCTGTATATATCAAAAATCAACATATTTCTATGTATGTCCTATTACCCAAAGACCCCAGAAAAAGGATCAATCTGATTATGATGCTATATCTCCACTAAGTGTACAATAGTTACCATTCTTGTTGCAAATACCCAACAAAATACAATTTAAGAGAGGAAGGTTTTATTTTAGCCTACCTTTCTAAGAAGGCACAGTCCATTGTGTTTGCCACAGCAGGAGGCTGTCTGGTCACAGTGCACTTCTGCAGTCCAGAAGCAGAGAGTGAACAAGGAATCTCTAGCCAAGAAACAAAATCTCAAGGCCCACACACAGTAGCCCACTTTCTCCATCAAGGCTCTATTTCCTAAAGATGCTGCAACCATTCAGATACCTAGGAACCAACCACAGGGGGCCAATGGAGAACATTTCATATGCAAGCCACATCAACCAGGCTTCCAGAAGATGCTGGCAGTTGCTGCATCAGAATGGGGAAACTCTACTCTCTAAGGACCCCCATAGACTTACAGCTCAAGAGAACAATAAATCTCCAAATTACAGAGGCATCACAAAGATGTACATTCAGTTAGTAGTCACTGAATCCGTGGAGGGAATCATTTGTCTGGGCTGATTCTATTTTTCAATCCATGATGCACCATGCATCTGGATTGATGCATCTGGAGAGATGTTAAGTACTAGCACTCACTCCAAGTTCCAGCCAATAACATTTCATCAGTAAAGGTGTTTTGTGATTTCCTATTTCTCTCATTTCTCTCTCCTCTCTCAACCTTAAGATTATCTACTCAATTCCTTCCCAAAGGTCTTAGCAATTTCTCGAGGTGCCTGTGCACACAGTAAGTAGACATGCTCTAATAGGATATAATTGCAGGTCAAATCCTTTAATCCAGCACATACATCTCCTTCCAGGAATGCATCCCTTTGAATTTATTAAAGAAAAAAAAACCCACTTAGGTTAAATATGGTCCCCTGAGGTTATTTTTACAAAATGTATGCCCTTCCAGAGTGGTTGGTAATTAAGATACTAATATGTCAAGAACTCTGCATGGCTTGCTCATATAGTTTCTGTGGATATGTGATAGAGAAGAGAAGCCACAAAGAGAATCAGGGAGGTGATTCAAAGACCTGTTTTATGGGCTAAGCAATCCATCTGAAGCTCTCCATACCACATGCCCCAGGTTTTGACCTCCTACCACCAAAAGTACATTCTTATTCCGTTATTTTTTTCAAACACAGCAATCAGTTTATCTAGTTATCACACTTAAATCATATAATAGCATATAAATATCTATTGAAAATGAAAACAGTGACAGCATCTCTTCCCAGGTCAACATTTCTTTTGTAGCAGTCTACCAAATGTTAGGCTATATGCCTTTCTATCCAGAAGCCCATAAGGCCAATAGGCCTCCGGTTAGATGTGGCTGGCTCTAAAGTGATTACAACGGCTACATTTCCTTTACTGGATGACGGTATCTTATTTTATTTTACACATTTAAGTGCCAGGGACTGACCACAGCATCCTCACTGCTCTAAGTACACACTCTGTCATTGAGCTATCTCCAACCCCTGAAAGACTGTCAAAACCATATTTGGAGTGAGAAGGAGGCAGTGATTAGAACTTCAGGGGGATGCTTGTGTGATGATTTGAGGGGATATTAGAAATCCTCTAAGAATAATGTCCTAGTCTCGTTTTCTGTTGTGTTAAAACACTAACTAAAATTAATTCAGAGAAGAAAGTGTTTATTTGCCTTACAGGTTGCAGCCTGCCATTGCAGGAAGTCAAGAAGCCAGCACAGGACATCAAAGCAGGACCCTGGAAACAGGAACTGAAGAAGAGGCTGAGGAGAAAAGCTGCTTACACTAAAGGCCCAGCCTGCTCTCTTGCATTACCCACACAAGACCACCTACAGGGTAGCACTGCCCACAGTGGGATGGGCCCTCCCCATCAATCAAGAAACCACCCCCACAGACTTGCCCACAGGCCAATCTGATGAAGGCAATTCCTCAGCTGATGTTCCCTCTTCCCAGGTAACTCTTGTTTGTGTCAAATTGAACAAAACTAATCAGCATAAAAAAATTAAGAAAATATTTGCAATGCAAATAGCTAAGTTTTCACACTTTCCAAGGATCTTTATATCAGAGGTACTTAAATATCTTTCTCAAAAGGAGAACTCAGGTTCTCTTAAAAACAACAACAAAAAAAAGGAAAGAAAGAGGGAAGGAAGGAAAAAGAGAACAGAAAAGGAAAGGAAAGAAAAGGGAAAAAGAAAAAAGAAGAGAAGAGAAGAGAAGAGAAGAGAAAAGAAAAATTATTTTTTTTGGAGCTACCTACCCACCAGCTTGCACAGTAGGTGGTAGGTAGCATATTTGATAAATTTCATCAGTAAAACAGAACCTTTTTATTTTCCCTTGCAGTAGATCTTGTGTAGAAATTTGAATCACTGATGAGATCATGGCTAAGTAAAAGGTATGTACTTACAGAGGTAAAAAACTAATAAGAATAAAAAAAAACTGAATAACTTTGATTAGTTAAGACTACTGGGTGATATTTTCCAACTATAATTATTGCAGTCTTAGACACTGGTTGTTTTCTTAGGACAAGAACAATTTTAACATGTTAATTGCTTTTCTTCTTGGGAAAGAAAGCTAAAATGTTGATCTGATCTGTCAGGAGAGAGCAAGGCAAGTCCCAACAGCCTCAGTCCTGAACTGGGTCACTCAACCTACAAAATAGGGCTCTAACACAAAATCAGAAGAGACAGAGGCTTAGCCCATAACCTCAAATGCCTTGGGCTTAGGTGGGGAGTGAGAGGCACCCTGAGATTAACAGAGGTGTGGCTGCCCTGAGGAAATCACGGGAGGAAAAAAAAATATTGGAACCAGCAGCAAGCAGCTTGCAACTAATATATTTTTGGCAGATGCTAATTGAATGACTTCAGTCCTGGGGACTACATTGCCATTAAAGCCTATGTCGGCTAAGTCTTGCAGCTGCAACTAGGTAGACACGAAATCCTCATAGCTGGAGAACTGGGTGTGGGTCAGAGAGACAAGTCAGATGCCTCCACCCGTTCCTCTCACGTCTTCCACCTTTCTCATCCTCCTCTTTAACTCTGATGCCTGCTTCTCCTCATCTTCCTCATCCTGTTGTCCACTCACTTCCCAGGAGCCTAGATGGTAACATTCTGTTCCTCCTATCCAATGCACCACAAAACAAAAACAGCAATCAACCACCTCATCTCAAAGGTCTAAAGTCACTTCCACCGTTGTACATGGTTAACTCTGTATCCTTTAACCCATGTCAATATTCTGGACCCCACGTGGATATATACACGAGAAAATACTGTATTTACATTAATCACAACAGTGATACATATAAGTAATATCGAGGGAGAGTAATAATATAACAAGTTTACATTAAAGTCCATTAGGAAGAAAACAAAACCAAAAAACCACTTTAAGCTCTTGTAAATACATTCGCTTACTCCAGGGCAGTCCAACCACACAGCACAGTCCCAGGCACAGTGATGTAGGGAGCACCTTCCCGATCCACGGATGGCTTCCCCACTCTCTGGGTTTATAAATCGGGCTCTCTTGTTTGGCATTTTCACATTGACATATTCTTAACTTTCATTCTGACTATCCTCCTGCCTCGTATTTTTCTGCTCTCCTGGCCTGCTTCAGATGATCCTCTGACCTCGTGACTCAGATCTAGCTTTTATTAACAGTCAGAGTAACTTGGGAGCTGTTTCAAACCTTTGTTTCACTCTCCACCATGATTCAGTTCCTTGATGTTCAGTTTTGGTGACTAAATAAAGATTTAATCTATCCACGCTGTCTTATTATTTACAAGATAAAGCCTGATTCATCTCCGAAAATAATTAACCCCCAAACACCTCCAATGAAGAGAGTATGAAGGTTAAGCTAAAATTTGGAATCAGGTGGGCATGGTGGCTTTATCCCAACACTAGGAAGGCTAAAACAGGAGGATTTCAAGGACAAGGCCAGCCTGGGCTACATATGTCTAAAGATAACTTGAGCTACAAGGTATGGCTTTTTTTTTTCCCAAAATAGAAAAACAAACTGGAATGAGGCTAAATTTTCACAACTTTCATTAGTATTTCATCAGTTGTTCTATTTATGTATTACATTTAAAGATTATTGTTTGTTTTTGTTTTTATTATATTACCACTAAATAATAATGTTTAAACACAAGAACAATTTGGGGAAAGGGGAGGTATTCTGTTTGGGTTTGCTAATCGTACTGAATTTCTCATAACCTTCACCAGATTCCATGTTGTTCATGTGCTCATTCAATAAAGAGATAATAATTTACTGTACATAATTAAGAGGGAAATTTAGCAAACTCAAGAGTTTATTGGTTGAACTTCCTTTAACGCACTAAAATACTATTAAAATAAAATCTCTTCATTTGACTAAATAACATAGAAAGAAAGTAAGCTGGAACTGGTTTTATTATCCTACATATGGTCTTCCCCTCACATTAAAACCTTGCTTTGGTGATTTTCCAAAGCACTGAGAAAGAGCAGAAACCTATTCAGTGCTTCCAAATGCATGTAATTCATAAACACGAGAGAGCTGGTGCACACTGTAACAGACTAACGAAGACAAAACTCCATTCTTACTCAAATGTATGGCCTTCTGCTGGCTGTGCTCCTTCCTCAGGACAATGGATTTAAATGACGCCAAGAAATAATTCCATCTTCTACAGTACATAGTATTTCCTTTCACATTCATAAGAAAAAACCCTGTCCTGTCTTTTTATAGGAAGGGATTAACTCTGTTATTTAAATGAGAAAAAGGAGTTTTCTGTATGGATTTTGGGAATGTATAAAAAGAGAGAAAAAAACCGAGATATTAGTGCCCCATCGCCTTCAAACACACAGACACATGTTCGCACATAGACTAGTCACACACACACACACACACACACACACACACACAGGCACACACAGGCATACACAGGCACACACAGACATACACACAGAGACACAGAGACACAGAGACACAGGCAAAGACACACACACAGGCACACATATAGGCACACTATCAGACATGCACACAGACATACACACAGATTCATGCACATATACAGACACACTCACACTCTTCAATAGTATGCACAATAATAGGTCAGCCAAGGCCAATTTTATTTTCTGTTCAAATGAAAGGCTGTAAAGCAGTATTATTTATATCAAACTTTTTCCCATAGTGAAAAATCACATTTAAATCATCTCATGAAAAATTTCCACCTAATTTTAAATTTAATTTTAATAACCTCTATAACTTCCTAAATAAATGTTTCTAACTTTAGCATTGCATTTCCTTTATTTTTACTAGATATTTCACCAGAGTGAAATAAGGCACTGGAGAGATGGCTCAGGATGCTTTTCCAGAGGACCCAGGTTTGATTCCAGAACCTTCTTGGCAAGCCTCTGTCACCAGGGAATTCAGTGCCTCCTCTGATTCCAGATACATGCATGGTGTGCAGACAGGCAGACATGCAGACATGCTAGCAAAACATTCATGCATATAAATAAATTGTAAATATTTTAAACAAAAGTAATAAGTAAATAAAATAAAACAGAGACTTATGAAAAACCCAATGAAGCACGTACTAAAATAAAAATATTGAATCAATTGATTTGTTGCGTCTTTTTGGTTAACTGTCAAGCCACTATCCAAAAGTAATGGCTACATTACAGAGAAAGGTAGACCCACAACATCCTGATGAGAGAGCCCTCTATTCATACGACAATTTTTCCCTCTTCCCAGGCAGATTGGTCAAATAAGTTGCAGGAGTATTTTTTTTTTTGCACAAATAGAAAAATTAGCTAATTGGATTTATCCTTGCACATCATAAACACAGAAGTGCCAATGGCATCTGGAAGTAAATGCTTTCGATTAATTAATAGCATGAATCATTTCCAAGGGCAACTGGAGTGGACGCAGGTGCAGATTCCACTCCATTTTTTCACATGCTTAGGAACAAAGGAAAATTTTCTTTGTATCTGCTCAGAGTTTGCGGAAATAAACTGGCCAAAAGCAGACACGGTGGTGGGGGGTGGGGGTCGGTAAAGGGAAACTTGAAGAACTTAAGTGATGGATTCATAGGGGAGAGGGAAATGAGGGTGATGGAAGACTAGGGGTTAAAAAAAAAAAAGCAGGTGTCAGAGAACTTACCAAAAGACTGGAAGCACAGAACTGACCTGGACATGCCAGGGTTGGGGGGGGGGGGTGGGTCAGACTGTGAGTTACAGAGAGAGGGACACAGAAATTCAGGTGAACAAAGGTTGCTGGTGCAGATAAACTCCCTGGGGAATCTCTCAGAGCTATGTACCCTAGGAGAAACAGGCGGTATCATTCTCAGGTTTTCTAGATCCTAAGTGGTTGTTGGAAGAGCTCCCTGGAGAAGAGCCTCCTGGCCAAGGTTCTGTCTTAGAAAGGCTCAGTAGAAGTTGTTTTGCTACACTGGGGATGGGGTCCCCCAAATGATCTAGAGTTAAAATGACCCCCATTCTCATATTGCATCTTGAGCTGAATGTGTTGAAAAGAGTCATACTTAAGGTGGTCAAGTTTCCAAGCCTCCAAACTACAAGACTGCATTTTCAAATATAATTAAAATAAACAGGGTTAAATGACATATTAAAGTAAGAGTTTCTTGATACTTGCGGTCTATAATAAAACATTAACTTGTGGCCAATTAGTCACATGCATTTCCAGCTTAAAGTAAATAATGGAAATAACATATAGCAAATAGAGATTTGATTTAAAAAAAAAAGTTCACAGGATACACAAGATAAAGTAAAGGTATTTTAGGACTGGATTTAGGATTAGTATTATTAGTCATCGGTAACTTTTGGTGTATCTTTTCCTGTCTCTGGCAACATGCACAACAGTCCTAATGAGAACAAAAGGATAATTTTAGTAAGAGTATCTTTGTCAAGGGATTTCAGTTAGTTGGCTACAATATGCATTCTTCATATACTTCAGTGTAGTGTTCACGCTTGGAGAAAAGTGTACTGTGTGCACACACTATACATCACCATGACTAAAGTTATAAACAAATACTGTGCATTGTACAGCCTCCAGTTTTTGAAAATTTCTAGAGAACTTTAAGTTTCTACTTTTTCTTTTCCAGACAAAAATCTCCCTAAGGCTGGTCTTGAACTGGTCTTTCTACCTGCTTGATTCCACTTCCCAAATGCTGACGATACAAAGTGCGCACCCACACACCCGATGAGTCTTCGAATTCATGAGGACAAAATGTTGTCCCCTCAGAAGTTATTTATTTGCATCCAGCTGGAAAACACCGTCAGAAGTTATTAGAGTGTATTACATTGTATCATTAAATCCAGAAATAGAACATGAGGGAAATTATTAAGGAATGATTCTTTTAAATGCTTTTAAATTATGAAGCCTAGCATCCCACTAAGAAGAATTGATAGGGTGTCCTTTCACATCTGTGGTGTATTTTACTCTGCACTTGAGATTTCAGGTAGTAAGTGCAGCTTTCCTCTGTGCTTTTCTCTGGTGAATCACATGCCTATGTTTAACGGTCTTCCCAAAGTTAAAAATCACGAAGGAACTTCTTGGAGTATGTTAGAATACACACTGGGATGTTTAGACTGTTTCTCACCTTTGTTATAATCAGTGAACGGGGACTAAACTTTGTGAGGACTGCAGTAAATGAGAAAGGGCTGGCATTATAGCCTAATACACAGGCTTGCCTAGCATGCCCAAGTACTGCAAATAATGTACTCTACATGTATGAATGAATGAATGAATGACAAAGAGTGTGAGAAGAAAAGCATCTTCATTTTCTTTTTACTTGAAATCCTGTGTTTCACTGATAGTCTTTGTGTGCATAATACCATTCACATCAAAGCAATGACTTTTTTACTTTTGCACAGTTATGTCTTCTTGGTACAGGAGGAGGAGGAGAAGGAGGAGAAGTAGAAGAAGCAGTAGGAAAAGCAGCAGAAGCAGCAGTGGTGGCGGCTGCGGCGGAGGAGGAGGAGGAGGAGGAGGGAGGAGGAGGAGGAGGAGGAGGAGGAGGAGGAGGAGGAGGAGAAGGAGAAGAAGAAGAAGAAGAAGAAGAAGAAGAAGAAGAAGAAGAAGAAGAAGAAGAAGAAGAAGAAGAAGAAGAAGAAGAAGAAGAAGAAGAAGAAGAAGAGGAAGAGGAAGAGGAAGAGGAAGAGGAAGAGGAAGAGGAAGAGGAAGAGGAAGAAGAGGAAGAAGAGGAAGAAGAGGAAGAGGAAGAGGAAGAGGAGGAAGAGGAAGAAGAGGAAGAAGAGGAAGAAGAAGAAGAGAAAGAAGAGGAAGAGGAGGAAGAAGAGGAAGAGGAAGAAGAAGAAGAGGAAGAGGAAGAAGAGGAAGAGGAAGAAGAAGAGGAGGAGGAAGAAGAGAAAAGAAAAGAAAAGAAGGAGGATGAGGAGAAAGAGAAGGAGGAGGAGCAGGAGGAGAAGGAGAAGAAGAAGAAGAAGAAGAAGAAGAAGAAGAAGAAGAAGAAGAAGAAGAAGAAGAAGAAGAAGAAGAAGAAGAAGAAGAAGAAGAAGAAGAAGAAGAAGAAGAAGAAGAAGAAGAAGATTTATAATACTTGGTGAGGGTATGGGTTGGATCAAGAATGGAGAAAGGCAATGATGGCTCTGAAACTTCTCTTTCTGGGCAGCTTTAAACTTATTTGAAAACCATGTTTATTGAATAAAAATGAAATAAAAACTAACCTAGTAAGCATTAAATGTAGTCTTTGAGTTAAACAAGTATCTAGGAAACTATTTGTAAAAATAAAGAAAAATAATAACGTGATTTGTAAACATAATCGGGCAAAATCAGAAACAAAACCACGGTAAACACCCTTACTGCCCCCCAAACTGCCGATTTCCTATCAATTTTATGTTCTGAGAGCTACTTCCAGAAAAATCTAAATTTTGTTTGCAAATCTGGCATGACAAATAGTTCATGCTAATGGTCAACCTTGTTTTCCTACAAATATATCGTGAGAACAAATTATCCATATTGTCTTATGAATTTAAAAGAAATAAAAATAACCTAAGTTTGAGAAACTACAGTGGTGTTGGGGTGGGTATGTCATTGTCTTCGCTGCACCTTAGTCAAAGCTGGCAGATTATCAGGAGAAAAGCATCCATGAATTGATTTGACATGACAGGGAAGAGTTGGGACATGGGCCAGTGACCCTGAAACTGTATTTGTGTACTTCTGTTGGATAGAAAAGCAATAGCCCTGTAGAAGTGTGCCTAGATAAATAGTGGATGCAACCTAACTGCAGTGACCTGTGCAACCTAACTGCAGTGACCCATGCATCCTAACCAGTGACCTATAACTGCAGTGACCGGTGCATTCTAACCAGAGTGACCTGTAATTGCAGTGACCTGATCATCCTAACCAGAGTGACTGTAACTGCAGTGAACCATGCATCCTAACCAGAGTGACCTGTAACTGCAGGGACCTGTGCAACCTAACTGCAGTGATCTGTGCATTCTAACCATAGTGACCTGGAAGAACTTCGCAAGGTCAGTTTGTTCAGTCTCTGCTCCAGCTATAGGTACAGGGCTGAACGCTATGAATGGAAGACTCTGCAACCTGTTTCAACGTGAAGTAAAGCCCAGAATCCTTTGCATATTTGCAAGAAAGAAAAGTTAGGAGAAGGTTGAAAAGTATCTCTCCAGGGCAATGGCAATTTTTCCTTTTTGTTCAACTGTAGCCAACTTAAGGTGCCGTATTTGGAGGTAGCGTTTCCTAAACTCTATCCTTATAATGAAAATCGTAATATCCTCATCTAAAATCACGGGTTCTTTTAGATCCCCAAATGTCCTTTTTGCTGGCAATATTAATGCCTGTCACCTTTCCTTGGTTTTATAACAGAAGATAAATACCATGAGTCTTTTCTATGCAGATGAGTGCTCACGGATGCAGACAGGTTCTCGTGTGATGGTTCCTTCTAGTGTAGGAAAGCCACGGCTGGTAAACTCCACAGTGCCTTCATGGTGTTCCCAGCAGCTGAAAGTCTGTTTCTGTTCCTGTGCATAACAGTACAGTCTCCTAACAAAAAACCCACCGGAGATTTGCCTTTCAAAGCTGTCTCTACGATGGTGTGATTGATTTCAATGATGCCATTTTACCTGAATTCATCAGGGATAAAAGTCAGTGGTAGATGCAACACATTTGGTCTCCTTTCCTAGGGACTTCTCTCTCATAGGGTCTGAAACCCCTGATGAACCATATGCTATAACATATGGTTATATGTTATAGCATAACCATATGCAGGTAACAAAAGACAACTTGCTAGATTGATTGATCTGGCAATATATTGGCTCTTATGAAGGTGAGAAATGCTGGACAATAAAGGAATATATGGTTTTGTCTATTTCCTTAAAAACACTCGTTCCCCCACAAAATATGGAGAGTCCCTTGTATGACTCATGAAATGAAGAAAATTAGCCCAGCCCTAATGCTAACCAGGACCTAAGTTGGGTGGATTGTACTATCAGTCTTCTGTTATTCCTCAGACAGAAAGTTAGATCTTCAGTGTTCTGAAACCATCCCATAACCGTCCATATGATAATATATTTCATAGGCTGATAGCATATGCCTTTCATTTTGTATTCTATTATAAGGGGCGACAGCATAATGCCATTAACTAAAATTAGGTCCATATGAAACCAGGACTGTGTTTTAGGATCTCGCGGTATCTCTTGCTCTATGAACTCCAAAATGAGCAGTGTTTGCTGGGTATGTCTTCGGTGTCCTTCCGCTAGACCACATCGATCACATTAAACAATGAATACCCATCCTCTCAAGAATCGCAGACTACCATGATGTTGCTGTTGGTGTGGTTTTGAGTTTTCAGACTGGATTTTCCTCTATGGGTAGATAGTCACATGATTTTAACTGTGGCTGTGTGTTGAGCCACACTCAGTGTGGTGCCTAAGCAGGGTCAATTCTTTTAAATTAACTCAAAGAACAGACTCGAAAAAGATAAACACACTTAACTAAGAAAGGGGAGAAATTAAGCATTTTCCATTTCAGAATGTGATAGGCAATAGGAAATTAATTCCCCCCCTCCTCTCAAATGTCTATTTTCTTTATCTGTTCTGTACTTGTTCAAAGACTAACAAATAGAAGCCATATGGCTGTAAATCTATTATCTATAGTATATTTTTGTTGTGATGATTTCTTAGTATAACCAAAATGTCAGTCTCGTAAAATTAGGCTTGACTACATAAACACAAGAGTCCAATCTACATGAAGCTCTTAAACACTTGGTAGAGATTTTTAAAGTAAATTTATTAGAACATGGGTGGTTATAGTATTCTTCTCAAACCCAGACAAATAGGAAGAACTCTTTCTAACATGCTAAGACTGTCATCATAAGAGTCCCATGCTGGCTCATTTTCCTCTTAGCGATGTCTGCCCGCTCCCTGCATTGTTTAAGTTTGAACTGTGATGAAAAGTGATTTTAACATTTGACATCTGGGTGTGTTTCCTCTATAAATAGCAAAAAAAAAAAAAAAATCTTACAAATTATTCTGTTTAACCTTTCTGTTTGGACCACCAGGAATCTGAGGAAAAGTTAACAATTCATCTTCCACTTCGTGTTTAAGAAGACACGGGTGTACATCTATACCATTGCTTTGTAAAGATGGCGTAGCTGTCCTCCTGTGCTCTTAAGGTGGCCTGAAGTTTCTCTTTGAGAATTATAAATGTCTCTTTTCCTCCTCTCTGATGCCTGCTACGAACCCTTGCCAGATGTCCAAGAGCCTTCTGCAATTTCTATGGTATCAACTTTGCTATCCATCTCTAACTTCTGGGTTACACCCACTTTCTGCCTTGATCCCAATATACTGTGGGCTACCATAGTAGTGAAGTGTGACTAGAAGAACTACTTTGCTGCTTATATCTACCTCTTGCTGCATTATGGAGGTTTTAGGGCTCTAAAATTGTGTAGAATTTTCTCACTTGGGCTTCATTTATACACTGGACCTACAGTGGTCACTAATTCAACAAAACCCAGCTAACAGGTTATATCTTCCTGGCCTTTCTGACCTATGTGAGATCTATTAAACTTACTGCCTAAACTTATAAACAATATCCTTGTAACCAAGGGAAGATACCATGACATCAGCCTTCCAGGTTTCAGGCTCCTATCAAGAGAGAATAAAATACTCTCCTCTGTTTTATTCTCAGACAGCTCCCATCATCCAAAAAGTTCTAGATGCAGCTCTCCCAATATTCCAGAAAGCATGCCACTCCTGAATGAGGAACTGAACAACTATATTCTTATTAATAGATGCTGACTTACCAAGACAAAAGCTTGTAAAGAGATGGACAGGAAGGAGAACAGCGATGAGTCGAAGAACAACTGCTTGGAAAAATGGAATTGCTAAGGAGAAAGAGGCTGGCAATGCCCAGAAGATAACTACACATGTGCATAACCTCCCCACCCTCCCAAAGGATCCCTATCACACATCATCATCACAGTCATTCTTATTATCAAATAATTGTCCAGTACTAATCCATTATTAATGGCTTCAATGTGAAATCTGCTCATTGGTTCACATCTTTAGACTGGACCACGGTGCATGTCCGGTGGCAGCCCTGGAAGGCTATGGGCCCAAATAGGGCACATAAGACAGGGATGAAGATTAGAGCTGCTCGTTTTAGCCCACAGTCTCTGCTTTTTGGTGTGCTGAAATATTAACAAGTCGTGCTACAAGATGTTCCTAACACATACACAAAGGATGTTGACCTGTTCTCTGCCTTCTGTCACATGAATCTGAACCCAAGTAAACCCATCTTGCATGTTCTTGAGTATTTGACTATGATGAGAATGGAAAGACCTCCCACTCAAAGCACCGTCCCACTGAGTAGCTACAACCATAAAAGTCTGATTCTTTTTCTTTAACCACCTTTCAGAAAGAGAACTTTACAGCAGAGCAAACTCATCACACCAGTTTATGATAGCATTAACAGGCTTTTCTGAAACCAGCACGTTCAGATTTCTGTAGGTAAAGTCGCTGACTGTCATGCATGTGTCCCTGACATGATTGGTTTTCCTATACCACTTTCTGAACTATATGAATCCCGACTGTGGATCATGTAGGGTAATATTAATTAATCTCACGAGTCAGAAGGGAGTGTGTGGTGATTAAGTTCTTGAGATTCTGGGATGAGACATGCTAAGGTCAAATGCTGCATCTGGGATTTAAATATAAACATACTGGCTCAGGCAAATTTCCTCATCTCCCTGATCCTCAATTGGCCTTTCATAAAGTAGACGTAGTAATCAGGCCAATTAAATGAGTCGCACTTTAGAGAGAGTGAAGGGGCTCGGCGAGTTAATAAAGAATGCATTTAGCACAGTACTTGCTACATAGCATGTGCTCCATAAATCTTTATCACTACTCCTGGTCCTTGATAAACACCAAGTTCTGGAAATATCGCTCACCGGTAGAGAACTTGTCTGGTACTTGACTGAGTTTGATCTTAAACTTGTAAAAAATACATCAGCAAATAAAGCAAGAGGCAAATTGTTACGGTTTCTGCCACTGGCTCCTTTTCTCTTTATCCAGATTCTTCCTATTCCCATTAATTCCTTAAAGTGATCATTTTAAATTAAACGTTCTCATCTCCCTTCTTGGTCTTATCTCTTTCTTATAGGGTAAATGAAGGAGAAATTCCATCACACTGACTGTCCTGCATATATCATAGATATGAAAACTCCATGCTTGTGCATAATTTGGATGGAATCAGTATACACACACACACACACACACAAACACACACAAACACACACACACACCTCCTTGTTTGTTTAACTTGTTTTTTGTCTTATTTACCAAACTCCTAAATTTCACTAACAACTATGTCAAATGCAGTGTAATGTCAAGTGTTAAGCCTTGCCTCTTTCCCAGGACTCCCTGAGTGAGTTATATTTGTTGTTTCCATGAAACATAATTGCATCTCAATTGCCACATAAAGAGTTTTGTTTTTGCTTTTGTTGGCCTGTCAGGGTGGTGGTGTTTGAGACAGTTTTGTTAAGTAGCCCAACCTGGCTCAAACGGGTTAACCTGCATCTCCTTGCAAGTTTTTGTGAGCCTGTCCCCTGATACACCGAGTCCACTGAAGACAGAAACTACACACCATGAATTCTTTCCCGGATGAATGTAGATTGTTAAACATGAAAATGTCACATATTGGATGCTCAACAAATACAGTTGGAGATCGTGGGAGTCTTTTAGTTACTACAGAAAGAGCCAAATTTTTTATGAGTTCCTAGTATGTGATAGTAGGGACTTTAATCTACAGGGAAGCACAGGAGGGAAAAATAGAAAAGTCGAAACCAGTGATTCAGTAAAGTATCTGTACACAGCGACATTTTCATTTCTTCTCCGTTGGTTGATTTGTCTTGACAAAACGTCTGGAACCAGATGTCCCTTTTGGTCTCCGCTGTGCATTACCAATGAGCAACAGCCTGTTATGACATTCAGTCACTCCCTCCCAGGCCACTCTTTGCCACCACTAAGCATCTAATAAGAAGATTATCAATTTTTTTGCGTCAATGAAATTGTCAATAGCTTTAAGACATTCTACCATGATATAAAGTAAAAGATCAATCTTTATTAAAAATATCCATTGGTTCACAGATATAAAAGTATTGAATATAAAACACAAAGGTGTGAGATTATTGTCAAAGACTACTATATACCAGTTTACTATTAATCTCAAACCTGCTATGTAGTTAATCACATTAAAATTGTCACTCAGGATATATTGAGATAACTATAAAATAGAAAGGTGAAATTGGCAAAAGTATTACTGGGGGTCAATTTGTTAGTAATGGCTAAATGGCAGGCTGATCTGATCCATGCTTTGCCATCAGGAGGTTATTACATGATGATAGGAATTCATAAGTAGGCATCTCCGACCACTGGCTATTTCAGTAAGCGAAAAGGTCTTTCTGAACTGAACATGTGAGTTACTTTGAAGTTCGCAGTTGTTAGGAAGTAGGTCTTAGTCTGAGGTCTGAGGTCTGATTGAGTCTCAAATGTCTGAGTCTAAGCTTCTAAATCTCTTCTCCAAAACTATATGAGCAAACTTCTCATCCTTTCGTTATTTAAAAGTTATTATTTTAAGAAACGCATTGTACTTACCACATAGAAATGATTATATGCAGCAGAAGTACAACATGTAAAGGAAGAGACAGTCCCAAAGGCCTGCTGCATTAGGAAGGAAATTAGATGAAGGGCAGAGAGAACCCTTAAAATAACCAGTGACCCAAGTGGTGCTCTGCATGATTAAATGGCATGCTAGAATCTTTTAAAGAAAAGGATTAACTGAATTTGCTTTTAAATCCTACAACCTAGGAGGCAGAGGCAAGAGGCTCTCTTTAAATTCAAGGCTAGCCTTGTCTACAAAGAAAGTTCTAGGCCAGCCGGGGCTACATGGTGAGAGCTTGCCAAAAAGAAAAAAAAAAAAAGACAAAACAGAAAACAGAATTGGTGTAACATGTAACAATCCAATTAACGTTGGATCAATTATTGTTGATCAAGAAAATAAGAACTGATAATCATTTTCTTCTTTTTGTAGATGTTGAAGAGAATTTCTCATTTTAGCATAAACTTCACCACCATGCAACTGCAGAAAAACAATGTAAGACACCTTCATTAATACCAGTCATGGCAAGTAGAAGTTAACTTGTATTACTGTCACTTACTCTTTTTCTTCAACCTGCAATAGTTTGTCTGTTACACAGGTCACACACTATTATAGTAGTTTGGCTGTCTTCTGGTGTAATTGTATCATTTACGTGTTAAGTCAAGTATTATTTTCTTACTAGCCTATTAAGAATTAAAGAACATTCAATTGCCAACTATAACTCCCAAGAGAAGTGACTTTTGACTGGAAAAAGAATCTCACATAAGCATCTGGACGGGCCTTTGTACAGGTGGTTATTGTAACCTGCAGCAAATGCTCCCCATGTGTTTGCTAGCACAGTAAAGGTTAGATAGGCTTATTTTACACACCAATCTGGTATAGAAGAAAACCCTACACCATGTATAGGATTCAGAATAAAATGACCATGGAGGTGCCGTGAAATAAATTTCTGCTATCGTTTTTAGGTTATTGTGTTTAAATGCTATTTTTAAATGCATATAGAGAACTCACATCCCAAAGAACATATCTAATGAAGATCTAAAAAAAATGCATTTTGAAAACTAGTCTAGTGGTTAATGAATTTTCCCTGATTCCTCAAAACCTACACCAATCCAGTTCCTGGACACTCTCAAAGTTGGGTCAAGGACTGTCAATAATGTCATTATCAGAAGTGTATGCATTAAGTGAAATCACGTGACAGATCAAAGTCACCTTCAATAAAAGGCTAAGCCATAATGCATTTCAAGGGACATTTGCTGGTGATGATGAGAGATATGCCAAGGAAGCAGAAACGCTTTCTCTCCTGTCTGCCAAGGCCATACTAGACTTACATAGCTACAGTGTATTGGAGAAAACAATAGTTTTTATCTGCATATTTGAAGGCAGGAAATGGAAACTCTCTGACAGCTAGGTTTATGATTTGTAGGAAAAAAAATCCTGGTAACCTGTTCCACCTACAAACAGACCTCTGCACTATGATGACATGGATATAATTGGTTACAAAATACGCCTCTAGATCTCCCCAAACTGAACAATTCGAATGACCTACATACCTCCAATGTCATGGAAATCTGCCAGCAAAGGTCATCTAGCTAACTTGGGGAGCTTCGTATACTCAGAAATATTTATTTGTATAATATCTGTCATTTAGAAAGTCTAAGCCAGCAGCTGCTTTATTAAATGTTCATGTCTGGCATCTTATTAATTTCTCACGGTACTGGCATGAGGTCATGTTGTAATCCCAGTTCCTGAATAAATAAATAAGTGGAGACTTGTTAAGGGAAGTCACTCTCATCAGTCTGCAACAGTCCTTAGTGGATACCAACCTAGAGCGTGAACTACATGCTGTGTATATTAGCAGAGTCCACTATCTATTACAGAACAAGCGCTGTCCTAATGTAGGTTCATAACGTGTATTTTTGAACCCAGTTAGGCGATGCCTTCCACTGTGCCATGGTGCTCACACATGACAGATGAGGTGCAGCCTCCCTGTTGCCTACTTGCTTTTTTTGTCTTGCTTCTCCCCCCCCCACACACACACACACATGTCTTTCCTCACCCCCAGAAGGAAAAAATAAAGCACTTCAGTCCCTCCACTTACACACGCACACATCATCAGAGTGCGATATTAGGGAGGAGATAACCTAATGGGGAGATTTCAGGCACACCACTTGCCAGCACTTTTGCAAGAGAGGAGAACGGGCTTCTCGGGGAGCACACGCGATAACGTAGCCCTGTGCTTTGAAGAGGGTCACATGGTAAAAGTGACGAACAAGAACAAAGAAGAGGAAGGAGGAGCAGGCAAGGCTGCAGGTGACAAGGTGTTGTGACTGCAGGGGTCATTTTATCTCCCGTCACATGGCCAGTCCTTCCTCTTCTACATGGGTGTTCTCTGTGTAAGAGACCTGACCTTGATACCCAATGGTTGTTTCTTAGAGGGGGAAGCCATTCTTAGTTAATAAATATTTCTGGCAAAAAGATTAGAGAAAGGGCTCCCTGGGTAAAGTCCTCACTAGCCTGAGCATGAGGACCTGACTCCCACCCTCCAGGGGATCCTGCATAATGGTGAACCTAGGATGGGAAGGGTTGGAAATCCCAGCACTTTAGAGACAAGAGACAGCATGGTGTCTGGAGCTCTCTGGACAGCCAATCTAACCTGCTTGGCTAGCACCAATGTGGTGTGAGATCACACCTGTGCACCACATCTGGGATTGACCTCCCATCTTCATAAACACCTGTGCATGCATCCATGTGCAACAGTACACACGCATACACACACACACACCACAGACACACAGACATAATAACATGCACACAAATGATATCTAGAGAGAGAAAAGGGTGTTTTGTTCTTTATTGTATCTATTGAACCCAGGGTCTCCTGCCTGCGTGGTTAGTACTCTAGTACCAAATAGCACCCTGATTCTGTTGTGCTTTTTAAGAAAGAAAAAGAAAGCCGGGCGGGCGGTGGTGGCGCATGCCTTTAATCCCAGCATTTGGGAGGCAGAGGCAGGCAGATTTCTGAGTTCGAGGCCAACCTGGTCTACAGAGTGAGTTCCAGGACAGCCAGGGCTACACAGAGAAACCCTGTCTTGAAAAAACCAAAAACAAACAAACAAACAAAACAAACAACAAAAAAGACAAGAAAGAAAAAGAAGCCCAGGGTGTGTTTGGTGGAGGTGCAGTATGGAGCTGGGGAAGGAGGAGCCTCTGCAGGCCCATGCTGAGGCCTCCCTTCCCCCTGAGGTGCTCATCACATGTCACATGTCACATGACCATATAGTATAGAATAGAGTTTATTAAGAGCATGAGGAAGGGAGTGAAGGGAGTAATAGAGAGGGGAGAGAAAGGACAGAAGGGTAAGAGAGCAAGAGAGCGAGAAGGAGAGGAGGGAGCGAACAGCCCCTTCTATAGTGAGTCAGGCACACCTGGCTGTTACCAGGTAACTGTGGGGTGGAGCCTAGAAGAAATGCTAACATTTTATATTTTCATTTTTCTTCTGCAGACACGCACACACCATTTCTTTATATGATTGTGTCAAATTTAGAAGAAAACGCCAAATGACTAATTTGGTAATATTTCTATTTAACAACTGTAGTCCAATCTAGCAGACAGATCCCTGGTACTGTAAGGACTACGATATATGGTCACTCAGTTTAAATCAGCTTATCTTTGGTTACCTTATCTTTGATTATCCCGATCTTGCAGCAAGGTCTCTGCTGCCTCCTCAAATCCTTGCTTTTCCTAGGTCTCCATCAGATACTCATTTCCTACATCAGGGTCATCTGCTGCTGAAGCGACAGGGCCTAAGAAATCCTCTTCAGAGTGTTGTGTGCCATTCTCAGGGTTGGGTACGGGACAGGAAATCACTCACCTGTACATCACCTTTTGTCGCATTATGCTGTAATCTGTACAGAAAGCCGAGCAATAAATCCCGGCCTAGAGGTCACACTTCTGGTTTTATTTATTAACTAAGCAGGGAACTCCGTGACTTCCTCCTTAGAGGAAGCCTGCCACTCTTCCTCTGACTCTGTTTATTGCGGGCAACCCTCTTACTGATGTGTAAGTGCTCAGTTCCTGGTCACAGCAGTTCAGTTGTTTAAAAAGAAGAAGAAGAAGAAACAGCAAAGACATCAGGAAAAACCTTTGTTTTTAGCACGCTGTTTTTACAATGTTGTACATTTCCCTTTAAATCATGATAATCTCAGCAATAAAAAGCTTTCAACATGAAAAGGAACACTCAATACCTGCAGCATTCCCGGTCTTCCTCCCCCCCCTTTAGTAGTCAGAGTTAACATCCATGGAAATATGGCACTTGTTTAGGGACACATATTTCATAATTCACCTGAGGATATTTTTATCTTAAACCAACCTTTTGGGGTCTTTAAGAAACACCCAAGAGTATCCTGTATCCATGAACAAATTAGCCCAACACAGAATAAAAGAAATAGATTAAGTAGTACCTTTGTTCAAAAGCATAATGTGAGCTAGCCCGTGCTGGGCTAGAGAGATGGCTCAGTGGTTAAGAGCACGTGCTGCTCTTCCAGAGGTCCTGGGTTCAGTTCCCAGCACCCGCGTGTGTTCACAATCACCTATCCCTTGAGTTCTAGGGAATCCAACACGCTCCTCAGGCTTCCACAGGCACCCTCAAACACACACACACACACACACACACACACACACACACACACGGTATACATAAGCTCGTGCAAGCATACATACATATACATCAATTTAAACACTACTCTGTGTTTATAGTGATGGCTTGAGCAAAGTAGCAAATTAACATGGCTCATGCTTTTCAATAGCATCTTACCAATCACATACTAATCCACATTTAATGAATAAATAAGTAAAGAACTCATATTCTTCGATTAAGCTTAAATTAAGAAAAAGATGTGTTTAGTTAGTTAAATGGTTATCATTCAAATACAGTATTTAACTCTCATCAGGAAGCACAATCTAGAGCCAACTGAGAGATTGCTTTCTATAAGCAATCAGATTGTAATAACTTAAGCCAGATTTGATATGTAAGTGGAAAGAGACACAAGCAGTAATAGTTCAGACATGAGGTACTAGAACATGCTTTCTAGGAGGTCAGACTTTGAAATGCAGTCTGCCTGCTATTAACAGGGTGATGTCAGGAAGGGAGGTGGTTGGCTGGATAGAGAAGTGTCACAGAAGGGGAGGGAGGGAGGGAGAGAAGGAGGGAGGGGCGGAGAGAGGGAGGGGCGGAGAGATGAAAGAATGCCCTTCTGGGACTATACAGCTGTAAAGCAGTAAAAGGAAGTAGATAGTCACCTCTTTCCCTCCCAATGGCTACATGGAAACAGCTTGATCTACAAAACATGTGCACACACCCACAACACACACTCACACAAACATGCATATACACAAACTCTAATGCATTCACACACACATGCACACCATTATAGCTACAGTTTCACTCATTCTTCCTAATCGATGAGGATTTGATCATAGTGTTTATTACCTTCTAAGGATGAGTTTACCCTTTAAAAGATCTAAAGTGATTTCGCTAAGAATTAAAATATCTGATGCTGAAAGCTTTTAAGGTTAAATTCTTTTGTTCTTTTGCTGAAGCATTTGTAAGAGGAGCTATATGCATCAAAATAACCTAAGGGAGGATTTGCCTTCATATATATATGAAGGCAAATTATTATACTTAAATAGTGCTTCCAGCTAGAGCACTCTGCCTTTTCCCAACGTCCCACAGTTGTTACCTCATGTGTAGAGAATTAGAAATAACCTAACAGGCTTCACTTTTTAAGAGTGAAACCAATGTTTCCAGTACAATTAATTGTGTTGTAGGTTATGTTTAGATCATATTGACTTTATTGCGTATATGGACTTTGAAAAATGTTAACATTTGTATTCTTCAATACCTGCTAACAGCTGGGGACAATACTATCAGATTAGCATTTTATCTCATGGAAGACTAATATGTTTTCATATGCATGAGACTGCATCAAGGTTTTAATGTGATTGGCCCTCCCACAAGTTTTTTTTCAAAAGCATTGCAAAATAACTTATAATGAAACCTCTAAGTCATTTAATAAAGTTTGATAACCACGACATGTATCCCATGCAAAGCTTAGCAGCCAGCTGTGGGTGTTTTACTCTTGTAAGGGATTCGCCAGCCGGGTGTAAATCAGGTGTGTACATCGCCCTAGATCTTTTTCCTTCCCCTAGCACTGACACCTTAATCTCTTTCTGGAACCCTGTCTTTTTGGCTTATAGCCAGGGCCTGATGCCAGGGCACACAAATTTCTCTGTGGGACAATTTGCAAGGTAAGCCCCGGAGTCATTCACGACCCTTTCATTTGTAACAGTTGCTATCATAGCACGGTAGACATCTGGATTAAGGTTCCGTGGAGAGATCACACATTAAATCGGCCTCATCCCACCACCAGCACACAGGAGGAGTGAACAGAGGGGTACCTGTCATTGCTGAATATGGCCAGAGCTTAATTCAAATCATTTCTATCCTATCTAAAAATGAGCAGCCATTGGCTCATCACAGAGTAAAAGAAAACCTTGTTAAGTATTCATCTGTTTAACAAGATAACAGAAGATGTTACGCTAACAAATGTAGCATTTCCTTATGCACAATACCAGTTTTTATTTAAACGTGTTGGGAAAAAATATTTTTACTTTTGAAGGAGAGGTATTTTCTTGGGGTTCTTTGCCGCTATTTCAATTTCTCTGCATATGTTTCCCATATGGTAAACCCCTCACAGCTGTGGAAAATAAACAGAATCATAACAGTCAATATGCAAATGATGTTAGGAAAAGTTCTCTCTTCACAGACACTGCCCTGGTGTTACTCTCCGGGCACAGCATGGCCCCACGAGCATGGCATCCTCAGCCATGCACTTGGGACCCTACCTGAGCATGCCTGAGTTCCTTCACTCTCTTTCCATATCTCTAAGAAAGCCTATCTGAAGCTTTAACCTCCTTTTCTGCTCTGCTCTTAGGCCCCAGTTCCTCCTGACCTCAATTTCATATCCTTTAGCTAATAGTCTGTCAAAAACAAATTAACCACCTTGGCGGATCAATTTGGAAATATCTATTTAAAATATCATAAAACCACTTCTAGGTATTCAGAGATATAGCACCAAAAAAAAAAAAAAAGGTATATACAAGGACAATTTTAAGATTACTGATAAATAAGAAAATATCTGAAATAAATCAGAAATACTCAATAAAATATTGGATACAACAAAGGTTCACGTAGTCTTACAATGGCAAATTCAGTTAAAAGTATCTGTTGTAACTCTGTGCTTTTAAAAAGCCTGTGGCACACTGAGATGTGAAGGGCACTCAAGCAGAAACCATGACTCCAAAATCCATTGACTTGAAATTTAGAACACAAAAACTAAGTTCCTGACCCCAGGTCCACGTCTATCAGACTACAAATTCTGACTTAATTTTCCTAGAATTATTTAGCATCACTTAATGTGGACCTTTCAACCCATCCAACAAGGAGCAATACAAGCTTAGAAAACTGAGCCAGCTCCTGATGAGGTAAGAACATATTACCCAAAATGATTTTCTAAGGTACCAGTGCATGCTAAACCAACCTCAGTGGGACCTTTGAGAGCGACTCCTTCAGTGCTCAGCCCCGCTTTCTGCACCACCCATCACCAGAGCTGGAACTAGTGAGAAGTTTCATTCATTACCTGGATATGTCTACAGAAAACAAACCAGTTGCCACAGTCACTTACTGCCAGAGTTAGGAAAGGAGAAACTGTTCTCAACTGTCCTATTTACATTCCAGAAAGGGAATTTAAGACCAATGATTCTCCTTCTTTAAATATACCTTCCATGGGTTTAAGAAGAAGCTATTCTTTTCTTTGCCATTCACATTATTTCTCTCTGTCTCTGTCTCTCTGTGTGTCTCTGTAAGTGTGTATATGTGAGTGTTCATGTATGTGTGTGTGAGTGTATGTGGATGTGCATATATGTAGGTGTATATGTGTATGTGAGTGTGTCTGTCTCTCTATTTCTCTCTGTATATATGTGTATGTTTGTATGTGTGTGTATATGTCTCTCTGCCTCTGTGTGTTTGTGAGTGTTCATGTATATGAGTGTGTGTGTGTAAATGCACATGTATGTGGGTGTGTATATGAGTGTGTGTGCATATGCATTGCTAAGTGCCTCACTCTATGCCCGTATTCTACCACTTATCTATTCCTTCAGTGTAGTATACTTTTTCTTTTCAATATTGACTTTGCTGCATCAGGCTAGATGTCTATCAACTGATGAATGGATAAGGAATAGAGGGTACATCTACACAATGGGATTTTCCTCAACTGTAAAGAAAAATGAAATTATGAAATTTGTAGGTGTATAAATATAACTGGAGATAATCGTCGGGAATAAGTTAACCCAAACCCAGGAAGACAAACACCATGTATTTCTCTTTCATAGGTGATGCCTCACTTTAGAACTTGAATTACATATATTTAAACTGGACCTGTTGAAGTTGGGAAGTTGAGAACCTAGGAAGGGGCCAGGGAGAGGGAGAGAAATTTGGGGATAGAAAACGGGTTGTGTGAAGGAGAAAACAGGGAATAATGGGGCTGAGGGGATGAGGCATGGGAACACAAGGTACAGAGGGGAGAATGGTAGGGATAACACTAAAGTCTTGTGAAAAATCCAGATGGAAACCAATTCCTGTAGATGCTTCCTATAATACATGATACACATGTGCACATAGAAAAACTTCAATTTGAATTACTCTCTACAGGGAACATCGCCTCTCTGGGATGTCCTAGTATCAAAATAAAAATCAAGTCCTGGGTGTAGCTATTTCACTTTACATTTTTAATCAGTGAGATCCGATAAAAGGAGAACAATAGTCATTGTCCATATTCCTGGTTCCCCACCAAAACTTGATAGAAAGATCCTACTTCTGAAGACACCTCATACTGGAGTCATAGAATAGGGAGAGATTAAGCAGGTACTGACCTGGAACCTTCATCTCTACTTGCTACTGTTCATAATACTGGAAGGTGTGTCTCCAAGTGTTGCCCGGATGTGAACCCTGCCAACTACTGGCTTGAAAGATATGCTCACCGACAATAGTGGCACACATGTTTAGGGTGTAACCAACAACTTTCTGATTGGATTTAAGGACAATTCCTTAATGTGGAATTCATGTCTGGCACTCTTAACTGAGCCAAGACCCTGTGGCTGAGTGTGTCATGGGTCCTAGGGAAGAATTTGCTACTATTATTCAGGTAAATGAACATAGTATTAAAAAAATTCTTACCCTAAATACACAACTTCATGTCCACAGATGAGTACAGCTTTCCGCCTTCATCAGAGAACCTACTGTTTTTAGGAGATAGTGATCATTAAGGGACTCATAACAGGTCAGTGTGCAGAGAAAATGGAGTGTTCATCCCTAAACTGAACATCTACAGCACGTTCTCTCTCTTCTCAAGGCTCTGGGATCATTGCAGAAGGAGGCAGGTACAGCTGCTTGTGTCAGGTACCTCAAAATATTGCAGGACATAGTCTGCATGTAGCTTCTGGGAACCTGCTCCCAGTTAATTCTGAATGGTAAATAAAGACACCAGCATCTAATAACTGGAAAGGACAGACAGAGGCAGGATTTAGGATTCCTGAGTTTCGGGACACAAGGAGGAGGAGGAGGAGGAGGAGGAGGAAGAGGAGGAGGGGGAGAAAGAGAAGAGAGATCTGCCATGCAGGGAGTGTGTGAAGAGAGGGAAGACACAGAGGCCACCATATGGAATAAAGAAGCAAGGAGACCACCCTGGGCTCTGGGCTGAGAAAGCACAGCTCAGAGAGCTGTTCTATTGGGTCAAGAGTGGCCAAGTTAGAACACAGAAATTAGTAAGTAGTAACTCAGAATTTTTGGCGGTAGGTAGCTTCTAGTAGCATGGAGGTTACAAAGGTAACCAGCTATTGTGCTGGATAAGGCATATTAAAATATAAAGTGTGTGTGTGTGTGTGTGTGTGTGTGTGTTAATTTCTTTTGAGAGGAATGCACTCCTTCTTTTAGGGAAGTTTCTTCAGACACAGGATGTCCTTAAACAAAATGAAATATATTCTGTTCTGCACAGAAGAAAACAACTCAGGTACTTTGGGAAGTCTCTGATACTGACCAGATACACAAGGCTCCTCCCTCCTCAAGTAGATACAAGCAACACTGCTCAGAGATATTCTATGACAACCTGAGCTGCCTGGAAGAGTCTCAGACCAACCAAAGTATCTGGAAAAGATGCTCTCTGACTTGTTGAGCTCTCTGAAGGTTGGGTACTGTGTTGGCTCCATATTTTCAGCTTTTTTTATATCTATACAGGTATAACATTTTAGTGATGAAGCCATCTTTGAGTCATTTCTGCTCCTATAAGTAAGCTCAATAAAACTCAGTAGTTCAACAAGTTAGTCATTGGTAGTATCCTTATTTTGGTCTTGGCTGGTTCCCTATATGGTGTGAGTAGTTGTTTATGCTCAGGCCTTGCAGGATTAGTGTCACAGAATGCAGAGCTCAAGGATTCCCAGCTATTGGCCACTGATGAGTGCTTAGGTAAAGAGAGTCATTCTACTTACGATTCAGTTCCTAATAGACTGCCTGTATTTCTGCGGATAGACACATACATGCACATTTGGCAGCAGTAAAGGGACTATTAACTGGTTTAAAGAACAAAACAAAACATCAAGTTGGAAGAGAAAACTGGTGGGAGGTATAGGAAGAGTTAAGGGAAAAAGGAATGGGGAATGGATTTGATCAAAATGCATGTTTATTGGTGGAATTCTCAAACAATAGATTTTTTTTTGACAGGCAATTTTTTTTATTCGATATATTTTTTATTTACATTTCAAATGATTTCCCCTTTTCTAGCCCCCCACTCCCTGAAAGTCCCATAAGCCCCCTTTTCTCCCCCTGTCCTCCCACCCACCCCTTCCCACTTCCCCGTTCTGGTTTTGCCCTATACTTCTTCACTGAGTCTTTCCAGAACAAGGGGCCACTCCTCCTTTCTTCTTGTACCTCATTTGATGTATGGATTATGTTTGGGGTATTCCAGTTTTCTAGGTTAATATCCACTTATTAGTGAATGCATACCATGAGTCACCTTTTGAGTCTGGGTTACCTCACTTAGTATGATGTTTTCTAGCTCCATCCATTTGCCTAAGAATTTCATGAATTCATTGTTTCTATTTTTTTTAATGCAGGCTTATAATATTGAAACTGATATTTTCATCTTTTTTACACTTAACTTCTCTTCATTATATTATGATCAAACAACATAAGAGCTCAACTGTTGAAAATACTTAATATTTACTCAGACCTTTGTACATAATTACAGTTTACTTTTAAAATTGTGTGCTTATGTGTGAACACATATCTTCATATTCAAGGTTTCTTGTTTATTATGCCACCATATTGTTTTTTAACCTTGACTTTCCTTCTTGTTTTGATTCTTGCTAAGTCTGTCATATTCAGAAAGATTGAAACATGTGTTAATTGGGAAAAAAACATGACAGATCAGAATACAGAATAGGTCCATTTATAGTATACACGTTCCTACCTCTGCATATTATATGTTAAAGACATAAAACAGTCTTCACTACACTGTACATTTCTCTAGGGTGCAAGATAGCAATTGATCTCTCTGAGACAAATGTATTCAGTCAGTTAAATGAATGAAAACTTCATGTGGTGTGACGGAAGTAGTAGATCATGGATCTTGCTAAGATGAATACTCTGCCTTACCCTTTTCTCTGGCTCATCTATGACTACTGAACTGCCAACCTTTGAAAATTCACATTTTTAACCCTTACAAAAACTTCCTTAAGGAACAACTTGTTAATATCTACAAATAACTCAATATGCCTACTGTGGTAGTTTGAAAAGGTTGCCCCCCCCCCAGCATCGCCCATAGATTTACGTGTTTCAATGAGTGGCACTCTTAGGAGGTATAGCCTTGTTGGGGGGGGGGGGCTTGGCCTTGTTGAAGCAAGCGTGTCACTGTGGGGGTGGGCTTTGAGGGCTCCTCCCATGCTCAGCCTCTACCCAGTAAAAATGGCAGTCTTCTTCTGGCTGCCTTCAGATCAAGATGTAGAACTCTTGGCTCCTCCAGAACTCTTGTCTGCCTGCATGATGCCGTGCTTCCCACCATGATGATATTGGACCAAACCTGTAAGCCAGCCCCAATTAAATGTTGTCCTTATAAGAATTCTTGTGGTCATGGTGTCTCTTCACAGCAATAAAACCCTGACTAAGGCTCCTATCTTGTATTTATTTGAAGAGATAATAAACATGCACCTAACAAGAAAATTTCTCAAACTACACACAAATTTCTTAATTCTGGTAAAACTAAGGGCAAGTGAGATGAGAAGAAATAAGGATTGAAACTCTTTCATGTTTTATAAGGTCCTATAACTTTCATTATTGGAAAAGTCCCAGTTCAGCAAAAAAGCAGAGATGTTTACAAGTTGTGGACTATTAAGTTGGTCATAAATAGGAAACACTAAAATGGCTACTCTGTCCATTACCTCTTTAAGTTAACACTAAAGATACCTGCCTTCTGGGAGTGTTTGACTCTGCTCAAAAGACAAAGTTTATAAATAAGACATTTTATTTAAAAAAAAAAAAAGGAAAATAAAACTAAGCCTACTTATTACAAGTTCTAAGATGGCTATCATTAATGTATATGGCCAAGATGTAAAGAGTGGTGGTGTGATTGAAAGAGAAGATCAATACTTGGGAAGAGATAAAACAGCAACCCAGCATTAACAAAAGGAAAGAATTTTAGTGGAAGGGACTAGTTATGCTTTGAATATAATTCACTGTGTTGAACACAGATGGTGGTATTTTGGAAGGTTGTAGAAATGATAAAAGGCAGAGCCTAGCCAGAAAAAGAAAGTTATTGGAGCCATATCTTTGGAGACTTTTTCTTGAACCATCCTCTGCCTATGTTCTCCCGTTCCCATTCCCTGGCCACTATGATATGAAATGTGTTTCTCTCTATGCCCTTCCTACCACGAAGGACTAAGCTAAAATAAACTGTGCCTTGCTTAGAGTGTTTTGGCAAGGCTTTTTGTCCCAGCAATGAGAAAATTACTTATTAGAAGGCTCTGAACAGAGGTATAGACATGAAAGTGATCTAGTGTGTAAATATTGAAGGATCATTGATGGAGAATGACAAGACCTTGACAGAACAAATCGTGAATACTTTAGGAATGAGTTCTAAAAATGTCCAGGAAAGATTTCTCCTTACAAAACATCTCAGAAACTAAAAACTTAATTTAAATGTATATATAATATATACAGAAAAAATCATGGTAAGAATATTCTATTATAAAATATAATAGCATCATCCAATTGGATTGAAAAATCTAGTCATACTTTGGCCAGGAAGAATGGTGTAGGGGGTAACATCATCTAAAAAATAATAAGTTTATCTAGTTGCTCTTCAAATAAACAAAGCTAGCCTGGTAAGATTTTCCCAAAATCAAATGGGTTGTAATGGGAGGTTGTGAGTAGATTGGTAGCCTTCAAAGATATGATTCCATGTCCCTAGGGCCCATACATGTAACCTTCCTTAGATAAAGGTTTTCACAGATATGATTAACTTAAGAATATCAAGAAGTGTTTATTCTGGATTATTTGGGTAGTCCTTAAATCCACTGGCAGTGTCATATAAAGAAATACAGGAGACAGTGTAAAGACAGAAAAAAAGAGATTTATGTGATTTGGTCAAAGCCAAGGAAGTTACAAAGCCCTAGAAGCAAGGTATGGGCTGTTCCCCAAAGTCTCCAGAAAGTGCAGCAATATAGAATGTATACCTTCCAGTCTCCAGTTCCAAGAATTATGAAATCATATATATTTTTGGCCTATGTCTTAGCTTCTTATTTCTTATATTACTTCTGTGCAATTCCAACTACTGCCTTGAATGTTACTATTTAACATTTTTGAGTATTTTGGAGGTTTTATGCATAAAAATATTCATATTCAAACTTCAAACCTCACCTTACCAACGTTTCCACCCCCTCCCTCCCTCCTTTTCTCTGATATAAAAGGTTGAATCAACCAACATGAAAATATCAACTGTTCTGATTATTCAGCTGCCACTTGTCCAGTTCCCTGGGAATATTTGCTCAGAAAATAAATGGAATTTGGCTGCTACGTTTATTACTAAATCACTGGAAATCCCCTTACTGCACTTTGAGTCATCCTGAGACAGACTTATTTTTAGGCATTTTTCTGATGTTGTCATAAATCAAGGTTCACCTCTATATCCTTGTAACTCCTGTCTCATTTACATAAATAAATATTGAAACATGGTAGGTTTTTTTTTTCAGTTTCCACAAAGAATTTAAGTAGATGACATTCCTTTCAGCCTTTAACTGTCCAAAGTTCATGGTTCTAAAACCAATCAGATTTTATGTTCTTCCATTATTTTCCCTCACAGTAAAAGTTGGTGATTACATAGATTACATTCTCCCTTTGGAGAATTTACTAGGTATTTTTCACATTTAATTTTCTACATATCTAGCTAAGGTTCTCCTCTATGATATCATATACCCTAGAACTAGCTGAGCATTACAAGTATAGAATATTTGAGATTTAGAACATATGTGTGTGTTTGTGTGTATGTATCTTCCAATTGTGTGTGTGTGTGTGTGTGTGTGTGTGTAAATGAATTTTAATGCCAAGGCAATGGCATGTGAGATATCTTATTGTAGTCTTCTTCATTCCTATTCTTAATCCTGTACCTCCTCCATTATCATCTCCCATTAGCCTTTCCTTCATGGCCATCCAGGAAAAGCCAGTGTTAAGGGAAGGGCAGGGACACACACCAGCAACTTTGGCATCAACGAAAAATGACAAATCCTGTAGGCTTATGGCTTATACTATGTATACTTGTATACTTGTAGACTTGTAGACTATTGTATACTTGAATACTTGTAGACTATTGTATACTTACTTGTAGACTTGTAGACTTGTAGACTTGTAGACTATTGTATACTATGGCTTATTCTGTGGGAGATTGGGGCAGAAAGTTCCATGTTGAAGGATAAGGGAAGTCCCTCTAGGAAGAACCTTAGGAATAAACAAAAAACCAAGTAATGTTGGAGGAACATAAACTTTATATGAGTCAGTGTTGAGGGTAATTCTCCCCCACCAGCTCATGGATTGACACTCTGGTCTCTAGCTAGTAGAGCTGCTGAGAATGTTGTGGGGATGTTAGTTAAAACCTGGCTAGATTAAGTAAATCCCTGGGGACACGACCTTTGGGAGGTAGGCTATCCTTACATCCTTCAAGTCACACCACCTGCTTGCTTCCTGTCTACCATGACATGATGACACTCCTCTGCCACACATCCCTGCGCCCCTGACTATCTGCCCAAGAACTGAGCCATCTAAAGTCAAGATAAGTCTCCCTGCCCCCTAAGTTGTTTACATCAGGTATTGCGAACAGTGAGGCAACTGTCTGTGCAGATAATATGTGGCTCCAACCTGGATCAGATTGGGACTTGACTTTACAAGGAAGAGACAATAAGAGATGTTTTGAGAACAGAGAAGCTCTGCTCCCTTGAGAACACAAATGATAGGAGGTACAAGTGATTGCTCCTCTGGCCAGCAAGTCTGGAAACTGGTAGTCTGGCATAGCAAGTGAGACTATGGAAAGGAAAGGGAGGGGAAGGGGAGGGGGGGGAGGGGAAGGGAGAGGAGGGGAAGGGAGAGAAGGGGAGGGGAGGGGAGGAGAGGAGAGGAAGGGAGGGGAGGGGGGAGAGAGGAGAGGAGAGGAAAGAAGGAAAGGAAAGGAAAGGAAAGGAAAGGAAAGGAAAGGAAAGGAAAGGAAAGGAAAGGAAAGGAAAGGAAAGGAAAAAGGAAAGGAAAGGAAAGGAAAGGAAAGGAAAGGAAAGGAAAGGAAAGGAAAGGAAAGGAAAGGAAAGGAAAGGAAAAGCTCAGATCCCCTTGAACTTAGAAGTAAGGCAGAAATGCAGCAGATATGCCACCAGCATGGCCTTGGAGTCTGTCCTCTTTCAGAATTTTAGATGGTTTTCAACCCTGAAAAGTAAAACACGACTTGTTCTTCTTACGCTGCAGAATGAGGGACAAATGCACTGATGGATGGTTAAATTCATCACAAAATTCGAACCACTGAGAACAAAACTCCTCAAAAATCGCACGACAGGCTTTGCTGCCTCTCTTCATGGGGCTTGCAAGCAGGATAAGCAAACTTTTTCTACCATCTGTTGTTTTCACAGCTTGCTAAAGCAAATGCTAGAATTTTACCCTGCTTGGCAATTACTTAATAGCTTTATTCATTTTTAGCCCAAAGAGTAAAACCTTTACACTCTGTGTATGTGTGTTAGTGCGTGGGGGGGAGGTGGGGGGGGAAGCAGTGTTCAGTATGAGGTTGCAGCTCTTTCCCTCCCCAGCTCTCCTGTCCTCAGCCCACCCTCCCTATTGTCCTCTAGTTGCTGCACTTGGCTGGCCCAGCCTACAGCACCTTTTATCCTAGGACGAATCCCTGTCTACCCACTCACCTTCCACATATACGATTCCTTTTACTGTCTCTGTTTTCAAGGACACATTTTCCAGAGCACCTTTCCCCCACAATGAAGCTTCTACCGCTTCCCTAGAGAGATGAACATGAAGCAGGCTTATAAAGCCCGATTGTGTTTACTGCAAACCACACCAGATTCCTAAGTGTTCAGGGACAGCATTATTTGGTCTGATTTCGTCTTAAGGCTAAAACTTTTATGAGACAAGGTATTTGTTGCTTGTGACACTCTGTGAAATGGAGAGGAGAGTACTTGGTTCCCATGGAAGCTCTAGGCCTGATTCCTGCCCCTGCCAAAAAGAAAGATAAGAAAAAAATGGTGAGAATACACTCGTGGTAGACATCTCTCCAGAACCATGTAGCAACTCCCCCTGGGGTTTCAGAAGGATAGCTAATGCCCTGTCATATGGTAGCAGTGACTTACAAGCCTAGAGTTCAGTTAATGAACAGGAAGGGCTACTTGGGTCATTCCCAAGCAATACTCTGGCAACTAGAGCTATAGAATATAGAAAATGGAGCCATCTGTCCTTCAAAGACTTCTTCAGATTCATAGAGGTGATGAGCTGGATCAGGGCATGTGTAGCTCAGCAACTCAAGTCACAGGGCCAAGGAATGAGAGTGTCAAGATCAAGGTCAGCTCAGGCTACAGAGTTAAATCCTGTCTGAAAATTAAAGAAGACAGAGGGCTGGCAAGTTAGTTAGCTGGCAAATGACACACAAGTGTTGGGCCTCTAGATCCCAAGAACCCACATTAAAGAGGAAGGAGAGAACAGCTCTACAAAGATGTCTTCTGATCTGCACATGTGTACCATGGACCACTCACGCCCAGATGAGTATCGTTCACATACATAGACACAATAATTATACTTTCTAATTCAAATATTAGGATAAGGAATGAAAAATAGCCCAGTCACTTCTATAACTCTAGCTCTCAAGCCTGTAGGATGAGGCTCTAACGTGCAGATGTAACTCTCAGGATGCTACAATTTAATGCTACCCATTTAAGTTCTTGTGAGCCTTTTGGAACTTGGCTAGACAAAACAATTCCACATATAGCATAATGCTGTCCTTAGAGTTACTTAACCTGAGAATAGGATTGGGGGTCCCTCTATCACACAAGTATAACTTTCAACACATTGGGAGCGGGCATCCTGGAATATCTCTGAGTGTGGCCAAACATATTTGTAGATGACACCATTATGTAGCAAAAGCAAAATGTCAGACACCCTGGAAAGCTGAAGAAGTGCTTTCTGAGAGTCAACCAGGATAGTAGTGCATGGGATAGAAGCACCTTCCCTGTAGACGGGGACAGAGAGTTCCTAGTGCTTCTCTTGAAAATGAATGCTACACTGAATCAACACTTCTTGGCTCAGACTGGAAGACAGTGGTAGAAAATAGTACAACTTTTAAAAAGAAGAAGTAGAAGGGTTTTGTGCATACACACATACACACACACACACACACACACAAACATCGATCACACCTTCTACCTTCTAAGGCATCTGTTACAGAGGATCAGGAGGGAAGATGATAAGAAGTCAACAGCAGATCTACTCAAGTTTCAAACTTGGTTTCAGCATAAACCACCCCCACCACTTTGCAGTAGATGGCCACCAAACTACCAGAAACAACAACAACAACAAACCAAAACCAAAACCAAACAGTGAGGGTGTCAAGGTGGGGACTCATTGCATTGCTAAGAAGATGCAAAAGGGTATCTAATGACTTGTTTTCAAAGCCAAGTTACCTTCACCACAAAATAATGTAATTAGAGAAATTACAGGTCTCCTTGTGAGATGCTTTAAGACTGAGGTAAACTAAGGGAGGAACCCCATAAGGAAATGGAAAGTTTCCTGGTTATAAAAAAGGGGTGCTGGTGAGTGAGCACAGAGGTAGAAGGTATTCGTGGAGAATTCATGGCAGCCTCTTCATTGTGCAAATTTTGTACGTGTTTTTAGTATTCCATGTTTTTAAGTGTGTGACATTATAATAGACTTTGTCTTACTGTCTTACCATGTAATTTGTAGACAGTGTGCACACCAACACAAACAACTCTGTAGGATAGGCCTTGAATGACACTGTGGCAGTTTCCCTGTGGGAACAAGTAATCAATGGCATGAGACTTGCAAATGAGGTAACTCCTCACTCTACTTCCAACCACACTCTAACCAGGGTCTGGAAATCACTAGAAGAGCCCAGAAAGACTGGACTAATCCTGTGTGGTGATCCGTGTGGATTTCACAGTCTGCCTCTTTCCTCGTGCTCACACAACAAAGTTTGCTTCGAACACTCATAAAAGAACTGTAAAGTAAAAATGGGCTGCCCTTGAAAGTAGAACATTCATATAAAAAGCAGAAGGGTAAAATATTCCTTCACTAAACATTGAGAGCCTGTATTATGGCAGGCACTGGATTAAGCATTAAAAATACCCAAATCAAATACCAGGGAGCCTTGAGAGGGGCAGACACAAGTGCTTCAGCAGAAAGGGTAGCCGAGTAAATTACCATTTCCATCTAAGGAAACTGTCTTCAGATGGCAATGTAGAGGCACCCTAGGAGAAGTGTGTTTAAATTCAGAAAGTAGGTGGAGGATGCCTTCCCAAATATATGACCCAGAAATATCTTTGGAAGCATGTGTAGATGCCCACAAGATACCAAGGTGGGGGGAGGGGTGGAGAGAAAAGATAATAGGAGAGTTTTGATGGAGAAAAAAAACATCAATGCAATACTTTCATTGTAAAGACAGGCAGAGTACCAGGGTAATAGCAGGTAGCAGGGGAGAGAGGCCAGGTGTCTATCTAGATGCAGGAAACTCTCAGGTGGTGGGCTAAGGAATCAGGACTCGCTGGAGCAAACTCTGAAGAGTTAACAGATTCTTTAAAGAAGGTATCCATACAGCTGGGCAAACCCTCTGCATCAGTTGTTCTGGAAGCAGCCTGAATCCCAGCCTCCAAGAAAGGTCTGACTAGAGGCAAGGATTTGAGTGGGGGTGGCAAAAGCAGTGTGGTTCAAGAACAAGTGTGAGACCTGGGGGGGGGGGGAGAAGATGCTCTCAGAGAGGGGAGTGGGATGCTGAGTGAGAACTTGTCAAGAGGCAAAGGCGGGATGGAAGGGCTCTGATGACCAAATAAATGTGAGGGGTGAGACACAGGAAAAACAAGGAAGCCACCCAGGATTCCGGCTTAGCTGGTGGTTCAGTAGTGGGACCGGGGTCACCAATCTTCTGGAGCTTGAGCCCAGTATCATACTTCATCCATTAATATGTATTGATCACTGTTGTCAAGTGAAAATGCAAGAATATAGAAGACACAGTGGAGAAAATGATAAAGAGAACACCTGCGAGGAAGCAGGCGCAAGAGCACCAGATTCAAACACCAGTACAAGAACAGCCTTGGGACAGAAACTAGCCGAGCTAAAATAGGAGGCAATAGGGAGGGATGGATGGAGGCAAAATGTATACACATACATTAGCTTTAACTTCTACTCAGACCCCATTTTAACTAGCAAAATTAATAATCTATTTCACACACATATACATACATACACACACATACACAAATAAACACATAAAAACATATGCACATGCAAAAGCACATACACAGCTACTCAAGCACATACACACACATAAACACATATGCACACATGCACACATATACAAACATGTACATACAGCAAAAATAAGAGCAGAGTAAATCACCATCTCTGTCCAAGGGAACTGTCTTCAGTCTGTTTAAATTCAGAAAGTGGGTGGAGGATGCCTTCCCAAATATATCATCCATAAATAGCTTTTGACACACACATACACACATACATATACACAAACACATATACACACAGTCAGCCTTTTACATTTTATGACTTCATCTCCCACTCATTATACTGAGATTTTCATTATTTCTTCCTTTATACTTTTTTACATGTGTGTCTATATGTATGTGTGTGTGTCTCTGTGTGTGTGTGTCTCTGTGTGTGTGTGCCTCTGTGTGTGTGTGCCTCTGTGTGTGTCTGTGTGTGTCATAAAGGTATGCACACACACATACACACAAACACATATACACACATATACATATGCGTGCATGCGTGTGTGCATGCGTATGTGCACATACACACACACATACACACAGGCATACACATCCAAAAGGAATGCAAACAGCAGGAGAGCATACTGAAATTCAGTGAGTGATGGAAGCAGGGGCTCACAGAAGGCGTGGAGTATTCCCCTGTCTGCACAAAGGTGTTGACACTGGTGATGCTCCAAAACCATAGTTGCAGACTAAACCTACAGATATCATCAACAATATCTGCCCTGAGCATGGAAGAACCATAGAGAATCATAGAGAAGAACGCCAAAAGCAGTCTTGACATTCAACACATTGGCCTGACGAGATAGCTCAGCAAGCAAAGATGCTTGCCAGCAAGCCTGGTGACTTGAGTCCAATTCCCAGAACCTACACAACAGAAGAGAATCAACTCCTAAGTGTCCTTTCACCTTTATGTGGGATGCACACATGCACACACACACACACACTCACACACACACATTCACATTCACACACACACACACGTAAAAAAGTATAAAGGAAGAAATAATGAAAATCTCAGTATAATGAGTGGAAGGAGTCATGAAATGTAGAAGGCTGACTATATACTAAAAAAAAAATGATATGAAATGAAAGTTAGAATACTATTGGAGAGTGCCAATGTCTTTAGAAGAGTTCCAGAACAAAAGAAATGGGAAAAAATGGAATGGGGAAAAATCATTAGATGACTAAGAAAATTTCCCCAGAGCTAAATAGAAAAACCCAGCAAGTGCCAAGTCCGTGAAAGAAAACAGCAGCACATGTGCATCTCATTGGTCAGTTTAGGGAGCGGGCGAAGGGCTCTTCTCCATGGCGCAGAGGAAAAGCAGGCCGCTTAAGAAGGATCTCCGGGACTTAAGTGGTTTTCAATTTCCCAACAGCAGTGCTGAACTCTAATAGACATGAAAAAACATCTTTAAAACTCTGGGGGAAAATATCTTTCAACCAATAATTCTGAACCTGGCCAGACTATCCAGTAAACATGAGACTAACATTTTCAGGTACAAAAAATATCTTGAAAGATGACAGCTAGGAGGCAGGCACAGGGGTCTACCAAGCCAGAAGGGAGCAGCCCAGACAGAAACCCTTTCAAGGAGGAAATTAAAAGTGAAGGTATTGAAGAGACGGAAAGATTTCCGCACTTGAAAAAAAGCTCACAAGAAACCAAATGCCTTAGCAGCCCTAGGAACACAAAGAGACGCTTCATTCAACTCCACGTATGTTTGGCTGTATCTCCCAGAAGCTTGGGTTTTGCAAACTTAGCACCCACGTTAGTATTGCCAGAAGACCCAAGTGGGACTTTGGGAATTAGGCTTAGAGGAGGCTGTAGGGTTGGAACCTTGCAGTAGAAATGGTGGCAAGAAGAAAAGAGACCTGAGATTGTGTGTTCTGCCATTTTTACAATGCAATGCCTTCTGCTGCAGTTTAAGGCAGCCAAATGGCCCTCACCAGCCTCCAGAGTGGTAAAAAAGACATCTCCTTGTATATTACATAGCAAGGATGTGCTGTTGTGGCAAAAGAAAACAGGCTCCTTGGGGCAGGAGCAATGAGTGAGTTTCAGGCACCAATACTAGGAGAGAGGCTCAACCCCAGTGTCACTAAAACAGAGAGTGATAGGCCAAGAAAGGACTGGGCACACTTCCCAGAGCCCCAAGAGAAGCAGAAGCCCAAGGGCGGGCAGGATCAGGAACCATGGGAGGCAGGCTTTGTGGCATCACAATAGTGACGAGATCCCTGGTTCCCAAGGGAGGATGGGATGCTGGTTTGTACAGCATGCAGAGACTGGCAGGGCACTGAAGTCATTATTCAGACCTAGGCAGGAAAGGCAACCAGTTCTCTTGTTTTAGGGGCTGTCCTTTGTCTAGGAGACCTTATCCATGGGGCCGGGTATTGAGAGGAACTCATAATTAGACTGTTGGTGGCCTTTCTGGTTTCACCAGTGTTAAGCCAGCACATAACAATGGGCCTTAATTTTAAGTCATATGCTACAGAGTTCAGGAAGAAAAATTAAGTACACTGTACCTATGGCTTTGCCATGATTAGCATTTACCTTTCAGAGTGTATGAGGATTATTTAGCCTGCAGGAGGACAGGAAGTCCCAGAAGATGCGGCCTGTGCAGAGAGGAAACATGGGGTGCTTTCTTTATACAGGGTTACATCTCCATGAAGTCTGGGGAAAGGCAGTTGAGAGTGGACAAAAGAGAGACAATGTAATAAATGATCACATCAGCGTGATATTCAGAAATATAAATGGAAGTGCTCAAAAGCTCAGCTAAACCCTGGAGGAAGTAAAATTAATGAGAGGGCTGGGAGCTGAGATCTGTCATGGCTTCATGGGGGTTTTAGTCTAATTTTGAACAATTAACAAACCCAAACTTGTGCTTTACAGGAGAGAACACTGGGACTTTCTTTTTTGGTGTTTAAAGGGTCAGCACTGGGTGTTCACCTGTAGAACAGCAGTGGTCACTGCGGTAATCCACAGAGCAACAATGGTTATTACCTTAACCTGTAGAGCAGCAGTGGTTACTACCCTAGCATGTAGAGCAGTAGTGGTTACTAGCTTCTAGTTCCAGCCACCTACCTAGACCTCTCCGAGTCTCAACTGTATCAGCTCTCAAAGAGAGAGCTGGTAAGTATACATCCCATCCCATAACCCTTCAGTGACGAGTCAGTGACATAAACAAAAGACACAGCACAGTGCTTGGCACACAGTGAGCATTCCACTGGAATTAAGAGCTTAGCCTTGATTTTCTCAACCCAGAAGTGTGCTTTCTGCCGATGTTACAAAAGGCCTGAAATAACCAACTTAAGGGAAGAAAAGGTTGTCATGCTCATGGTTTGGGGGGTTTTCATGCATGGACACTTGGGCCCATGGCTCTGAGACAGTGGTCAGGCACAAGAGCCATGGCAGAGGGTAAGCCTGCCTCACTTAATGTCAGGACAACCAGGAAGCACAGAGAGACTCAAGAGGTCAGGGGTCATGGTCCCCATTCAAAGGCACACACACCTTCAATGATACAACTCCCTTACACTGGGCCCCACCTTTTGCAAGGTTCCGCTGGTTCCTGGTAGCTACACAGCTAGGACCCGAGAATGTGCGAGCATGAGCCTTTGTTTGGAGAGACACAGAAGTTCCAAAGACCAAGTGGCATAACAAGGCATGGGTGAGAATTTGAGGTCTGAGAGAATCACCCAGAAGAGCTTCGAGTGGCCTTTGAACCCACAATGAAAACTCGCTTTGCAGAGCTGAAGGTTTGGCTGAAGTGAGGCCAAACAGAATGCACTGCACCACATCTCTGGCAGCTGCTCTCTCTTGCTGGTGAGCAATCCAGTGTTTGGATCGAACTGGGGCTGGAGTTTTGCTGACTAGAGATAGTAAGGGTGAAACAAACAAAACAACAACAACAACCAAAAAACCCAACCACAATAACAACAACAAAACAAAACCCTAGTGGCAAGAGATTGAAGTGATGGACTGGAGGATTCGCGCTTAAAACAGAGTCTGCTGAAAGCAGAAATAGATTGATGGACTTGGAGGCTTCCTGCAACAAAGGGTGGCTGGAACTTAAACAGTGGCCTGACCAGAGACAGAGAAAACCAGCCAGTTTAGAAAGGAGACCGGAGGGGAAGGCTCACATGGGACTGTCTTGATCTTATTAACTCCATGATGTGGAGCAAATAGAATCATACAGTAGAGAATAAAGTGTTTGAATTCCTTAATCCTCTCAACTTGAGAAAGAGGAAAAGGGATAGCAAACTTGATTTCTGTTAAATATTTAGGACTTCTCTGGATTGTGATGTGCTGGTTACATATTAATTTCACTTACTATCTCACAACAAATATACATGGTAGAAAAGATCCTCATTGTATGTATTTATTTTTACACAGGGCTTTACTACAGAGTCAAACTACCTTTGAACTTGTGACCCACTTACCATAGCTTCCAAAGGTAGCAAGCCATAGCAATGACAGTTCGTACTATTTTATACTATTTCACCCAACTGAAATAATCCTGTTCTATACAGAGTAAAGTATGGTGCGGTTGACTGGCTCTAAAGTTATGGCAAGTTCCATAAATCATCAAGAGGTGAGCTTCAAGTGCGGCTGGTTCCTCAGGAGCTAGGCATGGGGCACTAGGAAGGAATTTCATTTTCTGAGCCTTTGTTTCCTAAAGCATGAATGAGCTGGAATGATTCTTTAGGATGCTTTATGAACGAATGAGCTATACTTTAGCTATCAATGTCTGTGAGCATCATGTTTCTGATTTGTCAATGGAAATGACAGTATCTACTCATCTACGTTGTGTCCTTGGAGAATTATTGTGATGATCAGATCAGTTCATGTGTATAAACGTGGTTTATAAATTAAGATAGCATGAATGATTGAAAGACTAAAATATTTTTTAAAAGAAGATACTGGGGAAGGAAGGTGATGGAGATTCAGAAAACTCCAGTAGATAACTATCTACTTCCTAAACTTACAGCCCCCTGTTTATTTATTTGAAAAATGAAATAAGAAGTTAGACTACCTTCGAGAATTGAGTGAATTAATTTAATGAGTATTCACTGGTAAGAATTGGGACTTTAGACATAAAAAGAGTCAAAACATACACACACACACACACACACACCAAAAACAAACAAACAAACAACAATAAACCAATATGGCACAACCACATCAACACTGTAGATACTGTATTTGGTTCACCTGGAGGGAAAAAAAATGAAACATTTTCTTCTCTAGGATATTGTGAAACAATTTCCAGTATCAGAAACTGAGCATTACCCTTAACCAATATGCCTTCCCTCCCAAAATACCAAGCCATCCCTCTCTCTTGTACTATACATCTCTAGCCTCTGGGGGAGCCACTGAATGGGCCCAGGACCTGCACTCATGGTACTCAAGGAAACCCAGAAATCAGAAACCCAAACTTCAAAGCAAAGCACTCCTACCTCCTCTATTTTTTCCTCTCATCTTACTGAGGGCCCCCTCACTCATTGAAAAGTCTTAAGCTCTTTCCCCTCATAACTTTCCTCCCTGCTGTATCAGAAAGAATGCCACCAAGAAATAACAAGGGTAACAGGTTTGTCCTAGAAAAGATGAAGAATGAAGTTAGAAGAAAATAGAGTGGAATGTGACTTCTGGGCAGCTAGGTGAAGACTCTACCATTGGAGTCAGTATTACCCAATGCTAAGGAGAAAGACCCACAGGCAGATAGGTGGGTGGTGGAACTGTACACTTGGATAAGTGGGTGCTGGGTACCATGAAGTTGGATAGGTGAGTATTGGGGCATAAGGGCCCAGGGTTACAGAGGAAGGGTCAAGGGGGCTTCAATCCCAGATACCTCAAATGCCAGAAGTTAGCTACCTCCCCTCTCCCAACTGAGTGCCATGAATCCAGCTGCCCCACCATCAACCCTAGGAAGAATTCTTTACCCTGACAGTTGTCAGCCTTCAATCCTTGTTTGAACTTATAACACCCCCACCCCACCCTACAGCCCCTGAGTATGTAAATAAAGCATCTTTCAACACCCCAGCCCTGTCCAATGGCACAGGGACACATAAACCTTGCTCCAGAGACCCTGGCCACCTCCCCAGGGCATAAATACCCCCATCCTCCCCAGGCCCAATAAATGAACCAGTAGAAGCTGTTCCTGTGTGTATTCATTGTCGGTGCCCTCATCTGGATGTTAGATGTGCCAGCTCAGTTTTCCTCCTCCAATCCAGCTTGGTGTGCAACGGGCCTGGACACCCCAGGGAGAAGCAGATCCAGGGTGGTGCTTTGTTGTTTGATACTATGACCTTGAATGGGAGGGTACTTTGGGGTATGAACTCGGATTGAAAGGGGTTAGGGACTGGGAACTTGAGTAGGTGGATTTAAGGGACTAAAACTTGGGTAGGTAGATATGGGGGACTAGAACTTGGATAGAAAATGTTTAGAAGACCATGAGGAATAGCAGAGCCATAGTGGGCACCAACCTATAACAAAGCACACAAGAGAACCCTAGCATGTGACAGAGAAATCCAATACAGGAGTGTAAACCAAGGAAGAAATACGACATGCAGAGTAATAAAAGTTCTCAGGATGTAAATCTTCTTGACAGTGCCTTACCTTAGCTGTGATCCTTACATACTCTGGCTTCTGAAGGCTGGCGTACAATGAAGTTAACATAACCTCACTCTGACCATTGAGTCTCCCTCAGTTAAGGATGGGAGACTCAGGAGCTGTAGAAACAGGAAGACAGGCAGAAGGAGGAGTGTCGAGAAGGTAAGGAGTCAGCCATGGGCAAGAAGTTCCCTTCTAGCACTGTCTACCACAATGCTGCAAAGCAACATGCATCTCCTTCTCCAGCCACAGGTAAGTCCACCAATGGTCTCAGTACAGCAGGTCCTGTTTGCTTCTTCCTAGACACTGGAGAGCCTTCATCTACCACCTCCAACATTGCCAGCATTGCTGGAGGAAAAAGTGGTAAGAAAAGCAGACTAAGAAGCATAGGACAGAAATGAGGGCAGCCGCAGAAGGTCATTGTGAAAGTCATACTGGGATCTTAGGCATGCAAATGAATGAATTTTGCACTTGAGATAGGCATAAATGGTTGTGCATTCTGAAGGAATTGTAAACTACTAGGGCCATAACTCTGTCTCAGAAACCTATTTTGATAAATAGTTGGTGTTATTTGAAAATATATGTCCTTTAAGTGGAGTAAAAATAAAAATCATATCCATAACTAAGATCATTTTAGTGATGACAAAGGAAATCCAGCCAATGATTAGAAGGAGTGACTTTACCTGAGTCACCAACCAGGAGCATTTTAACATTAGTCTGTTGGGTGCCTGCTGTTTACCAACCTCTCAGGGTATCTGTTCTGTTGATGAGTTCTTCAGTGGCTAAAATCTTGTTTTGAATCAGATGAAATATGTGTTTGTTGCCCCATGGTTCTATTTGTCTGCGTACTTTTTTTTCTTTCAGTTCTTTCACAAAGAAAATGCTATTTCTGTCAGCGCAATATCGAATGATCTTAAGATAAGAAATACAGTGTGGACCCTCCATCTGGTGAATGTCAAACGGGGCTTTACTAATGTAACAGCACGATATGCAAGGAGGACCCCACTTAGGTTTAGAACCTCTAAGAGGCATGGAATGTTCATGAAGGATTTGTAATTGTGTTCTACCAACTGTGTCTAGTTTCAGAGGTTTATTTTCTAACACGTAGATCCTTGATCATTATGACTGCATTCCATATTTTCAAGGCTGCCAGATTCACAATAAAAATAGGGGGGAAGTGTGTCTGGAGACACACTCAAGAAAAAAAAACACACACACACACAATAGAAGAAAGCCCAGGAATGATGTGGGATTTCAGGATACCTTCTAAGCCTCACTGTTGTGTGATCAGGACCATAACCAGCCTGCAACAAGACTTGAAAAATCAACTTGATAAGAGAAGGGCCAGGAGGAAAAGCTTGTCAAAGGGATATTCCTTTGCCATCTAGAGAACATTGATCTTTTCTTTTCCTTGTTGGAGTAACATAAAGGTCTCTGGTCTTCTTCACCCATGTTCACTCCATTTGGGAGAAAATTGTTTCACCCTTTAGAATCTCACCCTTGAGGTTGTAAATCACAGTGACTAAGGAGGAGTCCGGGTCCCCTCTGCATGCCTAGACTAGATTTTATCAGGAAGCGTTTCATCACATTCTTTTCCTGTCATTACAGTCAATTATCATGTATATTTATGCATTCCTTTGTATGAAAGTGCAGTTTGGGCCTGAAAAGGAGTCTGAGCAAAAAGGGCATTTTTAATTAGACAGCTTATGTGTCTCCTGACTCATAAGTGGCTACATCAAATTACATCAATCTGTGCAGCTCACAAAGGCCCATCTCTGTTACTTGGCAAGGCTCTATCTAGATAATAGAGCTGAGGAGTCAGCGGCATTCCATGCGACCTCACACATAACCAGCCAAAGAGCCAGCTGAGCTTGGCTCCCACGGATTATTATCGGTAATGATGGTTAAGGCAAAAATTGTTTGGGCTCAGCACCCTGAGCTATTTTAGCAGTTGGAATAATCTTGTTGTGACTTGTAAACTTTGCACTCAGTATGCAGGGTGCTCTTTTTTTTTTTTTGCATAAATTATATGCAGAGCTCAATGCCATCTTGTAAGTCTGATGGCTCCGTGGCTGTCTGCTTGAAGTTCGAACTGAGCATTCCAAAAAAAGAAAAAGAAAGAAGAAATGAAGTGAGCTTTCCTAAATTTACAGGTAAAAGAAAAAGAAAATGTGTTCCTTCACTAAATCAGAAGAGACTTTCAAAACCTGCATAGTTTTTTAAGAACATATTTTTAATCTTTTCAGCTACACCATCTGAACTACCTTCGTTGAAGGAGTGTCTACCCTTTGAGACAAAGCCTGCCCACTAATCTGGAAGCTGGAAAGGCCTCTGGAAAACAAACAAACAAACCCCCTCCACTCTTGCCACACCTCTTGGCAGCTAGGGAGTAGAGACACTATTGTTCCTGCAGCGGAATGGCACACTCCTTGACTTTGAACCCGTAGTTGACAACCTGAAGGAACAGAGCCAGTTCAACACAGGAGGAGCGGGATGTAAGGAGCGGAGGGCTGTCCCTCAACATCTGTTCTCAAAGGCAGCTATTTTGTTTAGTATCCCATGATGGGAGCACTAGTAACAGAAACCACAGTGTGTTTTTGATGAGTCTTGATCGCTAAAATTTTGGATCTTCCTGATTTAAGACCTGGGTCAAAGAGAAAGAAATTATGTCCATTAGCTCCCTTAACAGTCTGTACTGGCCAGATAAAGGCACATCCCCAGAAACTTTCTTCCGTGTCTTTAATAGCTCAAATTTTTCCACTTTAGAGAAATTTAGCTATGAGCTAGATACAGTGTTGCTGTACTACGTCTCTCTTGTAGTAACAGAGTCCAAGCTGCACATTTTTGTAACGTCGAACTCCTGATATACATGTACATTTAATAAGCATACGATCCCATTGCTTTTCATAGTATGTATCTATGAAGACGTCATTTAAATCCCAACTGAAGAAAAACTAACTTAATATCTCCAATTATAATGAGAACCAAAACAAAGATGGTAACTCCTATTTGTATTCGACTGAATGTCTTCTCTGTCCTCTGAAGGACCCAATAATTGAGTCTATAAGACTAGACTGGCAACAGGCAGGTTGACAAGAGAAAGATATACAAGCTCAGCATCACTACGCAGTATCTTATAGGAAACTGTCCAATGAGATTCAGAGGCTTATGTTCCTTCTTTATTAGGGACCAGGAAGTGATGCCTGAGGGATACAGAAGAGGGGTAAATCTAAATCTACACAAAGGGGTGTGAACCTAAGGAACTAGAATAACCCAGGACCAAGATCAAGGGGGCTCTGTGTGTTAGGCCAACTCAGTCTTCTTTTCTACAAGTTAATCTTCCTTGTTTGGTGAGCTTATGAGAAGGGGGCTCATGGCAGTTGTCCTTCTTCTAGAAGAACATCCTTGGGATGCAGGAATTTCTGGGAAAGCCTTCTTGCCTCTCCTCCTTTCAGGTGCTTTCAGATTCAAGTCCAAAGTGGCTTATTTGGAAGTATCATTTCTGATCCCCCCCCAAACTATAAATTCTAAATGATATCTTGCTATTTCAAACAAAATACAAATAGATCATTGTTGCTTTTTAAAGCTATAATAATCAGAAATAAAGGGATGAAGCACCCATTCCTGTGTATAAAACCCCAAATAAACTGTTACCAAAATAATGAAAATCAGCAACGTTACTGGAGATGAGATCAGAATGGTTAAAAATGAAAAGGATTCCTATGTAACTATCCAAGAATGCCATTCAAAAATAGTTTTCAAAGTTCTGAAATGTCTGAAATAATTTTAGTGAAAATTTATGATTACTAAATTATTAAAAAATTAGTAAAAATGTTGTGTACAAGATCTTTATAGGGAAAAAAACCTCTGTTTGGTATAGAGAAAAACCAAACCAATGGCAAGGTAGACCACTCTCATGAGTGCAAAGATTCAAATTTGTATGTGGCTCAATTCAGTTAGGTTTCCCGTAAATGTAATGAAATTACAATAAAAAATTTAACTGTAATCATTATGCATGGGTATCATTTAGACTATGCAAAGCACATTTTCATTTCCCTGATTACTGATGAAATTTAGTAACCACGATATATACTTATTTTAGTCCATGCTTTCTCTTGTGTGAAGGACAGAAAAACAAATATTTTAGTGAAAATTTTGAAGAGTGAGGTAGGGGATATGAGCCGTGAGATGATGCTTTTTATTACATGTTAGTAAGATGTGCCACACCAGGTCAATGAGGAACAAAAGAGAAATAAAATAACTAACCGTCTGAAAGCAGAATTATGTAGACAGATAACACCCTGAGGAAAATGGAAAATCACTTGAAGGGGTAAGATAGGCTATGCAATGCTGATATGTCTGGTAACATGTTCACAAGATGGCTTACATGGTAATAACATAAAATTAAACTCATTTATAATCCCAAGAAAAATAAAAATGTAATGTTTTCAGAAGAAAATATGAAAGAGTTTCTTCACAACATTTTATGGTGGAAGATTTATAAAATGCTAACACTGAACTAAAGAAACATATGTATTGCTACTTATTTTCTTTGGACAACAAGGAAATAAAATTTAATACAAGGAAATGTTGTATTTCTCTCATCCAACTGACACTATTTAAAATTTATAGATACACTATTAATAAGCATATTGATGAAGAAGAACTGGTAGAGACAAATTGACAGCAATAATCTGATAATGTCTAAGAAAGTAGTAGAATGTCAAAACTCAACAACCCAAAAAGTCTGCTTCTAAATATATCACCTGAAGAAACTCCTCCAGACATATACAAGGGGAAAGAGCAAAAGTAGCTATTGCAGCAATCTTTTTAATAGTCAAAATCGAGAATTCACATAGTCAACAAAAGATTAATATTCTCATATTAAATATGTTAATAACAAACTAGAGCTAGACACAAACACATATGAATTAGAGCATGGGTATAGCTCAAAATGATAATTTTTAAGAAGTAAACACATACTGACACTGTAAACATACAAAACTTATGGAACATGCAAAATAGTATTACATGTTGTTTATAATCCATGTACATGTAATACAAGTTGAGCGCATGGAAGTGACAAACATCAACTTCTTCGAAGTTTGGCCAGAATACAAAAAGGTATATAAATATGTGACTCTAGTAATCAGAGTCTGATAGTGTAAATTAAAAATTACATGACATACAATTTTTAAAAGTACTTTTTCATTGATTTTTTTTAAGACAGATACCTCTATCTAGAGCCTGTTGGCCTTAAATCCAGACTCTTTTACCTCCCCCCCCAGACTCCCAAGTGATAGAATCACAAGCACATTCCAGAAAGCATGGCTATAATCAACCTTTTAAGGGGAAGAAATAGAAAGAAAGAAAGAAAGAAAGAAAGAAAGAAAGAAAGAAAGAAAGAAAGAAAGAAAGAAAGAAAGAAAGAAAGAAAGAAAGAAAGAAAGAAAGAAAGAAAGAAAGAAAGAAAGAAAGAAAGAAAGAAAGAAAGAAAGAAAGAGAGAAAGAGAGAAAGAGAGAAAGGGAGAAGAAAGAATGGAAGGAAGGAAGGAAGGAAGGAAGGAAGGAAGGAAGGAAGGAAGGAAGGAAGGAAGGAAGGAGAGCAAGGGAAGGAAGGAGGAGAGGGATGGAGGAAAGAAAGAAGGGAGGGAGGAAAGGAGGGAGGGAGAGAGGGAAGAAAAGGAGGGAGGGAAGAAGGAAAGGAGGGAGGGAAGGAGGGAGAGAAAGAAGAGGAAGAGGACCATGTAAGCGTGTTATAGCTGTGAGTTAACCCAAAGAGTTGTATTTTCACACTGTAGCATAGAACCCCATTACAGATGGTTGTGAGCGACCATGTGATGGCTGGGAATTGAACTCAGGAACCCTAGAAGAGCAGCCAGTGCTCTTAACCACTGAGCCATCTCTCCAGCCCCCATCAATATTTTTCAATAAAGTACTTTTTCACACGATTGTTTGCATTAAGATACTCATCAGCTTTTATTTAAACATATACTCACTGTGCTCTTCTGGAAATAAGCTGGAGAAATGATTTCAATCATGTAAAGGAAATGATGACTGTTTATAAGTACCTGCTCTGAATTTTTCTCTGCCTGTTAAAAGTTGTTTAATCATTTATTCCCATTCGATTAAAAATGATACTTGATTTTAGCACCAAAACAGAGACAAAGGGTAAGAGACAAAATCTGCCATGAATGAAATTTGACAAAGGAATTATTAGGTTTTTGTTTTTGTTTTGTTTTTAACAATTAAAAATTAACACCTTTCTCTTATACCGTATTAGGAAATTATAAACAACTTTGTGTTTCTTCATCAAAACATCTGGTTATATTTGTAAAACTATTAATTTAAGGCCTTCAATTTTCAATAAAACATTATTTTTTCAAAAAAAGAATTATATTTTCACTATGGGTAATCTAAAATATCTATGGAAATTTGCAGATCTTGAAAGTCATGAATTGGGCATTTTAAGAACTCTTTAACTTGATTTTTTATCAGCCTTGTTCTTTTTTGGAGGTGGAGGTAGGGGGCTAACCTGGATTCTTGCTGTTACCAATTGACGGGAGAAATTGCATAGTCCTAAAGCTACAATATTTTAAGTCAAAGATGTCTTTTCTTACTCATCCTCCATTACAGAATGACAAAAAAAACCTTAAAAACATCCTTTGGGAGTCTCCCCACTCTGACGTTATGCACAGTCTACATTAGACAAGGATACAATTAGAAAGCTGGTAGCTGGCATCATTGTCCCTCTTCCTAAAAGCAGTTCTTGTCACATAAAAATCGTCTCAGTCTTTCTCAGCAGAGTCATTCAGACAGTAGCGAGGGCCACATTTAACCACACAATGCGCTTGCTTACAATCCTATTAAAAAATGGGGTACAGAGTTAAACAAAGAATTCTCACCTGAAGAACTTCGGATGGCGGAGAAGCATCTTAAAAAAATGCTCAACTTCATTAGTCATTAGGGAAATGCAAATCAAAACAACCCTGAGATTTCACCTTACACCAGTCAGAATGGCTAAGATTAAAAATTCAGGAGACAGCAGGTGTTGGAGAGGGTGTGGAGAAAGAGGAACACTCCTCCACTGCTGGTGGGGTTGCAAATTGGTACAACCACTCTGGAAATCAGTCTGGCGGTTCCTCCGAAAACTGGGCACCTCACTGCCAGAAGATCCTGCTATACCACTCCTGGGCATATACCCAGAGGATTCCCCACCATGTAATAAGGATACATGTTCCACTATGTTCATAGCAGCCCTATTTATAATTGCCAGATGCTGGAAAGAACCCAGGTATCCCTCAACAGAAGAGTGGATGCAAAAAATGTGGTATATCTACACAATGGAGTACTATTCAGCCATTAGAAACAATGAATTCATGAAATTCTTAGGCAAATGGATGGAGCTAGAAAACATCATACTAAGTGAGGTAACCCAGACTCAAAAGGTGACTCATGGTATGCACTCGCTAATAAGTGGATATTAACCTAGAAACCTGGAATACCCAAAACATAATCCACACATCAAATGAGGTACAAGAAGAAAGGAGGAGTGGCCCCTTGTTCTGGAAAGACTCAGTGAAACAGTATAGGGCAAAACCAGAACAGGGAAGTGGGAAGGGGTGGGTGGGAGGACAGAGGGAGAGAAGGGGGCTTATGGGACTTTCGGGGAGTGGGGGGCTAGAAAAGGGGAAATCATTTGAAATGTAAATAAAAAATATATCGAATAAAAAAAAGAAAAAAGAAAACGCTGTGGTAGAATCCGTGTTTTTTTACGATGTCAGCTTGACAGTGAGTTGTGGGAATCTCGGGAGTCTTGTCACTAACCACCTCTCTAAACTCTTCTGTTTAGCAACATTCTCTCCTATTTTCTGCCAAAAACAACCGCGACAATATTAATAATAACTCAGCGTCTCCAGCAGAATTCTCGTAGCTTCTCGCTGTCAGTGCAGTCAATTTGCAACTAGGCCTCCAAGACGAGCTACACACAGGTCACCCAAAACTAACAATGAGAAGGCCACTCATGCATACCAAGTCCCCTAAATGTAAGTGTGTGACGTTGATATCAGCCACTGTTGCTTAATATAAAATAAGGAGACAAGATAACCAACGAGGAGCGTCTAGGTCAGAGGTCACATTCAGTCATCAATACTGAGTTCAGATTCTTAGGGTTCAATTACCTGGGTTCTGGGAGCTAACAAATTAGTTGAAAAGAACGTTTTCTAAGCCACCCTGGAACACTGGGCAGACACTAAGGCAGGAAACTAAGTACACCTCCACACACCACCCATGAGTATGCTTTTGAGATGCAAAAGGACAGGAGCAAAAGAACCAACAGGCTGCATAATAACAAGACAGGTTGAGGGGAAATAGCATCAAATACTCCATGGGAGGAAATACTAAGCAGTAGTAGCCTGTTATTCAAATAACAAACCAGTGTGCAAAGGAAGGACCAGTCTTTACGGGTCTGCTTGTATATATTTGGTAGTTTAGCCACATGCTATCAAGACATAATTATTTTAAGTTTTGAACTCTTGCTTGGAAGTTTTCCTTCCAACTGAAATAGGATTTTTTTTCTCTCCCTGAAGAAATAAGAATGTAGAAGAGGAGGAAACTGAAGATTTGGGAGTACAGGGAACAGAGAGCGAATCACCTCCGAGGAAAGCGATTCATCAAAAGGCATCAGAAGACATGGTGCGTGCACAGACGTCAGACACTAAATCAGACAATGTTTGATTCAGAAAACAAACACAGTGGCAAAGCCAGAACCTAGGGACAATGGGCCTATGGCTCTTGGGTGACTGGGGTCAGAGCTTGCATTTTGCAGAATCCTCAGCAGCAAGAATTATAAAGTAGGAGTGCTACAAGGTACCATTCAGTCAACCAAAGACATCTCATCAAAGCAGCATCCCTGGTCCTCACTCTGCACCCATCTCCACCTTCCTTCATTTCCTCGGGTACCTCAAACTCCTTCCGCAATTAGGGTCCTTGTTCTTCCTATTCCCTTTCTCTACAACTGCCTCTACACAACGTTTGACTAGCTTCTTACCTTCAGGGTTCAGAACACTGTCACTGCTGCATTGAAGCAGCAAATAACTAAACAATCACGGCTCCTAAAATAACTCGTGAAATGACTCTTCCTCTCCTTTGTAGCACATGGACGTATCTGACGTATGCATGTTCCTTAATTTTTTTTAATCACTAAGGATTGCTAAAAGCTAAGTCATATTGACCTTTTCTGTGAAAGTGTCCAAAACCATTCTTGGCACCTTAGAAGCTCTAGACACATGTGCATAAGCTAATAATGCATGCAATAAAATAATTCAGTGTGAATAAATTAATAAGTTGAAGGCTGGAACTTTGGGTGATGATTCCCATACATATATATATTTGAGAAAGAGCAGTGTGAAACACGAATGGAGTAGTGAACATGAGGATCAGCTGTACCACAGATGATGCAGCATCCTTTATCTTCTAACCAGAGACATCGGAAAGATGTGCAGTCAGTATGTGCTGCCTGTGCCCTACCTGCACTTGGGGGTTGGAGGTGAGGTGGCTCAGAGTCAACGACACAGACTCCAAGAGCCGGTGAGAAATGTTCTTCGGAACACTGCTGCAAGCTCCTATAATACCCACCACCTGTGCCCCATTGGTCCCAAGAATGCATCTCTTCTCAACAGTGGTTCCTGATTGGCTGGTATTGTCTGCACCAACAATCCTTGGTCTCTCAGGCAGTCCTCAATCAGGTCCTCCTGCAGGAGATGCTTTTGCAGGTGCACAGCCCTAGCATTTACATAAAAGTGGCCCCACCTTTCCTGCTACATATATGGATTTGCAAATAGTAACAATGGATCCAGTGATAACTGGATTCGAGTTCAGTGAAACAGGAATCATTGTCATAGATACCTTGAAGCCTAGATATTAGATGTCTCCAACTCATCAAAATGACTAGAGGAATGGAGTCTATACTATATTACTAAGTAAACATTCTAGAACCATCGTTTTATCAGATTCTGGAAGGAGAGCTATCAGGACACTGAGAGTAAATGCTGTGGGTTCACAAGCATATCAAAACTATGAGCTCAGGAAGCCATCAAAGTTTTAGCCATCGCTGGTACTTGTATGCTGGCTGCCCTAGTTAAGATTAACTATCAACGAGACATAACCTAGAATCACCTAAAGAGTCTCCACTGAGTTACAGTCCCAGACCGCTATGGGTAGCATTGTTTCATGGGCAGACAGTGCTGAGCTGCACAACGAAGCTAGCTACACATGAGTCCGAGAGAGAGCCAGCAAGTAGTGCTCCGCCATGATTACTGCTTCAAATACCTGCTTTAGCTCTTCACCTATGGTCCGCTATCCAGAAGTGTAAGCCACATAAACCCAGTTCTCCCCCCTGAGTTGCTTTTCTCAAAGTGCCTTATCACAGAAGCACAAATTAAAACACTAGAACACTCACCTGTCAAACTCAGTCGTCAGTGATGTAAGGGCCTCTTAACACCCACAGGTTTCAAAATCAAGCATTGTTTCTATTTTCTGGCCCCATGGAAACGATGCACCACCACCCAACGATAATCTAATCATTCTGTTTCGCTCACTCTACGCGTCTGCTGCATGGTTCTGCTCATGGCTGGTTGGAGACTAACTCATCTGTGACAGTCGGTATGATGTATGTGTGCTTCTTGTGGCCAGTGCAGGCAGGGTTCCAAAGCAAAAAACAAAGTTAAAAAATGTGCAAGATTTTTTTGAGGTCTAGGCATGGACCAGACACACCATCATTCCACAGAGTCCTGTGAAGTAACAAGTCCCACAGACAGGCCACAATTAAAGAGTGGAAAACAGACCCCTAAACCCCTGATGAGAACAACTGGAAAATCACACTGGAAAAGGAGAATCTATCTATTAGAGCCATCAAATTGGCAGACCACCACAGACACTAAATTCTACTGCAGTAAAGAGCTCTGCTCTCCATAAACCCACTGGCCAGCAGAAAGTGGCCACACACAATGAAAGTGTGTCTGTGTGTGTGTGTGTGTGTGTGTAGTTTTTTTTTTTTTTAAACTTTCTTCTGCATGGTTCTCCCGTCCTGAATGCTGCATGCTTTTTGCTAAGTCACACAAGCCTTACTTGTATTCAGAACCACAGTTGTCAGATATCTTACAACCGGCTGGAGAGATGGCTCAGTAGTTAAGAGCACTGACTTACTGCTCTTCTGAAGGTCCTGAGTTCAAATCCCAACAACTACATGGTGGCTCACAACCATCTGTAATGAGATCTGATGCCCTCTTCTGGAGTGTCTAAAGACAGCTGCAGTGTACTTACATATAATAATAAATAAATCTTTGGGCTAGAGCGAGCAGGGCTGGAGCAAGCACAAGTCCTGAGTTCAATTCCCAGCAACCACATGATGGCTCACAACCATCTGTACAGCTACAGTACTCATATACATAAAATAAATAAATAAATCTTATATATATATATATATATATATATAAAAGAAAGACAAAAAACTGCATGTTATATATATAATATATATAATATATTATATTATATATTATATATTATATAATACATATATATAAAACATGCAGTTTTTTGTCTTTCTTTTATATATATATATATATATATATGATTTTATAATATATATATAATAACATGCAGTTTTTTGTCTTTCAGTTTTCCAAAGCACACCATAGAATATTCTCTAAAAGATGTCAAAAGACCTTAAGGGACAATTGATCATATTCGACATAGCAGATAATATCTATCAAGCACTCACTAGGCACTTCAAAGCCTACTAAACCACTTAAGACTCCTGATCGACCTACAACAAAATTCTTATTCTACCCCCTTCTCCTACTACCCGCCCATGGCTCCCTGGAGGAACTACAAATTTACTCTCCATTTCTGAATATTTCTGACCTTGGTTACTATTCCAGAAAGCACCAGTCGTTTATGATGCTGGAAACAGCACTGAAGTTGATACTCACAAGCTCTGCACTGTCTTGCAGACATTCCCTTACCCCTGTACGTAGTCTTGAAATGCATCCAAGAGCATCCCTCCAGGCCTTTCAAGTCATTTACCTTCCTGAGCAGAGAGGGGAAGATGAAAATTAGTCTGATTGTATCTGATCTGTCATGCTCTCCGTGTGTTGACCAAATCAGTGCACTGTTGCTGCCTGGAATTCCAGCAGCAACTGGAAAAGCGCATCTAACGTGAATTAGCTTGAGCAGAGTCGGTTCTTGGGAGCAAGCCTGGAATTGCTGAAGCCTTGATATTTGCCTTTTTTGTTGAAAGCAGATGTTCACCACAGCACCCTTCACAGTGAACTGGCAAACCAGCTTGCCTGACAGGACTTTATAGCATGACTTTTGTGGTTTCGCTCTCTTGGTATATTAATTCTGACTCTATAACAAATAGCCTACCCCGTGTGCTACCTCATAAGTAGTCCTTTGTCTTTTCCTGGGTAAGGTACTGATTTTTTTTCCGGATCAGGACAGTCTTTTCCCATATCTCCTTCCTAAGTCATATAGCTATATAATTGACTATAACAATGATCCTAGGCCTAATTTATACTCATAAAACAATTTTTATTTTTTCCAGCCTTTCTATCATGATTTATTTCCTATGCGTGGAAAAATGGGGTTCTTTGATGTGTTCTTTGATTTATATTTGAATACCAAAAAAGATCTAATAATCTTGAGAAATAAAAAATGCCCAGTTTCTGGGCCAAACATTTCAGCTAACTGTACATGGATTATAACTATACACTAATATTGAAGTAGGTTCTTTAATGACTCCACAAAAAAAATAGTTGAAGCTGGGTTCTAGAAATCCCCTAAATAATTATTTTCTGATTATTACAAAAGTCTCTGTAAAAACAGTTCAGGGGACAGCATGGTAAAAATGGAATTACAAAGGCCAAAGTCAGAATCATTACTACTCTCAGTACACACAAGTAAATAGGCATGTATGCATGTTTCTCTCACATTCTCTCTCTCTCTCTCTCTCTCTCTCTCTCTCTCTCTCAACACACATACATACATATAAACATATATGTATATAGTTTGTGTTTGTGGATGTTGTATATATAATGTATATATAGACATGTATATATTCACAAAATTTCTCTCTCTCTCTCTCTCTCTCTCTCTCTCACACACACACACACACACACACACACATACACACACACTCTGCTCAAACAGACCACTTTTGCTGTTGCTGATTTCTCCCCGTTGCATCAGTCTAAGTAGATCAACACCATAAGAGCTCAGTGGCTGCTGCGGTCCTCTAGATGCTCTGAGAAGATAAAGGCGTCCTAAATGTGGCTCACTGACCCCAAGGCACTAGATCCTGTTACATGTCTTCTCTACTTACCTCGCTTTCTCCATACTACATTCTCAGTTGTTCATTAAACAGCCCATGCTCATAAAGCATTTTTTAATTGTGATTATTTTATTTCCTACTTAATTTTGATCTTCTGCTAATGTGCGTGAATACTTAATTTGTAGCTATCTTTTCAAATGTTATTTTATCATCATGACACATCCAGAGAGATTTGTTACCTTTCTCCATGCTCTGAACACCTCAGGCAATACAATCTCTACTAAAAAGAACATAAATATGGCACCCAGTGCTGATCTCTCTCGCTAAAAGAGTGATGTGTCCCCCCCCCCCCCTTTCAACACCAGCTAAAGGAATGAAGAAAATCCAGGATGAATAGAAATGATACACAAAAATAGCAGGGTTTCATTGACTTTTCAAAGCCATTTTCCAGGCTTCTTCAGCCATTGTATCAGCTTTATGCCTATGCTTACTAAAGTACATTTAACATTTAACTTAATAAAGTACATCCCAAGTCTTATCTGTTTTGACTTCACTCATCTCCTTCCTCATCACTACAACCACCATCAGTAATAACCTACCTCAGCCCCAAAGAGAACTGTTCTAAAGCATCATGGGGAAGAGAATTGGTCTCTTCGTAGTCTCTCTGGGAGTAAAAGCAAGGATATCTTGTAGGGCTCATATATATATATGTAACCAGGGAAACCACAGCCTTGTTTCTTCTGAGGATATCTTTTTTAGAAGAGGCAGAACACATAGTGCCCATGACTTCCATTTGAAGCACGCGAAAGCTCCTCCAGACAGCAGCAGCCCCGGAAAGAGATTGCTGACCTCCTTGATTCTGCATGAACTTGCATGAGTTTAAATCAAATAGTAACAAACACACATCCGGGTGGTGGTGGTGCACGCCTGTAATCCCAGCACTTGGGAGGCAGAGGCAGGCAGATTTCTGAGTTCGAGGCCAGCCTGGTCTACAGAGCGAATTCGAGGACAGCCAGAGCTATACAGAGAAACCCTGTCTCGAAAAAATAACAAAACAACAACAACAAAAAAAACCCCACACATATAAAAATTTTACCTTGGAAATCAATGAACATTGCAAATTTAGACCTCAATGCTCTTTGGGCATTTGAATTGTTGGAAGCACAATTTAAAAAAAAAAATGGTTTTGAACCATAATAAATTGAACAAAGTGATGTGTGCCTCTTGTTCTAGCTTCTCTGGAGGCATGAAGAAGAATTAATTAACAGGAGAATTAACATAGTTAAGTTATTGTCTCAGAACAAAAAGGGAGAGGGAAGGGGGAGGGGAGGGAAGGGGAGAAAAGGGGAAGAGAAGCAAAGGCAGGAGGGGAGAAAAGGAAAGACTGAACTATTCAAAGCTATGTTTTAGAGATAAAAATCAAAAAATAAAATGCTAAAAGCATTTTTGTTTGTAAATTTTAAAACTTTGGACGCTAGATTTGTCCAAAGAGAGACTGAAGAGTGGACAGTTCTAAATATATTGAGGTCAGTCAGTCTACTGAAATGGGATGAAAAAAATCTTATAAATTAATAGGAATACAGAAAAAGTATTTATTTATAGAGATAGAAGATCAGGATTTTAAACAAAGGAAGGATAGAATCAAAAAGTCTAAACCTAGATAAAGGAACTGAATAAAACAAATTAGAAGATAATATTGCTTAAGAAAATTAGCAAAGAAATGGTTGAGTCAAAAGAAATAGTGTTTTGCTGCCAAAATTGACTAAAGAGAAACTGTCCTTTAGATCCTGCAAAATATCTGTAATCATAAAAATAAGATGACCTTAAAGACAGAATGAGAAGACTTGCTTAAAATACAGAAACTCCTGCACTTGATTCTGAAAGAGAGAGAGAAAGTGACCACCAGCATAATAAAAACAATGATCAATGATGATAAAACCTACAACTAATTTCTCAACTAACGATAAATGAAAGACCAGCTTCAATAATTGCAGGTAATCTGTAGGCACAAAGAAGAATATCTCAATCTAGAATTGTATTATCTGCCTCCACTACTTTTTATTAACAAATTATTTCTTTGTGATTCTATGAATCAGTATTAAAAATAGCTGAGTTGAAAAATGAGAAAAGTCTATGGATGAAAGCCGACATAAATGAATATCCAAATAATCAATAAGAATACATAAAGATGTTCAAGAGCCCGAAGGCAGAAGAAAAGACATAAATGTTGTGTAGAGTTCCCACATCCCTATCAGACTATGCCAAGTGTTGGCAGAAGTGAGAACACAATTTAGACTCTTGTTTACTGCATCTATGAATGTAAATTCCTGTAACGAATTTGGAATGCTGTTTGGCTGCCTCTACTATAACTTAATATGTATACATGTCTCGTGTGAAACAGTAATTTCATGCCTAACAAATACACTCAACAGGATACAAAGCTTATGTTCTCTAAAAGAAATACACAGAGAAGTACTTAGCAACTTTATTTAAAAAAAAAAAAAAAACAACAACCTGAAACACTGAGCAATCCCAATCCATAAACAACATAGAACTAAATTACAGAAGAGTTATACAACGCAGTGCGGTAGAGCAGTGGAAACAGACTGAGCTACAGCTGCATGCCACAGCAAGTCTGAACCTAACAAAAGAGGCTGAATGTCCTGGACATTCCAGAGACGTCAGAAACAGGAATAATACGAAATGTTCTGCATTCTCCTGTGTGTATACAACTGTAATAAAGTTAATATTATAAATTAGGGGGAATGAGAGAGCTACAAATAACTAATAAAAACAGAACAATTACAACTGTATATTGTAGTAAAACGCAATGTGAATTTGATGTGTCTCTCTCGTAGTTCCTCTCTCTGTCCCTGTCAAAATATTGTTTTATATTGTAAAACATAGTTGACTAACAGTTAACTGGAGCCACAGACCGTAAAACACTGCTGTACAAAAAATAAAAATGAAAAATAAAATAAAATAAAATAAAATAAAATAAAATAAAATAGAAATGCACTGTGCATAGGTTTATGGTTTTATTACTATGAAGGCAACAAACCAATCTATAAAGACAGAGGTCAAAACAGTACTTTGGGAAGAATTAACTGAAAGAAAGACATCTAAAGAGGTGTTTGACATTTTTATACTTTGATGCAGGTAGTTGTTAAAGGCATATGTATTAGCCGGGCGTGGTGGCGCACGCCTGTAATCCCAGCACTTGGGAGGCAGAGGCAGGTGGATTTCTGAGTTCGAGGCCAGCCTGGTCTACAGAGTGAGTTCCAGGACAGCCAGGAATACACAGAGAAACCCTGTCTCGAAAAACCAAAAAAAAAAAAAAAAAAGGCATATGTATTTCCTATTTATACATAATTACATACATAAAGTTCATCTGCTGAATAGCCACTTCAGATGTGTCCTTTAGTGTGTTTGACTTCTGTATTAATATGTTTAAACAAGATAGATAAAAATATTTTCAGATTTTTCTTAATTCGCAAGTCATGTTCTTGGAATTGCATACATGAATGCAATTGTATTTATATGATTTACTTCATTCTAGTTTCTCCTCTGCCTCCACCACCACTCTCACTACAAATGCTCCAAGACTCATATTTTCTTTTATAACTGTATATACATACACGCATACATACGCATGCACACATACACATACACACACACACCCTACTGAGTCCAATTTGGGTTGTCTGTATGTACATGGTCTTAGGGCTGACCACTGAAGCTTGGGTGGCCAATAAAAGGGGCCTTGTCCCTGAAGAAAACTGATTCTCCTTCCCACCACAATTATTCAATGAATGTAGCTCTTATTAGGGGTAGGATCTTGTGAACCTTTCCTGGCCATGTTAAAATGTTGACTGGTGTGGTCTTATGCAGGAAACCACATTGTTGAGAGTTCAAGAGTGTAAAATTCCTGTCATGTTGAGAAGATGCTATCACAAAACAATCCTTCTGGTACCCTGGCTCCTACATTTTTCTGCCCTTTCATCCACAATGTTCCCCGAGTCTTCAATATACTGACTATGTCATAGATCTCCTATTTGTGTCTGAGCACACCACAGTCACTTAGTCCATATACTTTGACCAGTTGTGAGTCTCCATAATTGTTTTCATCTGTGACAAGAAGTTTTTTCGATGAGAGGAGAGAGCTGCCCTTATTTGTGGCTAAGGATAAGTATTTGGAAGGATGTTAAATACTATATTATTTTAGCAAAATCCTAGCGATGGATTTTCCTTTAAGGTCTCTGACCTTTTCACCCATGGCTTCTTGGCTAGGTTGATAGTACCACACTCAGGTTTCCTTCATTTGATTGGGTCTTAAATCCATCAGACAGCAAGCTGTTGGTTACACCTAACATATTAGTGCCATTGCAACACTGAGATATCTTTCCAGGCCATTCATTACTGCATTTTACTGGATTTATAGATGGGTATGACTAATAACCTCTCTCCTCTGGCAGCTTACAAAGCACCTTCTGATTCAAAGAGAGATAACCCTCCTCCCCACAACCCAGGAGGACTTCCAGATCAGTAACTGCTTGATTTCTCTAAATCCTGTGACTAAAGTTCTGGTCTTTTCAATATTAGAGTCTCATCTATTCTGGCTTGTACTTTCTGAATGCTGGTAGTAATCTCAGACTCTGACAACTAAAATGTTTCAACATGGTCTTGCAAATTAGGCAGTACTTGCTGTTTGAGAATCAGGTTGATTCAACCTAAAAATAAATATTTTTCAACAAGAAGTAAGAAATACAACCTAGCCAAATTTGAGGGTTAAACTTCCAATTTATGGCACAAAAAACGTTTTGTGTGGGGGAGGAGTTAGTTGTTTGTTTCTCATGAAAGAGGTGAGTTGCACAGCTTGCAAACCTGCAGTGGAAGAAATCAGAGTGAGCAGTTAACATCCTGGAGCTTTAGAGGATAGCCGGATAAGCCCACCAAGAATAGGAGCACAGGAAAAGATTCCAAGGGCCCGCAATCTCCTATCATATGATTACCCTGATAGTAACTAAGAAAGTTTCCCAAAGCACTAAGAAGTTCTCAAAGACCCAAGTTTTGACTTTTCTGTGGCACTATCAATTGGAGAGGAGAGAGGCATCTGTTTCATAGCCAACCGGTGCAGAAGTCAACAGGGAGTAGAGTCAGTTTGCATTGGTGAGGTGATTCCATACACCTGATTCCTGAGGAGAGTTGAAAAGGGCCCATCATGCTCTAGAGCAGCCGAGTGTCTGTCCCAAACAACAGACGCACAAACACAGTCCTCAGCATGTCTAGGCTTTAAACTATGTATCAAAATTTAATAGATTCACTTGTATGATTATGATTGATTACAGGATGAATAACATCATGGCCATGAAAATCCTTAATGTCTATCACTCACCTAAGGTGATTGTGTATTCATTTATTATTATTGGAAGAAGCATAACCAATCACCACAAATATTTAACTGTAAAGACTGAATATGCTGGAATACTGCAGGACATTTTTTGCTTATAAGAAAGAGACCTTAAGGAGACATAAAAACTTATACATGAAAAGGATGTATGTAACTTCACTGGGTAACCTCAATGACTGTGAAGAACCCCCAATAAGATCTCACCCATGGCATTGAAGATGTGAGACTCATTAGTCTCTTATGTTACAAAGCTGCGATCTTCACAGATGCATGCATCTTCATTAAGCCTTGTTTATTCATTCATTTATTCAACAAACACTAGTTGTGTATCATTTTCCAGACACGGAGGAAGAAATGAAGAACTTGCTCTCAAGGGAATTACAGTACATTAGGGAAGACAGAGAAGCAGGTCAAAAAGTATTGCTTGAGTCTCATATTTCATACTAACACTGAGTAATTAAATACTGTGCTTTTTGGGGGATGGGCATGTGCTACACATAGGGAAGTTCAAAATATCTTCCTAAGCTGACACGAACTATTATGAAAAACACATGGGGATAAGCATTGGAAAGACATTCCAACAAAATATAATCACGTGTACAAAAAAAAGAAGACACAAAAACTTAAAAAGATGTGAGAAGCTGCTGTGTACCAGTTTCCTCTGAGATTGAAACATTCTGGTCTGCCTGGAAGCTTCCTAAGTCAGAAGGTAAACCACTCCAAACAGCTTCAGGAAGTCTCTGAAACTGACAGGATTCACTAGATCCCTCCCTCCTAAGAGGAAACAAAGACTGCTGAGTGCAAGCCACTGAGCTCAGACCAACTCCTAGAAAGACATTTTCCAACCTGTTGAACTGCCTGTGGGCTGTGCAGTATGCTCCAGGTTCCCAGCTTCTGTGTTTTGCCACCCATGCTGAGGAGAGCTTGGGTGGTGCAGCTGTCTTTGAATCATTTCTCCCCCTGTAAGTAACTCATGGCCCATATTCCTGTAAGTCACCCCAGTAAAACTCATTAGTCCACCAAGTTAAACTTTGACAGTACCCATACTTTGGTCTGCTGCAGGCTCCCTGTTTGAGGTAAAAAGATGTGTGTTGCATTTCCCCAGAAAAAGTCTTGTCGTGTAAGAACAGTGGCAAGAAAGAGCTGCAGCCATAGAGTCTTGAGGAATGGGATGAGAATTCAACTGGCCGATATTGGCCCCAAGAGCTTTGTAAGATAAGCTCCTCCTCTGACATAAGCCCTTCCCTGTAATGAGTAATGTTCCATCAAAGTCAGCTAAATATCAAGTTTTAAACCTCAGACTTATATTGTGGAGAGATCTCTCTGATGAAGAATGGAGAACAGACTGCCTCAGGACCAATGTGAGAATCTTTTGCAGTGATCCTGGCATGGGGGATTAAAGGAGAGATGCAGGATGGAACTAAAGAAGATGGATAGCAATGATATTAAACAGGAAGACTCACTGCTCTTGACGCCGAGTAAGATATCTAGGGTAGAGGTGTAGGTGTTCTGGGGTAACGTCCTAAGCTCCGAATTGAGTCCTCTGCAGAACCTTTTAGGCATAGGAATGAAAAACGAAGGTGATCTCCTCTTGGGACACACTGACTCTGAAGAACTCCCCAATAAGAAATGACACTCCAGACAACAAAACATAGAACTGGGTACACAAATATATTCCAAATATTCGGAATTCAAGACTCCAATATATTTTGCCTTCACGGGTAGCAGGTGACTTCATACACTGGAGCAGAGAAGAAAGAAGAGAGGCAAGCGTGGGCAAGTATGAAGGCAACATCATTTCCAAGACCCAGACAGCAAAACAAGAAGCGACATCATCATAGAGCCTAAGAGTGAAAGAATGGGCAAAGCAGAGAGGCAAAAGCTGTTTAGAGACTTTCGATTGGCTTGTTAGGCAAACATGAGCAATTCTGGGGGTGAGTACCAGTGCGGTGTTGAGAAGTGGGGGGCTGGAGGGAGGAGACACGAGGAGGGGGAAAGGAGAGAACACAGAGACTCCCAGCAGAACTCTGTAAAACTTGGTGGGGAAGTCAAGAAAAGACAGTGGGAGAAGAGCTTTGAGGATAGCGGAGAGGTTCCTAGGCCTTGCTTCTGTATAGAGGTCACACATTCACACGATCTCTGCTCATGTGCTCAAGGCAAACAAGACTCATCTTCCTGAAAGGCCACTCCTCCACCAGGCAGTGGGATATACTTATTTTTAGCAGATGCTTCCATTTCTTCCCAGCATAAATTGTCTCTTTTGGTAAGGATCCTCTTTAAGTGTGTGCCCTGCCCCACCCTAATGACAACTGACATTAATAAGACTATTGGGGGTTAATGTGTGCAGGCACCTTTTTAAGTGTCTAATAAAAACTATCTTAAACTGTCATCATGACCCTACCATTACTTCAGACATGGCAAAAGGGAATAACTTAGCCCAGGTCATGCAGCTAATGAGTGGCAGATCCGGGAAGCTGGCAGAGAGGAAAGAGTTTTTGCTCCATAGTTAAGTGTTTCTGTCTGCTTTCTGGACTGCAGGTACTGAAAGAGGCCTATCTAAGTCACATGACACTGAGAATTATTAGAGACGTTATTGGATTCCATCCTTCTAAACATGGGGTTTGGGAACCAATATCTCCCCACAATATGTGCCCCATGTTCCTCTCTCAGAGTCCCTTTATGTCTTTCCAGAGGCTTGGGGTGTGGGCGGTACCTATGGAGACCTTTCATGCTCCTCTGCGGGCATGGGGCAAGAAGCTGTGCCTTTGCCAGTTATTTCTTCAGTTGCTATGGCAATATATTCCACAGCATTCTAAGCCTAGCCATCAGCTTTTCCCAGCTCCATTATATCCCTACATCTCCTGCTCATTCTACTTCTCCATGCCTCAGGCCAAATGGTCTTCCTTCCTTCCTTCCTTCCTTTCTTCCTTCCTTCCTTCCTTCCTTCCTTCCTTCCTTCTTTCCTTCCTTCCTCCGTTCTTTCCTGTCTGTCTCCAAACCCTGAGTTTCAACTACCATTTACATGTAGTAATTAATCAAAATCTTATATTATCAGGATTGGAAGAAATTCAGAAGCCGGGAGGGGTATCTCAGACCCAGCATCCCAGCACCTGGGAGATCCCAGTCCCTGGAGGGCTTCGAGAGAAAGATTGCTTGTAGGTTTGAAGACAGCCGGGACCACATAGGAATTCCCTGAAGCAACAGAGCAAGATGTCTCCAAAGCAAAGTAAAATAAAACAAGCAAGCAAGCAAGCAAGCAAGCAGAGCCTGCCTTCAAAAGTGCAGTGGTGCTTCATGTGCCAAGAATTTTGTTTTGAGGGTAAAACAGACTGAAATCTTTTAGTCTGGCTTGTTTTGGAATTCATGGAGCAAGAGGACTGAGGGCTCAGTCATGGGTGGGAAGCTGGAAGAGTACCTGATATCAGAGATGAAATCACTCAGACTTAGTGTCTTCTAAATGTCAGCCATAGATATACCTGTAACTATCCTTGGGATTATAAACGAGTAGAGAAAGCCTCTTGTGGCCCCTGTCTCCCTAAGCTGTTATTTCTTGCAGCCCGAAGTCCCAGCCTGTGCTTGGTCACAGATTTTCTCTCTATTATTTTATTGCAACCCCCTTTTTAATTTTTGCAACCAGAGTAGGAGAGACTTGAGCTTGTCAGCATTTTTCATCTTGGGGGGGGGGGAAAGATTATTGTAATGGGGTTCTTTTATTTAGGAGGATCGCTGAATGGCTTGTCTACTTTCATGAGTCACACACAAATGAAAAATTTAAGACTGCATAAGCAAATATTTTCATTACGTGAAGAAGACATATTTTCCTTGCAGGAGTTCAGCTTACAGATTTAGAGAGTCGTAAAAGAGCTACTGGTATTATTTACATCACTAACACAGATATTTCCGCTTTAAAAGGTGGCATTCATAATTATTATAAGCCTGACTTTCCTATCTGCTTTAATGAATCACATAATATATGCATGATTTATGTGTATCTGTGCACAGTGAGCCAGGGACTTGTGTATCTTCTGGCTGGTTCTTGTAGTATAAGTCAAGAAATCATCCTGAAGCTCAAATTACTGAGTGAGGCAATGAGTCTCTAATAGATTAGCAAAAGGGGATGCCATCAGACGCCTCGTTCAAGAGATAAGCAACTAAAGGATATGAAAGAAATGGCCTTTCTTTTGTACTAAAGAAAAGAAAACAAAAAGACCCACAATGTGGGCTGTTTATGATCATTAAACTAAGAATAGCTTAAAATGACAGAGCCCAGTTATAACAAAGCAGAATGAAAGAAGAATATTTACATGTTGTTGGGAACATTGTAAGTTAATGTAATAGCTTTAGAAAACAATTCAGAAACACCCTCTGAGAACATGTGATATTCCTACATCTGGGCCAAGTGATGCCAACCTTGGGAATGTGTCTTAATGAAATTAGCTGAAATCAATTAGGGAACTAAGACACTAATTTCGAGTTGGCAGAGGTTTTCTTGAAAGGGCCAGATAATAAATATTTTAAGCTTTCTGTCACAGCTACTCAACTATGGTGTAAAAACAATAAATGATGCATAAATGACTGTGTACAATTGTGTACTGTTGATTTAACTAGCTAATTTATTTATTTATCATCCTTTGTGGAGATAGGGCCTTGCTATGTGGCCCAGCTGCTCTCAAATTCACCATCTTACCCAAGCTTTCAAAAGGCGGTTATTATACACATGAGCTACCATATTCTGCCCAATGAATTTTTATTTGAAAGACAACAGGAATCAATAAATGATTCTAATCCCACAATACAGGATTGCTTATTAGTGACAAAGAAGTTAAGGGAAGAAAATACGAAAGACTCAAACTCATAGGGGGAGGGGTAATTTCATAAACTATGATAATCAGTGCTATGTGGTTTGTTTAGCCATTAAGATAAGAATTACAAAAATAACAGTAAGGTGGGGATTACAAAGACTATATCCAAAAATTATATATGAAATGAGATTTTATATATATATCTTCTCCTACAGAAGATGAAGCTAAAAGGGAATATACCAAACACATAAAACAATGTTTTGCCATAAAGGGGAATATTTTGAACTTCTTACTTGTTATTTGAAGTGACTTGAGAGTAATGAGTCTGTAACTGCTCATGAATACATTAAAAACTCAGGAGACAGCAGGTGTTGGTGAGGATGTGGAGAAAGAGGAACACTCCTCCACTGCTGGTGGGGTTGCAAATTGGTACAACTTCTCTGGAAATCAGTCTGGTGGTTCCTCAGAAAACTGAGCACCTCACTTCCGGAAGATCCTGCTATACCACTCCTGGGCATATACCCAGAGGATTCCCCACAATGTAATAAGGATTCATGCTCCACTGTGTTCATAGCAGCCCTATTTATAATAGCCAGAAGCTGGAAAGAAACCAGGTGTCCCTCAACAGAAGAGTGGATGCAAAAAATATGTGATATATCTATACAATGGAGTACTATTCAGCCATTAGAAACAATGAATTCATGAAATTCTTAGGCAAATGAATGGAGCTGGAGAACATCATACTAAGTGAGGTAACTCAGTCTCAAAAGATCAATCACGATATGCACTCACTAATAAGTGGATATTAACCTAGAAAATTGGACCCAAAACATAATCCACACATCAAATGAGGTACAAGAAGAATGGAGTAGTGCCCCCTTGTTCTGGAAAAACTCAGTGAAGCAGTATAGGGCAAAACCAGAATAGGGAAGTGGGAAGGGGTGGATGGGAGAACAGGGGGAGGGAAGGGGGTTTATGGGACTTTCGGGGAGTGGGGGTCTAGAAAAGGGGAAATCATTTGAAATGTAAATAAAAAATATATCAAATAAAAAAAGAAAAAAAGAAAATCTTCAGTTTTTTCAGAAAATGTTACCACTTCATTTATCAATTATATCCTAAAAGTATGTGTATGCCTATTATTTTATCTGAGTTTTTTCAAAAAAACTTCAATATTATCAACTATTCTATGTAATCCTCAATTTTCACACACAGGATAGATGAAAATCTTCATTATATTAAAAAATATCTATACTTATTTTTCAATTATATTATAAATGCATTTGTATGCCTAGAATTGTTTCTTAGTGTTTTTCTGAATAAATCTTCTATTTTATCAAAAAAAGACTATATCCAAAAATTATATATGATTTGAGATTTTATTATATATATATAAATATATATATATATATTCTCCTACAGAAGATGAAGCTAAAAGGGAAAATACCAAACATAAAATAATGTTTTGCCATAAAGAGGAATATTTTGAACTTCTTACTTTGTTATTCAAAGTGACTTGAGAGTAATGAGTCTTTAACTGCTCATGAATACATTGTAGTATTGCACTCACACAACATCTGAGTTTGGTCAGAAGAAGGGTAGGGGAAGGGAGGTAGGGGGACCCAGGAATGTCTATAGTTCTAGGCTGAACACATGTAGTGGCCTACCACTGATAAACTATTAACCTTCATCCATTGTCTTGCAATGCAAATTGGCTATATTGGCTGGAAATAGTAAGATGAAAAAATATCTTCATGACTTAAACAAGTCAGTATGCACTACCCTCAAACTAACTCGAAGGTCTATGAAATTAATAGCAAATTAACCTTGTCACCACAAAAAATAATGTGGTCCAGATAGTGTGCATTAAGACCTCGCTAGAAGCCTTTTAAAAACAAAACTGATATTGATCTGGAATGGTGCCTATTCATAAAATCATATTCATAAATATTTATGCTATCGTGTATTACTTAATACAATAAACCCTTTATTCTCAGGAGACACATCCCCTGAAACCGCAATAGTACCAAAGCCAGCAGATAGTTTTACCCTGTACTGTGCATACACATTGTGATATGGTTTAATTTATGAATTAGACATGGTAATTCACAAAAATAACAAGCAATAAAAGAGAGCTATAGTTGACTCGTTCACCAAGATAGATATTAAGTGGCTGTATTAGTCAGGGTTCCCTGGAGAAATAGAACCAATGGAATGATAGACTTTGCAAGGAGCAGCTATCAGACTGGCTCACACGATAGGATCTGGGTAGCCGAACAATGGCCTTGTGTATGCTGCAGAGCCTGAGAAACCTGGTAGCTGCTTAATCCACCTTAGCAATTCCAATCTTCTAATAAAAACATGGAGGGTTCTTGAGCATCTGCTGGTCTCCCATTCAAGTTGGAAGGCCAAAGAAGCTGGGATCTGGTGGTAGCAAAGGCCAGCAGCAGAAGTGACAGAACAGGCAAAGATGGGCTCACCAGTAGAAAAAAAGGCATGTGTGACCCATGGTTTTCCCCTCGGTCCTTTTAATACCTATCTAGGCTGTGGTTAGAAGGTGCTGTCCACTCTAGGGGAGAATAGGTCATCCTCAGCTAATCCTTTTTGGAAGTGACAGCTCAGACCTGACCAGGCTTATGTCTACTAGATGATTCCTGAGCCAAATCAAGTTGCCAATCTGTATTAATCATCACAGTGGCCAACAGGTGATTAATGAGTGCAGCGAATGAACACTGAACACGGAATGGCTTGTCTACTTTCATGAGTGACACACAAATGAGAAATTTAAGACTGCATAAGCAGTTTACATCCCGACTGAGATACTGAGATAAAACGAGGTCGCCACAACCCAGGGTCTGATGAGTGCACTGGTTTGAATGAGAATGGCTCCCCATCGGTTTATAGACTTGAGTGTTTGTTTCGCAGTTGGTGGACTGTTTAGGAAGGATTAGGAGGTGTGGTCTTGTTGAAGAAGGTTGTTATCACCTGGTTGGGCTTTGAGGTTACAAAAGCCCATGCCAGGCCCAGTCTGATCTCTCCCTGCCTCCTACCTGTTAATCAGGACATAAACTCCCACCTATTGCTTCAGCACTTTGCATATCTGCCTGCTGCCGTGCTCCTGACGTGATCATAGGCTAACCCTCTGAAACTATAAGCAAGCCACTATTTAAATGCTTTATTTTAAAAGTTGCCCTGGGCATGGTATCTCTTCACAGCAACTAAGACATGAGCTATTTAAAAAGTGATGAGTTACATATAGAATATTCCATTAAACATTTTTTTTAACACTGCAGTTTACCATGGATAAGAGAAACCCAAGCTAAGTGGAGACTACTGCTCTCAACGTGAGTCCCTCACTTGTTCTACAGAACTCACTGTAAGATGTAGGAGGCTGTAATGTAATTCTTGACTTGTTATCACATATTAAAATCTGTACAACCAGCCCATTGTTTAATGATTAAGAGTGCCTATCTGGGTTTAGACAGGCCGTGATCAAATTCCAGTGCTAACTTACCAAGTATATGAACTTTGGCAAATGTATGAAATGTCTGTTTCCTCCTTTGTCTGAGAGATATACTAGCAAAACATCCTTTAAACTTATTTTAAAGATTAAATAAATTATAACATGAACACTGTGCAAAGTACAGTTCGGTGTGCCCTATGACACCAACCAAGCACTCCACCGTGCTTGCAAATATTCAGTAGTCTATTATTTCATTCCACTGAAGCTCACTGTTTTTTTTTTTCCAATCACCATGGCACATAGAATTTTACCATGCTACTCTGTTTACATTAGTTTTTCCTCAGGCATCACATTAAAAATTAATTCAACTTCCCTAGCAGACAATGATGGTCCAACATTGCATCTCACAAATTCCACAGTATTACAAGATACTCGGTGGGAAAACATCAGATTTGCTCCAGTAATAATCTTAATTTTCCATTCTGTTCTTCACTCTTTCAAAGCAAGAAATGCTGCCAATTAGATAGCAAAATCCATCTGAGGTTTTCAGGGGTGCCATGTGGGAGACAGGAGATCCTCTCTGGGTCATTTTTAAGGTGCAAGTAGAAAAGTGGGATTTATTGCTGTCTGACAAAAAGAAAGATGTCACAAAACAACGCAATGGTGGATCCATTTACTAGTCTAAGCTGCAGTTTGCTTTAGTGTGATTTCTCAATACGTGTTGTCAACACCAACTTTTATTACCCAAGTCTTGTAAACTGAGCAGACTCTTAATGTATCAATCATAGTCCAAAGACAATTGAGAAGTCATGCCAGCTAAATAAAATACAGGTAAGTGGGTAATAGCATGCGTTACTTGGTGCCATCTGTCATAGTGAACATGTTTATATTTTTCTTGCCTATCCTAAGCACTCTTTATATGCTTACTGATACTCCTGTAGAGTACAAGATACTCCTGTAGAGTATAAAATAAAAGTGTTTTTCAATTGTGTCTGTTAGCTTTTTTGCAGATTGTGTGGGTGTGTGTGTGAGAGAGTGTGTGTGTTTATAGAAGTTTGCGTGTGTGTGTGTGTGTGTGTGTGTGTGTGTGTGTGTGTGCTTATGTTAGAATGTGTGTTTGTGAGTTTGTGAGAGACAGAGAAAAAGAGGGTGTATATTTGTGTTTGTGAGAGAGTATGTGTGTTTGTGTGAAAGTGGATAAGAGTGTTTGTGTGTGAGTAAGAGATATGGTGTGTGTGTGTGTGTGTGTGTGTGTGTGTGTGTGTGTGTTGAAACAGACGCCCCAAGCTTGTAATCCTCCCGAGGACTGGGATTACAACTCCCACACCCAGCTTCTGTAGACTCTCCTGCTAGTATGCTCGCATAATGATGTAAAATAGGCCTCCTCCTCCTCCTCCTAAAAAGATGAATGATCAGATTAGGTAAGTGGTAAGTCTTATTTGCAATGTCGTTCTGAAGAATTTTGTGAAGATATTTCCAAATACAGACTCAGCGACGGCTATACAAAAACATTTTGGAATATGAATCAAACATCAATGGCTTATAGTCAAAGGGCTATGGGTGTATGACCCTTGGTACATCAGCTTCCTAGCATGTCCATACCCAAGCTTGCTAAACGAACATGCTTTAAAGACATTTGCATAGACAAGATAACAAATGCCTGAACCCCAATCTTGGAATCTGCATTCTTTTAATTGGGTCTAGGCATCTGCATTTTATCAGACATCCCAGATGGCTATAACAAAGTGTGCTCCTGACCACACGTTGATGAAGATTAATATACATAGCTAATGCTCCATTTTCCCATAGTTTACTCATCGTGTTGCAGGCATGGACTTGTGTGCTCATTCGTGGACCTGTTGACAATGCTGTGGGGTTAAGGTCTAGCAAAGGCCATGCTAGATCCTAACACTTACACCAACAGTTCTCATTATGTGGGTTGGAACCCCTTTGGAGGCAGCGGCAGGGGGTGTCAAGTGACCCTTTCACAGAGGTCACCTGAGCCCATTGGGAAACACCAATATTTACATTATGATTGATAATAGTAGCAAATTGCATTGATGAAAGAGCAATGAAATGATTGTATGGTCCCATATGAGGAACTATATTAAAGGATCAAAGCCTTAGGAAGGTTGAGAAGCACTGGCTTAGACCTTCCCAGACCTCATCAACATACGGTTTGCTGGTTGCTTCCGTACCATCTGCTTCCACACACAGCTGCCCACCTTCCCATACAGTTTCTGTGGGCTGCATCATTTTTCCAGCTATAAAAATGGCTGTCTAGTGTCTTAAGTCAGTCAGAAAAGCTAGTCCATCAATCACAGACTCATCCAGAAGAAATCATGGTGATTTTACCTAAGTCAGACCAATAGAAGAGTCTGGAAAACTCACTTCTGAATTTTTGTTTGACATATTAGGAATATACCTCAGAAAGTAAACCAGTGATCAAAACTTGCTTGTCCCTATGGAGAGACCTCTGTGTAAGACTCTAATCTGTATTTGGGAAATAAGGCCTAGAAGAGAGAGTTCCAGGACTCATGACAGAATCTAAACCCTGGATAAAGTATTTCATTTAATTCAGAATGTCAGTGTTACAAGTTCCAAATTCCTGTTCTTATTCCTTGAGTCTGTTTTCTTCCTTCCTTCCTTCCTTCCTTCCTTCCTTCCTTCCTTCCTTCTTTCCTTTCTTTCATTTTTTTAGAATTATTTATTTATTTTATGTATATGAGTACACTGTAGCTGTCTTCAGACATATAAGAAGAGGGCATCAGATCGCATTACAGATGGTTGTGAAACACCATGTCGTTACTGGGAATTGAACTCAGGACCTCTGGAAGAGCAGCCAATGCTCTTAACCGCTGAACCATCTCTCCAGCCCTGAGTCTGGTCTCCCAAAGCACTTTAACTGACACAGCTGTGAAGTGAGAATATTTCATAGAAATATTACCCTTGGTTGCCTTCCTTTAGGGAAAAAAAGATAGCAATGATCTGTTAACACTTTTTAAGTTAAATAATTAGATTGATTTAAGTGACACCAAAACATCTGGAAAACGATGTGGACACAAATTCAGTAGAGAGCCATATTTCCTGTTAACTAATTGAGAAATTAATCACTGGCAACTCTTTGGCAAATGTCTCCGGAATAGCCTTTCATTTGCATGAGAGTTAAAAGAGGTGAAACAGTTGGTGATTTACTACCATGTGCCACCATGCGCTAAGGACAACACTGCTTGAGTTCTCTTATCAGTCTTAACCAAAGGGAGAGTCTGATCGTGGTCTGGAAAAGACAGGAGGATGAGGGACAGACATTGTTCGTCTGAACTGTGTGTGACACAGATCTTGACATTAGTGATGGCCTCTCTACTGTAAAGGAAAGGATTATCAAAAAGATCGTCCAAAAATAATAATAAAAAATTTAGTTCAACTCATCTAAATTGAATGTCTCTTAAGACATGTTCAGGAGGGGATGAGGTGATGGCTCAGTTCTTAAGAGCACATAAAAGAATTGAGTTCATATCCCAGTAACCATGTCAGACAACTCACTTTTGCCAACAGCTCAAACTCCAGGGGGAATCTGATGTCTTCTTCCTCTACCTATATGCACTTATCCATAAAACATGCAATGTATATGATTTCAAATCAAATACATCATTTAGTCAAAGCAGGTAACATTGAGAAATAGGTACAAATTGGTACATTCTGATTTTTCCAATGGTACTCCATGTTGTACAGATTTAATTTATGTTACTGCAAAATAACTCCGTATGTTAGAAATAACAGTCATGCTTCCTAGAGGTAAATTATTATATGATTACATGTTCGGTGATATATTCTGATCCATCCCTTTGAATTCATTAGAATTACAAGCACCCAGATTTAGAATGAGCAATAGAATAAGCTATCCAATAAAAGGAAGATACAGAGCCAGACACACCGCTAGATCTTATAAAACTTATATTTTTCACCTCAGTAAACCATAATTTTCGTTCTTTGCGCCATTTTGAGTGCAGACACCACAGGCAGTAATAACCGGCTTAAATGCCTTTACGGTACAGTTGTTTGCAACAATGCCTCCATTCATAACTCTCAGAGAACGAAGTGACAGCCACAAGTGCCTTGGAAGAATGTATGCCCCTCTTTACCCTGTCCCACAGGTTAAGTCCCAGGGTGCTCTCAAGCCCACCACAGTAACGGGAGATGCAAGCATTGTGCTCAGCGTGATCACAGAAGGCCCAGGGAGCTACAGACACCTCCCCGTTTGTCATGAGGGAACTCATATTTGAACTGCATCTCGAAATCACTCTGCATTCTGATGAATTCGTCACATCAGTATAAAATCTTAGCCATTTTGTCCGGCTATTGGTTAGACTAAAGGAAGGTGAAAGAGACCGGAAGCAAAGAAGGACAACAGAATTAAAGTCCACTTTTGTTAGGAAAATCTGCAGCAGGGAAAGCCCAAAATTGAGATGCTTTTTTGGTTTTGAATAACAGGAAACCAGAACTCATACTGGCTTAAAGATAGATTGGATGTCACAACTGTACAATTGGAAGTCCAGAGGTGGATATAGCCTTAAGTGTGCATAAAGCCAGGGGTAATTAATGTGCTCAGAGAACAAATTTTCGTCTTCTTTCTTTCAAGTATGCTTATCCCCACTTTTTGTATCACAGGCAGCCTCAGCCCGTGTGTTTACTGTCACACGAAATGACCTCAATAATCCCCATTCCCCAGCATTGGATATCCCCCATCCAATAAAAGAATCAATCTCTGAGGAGCAGCATTGATTTAGTAGTCTTGATTCATGTGCAGGTTCCTGAGTCACAGTCAATACTTGGCAGGGCTTGTAGCTAAGCTTGGTTTACAAGTTCACCCATGAGGGCTGGGAGGGATGCTCAGTCAGTGGTACAATACTTGCTTATCGTGTGTGAGGACCTGGGATGGTCTCACACACACACACACACACACACACACACACACACACTGCTGATAATCATACTCCCCATGAATCAGGGATAGGTCCCTCTGACTGACATCTCCACCTGGACCACTAAGAACGAAAAGGTAGAAGGAGAAGGAAGGGAAATGATGCTACACACAGATAAGCTATAGCTCCACTAATCACCACAAACCTCTTTCAGTCTTCATAAAACATAGGCCCTAAAGTAAAGACCATCAGAGCAAAGGGGACAGACCCTCTCAGCTCCTAGTAAGTTTTTATTGGTGGAAATATGAAACACACCAGTCATTGCTGAAAGGTCACACACTAAGGAAAACATGGGCGGTGACTGTACTCCATGCTTCCTGTGTCAACTGATAGCTTGTGATTTTTTTTTCTGAAAATGCTAAGATCCTATCCATAATAAAGGCATGAATTTGGAGAAGATAATGGTGGAAGATAAGTTAGGTGACTTCATATTCCGAGCTTAGGAGGAAAGGCTATTTAAATTTGACATCGTGAAACAAAAATTCCTCTCCCAGGAGATTTGATCCCCGCCATGTAAATTCTGACCAAGAATCCCATTGCTATTTTACTGGCACAATTTAAAAATAGTCTTTCCATTTAAGAATAGCACTCACAAAGAATAGCAAAGAATCTGCATTACCCTTTACCTCTTCTCTTTAACACACACACACCACTGATATTCCTACTCACCAATGAACCAGGAAGTGGCTTGCTTAGACTTGTAACTCAGACCATTCTTATCTTTGTAAGTGGTCGATTATTCTTTTCTGGGGTGGTGTTTGAGAGAGGATTTCAATGTGTAACCAAGTCGGCCCTGGGGTCATGAGTTTTCTCCCTCCTTCTCCCATACACTGGGGTTACAGGCAGGCATCGCCATACCTCACTGATTGTTCTATTAATATTTAAATCTTCTTTGGACAGAGAAGAATTCCTTGACACATGTTTTCCAAACTCATGCAAAAATAGCCTGTGGGAAAACACTGTGATATTATTGGAACTAACTCTGTTCCAACCAACCAGAGATGAGAAAGGAAGGGGCCTATTCTTGAAACTCTTTCTATAAATTTTAACAAAATTATAGATTCAGAATTTACTTGTAGGTCTGAGTAGTCACAATAAATACAACATTTTTTGACTGGCAAAATAGAACTTATTTTTGACAAGGAGGAAGTGAAAAGAAAGAAAAGAAAGAAAATCCGGAACCTAAAAATAATCATTCCTCTTGCCAAATAAAGGTTGGAAATCTATGTACTCTGTCTGCTGGATGGCCTTCATGTCATTGCGGAGAAGTTATCTAGGAGGAAAAAATGAGTTAGAAACTAAAGAATAACTGTAGAAACCACTAAAAACAAATCATACTATAAACTTAAGATTACCATTATCACACATGCTTCATAATAGAGAAAACATGGGCAAAAAAAATTAGGGCAGAGAATATAACGTAATAATTTTAGAGAAGGTGAAAGTCTCCGTAATGGGTTAGAATTTTTTGCTAAATTCAGAATATGGCCAGAACCAGCAATCACTGTGGATGTTATTTCTTCTGTGAGGGTCTGGGCCAATAATGTACCATTTATTTCACACTTTCAAATCCATGTTATTTCTAACAAATAATAGAAAACTCTCTTAGAATGCTCACTGCCTTCACTCCACAGGATAAAGGGATCCACACAATTGCTTTCAACTGTTTGTTTCTTCCCCGGACCCCAGCTGAACTTACAGGACAGTCATCTCTCTTTGGATTGAAGCTTTTTCTTCCCCCTATAAGTCCCTCCTTGGTGCCTGGTATTACCAATTCACTGAAGCTATTTTGCAAGATAAAATTTCCCTTCTCCTTAACTCTCCCAGATATAGAAACTTTAAATAGCTGTGTCTTTTAGCACTGCTTTCAAGTTATGACTTATACTGACACTGCCTTGCAAACAAGATTTTAATAAAACAGTGTCACATTTTTTTTTAATGTAAGCAGAAACAGAGATCTAGCATTCTGTTTTGGTTGGGATATGAAATGTTCCCCGACAGGATCAGGTGTTCAGTGCTTGACCTGCTGCTAGTTTGGAACTCTATGGCATCTTTAGGAAGTAAGGACCTACTAGATCAAATGGGTCACTGGTGAGTAGTTTTTAAGGCCATGCGTGGCCCTTAGCATCTTCCTCCTCTCCCTCCCCACGACGTTAGAAATCCTACAGCAGCTTCCACTGACCTGTTGCTCCGTTTCGGCAGAGAACCACATTCAATGGAGCAAAGATTGTGGCCAGCAGTCTCAGAAACCGTCAGGACAATAAATCACCCCTCACTCCTTTTATTCCAGGCATTCTGTCAGGGGGGCAAGAAAAGGAACTGTCCCGGTTTGGTTTCTGTTGCTGTGATAAACACCATGAACCAAAGAAACTTATGGAAGAAAGAGTCCCAATAATGGGACTTATTTGTGCTGATCACAGATCAAGGAAAAGCCAAGTCAAGCAAAAGAAGTGGTGAGGGTACATAACCCACAGACGTATCTACAGGCCATTCTGGCAGAGGTAATTCTTCATCTGACATTCTCTCCTTACGAGTCACTCTAGCTTATGTCAGCTTGACAAGAAAGAACCAATACAGATTCCCATTTGCCACGGAGTCCACTCAATAGATAGAAAATATCTTCTCATTTTTTTTTAGTTGACATGCAATTAACTTCTTTATTCTTAGAGATCTCTTCTCATCAAAAAAGAATGCCCTCATATACTAGCAAAGCAAACATGTGTGTAACTATAGCAGGATATAAAACACTAAGAGCAATTCGACAAGGTGTTCACATCAAAGCATTCTGATCTTTGATTTCAACTTATCTGGAGATGTACTTTCAGAATTATAACAAACAATAAAATGGGTGTAAAAGATGCCATGACTCAGCTTTATTACTGCTGTAGACCAGTTCCACACACGTCATTTAAAAGTGAATCCTGCTCTGCCCGGATGAGAAATCGCCTTCATGTCTGGCCAACCACAGAGGCCAGTTGATCTGGGAACCTCTCGAAAACTGCAAACTCTGGACATGAGGATTCCCACGACTCTTGGGGCAACTGTCTCACTTTGAATCCCATATTACTATTAGAACACAATGTGGAAGGAGTAACTTGTCCTACAGGATTTTTTACCCTCCAATACCATCCAGTTTGGTCATCTAACATACACTGGTTGTGAAGGGTAGCGGAGCCTCTGCCTGGAACAGCAGGAGCATCAGAGGAAAAGGAGAGATGCTGATATCTGCTGGACGAGCTGCTAAGAAAAATTCCAGTCTGGCTTCAGTGCCAAAAATTGTTGCATTTCTCCAAAGTCATCCAGGGTCATTTTTCTTCTGGCCCCTATGACCATATAATTGATTAGCTTTTCCCCTTCTCATTGGCTGTTAGGAGGACTGGAGTCCACTTCTATTTCTGGCACTCTTACAGATCCATCATCCTGAAAAAAAAAACTCTAAAAATAACTGAAGTGTTGAATTAAGGGGGAAAGGTAGATATTTAATTGCATTTCTGAGCTGGCACAAAAGAAAGAAGTCCGTAGAGGCCAAAAGCAATGTAAAAACAGAAACCCCAGAAACCCAGATGTGATTGATGCGAGTACTACCCCAGCTCCCCCTTCCAAAGGGGTGGGGCTAAGTGCCAAAGAGCGAAAGTACCCACCAGGACAGCTGCCATGGATAAAGAGAGAACATAAATCCAGGACCAAGCGAGGGAAGATCATGGGAGGATTTCTTGCATGATGTTAGGACATCAAAGATCCACAGACCTTTAGCCTAAGGAAAACTGAATACAAAGCCAATCTTTCAGAAACAGCACCAAAAAAGACCTTTTAACTTTGAAAAGAAAGGGGTGGGGGTATGGAGAGAGAGAGAGAGAGAGAGAGAGAGAGAGAGAGAGAGAGAGAGAGAGAGATTATCGCATTGAAGTCCAAATCCAGCCACCTGCCTGATTCAGAAAATTTAAAGCAGAGAATTTTGTTTCAAGTTGTCTAGCTACAGAGTTTGTTTTCCTAAGATGGCTGAAAGAACCAAGGTGAATGAGCATGCTACTTCTTCCAGAAGTTAATGCATCTCCATCAAAAAGAACCTGAATTCACATTCACCACACAGAAAGTGGGAAAAAATAAGACATTAGATAAAAATCAATGAAGGCAACAGAAAAGAACCACAAAGACTTCAGATATTAAAATTTTAAACACAGAATAAAACAACTATATTTCTTTCTTTTTTAAGGTAATGAGGGAGATACTACTTCTTTTTAATTTTTAAACTAGTGGATGATACCAATTTTATTTTAAAATATTGAGCTTATAATTAAAGATTGAATATAACAAGACGTATAACATATCTGGCATTATGGTACCTCAGTGCTAAGGAAACTAGGATAGGAGGATGGCAAAGGTGGAACCTAGCCTGAGGTATATTACAAGATCCTGTCTCAAATTAAACCAGTATACACATACACACAGACACACACACACACAGAGAGAGACAACACACACATGACACACATATATATATAATATATGCATGTATATGCCAAGAAATCATATATAATGGTTACCATCATGAAACTGAATATATCTATAACTACCCAGGCTATGCATTAAACCAGCAGAATTTCTTTGCAGAACTGTATTTCATACTTTGACAAAATGTGAGACTTAAAAGTTTGAGTTAAGAGCATGAGAATATTATTTTTAGATATCAAGTATGATTTTTTTAATTATTTTTCAAACTATAAACTTGGGGCCAGAGAGATGGCTCAGGGGTCTAGATCACTTACAATTATTGGAAGCATTTAGTTCCCAGCACCCATGTCAGAAACTTGCAACCTCTTATGATTCCAACAATATCTTCTGGCCCCTGTGGGCATCCACCCATGTGTGACATGCATGAACACAGATAGATACAACTTACAAACTCAGGAAATGGATTAGATAGAATAGATATAGCCAAAAAGGAACTCATGACATAGAACACAGATCTAATGAAACAATTCTGAACTCAGTTAACAGAATAAAAGAGAAAACTATGAAAAAGAGTCTATGTTTAAAAAAGCCTTAAATAAGGTTTACCATATTCTTAGCCAGAGTTCCAAAGCTATGAACCTAGATGAAGAGACAATATCCTCAGCAGTAAGATATGTGTTCAGAATGGATTGTGACATCTTAGTCTGTGGGGTCTTCAGGAAGCACAGTCATGATGACCGCCAACCTCATTACAAACTGGGTAAGGTGAGTCCCTCACCGGATGACAAACACTGACCTTAGAGAACTTTCCAGGAATGACAAGATGGCAGGTAGGAATGTCCTGAGGGAGAAGAGTTTAAGGCTAAAGACTTTAGAAATTAAACCTAAGCCATATAGGTGAGCCACAAAACCCTGAAGGAAGTTGCTACATCATCCTCATGAAAGTGAGTGTCTGAAGGCTTACTAGTAAGAACTTAGAGTTCAGATTCCAGGTATTGTGAATACTCTCATGTGTTTTATCATTATGAATTCCATACGCACATGCAGTATTGTCTTAGGGTTTTACTGCTGTGAACAGACACCATGACCAAGCAAATCTTATAAAGACAACATTTAATTGGGGCTGGCTTACAGGTTCAGAGGTTCAGTCCATTATCATCAAGGCAGGAGCATGGCAGCATCCAGGCAGGCATGGTGCAGGAGGAGCTGAGAGTTCTACATCTACATCTGAAGGCTGCTAGGAAAATACTGACTTCCAGGAAAGTGATGGTCTTAAGCCCACGCCTACAGTGACACACCTATTCCAACAAGGCCATACCTCCTAATAGTGCCACTCCTTGAGCTGAGCATATACAAACACTAACAAGTTTGTTTTAATCCTATCCATTCTGCATCAATCCGGTTTATTCCTTTCTTAGTCCCCCCCCTCCAAATGCCACACCCTCTGTCTAGTACTGCCCTTATTTGCATAGATGTGGGCCATCCACTAGAGCAGGAATAATTTGTCCTGAAGAAAACAGACTGTCCTTCTCCTTGCAGTATCTCCTTTGAAAGGAGTGGGGTCTCTTGCGCCTCTCCGGAGTCCACATGGAAGGTTTACTGGATTGATCTTGCTCAGGCTATCACAGTTCCTGTGAATTCACAAATGCAGCAGGGACACCATGTCCAGAAGATGCTGTTTCCTGACACTCCCCTCTGTGGTCTGGTTCCTACGTTCTTTCTGCTCTCACTGAACACTCTGAAACTGCTCGAGGAAAAGGTAACAGTGAGAGGTGTTCTGGATGGAGGTAAACAGTTGCTTGGGCTCTTTGGTGGAACTGCCTGCAAGCTGTGCCCAGGAGCTTTAGGGACTCAGCTTTTGTGAGTCAGTACGCAGACTGCAGCAGACATTTTAGAGATGTGTCCTGTAGGTTTATTCTTGTACCATGCTTCTGTAAGTAACCCCATTACGAGCAATGTGGAATTGCTTCCTGGGGCTAGATCCAACAGATATTTGTTCCCATCGCTGGGGGAATTCAACATAATTTTTAAACCTCCCCACCCCCTTCAGTTGCTCACAATTTCATTCTCTCTCTCTCTCTCTCTCTCTCTCTCTCTCTCTCTCTCTCTCTCTCTCTCCCTCTCTCTCTCTCTCTCTCTTTCTCTCTCTCTCTCTCTCTCTCACAAACACACACACACACACACACACACACGCTCACACACACTGTGTTTACTGAAAGCCACTAAGTACAAAACTTGGAACTTAAGTTGTCTCTCATAACACAAAACATTGTGAAAATGTATTTAACTGGAAGTGAAAATCATAACGGCTAAAGACCCACACATAATGTAGCAGTCTGGAGAACTACGTTTTAACATTCACATTCACTACACTTGTATTCCTATCTTGCTTTCAATAATTTCACTACAAACCCATTTTGTTTTCAGAATGACTTAGGAATGATCACTCAGCACCCCTTCTTTGGGGGGGGGCGCTGTATAGAATGTATAAATGGTCCGCCCGCCAATCCTAGCTCCCCCAGTGACTTCCCAGGCTCGGACAGCTGGATGTCTTCTGCCTTCACAGATTCACAACATAGTAATGCTCTGGTCAGCTGGTGCTATCATTCAGTGCACAGGTTCCTTCAAAATTAACATTGTATCAGATTCCATGTTAGATAGCAGACTGAAAGAAAAGCCAGTATTGCTCTGACTTGTGATTTTGATTCCAAGAACGGTTAGAAAAGTAAACAAAAGCCACGGTGGTTATTCTAGCATACAAAGTGAACCCTATGCGAAAGGCAAACAGTGTAACTAAATAAATCTGTGTTTTAGTACTTTCCTAATAAGTCTGTAATTTCATATAAGTGCAAACTTTGAAAAAGTTGCAAAAAAAGACTATGAAACCAATGTATAAAATGTTTCCATGTTTACATCCATCTCATTTGATTACCCGCCTTCAGAGCAATATCTAAATCAACTGAGATGAAATCATTCAAACCCCCTAACATTTAAATATGCCCAGCCTGTGTTTTCTCGTAACAGGATATTATCTTATATAACTACAGTGTGATTACTAAAAACTGTAAGTGTAGTGCTATTTTATTACCATTAATTATCCATATTTAAATTTACCAATTGCCCCAATAAATTTCACTGTAACATGTCTTCAAGTCCAGGGTGTGAGCCAAGAGAAAATATTGCATCTAAGCAATATCTGTTTTGTTTTGTTCCATTAGAAATAGATATTTGACCTTTCTTTGAGGTTCACCATGGGTAACTATTTATTGGTTTGTTTTGTTTGTTTGTTTTTTAGTTAAAGTTGGTTAATTTATAGACTACCCCTTACATTTAGTTTTTCTGATTTTTTTTTCATAAATTGATTAAGGATATGCACAAGGGCAGATTTGTCCCAAAGGGATGCATATTAACTCAAAATCAACTGGTATCAACTTGAACCATTCACAGGTAGAGATGTATATATTTAATCAGATTGGAAAATCAAGAAATGAATATGCACGTGGGTATTTATAAAAGCTTTCAAAGCATGAGCCGAATCTGATAAACGCATAACATAAAAACAGACAGCAAACCTGGCTGTATCCAGAATCACCTAAGACCCGATTCTTTAGGCATACCTCCAAAAGATTATAGCAGATTAGCCTCTAAGCAAGCCTCTCAAGGTTTAACACTAGTTTAAATAAGATAGGAAGAGCCACTGTGATAGTTTGTATATGCTTGGCCCAGGGAGTGGCACTGCTTGGAGGTGTGGCATTGTTGGAGTAGGTGTAGCCTTGTTGGAATAAGTATCTCACTGTCGGGTAGGCTTTAAGACCCTCCTCCTAGCTGCCTGGAAGCCGGTACTCTGCTAGCAGCTTTTAGATGAAGATGTAGACCTCTCAGCTCCTCCTACACTATGCCTGCCTGGATGCTGCCATCTATGTTCCCGCCTTGATGATAAAAGACTGAACCTCTGAACCTGTAAGCCAGACCCAATTGAATGCTGTTTTTATAAGACTTGCTTAGGTCATGGTGTCTGTTCAGAGCAGTAAAACCCTAACTAAGACAGCCACCCTAAGTGGGCAGTGCCACTACTGGAGTCTGGAGGGAACACAAAAAGAAGGAGGTAAGTATAAACAGCCATTCCTTCCCAGTTTCTGACTGAAGAATCAATGTGACCAGGTGCCTCAAACGGCTCCTGGCAGGGCTTCCCGGATGAGCCAAGACAGACCTTTCTCTCCTCTCTCTCTCTCTCTCTCTCTCTCTCTCTCTCTCTCTGTTGGTCTGGTTTGGTTTGGTATGGTATGGTATGGTATGGTATGGTATGGTATGGTATGGTATGGTATGGTATGGTTTGGTTTTTTTGATTTTTTTGGATTTGGTTTTTTTCGAGACAGGGTTTCTCTGTATAGCCCTGGTTGTCCTGGAACTCACTCTGTAGGCTGGCCTCAAACTCAGAAATCCGCCTGCCTCTGCCTCCCAGAGTTCTGGGATTACAGGAGTGCACCACCACTGCCGGGCCCTTTCTCTCTTAAGTTGCTTTTGTCAGGGGATTTTTATCACAGCCAGAGAAAAACTAACTGATACACTTGATCAGGCCCTTTGAGAAATAGCAATAAAATATGTGACACATTGAAGATAGAACGAGAAAAGCTGCTACAGGATACTTGGGAAGTTCGGGACATGTTCATGCTGAGGGACAACAAGTCACTAGTCGTTTCAGGGAGAGAATAATAAATCCGAGTAATAAATCTTAATTATCCCACATTCTCTTTCAGGACGTCACTGATAATTATGTTAATAAATCACAACTGTTCCCGATCTGTTTGATCTGTTTCTGGCAAAAATGCAAAAGGAACTCCTGTGCTAGTTTCCTTTAGCTCAACAGGTTTTAACTTTAGAGAGGTTTAAGACGATGTTCTCAGGCCACAGCTGCTACAAACAAAACCAAGATATGTGTAGGTGGCCTGGATGAGACGGCTCAGTATTCGAATGTTTCCCACTGACACCCTGACTTGATTCCCAGAAGCACATTGCAAGGAGAAACCCAATACCTCTGATCTCTTCAGGCATGTTGTAGCAGGTGTAGAAAACCCCAACCCTCCACACACATTCAAATAGATACATTTAAAAAGTAAAGACAAAAATGCTTCAAATACATGCAGGCACATTTATGAAAATGTTGGAAGTAGATTAACAGTCTACACATGCATAGGTTGAAAGTCTATACACAGAAATTTTATTTTAATCTCATATCACTTTGTTCAGGCATTTTTGTCTTCCTGGTCTTTGGTTGTATATTATGGTTTCTGATTTTGTGTTTTTACTGGTTTTAGGAGTGTGTGTGTGTGTGTGTGTGTGTGTGCATGTGTATGCACGTGTGTGTGAGCATGTGTGAGCGTGTGCGAGTATGTGTGTTCATGTGTGTGTGCCAGTGTTTCTCATGCTTTTCTTTGTTATTTTTAAATCTGATTTGCTTGCTTTTTTGTATGTTTGTGCATTTGTTTTCTTTTTCTTTTTCTTTTATTTTTTTTTTACTTTATTCTTTAATCTTTTTTTTAATAGTCCAGACTTTATCCCCCTGCAGGTCCACCCTCTGTTTCACATCCCATACCTCCTCCCCCACCTCCAAGAGGAGATCCCTACCTTCCCACCCCCATCCCAACAGACCTCCCCAAGGCCCCAAGTCTCTTTGAAGGTTAGGTACATATTCTCTGAATCCAGATACAGCAGTCCTCTGTTGAGGGCCTCATATCAGCTGGTGTATGCTGCCTGGCTGGTGGCTCAGTGTCTGAGAGATCTCAGACAGGGGGTCCAGGTTAGTTGAGACTGCTGGTCTTCATATAGGGCCACCTCCTCCTCAGACTCTTCCAGTTTTCATTGGAATCCAGCTCAAGGGGAGGCCCCAAGGCCTGACACTATTACGGATACTATGGTGTGCTTACAGACAGGAGTCTATCATGACTGCCCTCTGAAAGACCCATTTGTTTTCTAAAGAGAAGGAGAAGAGGGTATGGAGTTGAGTGAATAAAGAGGTGGAGAGGCTCTGGGAGGTCTTGGGGAGGGGGACACAGTCATCAGAATATATTGCATGAAAAACATTTATTTTCAGTTAATAACTAACTACAACTCTCCACATGTTTACCACAGCAGACACTGTGTTGTGTGTTCTCACAGTCAGCAGAACATCCAGTCAGCTCCCACCCTTGCTTGTTGCCCTGCCCCACTGAAAGCGTCTGTGCTTAACAGGCAGCATTTGGGTTTCAGAATGCTGCTCTGAAATCCCCAGCAGTAATTTGCTCCATCCCTGCGACTGGATACAGTGTGGTGCTATTTAGAGTGAAGAAGAAGGAAACTCGAGGCTTTGCAATGTGCAAACTATAATTTCAGCATCAATTTTCAGAAATTGTTCTGTTAGAGGCGGGGAAGAAGCAACGTCCCTAGAAGGTTCAGTGCTGTGCTATTTTTATGCTTCTCTCTAGGCATTTCGTGTGAAGAAATGAGCTTCTTTTCTGCTGCTGAGAGCTCAGTTTGCTTTACACTCAAGTGGAAAAGGATCTACCACACAGGATGGTGCTGTGACTGTGACATCAGGACGCCAAGTTATGCATTGTGCCCTTTTGATCATTCTCAGAGATTATTGAGGCTCGTAAGTAAGGCAGCATTCAACTACACCAGAGAATTTTAAGAAGACATTTGTACCAACGACTTTTGTGTCCCTGTAAAGGAATTTCTGATAGAAGCAACTCAAAGAAAGACTTGCTCTCTCTCTCTCCAGCATAGGGAAAGGAGCCGCCGCCATGTCCGCGCAACTGCAGTGGGTGGTCGTTCAGAATTGCTCCAGTTTCTTTATCAAGAAGAATAAGCAGACGTACACCACGGAGTCCAATAATCTGAAGACCCCAAACTCCTTCCGCTACAACGGGCTAATTCACCGCAAGACGATTGGAGTGCAGCCCGCAGCTGATGGCAATGGGATCATGGTAGTTATGCAATGCAGATCCCGTCAGCGAAAACCTGCCACTTATTACGTGAGGACCACCATCAATAAGAATACTCAGGCAACCCTCAGCTGCTTAAGGCACAAGGACCGCTCTGATATGCATATGGTGCCCATCCAAAGAGTCGGTGCCATACTTAGAAGCCAGAAACCTGTGGTGGGGAAGAGGAAACGGACCTGTCCCACCAAGAGCTCCTGAGCCCTACACCCCAGAAGCAATGACGAGTCTACTGACTTGTTCACTGACCTAAGAGAGAGAGGGGGGGGGAGAGGAAGAGAGGAAGGAAGGAAGGAAGGAGGGAAGGAAGGAAGGAGGGAAGATTTGCCTTGGCTAATGGTTACAGGGGCTCAGTGTCTCCGTGGCAGAGAAGGTGACACACCGCAGCTCTGATTTTGGAGGCATGGAGTGGAGCCTGTTCATATCACCGTGGGGTGGGGCAGTTAGCAGGAATTGAGGCCTGAGCCAAGGAGCCAAACAACAAGCTTTATATATCCTTACAAACCAATGTTCACTGGTAAGGCTGCATGTCTCAAAAGAACGACGGGCTCCCAGAATTCCTAGGAATTATAAAATAAATACAAATGATTTTGTAAAAAAAAGAAAGAAAGAAAGAAAGAAAGAAAGAAAGAAAGAAAGAAAGAAAGAAAGAAAGAAAGAAAGAAAGAAAGAAAGAAAGAAAGAAAGAAAGGAAGGAAGGAAGGAAGGAAGGAAGGAAGGAAGGAAGGAAGGAAGGAAGGAAGAAAGAAAGAAAGAAAGAAAGAAAGAAAGAAAGGAAGGAAGAAATGCCTCTATAAAATATGGTTTTCCTAAAGATGTTGTGTGAGAAATCATCTACAACATACCTGTAGAAACAGACCAATAAATGTACCTGAGATCTTAATGTAACATCCACCACCCAAGGAAAACACAGGGAAACTTTTTTTTAGGACAGTCATGAATGGGAAAGATGGCTCTGTGGTTAAGAGCACACGGCTGCACTTCCAGAGACACTGGGTCTGGTTCCCAGCACCCAGAGGGAGGCTCACAGCTGCCTAGGACACCAGACCCAAGTGATCTATGCCCTCTTCGGACCTCTGAGAACACTTCATGAACGTAGAGCACAAACATACACACATCCATGCACATGTACTGCACAAACACGTGTGCCCCATAAACATATACACATGCACACACTACATTTAAAAACAGTTCACTCAACATTTTCATCCATAAGAGAAGTACAGAGGGGAAAACTGCATTGTATTGAAAGTGTATTATGTGTATAACACTCATACACATAATTAATAAATAAACAAGATGTCCAAATGACTTTTTAAAAAGAAACAGACATAGTCAGTGGCTTTCTGAACAGTACTACACTTACACTAGCTCAAGAAGCAACTCAAGGAGTTGACAGCTGAGATAATGTCAAACTAACAGGCTTCTACATACCGAGGTAAGCAATTAATGTCTACAGAACTGAAATATAAAGTAGCCAACCACCCATCTGAAAGAGTAGTAAACATCAAAAGAAAATGAAATTAAGTAAATAACTAAAAAAGATCATAGGTACCAAAGAACAAATAATCTAATCAACGAATGGGCAAGCGCTAACCTGACACCTTCCAGAAGGGAGTGCAAATGGCCACAAAGGTGTGAAACATCAGGGACTCTGCACCTCACCTGGGCAGCACGGTAGAACTGGTCCTGGTAGCAGGGGGTTCATTGCCATGAATGTCTGCAAGTAAATGTGTTTGAACAACAGGGTACTCTCTGTGACACACAGTGACACACTGTAACACACTGCATCTTCAATTGTAAGAAGTTTTGTTATTTTTTTGTTTTTGTTTCTTTTAGGGGGAGGAGGGGTTCAAGGCCAGAGGAAAGATATGAAGGGATGGGGGATGAGTGGAATCGGGGTGCATGATGGGAAATTAACAAAGAGAGAGGGGGAGGAAGAGAGAGGGAGGGAGGGAGAGGGGGAGAGAGAGAGAGGAGAGAGAGAGGGAGAGAGTGGGAGAGAGGGGGGGAGAGAGAAAAAGCAATTCTCAAATTCATCTGGAATAACAAAAAACCCAGGATAGCTAAAACTATTCTCAACAACAAAAGAAATTCTGGGGGAATCAGTATCCCTGACTTCAAGCAATACTGCAGAGCAATAGTGTTAAAAACTGCATGGTATTGGTACAGTGACAGACAAGTGGACCAATAGAATAGAATTGAAGATCCAGAAATGAACCCACACACCTATGGTCACTTGAATAAAACTTCCATTTTAAATAGAAGCCAAATAAAGTGTAAGTTCCCAAGACCTCTCTGGGTAACTTGACATGCTACTTGGCATAAAGAGACGTGTATGGGTATCTGACCTGTCAAGAATTTGTGTCAAGTTGAAACATGAATTTTAGTCAAGTTGCCCCCACCACAGTTGAATAACCCAACCAATAGGATCTGGAACCAACAAAGACATGTTCCTAAGGAAGTCCTCATCCTTAAATTCTGATTGTTGAGAAAATGTACTTATAACTTGGCACAGATATTTGTGGATTTGGGGCTTAAAAACTGTACCACTCTGAGTCAGGGTTGCAGCTCAGCTCCCAAATCTGTTTTGTGGCCCTGATCAGTCAGTAGCAGCCTGAGTACAGTAAGTTTTGGTCATCTGCTTACTTACTTAGATGAACGTTCAAAGACACAGCCAGTTCCCTGTGCCCCTGACTGGTCAGTTTTTGCTGCTTAATTCATACAAAGATCTTGCTTGTGACTTAATTCATACAAAGATCTTGTGACTGCTTGGGTTGTTTTTGGACGCCAACACAACTAATATACACTAAGCAAAAAGAAAGACCGTGGAAGGAGAGGGTCTCCAGGGGGGTGTGGTGGAAAGGTTCCTGATTGAGACTTCTAGACTTTTAATTTTTAAAGAAGTGGATTTTAAAAATAAGGTCTTTCTTTCTTTGATCTTCTTGAACAGCCCTTATAGCCTTAGGCTTCTGCCACTGGGTGTTTGGTTGTGAGGAAATAGCTCCCGCAAATGGAGTTCCAGGTATTTGTGTTTTTCTGCCCAGGATTCTATGCTCTGTTCTTTCCCTTTCAGGGTTCATTCCAGACCTACAGTCAGTCCTTCACTCTCCCTTTCTGTCAGTCATATTTCCCCCAGCTGAGCCTTCCTGTGCTTGCTTACAAAGGCTTCCAGGAGGAATAGTTTAAAGCTGACTTGGCCATGGCCTTGGCTTTATAGCTTCTGGCTTCTGAGAAGATAAGAAAACCTTGCCGCTGCCTGCTTCTCCTTCGGATCGAATAACTTTATCATCACATGGAAGAAATGAGTGGCTTCCTCAAAGGCGCTTAGTAAATCATTGGCAGAGGAAGCACTGACTGACTTTTGGACCCTGCCTGCCCTTCTTGTGTGGCCTTCCACTTCACATTCACGAGAGAGCTAGCATAGACTCGACAGCCAAACCATTTTTCCAGGGAGCCAGCCAGGGCAGGACCAGCTTGCCCCAATCGACAGCTCCTTACAGGAGCCCCCACAGACACCTTAACAAGAACCTTGCTTAGATAAGAAGGCTTACAAGAAAGCTTTTATTTATTTTTACTGAAAGCTTTTAGTTTCTCTCTCTCTCTCTCTCTCTCTCTCTCTCTCTCTCTCTCTCTCTCTCTCTCTCTCCCCCCACCCCCGGGAAAAGTAGGGTGTTGGTGGTATGGCCGCTGCTTCCGTTGCCACGGGAGAGATGCAGCAAAGAGTAAAAGATCTGGGACCCCAAAAGACCTGAAGATCTTCAAGGAAGATCATTTTCATTTCATGTTTTAATAGATTCTGAGGCTCATGATGGGGTAAACAATTGAGATTTTCTTAGTAAGAACAAAATCGTGAAAGAGAAACACACAGAGACTCAGAGACACAGAGACACAGAGACACAGAGACACAGAAACAGGGCAAGAAACAGAAAGAGACAGATGGAGAGACAGAGACAGAGAGAAAGAGGCAGGAAGCAGAGAGGTTACTCAAGCTATGAACTTTGAGCTGTTCTAATAAAGCAAGAGAGTAAATTGAAAGAAAACTAAATTGCATGCTGCCTGCAGTAAGATAAAATAGCTGAGTCCTGCGGCTGGGAGTGTTGTTCTTTGGAACTTCTACATTGCCTTGGGCTTGATCTCTACCATTCCCACACACCCAAACACACACCCAAACCTTAGCCATCTCCATTGAAGTCCAGGACTCTGGGAGGTCAACTGTGCCCTGGCTATTGGAAATGATGACATGCACTCTCCGGCAATAGCCTGCTCCGCAAGGTCCCGCAACAGCACTGAGTTTAAACACCTTGTGTGAGTCTCACTGGTCAACTGACAGCAATTCTCTGTGCCCTGAAACTGATGGATGCCTTAGAGCTGCTACCTCAGTCGTTCTCAACTTGTGGATCATGACCCCTGAACGACCCTGTCACAGGAGTGCACATCAGAGATCCTGCATTGTTAGATATTTATATTACAATTCTCAGCAGGAGCAAAATTAAAGTTATGAAGTAGCAATGAGAATAGTTTTATGATTGGGGGTCACCGAGACACGAGGAACCGTACTAAAGCGCAACAGCACTGGGAAGGCTGAGCATCTCTGTGCTGTATGATAACCTTCCTAGCTTTTCCGATCTAAAAGCAGGCCTATGACATCTGTAAAAGATGTGATCTGGTTGAACTTCTGGACTGAACTCAAAGGAAAAAAAGAAAAACCTAAGACAATGAAGGATGGCTTTGAAGTTCTTATTTCATTATTAACCTAAGGGACAGCCTGGATCTCCAGCATATTTTAACTAATCCAGGTTCTTAAGAAGGTTTGGATGTGGTTCAGCCATGGCAGGCCCTGCTAAGCTTAACATTTCCACAGCTGAGGAGATTTGCTGCCTGGTGACTCAAGCGTTAGAAATGTCTACAGAATGGAAAAAAAAAGTTCTTCCCTTGTCCCAGACTCCTCCCGGGTGACACAGGTCTTGCTCGGAGGACAAGATTTGTAAGAGAAAGACTAAATCAGACTTTTGAATATCATCCCAAAGCCAGGATTTGAGCAAGCAAAAAAAAAAAATCACCAAACAGAGGGAGTCGCGTGCCTCCTGTGTCATTTGTCACTCAGCAGCCCCTTCCAGGCAGTCAGGTTATAAAAAGGAAAAAGTTAAATAATTTGGAGTGTTTAATAGATGTGTTATAGAATAATGAGCCAAGTGAAAATTATTCAGCAATCAAAAATAATTATGTAAATTCTATGAGTCAACATGAAAAAAAATCATGACAGAAAAGAAGGGGTAAATTCAGATTAATGAGAATAGAGGCTGTCTGTGTACAAAATATTGTAGTGTATGTGCACATGTGTGTGTATGTGTGTGTATGTGCACATGTGTGTATGTGCACATGTGTGTATGTGTGTGTATGTGTGTATGTGTGTATGTGCATGTGTGTGTATGTGTGTATGTGTGTATATGTGTGTATATGTGCACATGTGTGTATGTGTATGTATGAATGTGTATGTATGTGTGTGTATGTGTGTATATGTGTATGTGTGTATGTGTGTGTATGTGTGTATATGTGTGTGTATGTGTGTGTATGTGTGTGTATATGTGCACATGTTTGTGTATGTGTGTATGTGTGTATGTGTATATATGTGTGTGTATGTGTGTATGTGTATATGTATATGTGTATGTGTGTGTGTATGTGTGTATGTGTGTATGTGTGTATGTGTGTGTATGTGTGTGTATGTGTATGTGCACATGTGTGTATGTGTGTGTGCACATGTGTGTATGTGCACATGTGTGTGTATGTGTGTGTGTGTATGTGTATGTGTGTGTGTATGTGTATGTACACAAGTGTGTATATGTGTGTGTGTGTGTGTGTGTGTGTGTGTATGTGTGTCCCAAGCATCACACTCGCTCTGCAGGAGTCCCCAGTAGAAATATTTATATCATGTTGAGCTGGACAAGTCCCTGTGGACATTGTAGGATGCTTTACTGGATCTAGACTAGACCACAAGGTACCAGCAGCAAGAGATTTACAAACTCCCACAGCTACTCCAGCAGTGACGATCAAGACATCTCTAGATATTGCTTAACATCCCTTGGGAGGTAAAAGCGTGCCCTTTTGAGATCCGTTGTTCTGAACAGTAAGGCTTGGGAGAGGGTCCTAATTTTCCTTCTCACTTCCTCTGGAGGATTTGATTTACATTTTTGTCTCCTTGTTTGAGTTTATCATGAACATCCTTAGATTAAAAAAGAAAATTAGTTTGTAGAAAAGGTTTACAGATCCACCTCATCACTCATTATGCAACCAGGAGAAACTGAACTGTATATCTGTTTTTAAAAAATGTTCTCAGGAAAGCTGTGCTGCCTTTTTGATTGATGTCGTGAGTATATGCAGTATATTTACTCTAAAGAGGTTAAGGCTCTGTGGGAAAAAAATCAGAATACATATTCTTTTTATAGCCCCCAAAATAACAGCAACAGAACTGTTAGGGGAAGTGGCAGCGAAATCAAGATATTTAGCTAAGGCAACTGGTATTCAAATCAAAGGTTATGCTTTTTTTTTTTTAATTGCCCTTGGCAGAGTGCCCTGGATGTCCACACTGGCTCATTTGCTTGCTTTCTCAGATTATGACAGCAGACTCTTGGTGTCTTAGGGTTTTACTACTGTGAACAGACACCATGACCAAGGCAACTCTTACAACGACAACATTTATTTGGGGCTGGCTCACAGGTTCAGAGGTTCAGTCCATTATCATCAAGGCAGGAACATGGCAGCATCCAGGCAGGCATGGTACAGGAGGAGCTGAGGGTTCTACATCTTCATCTGAGGACTGTGTATGTGTGTGTATGTGTGTATGTGTGTGTGTGTGTATGTGTGTATATGTATACAAGTGTGTGTATGTGTGTGTATGTGTGTATGTATGTGTATGTGTGTGTATGTGTGTGTATGTGTGTATGTGTGTGTATGTGTGTGTATGTGTGTGTATGTGTGTATGTGTGTGCATGTGTGTGTATGTGTGTGTATGTGCACATGTGTGTGTATGTGTGTGTGTGTGTATATGTGTGTGTATATGAGTATTCTGCTAGCAGAATACTGACTTCCAGGCTTGAGAATGAAGAAACATTGGCAGTTCCAGTATAGATTAATTTGTGACCTATGCAAGTTAAGCTAGGTAATTCTGATACAGAAGACTTCTTGTGGGGCATCATTTGAAATCAATGTCTGGTTACAGCTATGTGCTGTAAGATCATCCCTGCAAGGCAGCTTCCTGGTGGGTCCAAGGGCAAAACTAGCTAGAGCTCCTTAGCTGAGGGAGCATGAAACCCAGGTGTCTTCTGGGCTGCCTCACTGGCCAAAGAGAAACTCCCATGGAGGGCACTAAAAGTTGTTCTTCAAAGTGAAGGAGACAAACAGAAAATATACCAAACAACATAAAGAAGGAATGAGAGGATGCAGGGAAGGCAAAATTAAAGAGGAGAGGCAGAGGCAGGGCAGAGAACACAATACCAAATGAGAACAATGCATCGCAGCATTTGTGCAGCAGGGCGGCAGGCATATGAACTTAAAACACAGCGGAACAAGGATTGGGGAAGAAAAAAAGAAAAAGGTACTCTGTTTTTGGTTTTAGTTAGAGTTTGGTTTTATTTTTCCACCGTTAATTTACATTTTATTCACTTTACATCCCAATTCAAACCCCAGTGCCCGCCTCCCCAGCCTCCTTCTCCTCTGAGAAGGGGGAGGTTGACCCCCTACTACCAACCCATCCAGGCACACCAAGTCACTAGGCTAACCGACTAGGTGCACCCTCTCCCACTCAGGCCAGACAAGGCAACCCAGTTAGGAGAACGGGATCCACAGGCAGGCAACAGAGCCGTGGATAGTCCTAGCACCAGTTGTTGGAGACTCACATTGAAAGAGTTAGTTCAGGAACTTTAAAAAGGTCAGAGGCTGAATTACATTCCTCAGACCACAAAGGGTTGAGGGGGAGGCCAACCTAATAGTGAGAACACATTCCAAAGGACTGACCATTGGCCACCTACCTCATCACCTAACAACCAATTAGTTTGAATGTAACACTGTTCTACCAATCACATTGTGGTTAATTACACTCAGGAGGGTAGGGTATAAAGGCCCGCACAGCCTGAGGTGCGGGGTCGTTCTCTCTCAGTGTGCAGGGCAGCCCCAGCATGCTGGATTTAAAAAAAAATTCCTCTTGCGTTTTGCATCCTTTTCTGTCTCCGCGTGGTCCACTCGGGTGGTCCAGTAAGTTAGCACTGGTCAAGTCTTACAACATGAAGACCAAGTTGCACATCTGCTACATCTGTGTTTGGCTGGGGGGAGAGGCTGGGGGGGAAGCTAGGACCAGCCCATGTATGTTCTTTGGTTGGTGGTTCAGTGTCTGGGAGCCTCCAAGAGTCCAAGTTAGTTGACTCTGTGGTCTTCTTGTGGAGTTTAGATCCCCTCTGTATACCTCGAGGTGTTTGTTGTCTTTTTTTTCCATTTATTTATTCATTCACTTTACATCCCAATGTAGTCTTGCCCCTCCCAGTCTCCTCTCTTACAAGGTCTCTCTTTATCCCTCTCCCTTTCTTAACCACACAGCAGTGGTCAGTGGTGGGCACAGCTTCATGGACAATTGTTCCCCGGGCTCAGAGATACGTGTAGGTATTTCTGCTCTTTTCCGAAGTAGTCTTTGTACTCCTTAGGTCACCATAGTTTAGTTTCACAATGTTTGCCCATAATTCAGCCTTTACGCCACATGTTAAACAAGTCTCCGTTTCCTGCTTCTGTTCCTAGGAAGTTGGTCCCTAGCTGTGCAGGGCTTCTCACTTGGTCCCCTCCCTCTCAGAGAGAGTAAGTTCCTTCCCTGACTCCATAAGAGATAACGTCATAGATGCATGATGCGCTCTGTGTGTGGCCCTGGAGACCTTCCAGTAAGACTGTAACAGCAACAGCCAGAAATGGGAGGGAAAAAAAGATGATAAACGTCAATGTTGGTGTTAGGACTAGCAATGGCCTCTTCCTCCTGGGACAGGGCGGGAAGAGCACACACTCTGAGACCTCATACAAAATGAAACCTCATTTATTCACACTGCTCGTCTTTAGACCTCAAGGCAGCTAGAGGCCTGACTTTAGAAAACCCTTTTCCTGCAGTATAGAAAAGCATTGTTTTAAGAATTAACCATTAGGGTACAGAGTTAAACAAAGAATTCTCACCTGAAGAACTTCGGATGGCGGAGAAGCATCTTAAAAAATGCTCAACTTCATTAGTCATTAGGGAAATGCAAATCAAAACAACCCTAAGATTTCATCTTACACCAGTCAGAATGGCTAAGATTAAAAATTCAGGAGACAGCAGGTGTTGGAGAGGGTGTGGAGAAAGAGGAACACTCCTCCACTGCTGGTGGGGTTGCAAATTGGTACAACCACTCTGGAAATCAGTCTGGCGGTTCCTCCGAAAACTGGGCACCTTACTTCCAGAAGATCCTGCTATACCACTCCTGGGCATATACCCAGAAGACTCCCCACCATGTAATAAGGATACATGTTCTACTATGTTCATAGCAGCCCTATTTGTAATTGCCAGATGCTGGAAAGAACCCAGGTATCCCTCAACAGAAGAGTGGATGCAAAAAATGTGGTATATCTACACAATGGAGTACTATTCAGCCATTAGAAACAATGAATTCATGAAATTCTTAGGCAAATGGATGGAGCTAGAGAATATCATACTAAGTGAGGTAACCCAGACTCAAAAGGTGAATCATGGTATGCACTCACTAATAAGTGGATATTAACCTAGAAAACTGGAATACCCAAAACATAATCCACACATCAAATGAGGTAGAAGAAGAAAGGAGGAGTGGCCCCTGGTTCTGGAAAGACTCAGTGAAACAGTATTCAGCAAAACCAGAACGGGGAAGTGGGAAGGGGTGGGTGGGAGGACAGGGGAAGAGAAGGGGGCTTGCGGGACTTTCGGGGAGTGGGGGGGCTAGAAAAAGGGGAAATCATTTGAAATGTAAATAAATTATATCGAATAATAAAAAAAAAAAAAAAAAAAAAAAAAAAAAAAAAAAAAAAAAAAAAAGAATTAACCATTAAAGATAAATAAATATACTCCCCCACCTTTCTAATATTATGCACGGTAGGATTTAAGTGATTTCCCTAAATTTCATCTGTCTCTAAGTCTTTACATAGAAATTTGGGGTTCACTTCCAGTGAAACTGAACATGCTGATTGGAACACCAAGCACCTTTGAGTCTGCCTGATTGGCCTATTAAAGGGGAAAGGCTCTAGACTTGAATTCTTAACAGGCCGCAGATTTCTCATCTGTAAATTGGGAGCACCCAAGCACCCAATAATTCAATATTATTATTGAATAATCAATATAAGGAATATATCAAGTTATGTAAGGAATGTTTCTTGAGTGTATACTATATTACACTGTCCAGTTATAGTTTTAAGGATTCATTTTTTAATTTACAAACATAATACATCTATTATCCCTGGTGCAGTGGGAAGAAATTGAGGTATAGAAGAGTATATAAATAATGTCCAAGTACCCTGCATGGGTGAATATTACTGCTCCCAGAAGACATGAGTTATTAAATTTCAATGTTATAAAATTTCAATGTCTGGCATAGGTTACCTCCCTATGAGTTACTGGCCAACAAGACCCCGGAACGCTGAGTCCGGCATGGATTTAGTGGGGGTGGAATGACATGGCTTCTATCCCTGGGACGGGGCCAGCAGGGCATGGACCTCCACGAGTGGCTGCTATGGGCGTAAGAGTTGTTTGAGTAATAACGCACTTGTTTCCATGTTCCTCCAAGTAATGTCCTCCCTGTTAACGTTAACAACTCCATGATACTCAGAGACAGCATGAGTCAGGAAGGCAAAGGTGTGGCCAATGTCTCCACAAACAGCCCTTAAGGCTGTGGAAAAGAGCCCTAAAAAGATTTGTTCGAAATATATAATTTCTCAACGATACGAAAATATAAGGATGCAACATGAATTGTTTAAGGAGTTTCACAGATCCAAAGGAACAGAGGCAGCTGCACAGTGAGCCAGCTTGTCAGAAAGATACAAAGACAGGATGAGACGAGTGTAAACAAATTCCAGAGTTCAAGGTCAGCCTGGGAGAGAATGAATTTAGACTCAGGCACTCAGAATGGTAACATCAGGGTAGGGTCCTACCCACCTAGTCTATTGTCTGTGTTTAACAGATATGGGCAGATCTCTGAATTCTTTTGCAATGTTAAGATAGATAGATAGATAGATAGATAGATAGATAGATAGATAGATAGATAGATAGATAGATAGATATGTTTGCTATCTCCCAAGAATCAAAGGACTGGGTCAAACGGTACAGAACCATAGGACAATCAAAAGGAACCTGGAAGAAATTACTGCATTTAATATGCAAATAAAAAACAGGGCTTTAGTTCAGCATGAGATAAGCTATCAGGAAACAGTAACACAATCTTTACACTTTTTTTTTTTTTCCTGTGGAGAGCTGAGCTATCTGGAGATCTCTGGAGAGTGAAAACAGTTCTTCAAGAATTTCTTTTTTCATAACAGGATTTCTGATTTTGGTCAGAAAATCCATGGCAAGCAAACACAGCTCTTTTAGAATTTTTCATAGCTCTTTTAAACTTTGTCTAACTGGATGTCAGAAATCCCAAGAATTGCTGAGAGAGCTAACAGAGCTCTTTTAGAATTTCTTTTTTCTGGCTTTCTGATTTTGATCAGAACACCCAATAATTAGTTTCAGAATTCTTCTAACAGGTCTTCTGACTTGGTCAGAAGATCCAAGAATTTTTTTTTTTTTAATGACTTTAGTCAGAAAATCCATGAGCTATCCAGAGAGCTTTTGGAATTTTTACTATGAGAGCTAGCTGTCTGGATCAGAGTTTTTAGAATACCCAGAAAAAGCTTTCTAGAGCGGAACAGAACACAGAGCAGTCTAAAAAGCTGTCTCGAGCAGACAACAGTCAAGAGCCAGCTAGGGAACCATTTTGAATAGAACATGGCCGCCAGCTTGGATCCACGATTTGACTTTCAGTCATTTGATTTCACTGTTTCCAAACACCCCTTTCCTCAGAGCCCCTCTCCACACTGAGACTGGCCCTTGGCTCCAGAGATCTCTGGGGAATGTTACAATATGTGATATTACCCATGTGCTTGGTTGGTCAGCAGTGCTTGAAGACAAGACTCAACTACTTATTCATTTTTAAATTTCTGAAAAGTATTTATTATGCAGGCTGCTGGAGATGCAAAGACATCAGTGGTCTTTCCCAGTGCAGGAGGCTGCATGCTACAATGCAACCATCCTGACAGATGCAATGGTGGCATGGTGATTATCCAGGTAACCAGCTGCTCTAGAACTGGATTTGAGGTCTGCTCTGCAAAAGGGGATTCCTGTCTGATTCTGTAGAAGGAGGTCAGAAGCTCATGGCTGGGAAGGTCATAGGACATACTTTAAATCTACTTCTGTCCTTTTGATAAATTCTCATATGGTTAACTTTTCTTCTAAATAGTTGCTTTGGTCCATAGATTTCTGCTGTTCCCAGTCTTGCTGGGAGAAGCATCCTTTTTGCTGGGAGAAGCGCTTTATGCAGAGACTCTTAACGTGGCCAATTAGTGACTTTCGAGTGCTTACCCCTCAAGAACAGTGCTGTGACAGAGTGGCATCTTACATGAATGACAGCAGCAGATAATTTTCACTCTAATAGACTTCCATGTCATCAGTGCAAAACGAATGTTACACTAAAACCAAGCCACTCTTACACGCGTTCACGATTGTCCAGTATGAGACATAATTTTAGATTAGTAAGCATACTCCAAAATCTTTTACTTGAACATTTCCCTGCTTTAAACTCTTGCTAACCTTCTTTGTTTATGTGCAACTATATCCAAATGTATTTTACCCAGCATAAGAGATGTTTTAATGCTTTCTCTGAGATTTAATCTGAATCAGATGACTATAGGAAATACAGATAAGAAAGAAGAAAAAAATAACAAACCCTACATAATCTTTGCACACTACGGATGTTAGCGCAAAATTATATAAACCAGTGGCAATACCATTCTCTAGCCTGAGGAGTAGTCCTTACAAATCTTCTTGGGAAAAGGTTTTTTTTTTTTTTTTTTTTTTTTTTTTTTTAAATAAAGTACTTGTAACTACAGCCAATTAGAACGCAATTAGCCGCGGAGCATAGCAGTTTTCAGCCGTCTAACAGCAAGTTATTCATTTTATGGATTAACAATACTCCTGTTCTACTACTTTCTCATTTTATGCTTCCCTGAACCTCTTCCTTAGCCTTGTACCTACTCATTAACATGCGAAGATAAGAGAGTGGAAGAATAGCAGCTGAGAAAGAACTCGAGGCTCACATTAGCAGTCCTCGTGGATCTTGACTCCCAGAGAGCAGGTAGTTTGATGGGTACAGGAAGTTAGGTCTATCGAAAGGAAATGCAGCTTCATCTGAAGTCCACGCAGCCAGAGCAGCATCCTTAGTTAACACAGAGCTCTACAGTCATACTTAATGCGTGATGAAAAAATGGAGCCCAGACAGGGTAGGTGACTTGGCCAGCGTCTCCGAGTTTGAGAATAGCACAGTCTCAAGCTGTGCGTCTCAGCCTCATCTTTCTGCGTCTCGCGTGTGCTTTGTATTCAAGCTCACGTCTTCCGAGCGCATCACTTTTCCTTTGGCGCAGCCTTCCAGCGAGGAGCTAAGGGGCTTCGCTGAAGGCAAACGCAGTATTCATTTCATCGACTCGTGAGTGACTATTCTGCTTTTCTCCCGAGTAAGATCGGTGTTTATCTGCTAAAGTTAAAGTCTTTCCAGTCTTTGTAACAAATAAGGGGGTGGGGGGGGAAACTCACACAGAAGATGCCAAAGTTTGTTTTTCTCCCCTAGACAGTGCTTAGTACACAGTAACTACTTGACTGTTTGTTTTGAGTTAGCAGGAAGGTAGGAAAGAAAAAGCGAGCAAAAGGTGAGGAACAGATACTAATTTTATTATAAAGACTCAGTTTATACTACAAGAACATAATATTATAATAATATAACTGAGAACTACTTTGATTATAGATTCTTGATGATTGTCAGGAAACTCTGCCTTATATAATCATGACTTTCTTGACTTCCCTTAAATTAAAATTGCCCTTAATAAATTATAGACTGATCATCGAGCTGTTATGCTTAAAAACTATTATTTATATGAATCTTCAACCTCACAACAAAATTAGCTTCCCAAGGCCAGCCACTGATTTATTTCTGCACTAGAGAGTATATGTAAATAATTCAATGTAAAAAAAAAATGCCTACAAAGTTCAAAGAAGATAAACGATTAAGATAATTTAATGTAATTTATACTTAGAATTAGGCAATCAAATATACACCTCCTCATATATTATCTGAAGTTCAGCGATGATACTTTTCTAGTGTATTTTCCGTCATTAAAGCCTGCCTTGTCCCATTTGTGCACATTTAAAGCTTGGACATTCAATCTACTAGGATCTATAACTTTGGTAAATAATTTACACATAAACATATCAATATTTGTCTTCAGTGACCAGTTTTAGCAACATTTATTCAAACATGTGCTCCGAAGAATTAACAGAAACAATCTCTTATCACACATATGAAAAAAACATATTTAAAAAATAAAAAACTACTGTTTCCTGTAAGTAACAATAAATTATACTCTCAGAAAAGAATATTTAACACATTTTAAAAATTTTCCTGGCTTTTTTTTTTTTTGTACATTTGATTTTAAGAAGCAAATGTTTCCTCTTTAAAGGATACAAGTGTTGCTATGCAAATGCTTCTTTTTCCTGATGTCTTAAGCTCCCTGAAATTTGCGTATAAGCTAAATAGATGACCACTTTGAATAAAAGAAACGCAAGTGGAAAAACAATTATATAAACACTATGTGTTTATCTTTGTAAAAATACAATGTCTAAATATTTAAATTTAATCTCTATTTGCATACATTCAAAGTCTGGTATTTACACAGTTTAGTAAGTAATATTTTGGCAAACATTTATGTTAGAAATTCTGTGGGAATTGTTCTTCTAGAACTCATTTCTGACATGCACAAATGGAATAAAATTTTTAAATAGTCTGAATAGGTACTGGCCATGTCTCAGCCACACTGCTGAGGGCATCTCCTGCATTTTTTGTTTATTCTTACAGTTTCATGAAATAACTCTTCTTATTCAATTTGTGTTCCCAAAGAAGAAATTAAGATTTTTGTCAACCTGAATATTTTCCCCAAAATCTAATATTTAATACTCAGCTAAGCTGTGTTATAAAGCAAGTTTGGGCTATCAGCTCTTCCCACAGCTACAGTAAAGGCAAAGGGGATGATTGGCCTATACACTTCTAGAAGGTTCTCTAATGGATTCTACTAAAGTAGACCTGCAAAATACATATAAACAGAAGAGGCAAAGTTATGGCATGCATGAAGGAGGCATGAAGTATCATGGAAATATGAGTGCCTAATAATTCAAAGAGAGTTAGAAGCTTGTGTGCTCTTCCTAGGGGGGAAAGAACTGAACTGATACGTACAAGTCTGAAAAGAAGTAAGTGAGAGGTGTATTGGACCAAAGAAGAGGCGCTAATTTGTATCAGAGTCTAAGTCAGTAGTTCTGGACAGTTGGGACGCACACTTCCTTTGGAAGAAGAATGAGTCTTTCATGGCGGTGCTAAGACCATCAGACAGCATAGGTGTTTACACTATGATTTATTAGATTAACAAAATTATAGTTACGAACTACCAACAGAACTAACTTTATGGTTGGGGGTCATCACAACATAAGGAGCTGTATTAAAGGGTCAGGGCATTAAGGTTAAGAACCACTGGTCCAAGTGGTTTCTAGGGGCAAAGTGCTTTCCAGTGCTCAATCCTGTGATATAGGGCAATCTTTATCCATAGATGAGGCAACTTGGGCTTGAGTAATTCCTGGAGGATATGGCCTTGGAGTAGGAAAAACTGAGAATTCTCATCGCTACACCACAGTTTTCTGTATAATATGTTTTCAGTTTGAAGTAATCAGAACATAAAAACCGCATGCTTTGGGGGATAATTTGCTGATTCCCACCAGCAGATAATGAGCTTTTTCTTTTGACAACACAATGCATAGACTCAGGCCAAAAGTAACCGCATAAGATAAATCTAAAGACCTAGATTCTTTTGGCTTTGCATAGTAGCGGAAGTTATGTAAGGAGGTCTTTTCTGGAGAAACGAGGAAAAAAGCTCACCTAAAATGGCAATATTCTCCAATAAGAATGTCCACGTTAGTATCTTGGTTATGACCTTCACCATGTAATCTTTGAAGTCAAGAACTCAGTCGGCTAATAGGATTTCATAAGCATGATACTAAGAAGAATTGGTTAAACTGATTAATTCATTGAGGTAATTCAAGCTTTTCAAACTAAGCAAGTTCAATATTTCAAGTTTAGATGGCAAAAGAAGAAAGGGCAATCAATTATGTCAAATGCTGGATGTGGGTCAAGCGAGATGAGGGCTAAACATTGCATGCTGGTACTTAGCTGCATGGAAGTCACGAGGCTTCATTCCTGTGCTCTGGTGGGGAGCAAAGGTCAGACTGGGGAGGGAACTGAAAAGAAGTTGAGCCTCTGTTCAGTGCTCTCTGTTCCTTCAAGGAGTTTCAGTAGTCAAGGAAGTCAGGGGGAAGATAATAACAGAAGAAGAGCAAAGTCTTCAGAGATTAATTAGTTTGTGCTATACTTTGAATCCTGGATGTCCAATTAAACCCCATTGGTTCTCAGGTGCCACTGTGAAGGGGTGGAACTTTATATATATAGATGTCTATAGATGGCAGGGGGCATGCCTCAGACCATAATCCCTGCCATTATTTCTTAGTTTTGGGCAACAAAGTCTCTCTCTCTCTCTCTCTCTCTCTCTCTCTCTCTCTCTCTCTCTCTCACACACACACACACACACACACCTAGGCACTTTGAACATATGCCTCCACCATGATCACCTGTGTTGCCAGAGCTCCAAACCATGAAGCGCATCTGATCATAACTGGAATCTCTCACAATGCTGTAGGTTTTTAATTCTTTTCACTTCATAAGTTCATTTATCTCAAGTAAATGTTAGGGACATGGAACGCTGACTCACACCTTAAAAGTATAAGGAACGGCACTTTTTTCATACACTGAAGAGAAGAACGGAGAAGGACAATTCATGATTCAGAGAGAGGTGGTGACTTCTGGGCAGTACTACATGCAACAGTTCTCCCCAGCCTCCAGATCAAATCACCACATGTGTACTGGCCCAAAATAACCCAAGTGGGTGATCTCAAGTTTTCTGTAAATCTATGATACTTCAAGAGGCTTGGCTGGTTCATGCCTAAGGTGTCAGAATGCCAAAATCAAGGTATCGCTCCCTCTGGACTCTCAAGAGAGCAATCCGCTCCTACTCTCACTCGGCTGTTGGTGGGATTCCAACCCTCCGGTTCTCACTTCCATGATGATGGGTGTCCTCAGCTCCCTGCCATGTGTCCCTGCCTGGCAGCCAGCAGTGACACCTCGGTTCACTGAACCTTGCATGCATCTGTATAACCTCTGCCTTCCAGTTCTCTAATTTGAGAATTAACATAAAGAGGTTAAACCCACCTTCCCAATCCAAGACACTGTCTTAGAGTCTACAACCTTAATTACACCTGTATACCTCTTTGCCATGTAACATGTTGGAAGGCTCAATGGAAAGGGCATGGTATCTTAAGAAGGGTCTCTCTGCCTGCCACAGAAACAATCATTTTTAGGTTGGACTATCTGAAGCAACTGTGCTGGGTTTTAGACCGAGTAAGAGAAAGGTCCGTTGTTGCTGTGGTAAATGGAGCACCAGAGAGCAGAAGCTAGTGAAGTCTCTGGCCACTGCTCCTATTTTTCCAGTGGTGTCTTAGTTCCATTCTGGTCATCCCAACACAGCACCACAAAAAGTAGCTTAGACACTGGAAACTTATGTCTTACCGTCCTAGAGTGTAAGAAGTCTGGGAGGGCAGAGCTGTTACTGCATTATCTTGTGACAGCTTTGAGCATGAAATGAACCCCACAGGCTCATGTGCTTGGGTACCTGGTCTCCATCTGGTGATTCTCTTTTAACAGGATATGGAACCTTTAGAAGATGGGACCTGGGTAGAGGGAGTGGATCACAGGATGGAACACTAGGGTTTATTATAGCCCAGGCTTGCTTCCAGCCCTCTGCCTAGTTAAGTATCCACCTCACATTCCTGCTGCCACAACCAAGAACCACTCTGCCTACCATGATTTCCTCATCATACTAGGTGCCAGACCCTAAACCTGAGTTAAATAAGTTTTTCTTCTATTAAATTGATTTTCCAAGTATTTTGTCATAGCAATAACTAGAACAATTTACACAGCTCCGTAGATTAGACCTGCTTCTGTATCCTCACATGCTAGAATGGACAAATGCTCCCCTAGTCTCTCTATAAGTACCAGAATCCATCTGTTCCTGAGGCGCTGCTTTCAGGATCTAATGGTGCTCAAAAGACTTCACTTTATAATAGTATCACAATGGATATCAGGTTTCATTTTGTGGATGGGTGCTTGTGTCACAAACTGTCACAAAAGCAAGTTGGAAACAGAGCCATTAGAATTGTGTAAATGCTGGAGAGGAGTAGAGGAGTTTGGGAAGGGAAAAGATAGAAAACGAGTGGGTTGGGAAAGGTATTGATTCCTCTTTTTATCATTCTGACAAACACCCAACAAAAGTAAATTAAGGGAAGAGAGGCGTGTTTTGGTGAATAGCTGGAGATGCACTGCACCGCCATCATTGCTGGGAAGATGTGGCAACTGTGGCAATGGCCATTTTCTTTTGGCTACATCACCAAAGCCAAACAAAAGGCATAGAGAGCTGGAGAAGGGAGTCAGGTCGAGCTATACCCTCAAGGCCCATTGCTATTGGCCTGTATTCTTTATCTAAGGCCCATGTCTCAAAAGCTCCACAGCCTCCCAAAACAGGCATATGGGGACCAAAGGCTCATATATGCAACCTGTAGGGAATGTTGATCTTCTAAATCACAACAGGAAGTAAGTGAATTTAATATAGCATCACATCCAGGCAGGATGAAGAGCTTAGCTGATGTTCAATACCAAGAATTTCAGGAGAGGCAAGTTATCCTAGGATCTAGGTCTGTTAGCAGCTGGAATGGCAGGAGGGGTGGCAGTGTGGAGAGGTATTGAGGGCTTCATGATAAAAGGAATATGTGTAATGTGGGGAAGAAAGATATCCAAGCTGGGACACTGATGGCGTATCAGAAGGATAAGGTGCTTCTAGAAATGAGGGAGGCAGCAGCTGAGAACACACACCGTGGAGTTTGGGCGTGGTTTGCCAGGTCAATACCTAGATGCTACTTTTGGCAGAATGGTGAGGTACCTATCAGCAAAGCAGAGACATGAGCTAAGATATCAAGGGAGTCTGAGATCTCAGACAATAGAAACCGGAACTGTGGAAGAAAAGAAATATACATGTTTAACTGTATAGCTAATAGAACTATCAATGACTGGTCCATCTTGAGACCCGTGCCACAAGAGGGAACCCACCCCTGAAACTGCCTGCAAGGCCAGGAACCAGAGACTGCATAGCCCAGAGATCTAGGATAGAACCAAACATGACTAACAAAACAGAAAGAGAGAGGAGGGGGGAAGGGGAGAGAGGGAGGGAGGGAAGAAAAAGAAAGGAGGAAGAGAAGGAGGAGGGAAGGAGGGGAGGGGAGGGAAGGGGGAGTGAGGGAGAGGGAGGGATGAAGAGAGGGAGAGAGGGAGGAAGAGGAATGGAGGGAGAGAAGGAGAGAGGGAAGGGAGGGAAGGAAGGAGGGGAGGGGGAAAGAGGGAGGGAGGGAGAGGGGAGAGAAGGAGAGAGGAAGAAGGAGGAGAAGGAGGGAAGGAGGAGGAGGAGAAGAAGAAGAAAAAGGAGAAGAAGAAGAAGAAGAAGAAGAAGAAGAAGAAGAAGAAGAAGAAGAAGAAGAAGAAGAAGAAGAAGAAGAAGAAGAAGAAGAAGAAGAAGAAGAAGGAGAAGAAGAAGAAGTAGTTTCCTAACGCTACACTGCTATACTCTTAGACCAGAGCCTGGCAGAATCATCATCGGAGGCTTCATCCAGCAACTGATAGGAGCAGATGCAGGGACCCGCTGACAGCCAAACATTAGGGGAAGCTCAGGGAATCCTGCAGGAGGAGAGGAAAAATTGTAGGAGCCAAAGGGGATCAAGGACACCACAAAACCCCCACAGAATCAACTTACCTCAGCTCAGAGGGGCTCACAGAGACTGAACCAACAAGCAGGAAGCCTTATGGCTCTGACCGAGACCCTCTCCAGACGTGCTATGGTTTGTCCTGGGTCTTCTTGTGGGTCTCCTAACAGTGAGAGCAGGGGCTGTTTCCAACTCTTGCCTGCTTTTGAGACCCTTGTTCTCCTACTGGGTTGTCTCATCAAGGCCAACTGTGAGGAGCAGAGGTCTCTGGTCTTGTTGCAACTTGATATACCAAGTTTGCTTGATATCCCTGGGAGGCCTATCCTTTTCTAAATGGAAAAGAGTGGATCTGGGAGAGAGGGGAGATGCAGGGAGGGACCCGAGGAAAGGAGAAGGGGGAAAGTGCAGGCAGGATGTAATAGATGACAGAAGAATAATTTTTTTAAAAAAAGATTGCACCCATTTCCTTCACATTGTGACTCTTCTGCTCACTGCTTTTTAAAACAAATCCCCTGTTTGCAGGGGATCACCAGTGCAAGAGGTCACTGACAAATGTCAAAGGAGCTAATTGATCTTCTGTGCACTCAACTAGTAACAGATAAAGTCACAGATGAACAAGCTGAAACACCCAACTATCATGTCCACCCCAGATGTATTTTGTGCTCTGACCCTGTATATTATTTTCTGGCGAGTGAAGGGAAATGTCGAACTGACATAGTCAAGGCTTCCAGCCCTGTACCAGGGCTGGTCTCACATCAACCTGCATCAGGCACAATAGTAAGCAAAGAATTTGGCACAGGACACATGGAATCTTGCTGTCTGCGGTCCTAAGTGTTACAGGCAGAAAAATGGTTTGTTTTGATTTCCTAGGGATGGGTACTAACAACAGAGCAGTTACTTATTTAAAAAAAAAAAAAAAAAAAAAAAAAAAAACACGAAATTGGAACCGGGGACTCACAAAGCCCATGCCAGCTGTGACATCACAATTTCAAACCTTGAGTGTGGGCAGCCCTAACTGGTTCCTCACTGTGTGCACCAGCTGGCTTTCATCATGCAGGCAATGCCCTCTTCCATGGTCGGCTGCTACCCCCCCCCCCCACGCTCCCTGAACTTTTTCTACTTCTGTGGTGAAGTCTGCCAGGCCAAGATTTTTAAACAAGCCCACCAGCTTGCTTCTGTGTTCATGTGCATTAGCCCTACCCATCTCACGGGCAGATGTTTGCCTGACATATACCAGTCAACTCAACACAGAGGTACTGACTGTTTCAGTCTTCTTAATGTATGGGAAACACATGGGGGACAATATTTTTGCCAAACAGATTGTTGGCTACAGTGTGTGTGTGTGTGTGTGTGTGTGTGTGTGTGTGTGTGTGTGGTGTATAAGTGAGAGAGAGTTTCTAACCTACCTACATTTAATAAACTTACATGATTGCTTGAGTTTCTTACAACAATATTTTCAAAATCAAGAATATTTTCTCACTCACTAGCATCCCTGAGGCCACACCTAAAACAGTTTCATTATGAACTACTGACTTGTGATGGACAGACAGCTTCCCAGAATCCAGCTGAAGATGGCCTCCCTGTACCAATTCTGTCTATAAGATTCATGAACCTTGGTCACTCTTGGGTACAGGTTAGAAATTTGCTACATCCCACCAAGTTGAAAATACACTCCATCTCCTTAGGAGGCCATTTGATTCTTTTGTCTACAGAGAACAAAAGGACATGCCAACAATGCAGGGAGTCAATTGTTTAAATGGCCAGCTTGATATAAATGTATTGTAAAATCTTACGCATACTATCAATGTTTATTCCCTAAGAGGTGACTTACAAGTCATAGGTGCTGTGTTTGTATTCCATAACCCTAAACTCTGCTTTTCTGGGAGTCTAGCACTTCTGGTTTCTCCTAATTCATGTAACCTAATTTCTAGATAAAACTAATACCGTAGTGATTACAAGGAAAACCGGAATTAGAGTCAGCAATACTCCACCAAGGGTGTGATTACAACATATATTTATGATGCCGTGTGCCTTGCAACACACTACTATATGTCACCATGCTCAGAGCTGTCTGCCACCCTTTAAGGAGGCTAACATTCCTATTTTACAACTGATGAACCAAAGTGAATGAAGAAAAGTACTCAGCTTTGCATAGACGGTGTTATAGAAAGCTGACTATAACCAACATCAGGCAACCATTTTTAACCTGTAACTTCACAGGGCTCAAGTTAGTGAGTGATATCTAGAACCCAAGTTGTGAGTCTCTTCTTCCTCCCACACCTCTATACCTTGATTAGTGTGTGTGTCTGTGTGTGTGTGTGTTTAATGCTACCATAAAAATAGGAATTAGATGAGTGCTATAAAGCACTTAAAATAATATTGCTGGCAAGTTCAACTTCAAATGAACTTCAAAATGAACTGGATTATAGAGCTGTGAGTTACCCCGTCTATGCTCACGAGGTAAGCAGGAGCAGCAAAGGAAGTAAAACAAAGCTATCCTTGCATTATATAGGCTTCATAAAGCAGCCAAAATTCTGAGTTCAAGTAGGATGGAAGCAGCAAACTTCCCAGTTTGTGCTCTCATAGAAATAGTACCTCCATAATGGGATTCGAGCCCCTCAAACCATGAGTGGAATGTCTGTGTTGTGTGAGAAGGAATGACAGAGATGCTTGGAAATTGGGTTTATTAGTTCTTTTTATGTTGGTCTTCCAGTGTGCACAATTTGCACCTTTAGTAGTAAAAAGCAGTAAACTGAAGGTTAGTTTCATTTCAATGCCCGAGAAACAACTTTGCTTTATGATTGTGCTACTGTAGTCTTTATTGTAATTCACGTATCAAACTTGGAAAATAGCTACACACACAGGAAAGGTGTATAAAATTTGTAAATGAAGAACATAAATATGGGAATACACACAAGGTATATTACCACCACAGCCTGGGCTACAGTGATAATGGGTGAGTTCCCAATCAAAATATATCACCGCTGTTTCTGGAAGACAAAAACAGAGTCTTTTTAATGACCTTTCAAAATAATGGTTTAAAGTATTATTCTAAATCGTTATAACAGATGATGTCATTTCACATCAGTGAGACAGAAACAACTATTAAACAACTTAAATTAAATCTAATAACACACAAAGAGGGTATTGTTTCAGGGGATCCCATGCTTATTTTTGAATGATCACCACTACTTTTTAAACTGAAGATGAAAGTAGAAAACCACCAATCTAGCTTTGTCCCCCCTCCCCCTTGCCAAGAGAGCACAACTCACCATTAGACAGAAGCAAAGGGATTTCTCTTTATCCTGTCTTGTGGAGTCTTATCTTCCAGCTCCCTGCATTAACAATTTCCATCATCAAAACCTGTTCTAACTGAATAGGTAGTAATGACCCAAATCAAGTCGTTAGGGCTAATTTTCTCCCTTTGCCCTACAGCCACAGGAGAGAGGCGTTTCTGTGTGTCAGAGATACAGCAAAAAGTTTGGTACATGCCATTGTGGAATGCTCCAGTGTTAGATTAAATCCCAGCGTTCCTCTCATAGATGAACACCTGAGCTTGGAAGAGAAAACCAAGAAAATCTTTTAAGATAAAAACAAATTTAAAAATAAGAGCCCTGGGAGGTAAGAAGGCAAGGAAAACAATGGTTGAACTGGCATGCCCACTAGTTGCACAAGACGTTGGACTTTGACTTTAGGTCCGAAGAAGGTCTAAGGTACTTGCAAACAATCAGAGCCAGGAAGGCTAGTGTAACACCACCAGCAGAATAAAATAAAGAATGGACGGAGAGATGATGTATAAACAAATTTAATCTCCACTTTTGTTATCCATGGCAAAGAAGGAAAGAAAACAGGCCTGAGAGCTCAGGGCCAGAAAAATCGAGTTGTTCAGAGAATGTTTGTGAACGTGGAGGCATTGATTTTGCATCCCTGAAGATCGCAAATCGATTTCATTTTTGATTAAACAACACACACAAAGAATGAAACAAGAAACTCTAGTGAACTGGCTGATGGTTTTCACATACTGAACAAAACTAAAACAGAGCAAGCTGGGAGCCTTTCACAGTGGCAACTTCAAACGACTGTACTCCTCAAGGGGTGCCTGTTATATCACCATTAGAGAAAAAAGTTTGTGACTTAGACATTTTTATTGTCTACCCTTTCCATCTCCTCCTAGACTTTTATTTCCCACCACCACCAACACCTCAACATCCTCTTCTTCCTCTCCTCTTTCCTTTTTCCTCCTTCTTTTACAACCCACTACAAAGTAATTAGTATTATCAACATGTATGTGGATCTATGTGTATATGGGGGTATATTGGAGCATAGACAAACTACCATGGACTGCACAAGTAAAGATAACTGACTCTTCCCCTCCTTTTATAGCCCTTAACTTCCAAAAGCTCCTAAGTTATGCTTGGGACATAAGGAACTCCTTCACAACCTATGGTTGGTATTAACTGGTTTGATATAGCATCTCTTATGTAGGCAAACACATCTGTTATCAGTTCCTTAGCACAATAGTCCTGTCATGTTTAGAAGGCACAGTTACTATTGAAATGTGATCGCAATGAAAGTATATAGTATGAACTCTCTTGAACCAGGCCTCTTCCTCTATGTTATGTTCACTCCATTCAAGTTGTTCACATCTGTTCTCCTTGGTATGTGGTTGTCCAGTGAGTGTAATATTTTTTTTCAGCAGTTTGATAAGTGTATTCATGTGTACCTCTTCCACTTCTGAAAGGGACTGAAGGGTCATGGGAAACGCAGACAGCTTTGTACGTTATTGGTCATAACAATGTAATCTACCACTGTAGCCATCACGTATGTGCCCCAGACTCCCGGGGTTTTCAGACTTTCAATGTGAATTCACACCAACAACTCCCAGGAAGCTATCAAGCCCGAAGCCTTATCCTGGTGAGACATCTGAAGTTCCTGAGTAGGAACTGGGTGGATCTCTGAAGAGGCACAAATGTAAGCAGTCATTGTTGCACCAACTAGTCTCTAACTTTATAGAGAAGTCTAAGAAATCCATGTGTGAAGCGTTTGTGTGTGTGTGTGTGTGTTTTCTGTTCCACTAGACATCCTCTGACCAGTAAAATAAAGATTATGTTTTAAGCATTTTAGTGAAGCAAAAGCAAAATCTCAGTAAGTACATAAAAGAAATTTGATAGAGTCTTGTGGATTCCTTAACCTAGGAATTGAAGATTAGCCATCAGTCCTATCTGGCCCAGTTACAAAAGACGGTCCATAAAGACAAAGTGCAATGAACCACCATCACACAAACTACACTTTCTCATCACAGTTCAATAAAGATAAGAGCCAATAATAACAGAAAGAATCGAAATGCACAGCCATTTGGAAATTGTGACTGATAGAATTTCTCTTGAATGGCTGCTTCTGTTGTATGAGTACAAAGTTTGCTAAATATCAGACTCAAACAAAATGCAGTACACTACTGTGAATGTGATTGATTCAGCTCTGGTTCATGATGCTGGAAATCAAATGAGCCTCACGTGTGCTAGACACTCCCTACTTAGCTACACCAGCCCCCTCACCCAAAATTTTATTCTGTACACCTATTAGTGGCTTTGTTGAGTGTACTGTGGGCATAAGCAAAATACTGATGTGCACATAAGTTTTATATAATCTGATGATCCCTTAGATGACAATTTATATGTTTAACCAAAATGTTTTTTTAAAAAACATAAATTAATATTTTGAGGTGAAAGTCCTGGTATTGATTCTAGAGAAGAGCAAGAACAAAGCCTATAGCACTGTATAAAAGACCCTACTTTCCTACTTTCCTAGAAAGGATCCTACTTCACTAATGGATGCTGCCTCAATCTGACCTCTGAATGCTTATCTTTATACATAGAGGCTGATGTAGCTCTCAGCATTCTCTGGGCAAGCTTCTTTATGTTACAGTGATGATTAATCCAGAGACTCCCAGTGCCCTGGTCAAAGTGCAAAGAAAAAGAGACAACAGGAGTGCTAGCCTTTTTAAAGATTTATTTATTTAATGTATATGAGTACACTGTTGCTCTCTTCAGACACACCAGAAGAGGGCATCGGATCCCATTACAGATGGTTGTGAGCCACCATGAGGTTGCTGGGAATTGAACTTGGGACCTCTAGAAGAATAGTCAGTGCTCTTAACCACTGAGCCCGCTCTGCTGCTCCCCTTAGGATATCTATATCACATCTCCTCCACCCAAGGCTCATGCATCATCACAGTAGAGACCTGAAAGAGTGTAAGTGCCTGAGGTTATAAAGGACCATTGTGAAACAGCATTTTCTGGATGAGACAGAACCATTGCACCTAAGAAGTCACAGCAGCCATGGTTGTACGCATAAGACATGCAGAGTCTCAAGAAACCCCTATTTCCAACATGGAAATGGGGGTGGGGTGAGAAGGCAATGCAGTCCTACCCTTAGTTGATGAGCTGTTGGAAGTTGATAGCTATTTGGGGAGGAAGAGTTGATTTTCTTCTGGGAAGTTGCCACTGATAGACTGCAAATAGCCTTGCACCAAGCATATTCTAATAGCACGGAATGGACTCGGTTAAAAAAGAGAATGCACAAAAAAAAAAAAAAAAGAATGCACGATGAAAATGGGGGGAGAGAGGATGGGAAGAACTGGAAGAGAGTAGATGGTGGATTTATTAAAAAATTGTATACAAGTGTGAAATTCTCAAACAATGGAAAGAGGAACTTATAACTTGTTCAATTTTTTTCTCATTTCTACCTTTTATTATAATTTTTCCCATGTTGTTAATAAAAGCAGTTCTATTTTCTCAGATTCTCTCTACAAATTGTTTTATTGCAATACACTTTCTGGAAAGATTAAACTGCATAGTTAAGCTCATGGCCCCCACCTGAAATTATAGCTTCTCTAAACATATCACCTTTTTCATTTTGTGGAATTTAGCTGCCTCACCCCTTCAAGGTCTATTATTTTCATTCATTTGTTCATTTCATAAATATTTAAATGATTGAGCTGTATGCTGGGTAATTCTAGCCATGGAAGGTACAATAAGACAGAGACTACAGAGACAGCTTAGCCATTTTAGAATTCTGGATGCTCTTTTAAAGGAACAGGTTTGAGTCCCAGCACCCACATAGTGGCTCACAACTATCTATAATTCCAATCTCAAGGATCTGGTACCCTCCTCTAAACTCTCTGGGCACTGCATATACGTGGTACACATACATACATTCAATCAAAATATCCATTCAACAGAATAAGCAATTAACATTTTTTAAAAAAGAAAGATCTAGATCCAACTATCAGTTTCTTACTTTGTAGTAAGAAAACATACACACATACACATAATGTGTTAAGTAAATATTTACCTAATTAACTAAACATACTACATATGACCATAAAATTCATTTCTTGTCATGAAAGTATGCAATGTAGAAAAACAGCATGTTCATTCTGTTGAAATTATCCCAAATCTGTATTTATACAGAGCTAAGTATCTTTGTACAGAACAACTGATCCCTTTAGTTTCAAAACATCTCTTCACCCAGAATAAAGCTAAGACCTCCACTACCTTAAAAAAGTGGAGAAAATGTTTCCTTTAAAGAACATGCATTACAACAGCTTTTGAAATAGAATCAGCTAACTTTATAACTGAAAATGAAGTGCCCAGAAAAACAAATGATCCATTTCTACTCTGAAATGTACTACACCCTTGTGACAGTTGTTAGATGGTGTTATAATCCCTCTGGCAAAAACCCTGAGGGTTGCTCTTTCCCCCAAAAAAGAAAAAAAAAGAATCAATTTGCACATAGTGCTTAGTCGACTATGACCTATTCATATAGCATAATTCCCAAGGTACTCAGCTCACAAATGGGGACACTTGCTGGATCTGCTGGTTGGAGCCAGTCTTTTCAAAGTTGAAGAAGGAAGGCCTCTAGGGGGGTTTATGTAAAAGAGAGAGACAGAAACTAATCCTTCATAGCTGGCTGGCAGTCTGCCAAGGCGTACTAGAGGAATTCAAAAACACTGGTCCTGGAATGTAAGCCCATCTGGGGAGCTTGTCTGTCATGGGGAAGAAATCTCAGGGGGCCTCTGCTGCCACTGGGTACACTGACACTGAACCACCCAGCAGGAACCAGCTACCGCATCGCCATTTTGACTTCAAGACACCCATATTTCAGACTCTCGGAGGGAGGGACAGAGATGAGAAATGATTTGTCTCTTGCACAGAAACATAAGCAAATGATTTATCTTAATTATTTTTAGATTGCAATATGTTGCCTCATATGTCAAATGTACATTAAAGAGCAATTAGCCGAAATGTCAGCATTAAACGATTCGCTACTTAGCATTTCAAAAGCAGAAGCAAAAATTGATGAAAGCAAGAGTTGGTGTATACCAGGATGAAAAGATGAAAAGTTTTGTAACTGTAGATACTTGTCTCTGCTCTGAATTGGGAATGAAGGCATCTCAAATAGGCCATAGTAAATGTGTGTGTGTGTGTGTGTGTGTGTGTGTGCAGCATGTTAGAGAGAGAGAGAGAGAGAGAGAGAGAGCTTGTGTGCATACATGCATATAAGAGTGCTTTCATGTGTGCATGCATATACATAGACACATATACATAGCACGGCCCACTGTCATTTCTAAAGTAAGGCCCATAAACCAAATCTGGACCACCAGAACTTTTACAGACACACAGCCACACCCACTCATGTATTGCCAGTGTGTTCAAGCTACCATGATAGAGTTGACTACCTGCAACAGAGATCACACATGTTCTACATAGCCTAAACATATATCCTCTACATGGAAAAATCAAGAGTAGGGAAAGCTAGCGTAGAAAGCTCAGCTTGGAGACATGTGTAGCATCATGTGTACCAGGGTCACTCTTGATTCAAACGGCAAGCATTGCCCCAGAAGAGAGCTGCCCAGACCTGCAGAGAGCCCTCATCTTAGCAGAGAGCAGTGTTAAGACTGCTGAAGATGGGGGCAAACACTACAAGAAGATTGTCAGGAGCATTCATACTCTCTCATAGAGTCCAAAGGTGTTACTATGAATCATGTTCGAAAACATCATGAATCCGAGGTAGTGGGTAGAATATCACAGAAATGTCGATATGGGCGGGGTGTGGGAGGGGAGACATCCAGTAATAAGAAGAGACAGCCATTCAGAAAAAATATTAATAATCTTGAAGGAAAGAAGCACAGGGTACAGATATTTTTCAAATAAGCAGATTCATTGTGAGACAAGAACAAACACTTAGTCCTTGGAAACAGGAGAGAGAGAGAATGGAGAGACAGAAGAATGAACAATAATGGACAGAATCAGTCTGAGTGGAGACAAAGCATAAAGACACAGACTGCAAAGAGCAATGAACTCCAGGAGACAAGAAAAATTTAAAAAAAAAAATTCTTATACAAAACTCCAGAAAACACAGACATATGCACACCGACCAATATGATTCTCCTAAAATCAAAAACTTTGACCTTTTGAAAGATAGCAGTGGTTGAACATAAAAAACAACCTAAAAAAGGAGGATAAAATATTTGCAAGGCCTAAGTCAGATAGAAGGCTTATACCTTCCTAGGCTATATATAGAATTCAAAAAGCCGGGCAGTGGTGGTGCACACCTGTAATCCCAGCACTCTGGGAGGCAGAGGCAGACAGATTTCTGAGTTCAAGGCCAGTCTGGTCTACAGAGTGAGTTCCAGGACAGCCAGGGCTATACAGAGAAACCGTGTCTCAAAAAAAAAACCCAAATCCAAAAAACCAAAAAAAGAAAAGAATTCAAAAAAGCTCAATAAGAAAGAAAACAGTTGAAAAGGATCACAAAAATATTCTACAGATACTTCATCTAAGATACACATGCAGGTGGCAAATAAGCATGTGAATAAAAACATCAATAGTAATTAGAAAAATACTGTTATTTACACATTAAACCCCAAGGAGAGACTATTACATGCCAATCAATATGGATAAAATTGAAAATTGGCCATCCCAACTGATGACGAAGGTACAGAGGGTCGGAAACTCACTCATAACTGCTGGGATATGTTTCTACTACTCTGAATTTCTCTTTTCTTTTCTTTCTCTTAAAAACTCTGACATCTAATCATTCAGCCTTAGGAATTTCTCAACAAGAAACAAAACCATATTTATATAAAGACTCACACAGGAATAGTCATAGTGCCCTTATTTTCAATAAGATCTCCAAACGTGGAGAGCAATTACATGTGCACCAGTGGTTTGATAATCTGTGGCACTCCCACTAAACAGAATACAACACAGAAACAGAACTTAGTGAGTTACCGATATGCTCAGTGCTGGTTTGAATGAGAAGTGTCCTCCATAGGCTCACAGAGTCAATTGAGCATGTGGTCTGTGGTTGGTGGTATTGTCTGGGGAAGGTTGGGAATATTTACAATGGGGAAGCTTGCTAGAGGAAACATGCTGGGGGCTGGCTTTGAGAGTATGTAGTTTCCAGTTAGCTCTCTCTGCTTGCTATCGAAGACAAGATCTCTCAGGTTCCTGTGCCAGTTGTCATACCTTATTTGTTATTAGAGACTTACCCTCTAGAACTGTAAGCATGAATAAACTCTTCCTTCCATAGTCCACTTTCAGTCATGGTATTTTATTTATAGCATCGAAAAGTACCTATGATAATCAGCAAGTATTAACTTCAGAAATCATGGTACTAAGGGAAAAGAGTCAAACAAAACAGGACACATTCTTTATCTAATTCTATAAGACTCTATAAAATGCTAAGATACACTGAAGTTCACAGATCAATGGTTGTTCAGAAGAGATGAGCCCAGGAGTAAAGACGGGCATCCAGGGAAGGGCATGAGAAAGACAGAAGGACATTCTGTGGATCGCAAGTATCTGCACGCTGATGTGAAGGTGCTTTATGCAAGTTACAATGAATCAAGCCCGGTAATTTATAGATGTGCATTTTAATGGCGGTGTGTGCACAGCGTACATTACACCTTAACGAGGCAGCTCTAAAGAAGAATATTTGAAGAAGTGCGTCACAAAAACCAATTTCATTTGGAGCCAAGTTGATTACAATGTATATCAATATTTATTGACCCTCCAGGCAATTTTGTATGTCTTACTACATTTAACCATCATAACATATCATATGAGACAGGTACTACCGACTTCACCTAAGAGATAATAAAACCAAGTTGAGAGTGCCCGGTAATTCCCTGAGTGTTACACACGACAGCATGTAACAACTTGCATTTGAATTCCGAAGCGCCAACCACTCTCCAACATGCTCTGCCGCACTGGCAATCTCATTTTAAGAAACAATTATCAAGTAATACATTAACTTAATACCCATGCCAAGTTCTACTAACCTCTCAAACCACCTAAAGTACACTTAATTGCTAACATTTATAAATAAACCCTATGTCATAGAAGTATTTATCACCCCACAACAGTCTTACCTATAGTGTTTTAGGAAGTGAATGGTTTTAGTTTTCTTGCCATACAATAAATACTAAGACACAACTAGGTATTTATGGACAAGAGATGAAGTAGGAACCTTCTGTCCTGTGCCATGTTTAAAAATTATCCTAAATGGGACCAAACTGAATTGAAACAGCTAAAACTTTAAATCCCTGAGAAAACACAGGAGTTGAACTTCATGACTTTAAATCTGTCAACAAACTCCCAGCTGCTGCGACACCAACCTCAGCCTGCTCTACAGGGCCGTTTCTCACCGCTTGGCATTCTTTTCCGTAGGAAGGTGCTGGAATAGAATTTGTTGGTACTTAATAGTTACTTAGCAAAAGCAATGGCGGCCTTATAAGCCATCCCTTTAATCGACACTATTGTTTCCTTTAGAAGACAATCTTCCTTTAGCAGACATTGCTGAAACCACTCAGGATCGAACACTCTCTGAGGTCTTTGACTTCTAGGAGGCTTCACAATATAAGGTCCATGCTGTCTCTTATTTTTCCATTCAATCTGCCACATCAGCCACAGGAAAAATCAACTGGAATTTTGTGTCAAATGCATTATTACTTCCAAATCACAGAAAGTTTGCAAATTACACCATGTGTTAGCCCATTATTTTATTTAAATAAACAAGATCTTCCAAACGCTCTGTCAGCCTCGTCGCAGTGTTTAGGATTATGGATTTCCAAGGATTTCATTTACTGACGACTTTGCAAAGGAGCAAAAAAAATATTTATTCCTCTATTATAAGAAAAAGGATGGGAATCGACACAAACGTTTGCATTTTTCACTCTCTGTGATCTTAAATGTATCTAATTTCTTCTGAAAGAATTCTTTCCCATTCAGTTTGAAGGTGTCAATCTCTTTCTAGAATCCACTGTTGTTTACTTGCATCAAGACAACTTCCTGGCATAAAAATCTGTTTACTCTGGACAGATAGAAACTCTAGAAGGGTCCAGAGAGATGCCTCACTGACTAACAGATTAAGATGCCAACCAGATTCTCAACATGTTTCATGCTCACTTATCAGAAAAATGTCATCTTTCACCTTTGACAGTCACACTGGTCATGGATACTCATATTTATGTACTATAGCTACCCCTTGATGGCACCTAAAACACATCTCATTATTCTAAAAATACTACTTACATTCATATGTGTTTGTACACATGTCTCTATTGTGTGTGACACTTTGAAGTAGAACTTGAGTTATGCAGGTATAAGTCTGGAACTAGGCATGTATTCAGATACAGGCATGAGTACAGCTGCCTCCACCAGTAGGATTCGACAGCCACGGTGAAGGACTTACATGTCCTATATTAGTAGAAAAAAAGATAAAACTATCATCGTCAGTCTCTCTTCAAATGCAGGAATTTCCTCTTTGGTGACCCTGACTTTGGCTGTAATACTTCTAATCACAGCTCACATCATCTCACAGTAAGTACTTTCTTGAGCAACTAAAATGTATGAGAAGTTAATCATTGTAGATAAGATTTTTAAAAAGATAAAAATCTGTTCCATGTAGTCTACCCACTGGCCTTAGATCAATCAGTTGAGGCTAAAATGTCTGTTCTGTTATGGGAAAAGGGAAGACGAGGCATCCTAGTGTACAGGGAGCCTACAAAAAAGAACATGCTGTGCAGTGAGATGATCAGTGGGAAAACTAATTATTAATAGGAGATACTTTGAGAAACTAACGCTGAAATGGACATGTTCTATTGAGCTAGCCCTGTCAGTTTCTGGGCCCAGGACCTCCTCGACGAGAAAAGATATTTGACTAGTCAAGGGTTGCAAGCTGAAGTATCTTCAAGAGAGAGAAGCACACAAACGAACAGATGACAAGGAAGTACACTGGTGACAGTGTCAACCCAAAGAACTGTAGCCTCACAGAAGCCTTGAAAGTAATCCTAATGAGAGCCCTCTACCCAAAACAAATACACCCACAATCACAGTCTGGATTTTAGGCTTATGGTTTCTTCCCTCAGGCTAGACAGTCTTTCACCTTAACAGACTTTTCCACCAATAACATCTACAAGTTTGTGGTCAAGTGGTCCCTCACCATGTTGTTTTCTGAGAAGTCTACTTCATGCAGGTTACCGGAACTTTAGTCTGTATTCTGAGATGTGATGTTATTTCCACATTATGTTACTTTGTTCTTCTCTAATTCGTTTCTCCAACTTACTTCTTACAATCTGTTTCTCTCCCATAGAAATTTCACTCCCATCATTACATAAGAAACTAGACATGCCTTTTCTAGGAATATATGGTTCCCTCTAGGATTCTCAAGAGGATCTCTCTTAAATCAAAGGTGTAAGCTATAAGATGACATTCCAGGAATGCCCCTTGACTGGAGAACTGGGTCAGTTGTGTAGAATGGTAGTACATTTTCCAGTATTCTATTACATGTATAGCTTTCTAAATTTTTGATGTAGTTATATCACACTAAAGAATAAGATGAAATCGGATTGAAAGTTGGCTTAGTGGATAAAGTTCTTGACATAGAAGCCTGAGGAATTAAAGTCAGATTCACAAAACTGGAGGTGTGTGTGTGTGTGTGTGTGTGTGTGTGTGTGTGTGAGAGAGAGAGAGAGAGAGAGAGAGAGAGAGAGAGAGAGAGAGAGAGAGAGACAAAGGCAGAGACAGAGACAGAGAGACAGACAGAGAACTGGATGTAGTGCTACAGTGTGTCTGTAATCCCAGATATTCTACTGGGAGATGGGAGGTCGAGAAAGAAGACTCTCCTTGTGATGGTAGTTTAACTGTCAACATGGCAGAATTTAGACTTAGCTGGAAGGTAGGGCTCTGACTTGTCTACGAGAGATTGCCTGGAGTACAAAGATTGAGGTGGGAAGACCTGCTAACCCTGGATGGTAGTATTGCTCAGCCAGGACATCTTGTATTATGTAAGAAGTGAGCGAACCCCAGCATGCAGGGAGTCATTGCTTCTTCTTCTAAGGGCATCACATGACCAGCTGCTTGTAGCTCCTGGTGACTTGACTTCTCCACTGTGATGAACTCAACCTGGATCATGACCTAAAATCAACCTTTTACATTTAGGCGGCATTCACCGGAATATTTTATCATAGCAACAGGAAGAGACTAAAACACCCTAGAAGCTTTTAAATCAGCTAGCCTAGAATGCACAGTTTATAATGGCACACACAGGACATATAATAAGAGATCTGCTCTCAAAAAATGTGAAAGGTTGAACTCACATCTTGTTCTCAGACCTCCACAGAGCAACAGCATGCCTGTGTCAATGTATCTTCACTCATAAACATACACATACATAGACAAAGATATAAATCCCTATATCACATACAAATGAACATATATACATATATATGTTCTTACACACAAACAGGAATACACCCTTATAATGCACAATCACACACACACACACACACACACACACAGATACACAACATGTTTTTAAGACAAGTTATTATGTTTTCAGTCCAGTGATTGGCTTGATTGAATGTCAGCCCATGTGCTTATGACAGTTTGTATATATTTGTTAAAATAATTGTGATAAGCAATGAATATGGACTTTATCTATTGATTAAAAAACAAAAGTTAGTTCTTAAAATGTGGTGTGCTGCAAGTAACACTGGACTTTGGAGATCTGAAGGGCACAAGGTCATTCTCTGCCCGAGTAAATCAATCTTTGTTTTTGTAAAAGACAATTTATTGTAACTTAGTTTTCCAATCTAGAAAGTCTGATGCTTATCATGCTTAATACATAGAATTGATGTGAGGACAGAAACTAAGATTTTATTTACTTTATAAAATATAGTACACAATAGGAGATATAATTAAATTTATTGACAATCTCAGACTCTGAGACCTAGTAGTTGTAAAAGGCTAGTTCTATTGTTACAAAAGTAGAAAAAGAGAAAGATAAATTTTAAAAAGTAATATGTCCTCAAAGATATCAGAGAGCTTTGAAAACAAAGTAGACAAAACTAAATTTCCAGGTAGGCAGAACACTTTGATAGGAACTGGTCATAGGAAGCCATTTATATTCCCTGGGGATACTTGCTGAGTGTAAGCTAGGCACACAAAGAGGTTGGCCCAATCCCAAATCACTACTGTGGAAAAGAAAAACCAGTCAACTGTTTAGCTATGGTAGAGAGATAAAGAACAAATTATAAGCCTGGAGACCTCTTGCCTTGCAGTTCCACTTCCTAGGACATTTGTGTGGTTTAGAGGTTCTCCAATAGGTTGGCAATCTAAGCCTGAAGTTCCTAAAAGTCAAGGTAAGATCCCTTGTCACTTTATAGTATTCAAGAAGTCCACTTGTCAAGGGAGAGAGCTCCCTTAATCCCATGAGCAAGACTTTTCCTAGTTTCCTGTAAGACTTGTGGTTAGTTCTTGAGAGGCCTGGGGAAAGTGGCTGGAGGGCTCATCTGGAACCTTTCATGACACAGATCTGGAACTTCAAGTCCAAAGAGGCTCATGTGCTAACGGTTTGGTTGTCAGCGGCTAACTCTGTTAAGAGGTGACTGGATCATGAGGATGCTACCTCATCTGTTGATGAGCTTCTATTAAGAAAGAAGTTTTTCTTGAGAGTTTGATCAATGAATATTATATTAATATTATATCCAAAAGCACCTTCTCCAGCTCCTCCTACACCCCTTCACTTCCTCCGAAATTCATGACATCTTCTTCTATATTATTATTGCCACATATATATGCCAATATATATAGAGTCCATTTAGGATTACTTGTATATTCCTGTGTTTAGGACTGATCACTTGGGATTGGATAAGCTATTGGGGAGAGCTCACCCATAAAGAAACGAATTTTCTCTATCTTATCTAGGACCTCTATCTTATCTAAAGCTTCTGAGGCTTTTTACCCATCTATATTGACAAGTCAACCTGCATTGTCATTATGCAGGGATTTTTTTTTTTTTAAGGTGACCATAACGTCAAGATTTTCCTGTCATTGTCTAAAAAGCACTATCTAGCAGAAGGCAGCCTGATTCTTTGGTTCTTACAATCTTTCTGCTGGCACTTCTGTGATGTGCCTTGAGCTTTAGGTATAGGGTTTCCATTGTACCATTTGGGCATGGGCACCACTACCAGTTGTTCCCTGCATTTTAACCAGTTGTGACTTTTTATAATGGTCTCTGTGTGTTGGAAAAAAAACAACAACACTTTTTTGATGAGGGCCGTAAAGAGCTATATTTATATACAGGTATAAAGGTAAGTGTTTAGAATGCAGTTAGAAATTACTTTTGTGTAATAAAACGGCAGCACTGGGGTATCCTCTAGAGCCCATGATCTCTGTAGCCTAGGTAGTTTGGTAGGTTTACAGTACCAGGCATGAACTCCCTCCTTTTGAGTGAACTTCAAGTTCATCAGTCAGCCATTGGTTACCCCCAGACAAAAGTACCACTATTGCACGGTGCATATTTGCCAAGGCAGTCATTATTACAGTTCACAGGACTTACAGATTCCTAGGACGCCTAACAGCTTTTCTCCCTTGGTAGCTTGTGTGGTCCATAGCATGACTATGAGAGCTGGTCCTCTGGAATCTACCTCCAAGTCAGTTCCAGATCAGCTCCTCTAAGTCCTGTGTGTAAAGCATGTTGTTCGCAGCAATAGGGTTAATATGCTTTGTATGCGCTCAGCCCCGGGAGTGGTAGTATTAGAAGGTGTGGCCCTGTTGAGTAGGTGTGTCACTATGGATGTGGGCTTTGTCCTAGATGCCTTGAAGTGAGTATTCTGTGTTGTGGGAAATATTAAAAAAGAATGGCAAGTCTCCGCACCATGCCGGGTACCGGAAGTCATATGGCACTAGCAGGGTCTTGTCATCTTGGCAGACTCTCTGGCCCGGAACTCCCGAGACGTCTCCACCCAACTCATTAAGTTCCTTTGATGGGTCACTGCCACTCCAGCCCTGTGCAATGACTACCCACCTCCCAGTTAACTGTCACAATTCCCAGTAATCCAGTAAAATCAGAACTGTAGAAGTGTGTAATTAATCAGTTAGATTTATATATCAATAAATTCTCAATCGCAAGGTGTCCACACAATAATTTCAGAACAAATTGGTAATAATACAGGCTGCCTACCTGGATTAGACAAGTTATCTCAATTATCCTATCCCTATATGATATTATAGCCACCTGTGGCTACTTAAAGCCAAGCAGAATCTGAACCATCCTGTTCTTCCTCAATTTTCCTCCTTCCCTTCTCTTTGTCAGTCTGCCTCCCTTTTCCCTGTCCAATCACAGGCTTCTTATTGTATTAATATTTACATTAATTGGACAGGGAAAATCCTGCTACAATTCGGCTAGCAGCATTCAATTGAAGAAGTAGAAAACCCAGCTCCTCCTGCACTATGCCTGTCTGGATGCTGCCATGTTCTTGCCTTAATGATAATGGACTGAACTTCTGAACCATAAGCCAGCCCCAGTTAAATGTTATCCTTTATAAGACTTGCCATGGTCATGGTGTCTGTTCTCAGCAGTAAAACCCTAGCTAAAACAAGGGTCTTACCTTCGAGTTCTCAGTGGTGACACAGCTGTTTCCTGATGATATTGGGAAGGGACACCACAGTGAAAACTGCACATTTGTCCCTCTGCCTACACTCAAACAGGTTCTCTTTCCCATACCATTCAATTAAGAGTTGTTATTTTTTTCTAAATAAAGTAATCCATCCACTTGCACACAAAAGATTGCCAAGCTGATTACAGAAAGCATATAACAACACAGCCTGTGTGCTGACAACCTGAGAATGTTCTGGGGCAAGTTCAGCTTTCCGTGGACGGCATGAGAAAGCTCGTTCTGCCATAGCTTGTCATCCTAAAGATCACAGTTTTGCCTTGGTGCTTTTTTTTTAAATCTCCCATAATTGGCCCTTTCCCAACAATTCATTCCAGTAGCAAAGCATTCCTTTGTTCAGATGCTTCTTTAAAACACTCACAAATTGTAAGGGAAACCTAAATGCATAGCCCCATCTGCTCGGTAATATCTAGACCACAGGCAGCAAGGCACTGGGGGCAGTTTCTCCACAGTATTTTCTCTGCCATTTTGTCTGGCAGACCCTCAGTTCTAATCCTCAGCTAATAGCCTCCAACAGAAACCCAGTCATTCGTAACATCATGAAAGGATCCTGCTGCCCCAGTTGTAGTTGGCTTGCTCCGGATCTGTAAGAACTTGTTGATATTACATCAGAAATCCCTTCGGTGGGACTTATAAGGATTTTCAGGGTCAAAACTTTGCTTGTTCACCCTTGTAGGACAGCATGGTTATGAAGGAAGTGCTTGACCACTGTAGGGATGATTGAATTGTATACCCAGGCACAACAGACACACACACACACACACACACACACACACATGGAAAGAGATGCATGCAGATGGGCAAGAAAGCACACACCTACAAACCCCAGACTTGGGAAGAAAGAATAAGCATATCAGGAGACCAAGGCCAGCCTGGGTGGGATAACAAGACCCTGTCTCAAAACAGCAGCAGCAGAAACAACAGATATTTAGTCAAAAACATCAGGATGACAACTCCCTCCTAGGTATTATGGCCATGTATATATATTTTCCAGAAAGCTTTTAAGGAACCTCAAAATATTAATACAACACTTCCACTAAAGAATGCATAACATATTTATGAGCCATTTTTCTTTGTAAGAGTAAACAGAATGGCTGGTTTACTTGTGTCTTGTGAAGTCTGTGTTGTATTAGCAGGGTCCTTGTCAGGAATTTCTTAGAATTAAAACCCCACTGCCCTGTCTCTTTCTTGTTCCAGAGTTGAAGAAGATCATTTATGAGCTCACGGATTTAAAGATCATCACATCTAAGACTGTACAAGCAAGCACAGGGAGACAGACATTTCCCCAGATCAAGTACAGCTGAGACAAGATCAGACACTCGAAAGCAAAAAAAGGACATGTACACAGTTGTAACTTCCTTGCTAAATAAAAGCTGTTTTTAAAGCCAAGTTCAATCCTGTGCTTCAGTTTAAACAACCGTGCTTGTGAGGATGTAAGTAAAATTTAAAAATGCTCACTTGAGTAATTTGGATTTCTTTTCCCTTACATTCCAAAAACAAGATAGTTTAGGATCTAAATGCCAAACCACTGTACTTCACTGTCGCTGTCACAGGGACACAGCAGCGCCAACAGCCGCTCCTTCATCTGTCACTCCTCGGGAGGATCATTAGTGCATTTCATAAACAGCAGTTATAGACTTGTTTTCTAATTCCTTTCCCCCTCTCCTGGAGGAAAAGCAAGCATTTATCTGGGTCGTCAATCTTAAAAGTTTTCAAATGCCAAGTTTAGGAAGTCAAGCCTCATTGGGAAAAAAGGCATGCAGTGCAGGGGGCATCCCTTCTGCTCCCAAAGACGCACTTCCCCCTGAGGCAGAGCAAAATGGCTGTGGACCATAGAGCAGGCTGTGACAGTTGACTTTTCATAGGCTTCCAGGAGACAGGAGGACCGGGTTAGATGGCTTCCTGAATGTTTGCCAGTTGTATCTGCAACATTATAGGAACCGTTTGACAACATTCCTATGAATGTCCTCTGGAAACAAGTCTAAATTTAGAAGAAATATTTTTGCAAACCAGTAAACAACAGTTTTACCCTAACGAGTTGCATATAAATCCCTCGGTTTGGGTTAATCACGACTGACAATGAGAGAAAATGAACCCTTTGCATTCCTTCCCATTGAATTTGCAATATGCACCACTGTGATTTTGTTTTTTAATACAGTAAAAAGCCACTTAGAATTAGCTTCTGCCTGATTCTACCAAAGTGTAAAAATGCCTGGTTTGGGAAATTGTCATATTGTAAGCTATTTGGGTTTAGAAGTTATATTAAAAATGTGACATTTTTAAAAAGATCTTGAGACAAGGGAGTCAGCTTTGCAAACACTAGTTGATGCAACTGAATAATCCGTGATATAGCAAAAATTAATTGCAGACAAGTGTGAGAGACAGCGAACACGTTTTAGATCTGAGTTGACAGACAGCTTAACCAGCTGCAGCTGCTGGGTGCAAAGTTTCAATGAATGTAAGGTTCTGCTGTTGTTGTTGTTTGAAGCAAACAGAATACAAAGTCCTTGTTTAATGTCACAGTTAATGATTAATTTTTTAAGTGACAAATCTTTCCTGCTCCCTCCTCTCTGTTCCCCTCCCCGCTCTTTAACTTTGAAGTGGTGGTCAATCTAAGAAAACCAAGAGAAAACACACACTCGCGCACATATACACACCACACACAATGCCTCCTTCAGGGACCAAACTTCCTTCTGGAAGCTTTCTTTTGTTCCAGAGAGGACAATCCAGCCTTACCCCTCATTAGTTCTAATAAACTCAGACAGATGGCTGCCCTTCTCAAACAACTTGCTTTAAGATGATAACAAAACTTATGTCTACACACATCAGACAAAATGTGGAATTTAGCTACTTTCTGTTGAACTCAGTTAATGTGGCCTGCCAGCTTCAATTACTTAGAAGAGAGGGGGAAACAAATCAAAACAAAAAAAAAACAAAACAGGAAAACTTTAATACGCAAGAACATTTGCCTTGAATTGCCCTGGTCAGCAAGCTGACTCTCAGGTTGTCTAACCTGTTGTCCTTATAAATAAAGTTTTATTGGAACACAACCATGCTGGTTCATTTGCATATTTTCTAAGGATACCTCCCCCTACAATTGTAGCATTGGGTAGATTCAGTGTGGGACAAATGGCCTACAAAGCCTAAAATATTCACTGTATGGACTTTTACAGAAAGTTCACCAGCTCCTGGGAGATGTATACTTCACTCTTCTTATTTTCACTTTCATAGGAGTAGCCAACAAGATAAAAAAAAAAAAAATCACATGGTGCAGTTGATAGTAACATCTTGTAGTTGACAGTGGCGTTAATTAGTCCCAATTTTAAGGAAGCATTTTACCCAGTACTTTAAAAAGTATACCCACGTGCAAATTGACATGGTTTTGGTTTTGCCAGGGTCTCAAAGGACATTTCAAAATTCTCCCCGATGAAAATCACATCTTACTCAGTTAAGGAGATTTGTTGCTTTGATACGTGTGGTTTTCTCTTTAATTGCTGCAGGGATTTGAATTGCGGGTGAAATCAAACGTTAAAATTCTGAGCCTTTTGCAAACTTGTCATTATGCACGCTATAGGCAAGTTGGTAATTTAGTTATGCCAATGATTGCGATAAGATACATCATTGCTGCATTATAATGCATAAACAGGTTTTATGTTCTTCTGCATAATATTAGAAACTCAGATTTATGGAGTCACAGGGCTGTTATCATCATCCAGTTTTTAAATAAGGTAGCAAGTGGTGATTTATGTCACATATAAAGAAGTTTCCTTGTCAAGGTGCTTGCTGATCCATAGCATATAATTTGGATAAATGATAGGAGCCTTTGATGGGGTCATTAGGAATTATTTGCATTCATGGTTTCTTAAAAAGTTGTTTGTTGCTGTTGTTATTAATCTCAGGTGACATTCGCCTAGTCTCTCACAATACATTTTGGGTCTTTAGAATATCCACTATAATAGTGTTTACATCAAAACTTTTTTAAAAGATTTATTTATTTCATTTATATGAGTACACTGTAGCTGTCTTCAGACACACCAGAAGAGGGCATCAGATCCCATTACAGATGGTTGTGAGCCGCTATGTGGTTGCTGGAAGTTGAACTCAGGACCTCTGGAAGAGCAAGCTGCCAGTGCTCTTAACCACTGAGCCATCGCTCCAGCCCACATCAAAACTTTTTAAATGATTTTATACATATATATGTATGTATATATAAAGTCTTACACATTTCATGCTTTATGATAAAACAACACACAGGAAGTTCCAAGTCTCTTAGGTAAGGAAGGCAACTTTATTTAGAAGTCTTTCTCAAAAGCAACTTTCTTCTTCTTCTTCTTCTTCTTCTTCTTCTTCTTCTTCTTCTTCTTCTTCATCTTCTTCCTCCTCCTCTTCCTCCTCATCTTCCTCACCTTCCTCCTCCTCTTCTTCCTCGTCTTCCTCCTTTCCTCCTCCTCCTCCTCTTCTTATTTTTATTTTTTTTCCAGGCTGCATCTGCTCAGATCCAATCTAATCCCTAGAGCCCAACTACTGACTTACAGGAAACGCAAAGGCAAAGGAACATGTTAACTATATAATGAGGCTGCATCTTCTCAAGTCCACATTGGTATTGCCTGATCAAATAAATGACAAGAGGACAAGATAAAGTAGGACTCATAAAAACAACATTAGGCATTTATAATGGATTTGCCTTATTTGGGTCCAGATTCAAATGAACAGTTAAAAAATATACCTGTGACCTTTAAGAAATGTTTAGAAATTTGAGCCTTTACTGGATGCATGACTAGAGAACTGCTCTTGGGTTTTGAGTGCTATCAAGGAACTGTTGGGTTGAGATGTGGTTGTGGCTATAATGTTATTTCAAATGACTCTTCATCCTTAGAGACTCTGCTGAAGTCCTGATGCCAAAATATGTGATGCTCAGGATTTGTTCAATATCATAAAAAGAACTGAGCTCAGCGCTGCCTGCTTCCAGCCTAAGCTGCTTTAGAGGTTAAGGTACAAGGTTCAAAGGATAAATTATAACAGCTGGGCCTGGTGGCATATGTCTTTTATCCCAGCACTTGAGAAGCTGAGGTCTGATGGTTGTGAGTTCAAAGCCACCCTGACTACAAAGGAAGAACCTGACTCAAAAGAGAAATGGGGGAAGGAGATGACTGAGCAGAAAGGAGGGAAGGAGGAGGGGAAAGAGAGAGGGAGGGAAGGAAGAATGAATGGCTAAAATTAAAAAGAAGGAGGTGGAATGGAAGAAATAGAAATGGCTCAGCAGTTAAGAACATTGGCTAAACTGACATTGGACCCAGGTTCAGTTCCCAGCACCCATGTGTAGCTTACAACCATCTGTAACTGTGGTTCAGGGTATCTGACACCCTCTGCTGGTCCTTGGCAACACTACATGCGCACACAGGACACAGACACTGGGCTCGGACACACATGCAGGTAAAACATCCATTAAATAAAAATAAATAAAATCTCAAAACAGGAAAAAAAAAACACAATAAAGGAATGTGGAATGGCTCAGGCAGTAAAGTGTTTGTTTTGGAAGAACAGGACTAGAGTTCAGTCCTCTGAATCTATGTCAGTGACATAAATTTGTTATCTCAGCACAAACAAAACAGACGTAAATAGATTCCTGGGACTTGTTGCCAGCCAGCCCAGCTTACATGGTGAGTTCTAGACTGGTGAGGGACCTGTCTCAAGAAAATGTGAATAATATCCAAGGATGGACACCCGAAGGTTTCCTCTGGCCTCCCTATGTGTGCATAAAGAAAGAAAAGAAAGTCTGCAGGAGCCGGTGGTGGTGGTGGCAGTGGCGGGGGCAGTGGTACACGCCTGTAATCACAGCACCTGGGAGGCAGAGGCAGGTGGATTTCTGAGTTCGAGGCCAGCCTGGTCTACGGAGTGAGTTCCAGGACAGCCAGGGCTACACAGAGAAAACCTGTCTCAAAAAACAAAAGCAAAACAAAAAAGTCTGAAGGAAGAGAATGTACAAGAAGATGGCCACAAAGCAGGCATGTCCCTGTGTGATGGGAACACTGGGGCTCACAGGCAGTCTCTACCTTTGTGGATATTTAAGTTTTCCACAATAAAAAGTTTAAAATATACGTGTGATATAATATACAACAAGGAGTCTCCATGTCACTAACACTACATGACATGGCTAACAAAAGGAAATGGCTAAAGAAAAGTTTATAGATATGGAATTAATTTCCATACTAGCCCCAAAGATAAAATTAGCTACATGGTTAGAAATAATAACAGGGAGTGAAAATTAAAATGTAAACTTTGTAGGCTGGAGAGATGGCTAGTGGTTAAGAGCACTGGACTGCTCTTCCAGAGAACCGGGGTTCGGTTCCCAGCACCCACATGGCAGCTCACAACTGTCTGTAACTGCCAATCTAAACAGATGTTTATGCAAGCAAAACACAAATGCACATAAAATAGAAATAAATTTTAAATGAAACTTAAATTATGCTTAAAGATCAAAAAAGTATAGGCTCGAAGGCCCAAAAGATACAGACCTATAAACCAAACTGTTCAAGTGGCTGAGGCAGGAGGGCCACAAGTTCAAGGCCAGCTTGGGCTACAGAGTGGATTTAATCCAGACTGACCACTTCAGTGAGATGATGTCACAGAGTTCAAAGGTGAAATGAAGGCTGACATATAACTCAATGGCAGAGTGCTTGGAAGCATGCCTGAGGCTCTTTGGTACTCCCGATATGGGGGTGATAGAATGGTTTGGGGAGGGGGGCAGAAATGAGATGCATGCTTATCTCTTTCATCCAAGGTGACTTTGTATTTTGCCTTTTAAACTCCAAACCCTTCCTGTAAGTTTTGTTCAAGTAGGATCTTGTATGTGCGCGTGTATGCGTGTGTGCATGTATGTGCATGCGAGACTTATGGCAAAGCCACCAACAGAGTAACTTGCTGTAGCTCTTTGCTCCACTTTCTACACTCCATGCTCTTCCCAAGCACATGAAGCTTTTTAACCACACTCCTCTTTGAAGCAGATTGTTAAAACTTACCTACTGTGTAAGTTCTCATTTCCCTCATACAGTTACGGGACATTGGATCTGTAATGACCCATACATAATTACACACACACACACACCACCACCACCACCACCACCACCACCACCACCATCATCACCACCACTATCACCACCACCACCACCACCACCACCATCATCACTACCACCACCACCATCACCACCACTACCACCACCACCACCACCATCATCACTACCACCACCACCATCACCACCACTACCACCACCACCATCATCACCACCACCACCACCACCACCACCATCACCACCACTACCACCACCACCACCATCATCACTACCACAACCACCACCATCACCACCACCACCATCACTACCACTACCACCACTACCACCACTATCACCACGATCACCACCACTACCACCACCATCACCACCACTACCACCACCATCACCACCATCGTCACCACCATGACCAAAAGAAATGAAGTACCATGACATTGACAAGTCACTTTGTTCTCAGCAAGGTCAACTGCACTAAAGAGAAATCTGTTAAATCTTCTCATTAAGCTGAATTGGGAACCAAGTGTGGTGATGTGTACCTGTAATCCCAGAACTGGAGAGGCAGAGGCAGGAGAATGACTGCTAACTAATTGACATCTGGATCTCCACAGTAAATTCCAGGCCAATTAGGGCCATGAAGTGAGAAGATGTCTCTGAGTAAATAAACAGTATAAATGGTATCATGGCAGATTGAACACTTGCAAAGGAATAAGAAGACACCCACAGTCCTTGCTCCAGAGTGAAATTAACGGGAATAGAGTTTTATAGTGCCTTTCTTTTCCAACTATTTATTTCCTCTTGTGAGCACAACTTTCAGACTTCTCTATTAATTGTCTCACCATAACTTTGATTAAGTTGTAAATGTCCTTCTATAAAGAAACCATATGAGTTAATACAAGTGCAAACCGTTGCAACAAGCAGCTGGGCGGCCATCTGCTCTTCTCCCCGACCTCTGACACCAGCCAGATCCCAGCCGGCCATCACTTACTCAGAATCTCACCGAAATGTTGGAGGTCAGCCTTCCCTCTCTGGAATCTCTCCCTGTGCTGTTTCCCCCTCCAATGACCTTGGACTGACTGCCTCTTCCTCCCTCTACAAACCTGTTGCTGTGTCCCCACCATACACTGTTGTACCAGAGCCAACAGCTTCCCAGTCCCAGCCCCAGCCTCCTTTCCTGTGAAGACCATATCATCCTGGGCCTGGAATGCCACACACCAGTACACAGTCATATATATATCCACATTCACGGAAGATTTGCTTCACACATACATTGTAGCCCCTTGATGCCTGGCTCAGAAACAACATCCCCTTGTCTAGGAAGTTATTTCCACCGTCCGCGCGACATGCCCCTGCTGTTGCTATATCACACTGTCTGGTAATTTTTTAGTTAAATGTCAGCCTGCTATTTTATGAGTGCGGTAATTCCGGCAGCTGTATTTACCTTTATGTCTGTAATCCCCAGACAGCATGCACTGCACAATAAACCTTCAGCAAGTGTTTGTTGAATGAATACATGAATAATTGAACATTATACTTTAGAAAACCCCTTGCTGATACCTTATGCGATGGTTTAATCAATTATTTGATGAATATGGAGTCTTCTGTGTATTACTCTGAGTGGAGATGTGGGATTCAAAACTAAGCAAGGGACGATAAAGTATCAAGGCTTTGGGAGGGAAGATCACTAACGTGCACATGTTGTTACAGTGTTCAAAGTACAAAAAAGAGAACCAGAAGTCACATATGAAAAGGAAAAAAACTCTTCTACAAATAAGGTACAAAATAAAAGGGAGTTCATGGAGAATGTGTCAGACTTCTTAGTCAGGTGGAAAAAAAATAAGTCTTTGCATCTTTTTTTAAAAAAAGGATTAATTTCTTTCTATTTTATTTTAATGAGTATTTGCCTGCACGCTTACCTATGAACCATGTGTGCCATACCCATGGAGTCTAGAAGAAGACATGATAACTCCTGGAACTGAAGTTACAGGCAGTTATGAACCCACGTGACTGCTGGGAACGACCCTGGTCCTGTAAAACAGCCACAAATGCTCTAACCACCAAGCCATCTTACCAGCCCCAAAGAGAAAACAGTTAACCTGAAGATGCTGAACGACATGGCTGTTTTTGAGTGAATAGCTTACTATCTGTGTAGTGAGAGTCAGCTTAAACGAAGAGAGGTTTATTTGGGCTCCTGATTCCACAGGGTTTTGTTGTCATTCGTTGACTCTGTAGCTTTGTCCCTATGGTAAGACAGAATACGATGAAGAACAGTGCATCGTGACACAAAGCTGCTCACTCATTGCAGACAGAAAACACAGAGAAAAACGTCAAGAACGAGGTCCCATACCTCCTCCAAAGGTGTACACTCAACGAGAGTCGACTTCCTCCCATTAAGCTCCACCTTTTAAAGGTTCTGCCATCCTCTAATTTTACAATAAGTTGGGGACCCAGCTTCTAACACATGGACCTGGAAAACACATATATTCAGCCCATTACATTACTTTTTACTACCCTTTTTGCTAATGTTCCCAAATGTGTTTCTTAAAACTTCAAAATATGAAGATTTTTTTAAAAATGCTAAGTCAAGGTTGTAAAGACAGCTCAGTGGTTACGAGCACTAACTGCTCTTGCAGAGGACTGGGATTGGAGTTCAGTTCCTAGCAACTATGTGGTGCTTCACAACCATCTGAACTTTTATTCAAGGAATCTATTGCCCGCTTTTGACATCTAAGGCCACTGTATGCATGTGCAAGAAAGCTTTCATGAACACAAGATAAAGTTAATAAGTCGTGAAGGATATTAAGAATGTTGTTATCCGGTTTTTTGTTTGTTTGTTTGTTTACTTAACAAGGAAAAAGAATCAAAGGTCGGTCTTCCTCCTCCTCCAATTCCACAGTTGTATCCACAATAATACTCTGCATCAGATTCCACAAGTTAAGGGCTATGTCTCCATGAGACACCACACTCAGGCTGGTGCCCAGCAGCAACTTAAAACCAGAGTGGAACAGGAGAATCCAACTTTTTAATTAAAGAGGAACATCTCAAAGCCCATGGTGGGTGTTGATGTGATGTAACTTCTGTCCAGTGCTCTAAAGGTCAGATTGAAGAAATTCAATGGCATACAGGTAGATAGTGCATGTAACTTTCGATGCCTATAGATTGTGCTTTGGGTTGTAGTCCCTCTGGACACTGACCCTAGTATACAGAATGAAGAGAAGAAACAGACAAAATCTTGCTGACACTCAATTGACACACTATTATAAACTCACTTCAATATTTCCTTTTCTGTGTTGATACCTTTACATATTATTTCTAGGTGAAAATAAAGATGAATAGCAAACTGCATATTACTTATCTGAGACAATAAAATCACTTCAAAAGTATTTGAAGTGAAAATAATATGTAATGCTTATGTGTCTCTCTACAGATTTTTAAGCATTTGACATATTTCTGGTTCATCCTGACAGAAAATAAGGGATGATTTTATGTGATGTAATTTTCACTAAGGTTTGCATTGGTAAATGAACCTGGTATAAACATAATTTGTTCAATCATTCAAAGTTATTATTTAATATTTTCCTCACATAGGCACATTGTTGCATCAACAAAATAATCACTATAGTTTTGAAACCCACATGAATGCTGAGATTAGATAGTCCCCCTTCAACCTGTCATATTTAGCAGCTACTTTTATATTTGTGAATAATATTTGAGCTCAGACTATAAATAAGTCCTTTCCATAACCAGTAACTGCAAAAACTATGTGTCTTCTCTTTTTCACCACGTGTCACATTAAATGAGGTAGAGAAAAGATCTAACCAGCATCACCCTAATAGGACGCTTGGGACCAAAAGTCCTCAGTTATCTTTCTCAGATGGATGGATGTCTCAAGTGATATGAGAAAGACGGGAAAGAGAAGCATCTCCTAGCCAATCACAAACAACCACTCTAAAGTAAAGCTTTCCACAGAACCTGGAGAGGTTTTATTCCTACTCAAATGATGGTTTGAAGAATGAAAGATGTATCAAAAACTCTAGTTTCCTGGTCAAGTCACATCTAGGCGCTTCATCTGTACATCACCATTACAGATGACATGAGAACCATAAGACAAAACAAATCTAATAGGTGTCTTTTGTTGGAGTTTGACCCAAGTGGTGACCATAACTTTGGGGTAAAAGTACTAAGCCACCTCGTATTGCCACTGCACTGAGGGTAGACAGGGACGAAGCATAATGCTGAAGGAGACAGGACAGGTGGTGACTTATCACCTATTTGATGTGAAAAACACATGTCCTGGCTTTGAAAACATCTCTACCTTCTCTTGCCGAGTGTTTTCCTTCAGTGAAATCTGGCAGTAATGTTAGGACCAGCTTTAATAGTCTTCGTCCCTGGTTACTGTTTCCTGACTTTAGGTTTGATAATTAGTAAGATGTTAAATATAAATCTAGGGCTTAACCTAGAGGCACCAAAAAGGCAAAATGTTTGTGGAATAAGTATGGCTTTGAAAAGAAGAAAAAAATCATCATCATATCATAGCAACAATCGTGTTATTTAAAAAAAAAAAAAAAAGGAATGTTACAGCCAGGCCTGATGGTGGGGTGGGAAACCCCAGAGACTGAGGAATCTAATATTCAAGGCCAGCCTGCTCTGTTCTATACAGAAAGGTTTGTCTCAAGACAACAATGAACACATTCTAACCAGAGTAGATGAAGGAATTTTATCAAAATAAAGAATAATCTTTCAGCTTGTGAAAGGCATTTGAAATATATAATGATATATATCATATGTATATAATATATATCATATATGTATGTATGTGTATATATGTACATATATATGTGTATATATATATATATATATATAATTTTTCTCACTCTGATGACGCTTTGAACTTCTTTGGTAATGAGGGACCATTGTAGGAGAAACAGGAGTGTGAACAGTCAAGGAGGGCACACATGGGAAGAGCATATGCCCTCTTGGTCTGTGTCTGTTTCCTGGAAAGTCATTCATCTTTGTCGTAGTGACCAAGCTTTGCAGAAACCTAACTGTCCTCCTCAGAGCCTCAGCTCAGTATTGTCTGTGCTCATAGTCACATTCTATCACATCGCTACCTCGGATAATGAGAATCACTCGAATTTAGGTCTGAAACTCATTCCTGCCCTTGCCTGGCTGTGTCATCCTGGAGATGCTTAAAGTCTCCGGGTTCCGTTTTCATTAGGAATAATACAGAAGTGACAACAGGATCTCCTCTGGTGGCTTTGGAGAGGAAAAGCTGTTACAGTGCACTGAATTATCTAAGAAAAGACTGATAATTTAGTCTTCAAATTTAAACAAAAGTAAATATTAAGAAAAAATGATAAAAAAAAGTCTTCAAATTAACAAGTGGTTGAGAGGGACAGATAGTCACTGTAATCTTTCCCCTGTGCTCTAAGCATGCATATACATACACACAGAGAGAGAGAGAGAGGGAGAGAGAGAGAGAGAGAGAGAGAGAGAGAGGGAGAGAGAGAGGGGGGGGGGAGAGAGAGAGAGAGAGTTTAAAGGCTTAAATGAACTACAGAAAGTCCTAAATATATTTCTTTCTTTTTTTTTTTTTTGCTTCTCTGCTTTTCTTTTTATTTAACTTTTTTTATTCGATATATTTTTTATTTACATTTCAAATGATTTCCCCTTTTCTAGCCCCCCACTCCCCGAAAGTCCCATAAGCCCCCTTCTCTCCCCCTGTCCTCCCACCCACCCCTTCCCACTTCCCCGTTCTGGTTTTGCCCTATACTGCTTCACTGAGTCTTTTCAGAACAAGGGGCCACTCCTCCTTTCTTCTTGTACCTCATTTGATGTGTGGATTATGTTTTGGGTATTCCAGTTTTCTAGGTTAGTATCCACTTATTAGTGAGTGCATACCATGATTCACCTTTTGAGTCTGGGTTACCTGACTTAGTATGATGTTCTCTAGCTCCATCCATTTGCCTAAGAATTTCATGAATTCATTGTTTCTAATGGCTGAATAGTACTCCATTGTGTAGATATATCACATTTTTTGCATCCACTCTTCTGTTGAGGGATACCTGGGTTCTTTCCAGCTTCTGGCAATTATAAATAGGGCTGCTATGAACATAGTGGAACATGTATCCTTATTACATGCTGGGGAATCTTTTGGGTATATGCCCAGGAGTGGTATAGCAGGATCTTCTGGAAGTGAGGTGCCCAGTTTTCTGAGGAACCGCCAGACTGATTTCCAGAGTGGTTGTACCAATTTGCAACCCCACCAGCAGTGGAGGAGTGTTCCTCTTTCTCCACATCCTCTCCAACACCTGCTGTCTCCTGAATTTTTAATCTTAGCCATTCTGACTGGTGTAAGGTGAAATCTCAGGGTTGTTTTGATTTGCATTTCCCTAATGACTAATGAAGTTGAGCATTTTTTAAGATGTTTCTCCACCATCAGAAGTTCTTCAGGTGAGAATTCTTTGTTTAACTCTGTACCCCATTTTTTAATAGGGTTGTTCGGTTTTCTGGAGTCTAACTTCTTGAGTTCTTTATATATATTGGATATTAGCCCTCTATCTGATGTAGGATTGGTGAAGATCTTTTCCCAATTTGTTGGTTGCCGATTTGTCCTTTTGATGGTGTCCTTTGCCTTACAGAAACTTTGTAATTTTATGAGGTCCCATTTGTCAATTCTTGATCTTAGAGCATATGCTATTGATGTTCTGTTCAGAAACTTTCTCCCTGTACCGATGTCCTCAAGGGTCTTACCCAGTTTCTTTTCTATTAGCTTCAGAGTATCTGGCTTTATGTGGAGGTCCTTGATCCATTTGGATTTGAGCTTAGTACAAGGAGACAAGGATGGATCAATTCGCATTCTTTTGCATGCTGACCTCCAGTTGAACTAGCACCATTTGTTGAAAAGGCTATCTTTTTTCCATTGGATGTTTTCAGCCTCTTTGTCGAGGATCAAGTGGCTATAGGCGTGTGGGTTCATTTCTGGATCTTCAATCCTGTTCTGCCTGCCTGACACTGTACCAATAACATGCAGTTTTTAACACTATTGCTCTGTAGTATTGCTTGAGGTCAGGGATACTGATTCCCCCAGAATTTCTTTTGTTGCTGAGAATGGTTTTAGCTATCCTGGGTTTTTTGTTATTCCAGATGAATTTGATAATTGCTCTTTCTAACTCTGTAAAGAATTGAGTTGGGATTTTGATGGGTATTGCGTTGAATCTGTATATTGCTTTTGGCAAAATGGCCATTTTAACTACATTGATCCTGCCAATCCATGAGCATGGGAAGTTTTCCCATTTTTTGAGGTCTTCTTCCATTTCTTTCTTCAGGGTCTTGAAGTTCTTGTCATACAGATCTTTCACATGTTTGGTAAGAGTCACCCCAAGATACTTTATACTGTTTGTGGCTATTGTGAAGGGGGTCATTTCCCTAATTTCTTTCTCAGCCTGCTTATCCTTTGAGTATAGGAAGGCCACTGATTTGCTTGAGTTGATTTTATAACCTGCCACTTTGCTGAAGTTGTTTATCAGCTGTAGGAGTTTTTGGTTGGAAGACTTTCTATGACCCCTTCTATTTCTTTAGGCGTTACTAACATGCTGTTCATTTGGGACTTAAGCATAGTGTGCTTTTCCTTATATAGCTCACAAGGTGGGGCTGGTAGAAAGCTTAGAAGGTAAGAACACGTCCTGTTCTTGCAGAGGACTCAGGTTTGGTAGCCAGCGCCTATATGGTAGATCACAACCATCTGTGAGTCTTCTGAGGGGACTCTGTGGGCACCAGGTATGCACATGGTGCACATGCAGTCAAAACACTTGTACACAGGACAATAAATCAATCTTAAAATGGAAGATCTCATAAGAGCAGATTAAGTTACCTGATGGTCCCATTTTGATCCCTAGGACCCACATGATAAAAGTTGGGAACCAAGTACTCTGAGGTGTCCTCTGACCTCCACATATGACCTGGTTATGTCCTTACACACACAAACACACACACACACACACACAGAGAGAGAGAGAGAGAGAGAGAGAGAGAGAGAGAGAGAGAGAGAGAGATTAATCAATTCATAAATGTAAACATAATTAAAACTAACTTGCTTAGAGATAATCCCTGACTCTGGACTACCAGTCATTTGTCTTCAGGCCATCCCAGGCCTTTCCAGGTGACCCTCCAGTATTTATGATATCCTTTGAGATTCAAGTGCCCAGTCTTTAACACTGTTGACACCAAGATGAGCCCTGACCTAAAAATTACTTACAGAGACCAATGTAGTAGAGTCTGAAAGATCTACTACAAGATATTGAAATCACAATTATGAATGGTCCTTAAAATATTACAGGATAGATCAGAAAAGGATCCTTGGAATTTAAGTCCAATTCTCTAAGCATTATTAGTTAATAGTAATAACAGTAGCAACTCTTTATCCTACACAAAACACACTCTACCAAATGGAGGGACAAGGAAGTTGGTGATATAACCTGATTGAAAAATTGTGAGTATTTTTTTTCAGAATGTATAGATAAGATTAATCTTGTACTATAGTCTTCTAGATTTTGAGCACTTTCCTCTCATGAGGCTAATATGTAGCCATGCACAGAAGAACAGCAAAGGTAGGTGATACCATCTTTTAAATATGTACCAAATATGGAGAATGGATACATCTGAGTGGCCTTAGAAAATGTCACAAGGAAACTAAGACTTACTGCACATGTCACTTATAGCTATTCATGGGCACAAACTCAGGGTGAATTATGTGAACTATCAGAAAACACTGGCTACATGACCATGAATAATTTTTGAATTCTAGAGAACTAAAGTACATGTCAGTAATGTCTGCCTTTGCAACAAAGCACTTCAAAGTCAAGAGTAAGTGGTTATTATATCCCACGTACAACGTGACAGTCTCAAGAACATACTAGAGGAAGTGGCATCATTTAGCACCCTTTGTACCTCCACTGTTAAGAAATAAATTATTGTTCTAAGAAGAAGAAGAGTTGGTTATATTAAATTGCCAGATATAAGCTTAAGTACTTGAGTTAGAAATGCCACCTGTGAAGTTATAACCCTTACAAGTTGCTATCAGAGGTACTAAAAAAATTGATTTTAAGCTTCTACATGATCTCAGAGCGCCAATGATGAAAAACCTGAGGAGTCTGGAGGGTGAATTGAATAAATCCAAACTATATTGGTCCGATTTTCATAATCAATCAATTTCTGTTTTTTTTTTAGACACAATGTACTCTTATACCATTATTAAAGCAATAAACAAAACCCACAAAGAAAAGCAAAGACTGTGCCTTTAAAAATCAAGATTTCATAAAAAGAAAAGAAGAAGAAAGAAAATAATATTATTTGTAATATTCTAGCAACTATTTGGCTCCCATGAATATCTAATATTTGATTCTTAATGCTGGATATTTCTGTACTCCTGAAAGGAGAATTTTATCAATTTATAAAAGAAATGCATGTCCCACCCCACTCCCCATTTCTCAATAAGTGGGTACATATTGCAGTCAAGTCATCAACAGAATATGCCATCAGACAATTCTGGGCTCTCATTTCTTCTCTTAAGTAATTGGGATGATGTCTCCTTCCTCATAGGCCTTGCCTGAATGCAACTGGGTCCATGAATGTCCATCTCATATGCAGCGTTCAGTGGGAGAAGAGGAGATGTGGAAACAGCTAAAACTTTACCTGTAACATGTATGAATCAGACCAAAGGGAAGGACCTGAATTAAACAGTTCACAGCACCAGGAATGATGACTTCATTCATCTTTCTCACAAGCAGTTGGGTGCTGCCAGTGAAGCAAATCGTGTGTGTAGAAAGATGGCCTCATTAGGGCTACTCTTGCTAGTGAAATGGAAATAATTACAGTCTGGTGACAAACCGTAATTGGCTGGCTCTGCTGTCACGTAATTCTTTCATTCTTATTTTTCTGGATGTCTCTTCCTACCTTGGCTTCCCTTGGATTGATAGCTGTAGTGGTTACTTTTCTTATCACTGCAACCAAATACATGACTATGAGCAATTCTTTTTTATTTAAAAGCTTTATTATAGAAAAGTAGGGGGAAAGAAAAAAGATAGAAAAGTAAAGAGAGAAAGAAGAGATAGAGGGGTGAGAGCCAGCCAGGGCCATGTAGAAAGGGGGGGGGGGGGAAGAACAGGGAAAGAGGGGGAACAAAGGGCAGGAGACAAGGGAGAGAGCTTGGGCAAGAATGACTACAAGCAATTTAAGAGGAAGGGTTTGGATCACTATCTGAGAGAGGGGAAACACTCCCTACTGATGTGATGGGGGATGCACGGCGACAGATGGAAGTATGGCAGAGAGTCCATGAGACAGCTGGCTCACGTCTTCACAGGTTAGGCCGCAGCAGGTCACAGGAGCCAGAGGTAGGGGTGGGACTATGAACTTCAGTGGCCAATCCCCACTCACAACCACTTCCTAAGACTTCTCAGTCTCCCAATCCACTGGCTGGGACAAGGGTTCAAATTTATGGATCTGTGGAGGTCAACTCATAGATAAACTTTAACAAGACCCTTGCTACTCTTTTGTAACATATATTATCACAGATGTGAATATGGAATTGAGCTAATAGTTTAGTTTTTAAAGGGGACCTCTGATATTTTCTACATCTCATGGACTTCAGAACACATTTCCCTAAAATTTAATATCAAAGTTTTGAAATTTGATAAACCAGCAAAGTTTTCTTTACCCTTCACCAGGCTCGAAAAGGATTCTCTGATCTTCCTCTAAATTAGGTCATAAGAGACTCGTGAGAGAGATGCTGCTGTCCCTGTACTCGATGGAAAAGGATGTCCCTAAATCTGCAGACATAAAGGATCTGAATAAAGCTTTTGCTAATTCCTTCAAGTTGATGGCTAATCACAAGACTTTTATGTAGTTCATGACCAATCACAACACTTTTAGACAATCACATTTCTATACAAGATCTGCTATTCATCCAATATAAGTATAAATACGTGGTTCCTCCTTTTTTTGGATCTGATTCACCTCCAAAGATCTGTGTCACATAAAACATAACAATCAAATCACCTGTTCTGCCCTAGCTTACTTTTACTTTGTAACAATAATGAAGACCCTCATCAATAAATTCAGTAATAAGATTAATAGAGATTAATATTGCTCTTGTATAAATTTTAAGGGAACACCACCGTCAACATCCCCCGAATAAGAAGCAAGAATACATATAAAATATACTTACATTATTTTTTCACACAGTTAATATTAGTATAGTATGAACCCGGATTGAGATTGATCTGTGTTGAACCTAGGATTCAGCGTGTCTGGGCCTATGTGGGAGACTTATTAGATCATTCTCACATGCTTCTGTTTCAATCACAGACTAAACTATTTTTTTAAGTCATACTCACCTTAAGAAATGAGATATAAATATAGGCCTTTAATGAAAAGATAGTGTGCCGGGTTATGGAAATGACTCAAAGTACAGTAGACTTTCTATTGCTCTCATGTTCTTCAGGACAGTCATGAACCCATGTCTAAGTTCTAGTGAAAGGAGCTACAACAAAACCATGTGAGAACCTCAAAAGATCCATCCGGTACACAACCACTCAGAACGAAGGAGCTACTAGACAGCAGTGCTTTGGCATTTCTGCGAGAGAACAGCTCAAGATAAATATCAGAATTATGGAGGCAGGAGTCTGAGGTTTAGGAGTCCGAGCTGGACCAGTATCTGCCATCCTCCATAAGCATTGTGGGTAGACAGAACATCTGCAGTGTGCCCCTCAGCAGTACTCCAGAGGAAAGCATCACAAAGAGAAAGAGCCATCAAGGGAACAGAACTGAAACAGGTTATGGTATTTCCCCATAACTCATCCCCCAAGTCAATATGGAAGATCTGAACTGGCTGGAATTTCCACACCATGGAGCCAAAGAAACAGTTTTGATTTTGCTGCAGTAACCATAGTTTGATCTCCAGGCACAACGGAAACAGTGAACAAGGGTCAAGTGAACATCTTATTTCAGAAGATTCCAGTTCCTGGGCTAAGCTTTTCAAAATAATTACCTTCATAATAAACCATGTCTTGGGCAGTGGATGTAAGTGTTACATTGCTTGCCTAAGATACAGGAGTTTCTGAGGCTCATCACAACATGGCAAAAAAATAATTGTGGGAGATTTAATGGTGGTCATAGCATGACCATCCAGAAAACATCTTGCTCTTTATGGCAGAGAGAAATATTTTACAGTCCAGCCAAAGAAATCAGCTTAAAGGATTAAAACACATTACATTCTTTCAAATTACCTGTTTCCAGGTATTGTTAAAACAGCTAGGGAGGGTGCAAAGGTGGTGGCTCCCATCTGTAATCCTGACACTTAAGAGTCTGAGGCAAGACCGCTGCAAGATCAATGCCAGCCTGGGTTAAGGAGTGAGGTCCAGGCAACTAGAACTCTGCAGTGAGATCCTATTGCAAGAAATAAACACAACTCAACACAATACAACACAACAAAACAAAACAAAACAAAACAAAACAAAAAGTAGTTGTCCAGAAAATACACATGGAGCCATGAGTTCACAGGCTAGTTGAAACTCTTATGACTGATGAACTGTGACGAATCTTATAACTTCCTGTGTCTCGCTGTCCTTTCTTATAATAAATGCCTTGTGCTTGGGCAGTGAGGGTTTAAATGGGTGAATGTGCTTAATGCACTTAAAACAATGCCAAGCACATGCCTGAATTTAGCCTTGGAAAAACTAACTAGCATGTAATTGAGTGTGATTTGTTCCACCAATGTTTATAGAGTGCACACAAGTGAGGAATTCTTGATACTGACCATATAGGAGAGAAAAAAAACATGAAAAAATGTACCATTCTTAAGCCATTGATATTCTCAAAATTCTTCATACTCATAGATATCACACTTAAAAAAAAAATCTGTCCTGGAGCTGGAAAGATGGTTCATCAGTTCAAAGCACCACGGGAGTCCCAGTGCCCATGCTGGGCAGCTCACAATCCTCTATCACTCCAATCTCAGGAGATCTGGCAAGCTCTTCTGTCTTTAATGGGTATCTGAACACAGACATTGCACCCCTGCGCACACGCGCGTGCACGCACATGCACACACACACACACACACCACAAAATAAAACTTCTAAGAGCTTCCCTACAATCAGTTCTGCAATTTATATTTTCTCTCAGGGTTGCAAACAGTACTTCTAACGATCAGAATTCTGTTCCAATTTATATACATTTTATTATTTGTAAAAACTGAAATATTGGAACAAATGTTTCCAACACTCTGTATTAAGGGATATATGCATGGTTTTTCATAGTAACTTAGAATCTATGGCACATTAGCATGTTGATAGACTTGAAGCTATAGGAACATAAAGCTATGACTAATTCTCATTAGAAATCAGCCAAAATGATGACTCCTGCCATTCTGGTTTTCACGAGTTTAGATAATAAACTTAGTGTTTGGAAAAATGTGTATAACCTCAAAGTTATTATACTGTGTTCTAAGAATAGTGCTACACAGTAAATCTCTTTTTGGAAGATAAATTTCAAGTAGATCTCTCTGGAATTGAGCAGGGGAAAAATCCACAAGTTTCTACTATTCTGATAGTCTTAAAAGTTTCAGGAAATAATAAATCTCAAAGCATGAATGACCAATGTTAAGATAATTTTCAGAGCTTTACCCCACCCTTGGTGACTTAGATCTATGGGTTAGAAACTGACTGTGCTACAGTCTATAGAAATTCACTGACCTAGGCATTGTCACTTTCCCTGCTTGGAGCTCCTCGACTCCTCGGATTCTTAAAATGTGTATGACAATCTTGATACGCATGGATTTATTGAAAAGTGTATCTACATACTATTAACTATGAAGCATACTTATTTAAAGACCATTTGTGTTTGCAAAATTGAAGTCTGAGGTGCTGCGTTCCTTTGGGGACCCTTCTCAAAGCCTGCTACCAGCACATCCTCAGCAGTCCACTCTGAGAGCTTGGGTGGTTCCACAGAGAAGGAGCAAGGGAAACTAGATGTGTCCTTACATTTCATTTGTTAAGACTCATAGATAACTGTAAGATTTAATTAATTTAAGTCCTGTGCTAGCTCTGTCTCTCTGTATGTTTCTCTCTCTCTCTCTTAATTAATTTTTTGTCCTGCTTATTACTAATTTAGCTATTGGAAGTACTATCAAATTCTTTCTGGAAAACTGAGCTCAGAAGTCATACATAGATAGATTATATTACAGCCAATGAAAATTCTTTCCTGATGCTGGGAGAGTAACTTGCTGGTGAGTGTGCATTCTTGAGACCCCGGTTTTGATCCTCACCACTGAAAAACCAATATCTTGGTAATCAATATTTTTATTCTGGTCTCAAGATGGTTCTTGGTTCTGTTAAATATGGAAGCAGAAAGAATCTGACAGCCCTTTGGCCACCACATATGTGTTGTAATAGTAATAGTATTAGTAGCATTAATAGTAATAGTAATGTGTTTCACTCTGTGGCAGAAGACCTCTGGAGAAGAAATTAGTCTCTGCAGTGTGTGTGGATATCCCTAGGGGCTACTTAATTTGAACTCTAGAACTGTCAAGTAAATAGTCCATTACATAAACAAAACTGCTCTGTTGCCAGAAAAAGTAGTTTTAAAAGAAATGTCCTGGGTTGGTGAGGTCATACGCAAACTGGAATCCTGGGTATTTCTGGTCAAGGTGTCAATTAACACAACCTCTCAGAGGTAACACATGCCAGCCCATTGCACTAGGGCTTGGCAGCAGAAAATCCCGACTCCCAGTTCTGCTTCTCTTACATAGTGATTCTACAAGTTTGGTCCAGGTTAGCCCTTTTAATACCTGTATTCATCATCTTTAAATAGATATAATGATAATAGTGAATTGCTAATATTAGGAAGATTAAGGCACAGAGTTAAGCACACAGTCAGCATTAACACAGTTGGCTTCATTCTTGCTTTTGTTTTGGGTTTGATTGTTTGGGGTTATGTTTGTTTGTTTGTTTGGTTGGTTGGTTGGTTGGTTGGTTGGTTGGTTGGTTGCTTTTGAGAAAGGGTTCTCATCCAGTCTCTTTGTAGCCCAGGCTGACCTAGAATGATTACTTCTTTTGCCACAGCCTCCCAGGGTTGTATACCACCATGCTGAACTTGATTAGTTCCTTTAATAGTGTGACTTGCCAGTCCAAAACGAAGCTCTTAAACATTTGCTTCTAACCTGGGAGTTCCACTTTTAGGAATTCAGCCTTAGGAAATAATTACTGACCCCCACAATGATTTAACTACCAGAACACTGCAGAATTCCAGAGTCCTAATTCTGAACATCAGTGTGTGCCTTGAGTCCCTCAGCCAGAGCCAGGAGGGACAAACCATCTCCTCAGTGACCCTAGACCAGATGTGTGCTGCCTTAACCTTTCTAAGTGAGATGGAAAACTTAAAGGTGTGATTCTGAGACTGTGGTTCTTAATGACATTATGACCTTAATTACAAAAATGATACTAACAGGAATGCTGGGAATTTAGGGGATAAAAACATGTTTAAAGTAATCTTGAAGCTTTTGTGTAAGCTACAAGTTTGAGGGTTTTTTCTCATCTCCAATGAAGAAATACTTTCCGCTGACAACAATAAATTATTAAGATTAACCCCAGAGCAGTGTTTACTTGGTGAGACTCCCTAAACCCTCTGTATTAAAATCCACTCGCCTGTTTGATAAACACACAGATTCCTGTGTCTATGATGGCTGCTAATTCGGAATCCTGGACAGGGTGCAGAAACTCCTACTTTTCTTAAAACAGCAGAAGTAAGGCAGGCTGACATGGATTTTTGTTTAACAGAGGAGAGGGGTAGGAGGCCATCCAGGGGAGCAGTCGAGGGTCTGCTCAGCTCTGCCTTGGTCATGGCGGTAAAGAAAAGCCAAACCACAAATGATTTCTTCAAAGGAAAACCTGAGACTCCACTGTTTTAGTTCACCTGTCTTATAAGAATAGACCAGATTGCTTTACATGTGCCATCTCCGCGTCTGTTTCTGACCAAGTACATTTACAGGATTTGATCGCTGGGTTTGTTCCTCAATCATAAAGAACATACACATAAGCATTGCATTCTTGGAGGGGCACTTTCTTATAAACTCTTAGATCCCTGACAAAAAAGAACAGCTGTCCAGCCTAGCTCTTGTAAGGGTCGCATTTCTCCCCCCAACACCCCCCCCTCTCCACTCTGTTCATGGAATAAGCCTTGAGTTTATTGTCACAGATGAAAGGAGTTGAAAGATGGACTTTCAGAGGCAAATACTGCCTCCTCTAGAGCAAACTGTCCAACGGGGCACAGGAATCCCTTGAGATGTCCTTCTGGGTCCACAAATACTTCTCGGTTAGATTGGAGAGTCTGATCATTTCCTAAATTTCATATTACTTTTTTTTTTCAAAAATAAGGATGTAGGGGCATCTCAGTTACCCTGACTCTAAGATTCTGGGACTAACATAAGGAAATAGAGCTTCTTAAGGCAAGTCCATAGACAGTGGCCCAGAAATCAAGTGTTAAAGAATGGCAGAAGCTCAGCGACACTTTTGGTAGATGGCCAAGACGGATGTCCTCACTCCACCATACAAGAAGATCCTTTTGTGTGTATATGTTTGTGGTCATGCATATACAAATGCACATGCATATGTGTTAGCATGCCTATCTGTCTGTGGGGGTTTGGGGGGTGTGTAAGTCAGAAGACAACCTCAGGAGTCACTCACTGTGGCTTTTGACACAGATCTTTCACTAAGACCTAAGGCTTACTGACTGAGCTAGGCTGGTGCCTAGTTGTTGCATGTAGTTTAAAAGGTTCGCTTATTCCTCAGCTGGTGCTGCTAACAGTCGTCTCACACAGTTCCCATGGCTAGCTCCGCCAAGCCTCTAAAGACCACCCTCCACTCCTGTGCTCTTTCTGCTGCCCACTTGAGTTGCTGGCATAGATGGAAAACACCAGTCAGCCTTAATATTTTAAAACCAGTCAGATAATACAACTGCTGGGATCCTGCCCCATCCTCCTTAGCCTTCCCAGCCGCATGTGGAAGCTACAAACTATCAGTCCTGGAGAATTACATCTGCTACTTCCTCTCTGCTCCACAGCCTCATCCAAATTCCCAATCCTCTCTTCATCCCCTTTGCTTCCTGTCGGGCCTGGAAATCCCACCATATCCTTTGCCTAATGATGGTTTTCTGCCATCTTTATTGACCAGTTAAAATGGGGAGAAGGTTCACATGGAATCACCCGAGTATTCGATCCACTCCTAGTCCGGGCAGCCCTTCTTGAGGATGCAGAATTAGCTTCAAAATACAACCAGGGCAATCCACAACAGCTGGTGATTCCCATGGATCTGCCCGTCCCCACCAACACAGTACTGGGATTACACGTGTGTAGCGCCACATCCAGCAGATGATTCTAACAGGGATTCTGAGAGCTTGAACTCATGTTTTCGTACTTGTTAGGCAAGCATTTCCCAACTGAGCCATCTTTCTAACCTTTCTAAAATTCTCTTATTGACCCCTGACTATGTGTGTACATATCTTATTATTCCACATACATTAAAGGATAGGGGAAAAACAGACGGCTCAGTTGGTAAAATTCTTACTCCACAAGGACCAGAACTTCATTCCCAGCACTCATGCAAAAACCAGTCATGGTAGCACACACTTTCAACCCTGGCATACGGGAGGTAAGAGCCAGAGGATCCTTGAAGCTTCCAAGGCATCTAAACGAGCCAAAGCGCATGTTCGAGGGAAACTTCTTCTCAAGTAACAAGATGGATGGAGTCTGAGGAACCACATCTAGTGCTGGCATCTAGCCTCATATACATGTGCACACACACAGGTTTGCACACACATACATATGTATGTAATCGCATGCACCTGCACATATCTGAACATGCACACACACACACACACACATACAGAGAGAGAGAGAGAGAGTTCACATTAATTGCAAAAAAATTTAAAAATTTTTGATCAAAACACTTCTTTTAAATTCCAAAGTCTAAAAACCTATAAAAAGAGAAACTACATTTTTATTCATCCTGGTTTCACCAGGCACAGACCCGGTTCCATCCATCTATCTTATGTCTGTTTTCATCCACCCACATACTTCCACATGCAAACTCCCCACATGTAAACAGGCAAGATCTTCTGATGAGATTTCTCAGCAATGGAATTTCCTCTCTTCCCTGTAACCTATCCTGTCCACATGCTTTGCAGGCCACTGTGTTCCTGATGTTTTATAAAAGGCATTACGTGTCTATCCAGTGTTTATGTCTTTCTTCCACGAGGGCAGGAGGTCAGATTCTTAGCCTAGGAGAAGGAGAGATACTGGCGGGAATCACAGACGTGAAAGAAAGATGCCCACAAGATCATGAACTTGAGGATACTGGGGCAGAGATGGCGAGAGAGAGCAGACAAGGGAGGTGTTGGAGTGGAGGAGCAGAGAGGATGTCGGTAGAACTGTTTAGGAAATACAGCCAAAGCTGGGCAGATACTTCCAAGGCCTAGACCCCTGGCACCTGCACCCAGAGCTCTCTGCAACCCCCCTGGGGAAGCTGGGAAGGAACGTTTATCCTATGTCCTTACTCAGTCCTCTGGGCATTCTGTGGAAGACATTTTGTTTTCAATGATTTCCTTAATGCACTGACAACCTACAGTCCTCACTGATTAATTTAAAATGAATGAATTTAATGCTCAATGTGAAGTATAAGAGGATTTTTTTTTAAAACCCAGAAAATGACACTTTGACATACATGCATTTTCCTACCAAGACTGCATAACTGTAATTAGAGCCTGTCTTGATTTAATTGAGAAGAATTTCTGTTGCTAAGCACAAAATAGGAGTTGACACAGTAGCACACGAAGTAAGGACTGTGCAAGGACAAGCCAAAGGTGTATGCCCAGGCCTTGCTTGACTGGGTTGGGTTTACCCAGCGCCTGTTTCTCTTTCCCCCCCCCCCCCCCCCCCGCGCTGATGGAGACCGGAAGCTAGCTAGAAACACTTCCGGTGTTTCGCCTTGGGTGTGGCTGAGAACGCAGTGTATTAGGCTAAATTCTACCCAGCATTTTAAGGGTGTGACTGATGCATCTACCCTGTTGGATTGGTACTGCCCACTAACTCAGAAATCTGCTACAAACTCCCCATTTCTCTACATAGAGTCGGGTGCGGAATGATTGTCATCTGGACACTCGCTCATAGCTTTGTTCTCCCTGTCTTTCAGCTTCTCTTTGAACTTCCAGCCACATCACCAGTATCCACCCAATCCAAAACCACGACTCGTACTGAGCTTTTCATGTTGCCCTGGATAAGAAATCCCTTCCCATGGTTTCATGTATAACCTTTTATATCCCAAACACCTTGACCTGAGTCTTTCTCCAGGGGTTCCCTCGTGAGTTCAAGACCCCCTATATTCAAACTGCACTCACACCTTTTCTTGCATATCCAGCAGTTGTTTCCAACAGTTTCCTATTCACTGTCCACTGAAGGCTGTGTTCTCCTGCTGAGAACAGGCCAATACTATCACAGTCACCTAGCTTAGAAACCCAGGAAGGAGCCTGGCCTTTTCATTTCTATTCACATGAGTTTCCTCTCTCCTACACACATCCACTGAAAAAACAAAACAAAACAACAACAACAAAAAACCCAGTCCTATCATAACAAAATAATTCCACTTATTCTAGCTGCTTTCTCCAGAAAAAAAAAAAATCATCTCTTTCCTCTTCTGAAGCCTCTAAATGGTGTTTCTCTTATTTCTTTCTGTTTTCTTTAACTTCGAGTGCAAAGATCCAGAATGTTCTTTTGAGAAATGCAAAGCTCGCCAAACCAATATCCTGCCTAATGTTCTGCAATAGTGTGTCGGTGCTTTCCAGTTGCTCACAGGTCCAAATGTGAAATCTCTAGGGTTTGTGGGGAAAGGACTGCCCTTAACCCTTAAGTGAGAGACACTCTTCTCATTCCTTACCAAAATTACCTCCAACTCATGTTTTTCTTCACATGTTCAATGGCTTATCTCCTTGCTTAGTTTCTAGATTGTTCTTTCTGCTTGAATCTGGCCTGGCCACTTCTTAGTGGTAATAATAGAATTTATTATTAAAAACAAACAGGAAAACAATGATTCAAATGTGTTCCTGAACATTCATATTTACTAAGTTGGAAATTCTCCAGTACAATATTATGAAGAAACAGGGCTTTGGATGAAGACGTCATCTTCTTGGGTGGGGTTAGCAGTAAAAAGGGCAAGAACAAAGTAGCTGTGTCTTTCTGATGACACTGGCTGTCAGCCTGACAAGAAGATCTATGTGGACTCCCATAGTGAATGCAGCTATATACACAAAAGCCAAACTAGAGAAATAATCTAACTGTACCGGTGGTGAAACTTAACACAAAAAAACAAGAGAGTACTAGGGCAGAGGGAAAGAGAAATTGGGAAAGCAGAGATCAAATGGCAGGGTTTCAATTACAGACAATTAATGGCAGGTTCTTAGAATTCAGTTATTAGGATGGACCTAATACACACCATGATAACAATAGCTAATACTGTTTCATCATTGGCTGAACATACAGGAAGAGAATGAATCATTACATGCTGTCTCTGGTAAAGGCCAGGTGATAGAGATGGCAATTTGTTGACATCACTACTTCATTACATGTACAGACATCCAAACATCACATCATAAACCTTACCTACATGCAATGATAAAAAGAAGATGTACCATGGATTATACAACGTAACAACTACTCAGTCTTCCAAAACCAGGAAGCCCTGTTATCTGTGCCAACTTAGATGAGTGTGGAAGTCAGCTGTGAAGTGAAATAAGTCAGTCACTGAAATATAAATGCTGTATGATTTTGAATAGCTTCTATGGGATCACAACTAGAGAAACAGGGAGTAAAACTGTGGGAAGACATGAAACTGGAGAATAAATGAAAAGTTGTTGATTCGAGAGTACGAAATTTCAGTTATGCAAAATAAACTGAGCAAAAGCTCAGGAGATTTATAGTAAAACATGATGATGTGGTTAATAATGTATTGCAACCTAGAAAGTTACTATAAGAAGTTGTAAATGTTCTGATGATGAAAGATTATGTGTGTGAGGTGCTAGGTATGTTAGCTTCTTTTCTTTATTCAGTTCACAACCTATGCATTAATCTAAACACTATGAGATAGACTGTAAGCATATACATTTTATCCTTTAACAATAGTACCTTAATCAAACACGATGTGTTTGGGGAATGTGATTCCCTAGCTCTCAGACTAGACATCCCTAAGAATGGACAGCATCTTTTGCCAAACCTGTGCTCTCCCCATCTATCCTCATAACCTAGAGTCTGTTGAATGTGGATGGCTAAGACAGAATAGATAAATAGCCTAGATTTGGGCCAGGAAAAGTCTGGGCATTGTTGCTGGAGAGAGATGGCTCAGGGGTAAAAAGCACTTGCTGTTCTTCCAGGAGACCCAATTTGGTACCCAGAACTCATGTCAGGCAGATCAATTCACACACACACACACACACACACACACACACACACACACACACAGTAATTCTAGCTCTAGCAGATCCAATTCCTTCTTCTAGTCTCTGTGGGTGTTCAGACAGGCACACACACAAATAAAAGTGAATCATTTTAAAAGTCTCTTCGTGGGTTTTGCCAAAAGATTAGTCTGATTTGTGTCTTTTTCTAAACCTTCTGTAGATGCTAGGCAAGCCATAGACCCTTCACACTTCACCTCTAGCCCTAGAAAATCTTGTTTAAGGGAAACTTTCAGTGGGTGTGTCTTAATCCTCTGCCTCATTATCTTTACCTCAACTCTCTTCTTGTTCTCTTGGGTGATGCTTAAATATATGGTATAATCAACATCTTAGGACAAGAAAAAAGAATTGATGCTACCATTTGTAACAAAACCAGATCTTTTTCTTTTAGGTTTTTTTTTTTTTAAGATTTATCTATTATGATATGTAAGTACACTGTAGCTGTCTTCAGACACACCAGAAGAGGGTGTCAGATCTCATGGTTGTGAGCCATCATGTGGTTGCTGGGATTTGAACTCAGGCCCTTCGGAAGAGCAGTCAGTGTCTTAACTGCTGAGTCATCTCGCCACCCCCAAACCAGATCTTAATATATAAAATTAAGATGGAGAACATCTCTGTAAAGCTTACTGTCTTGTTCATTGCCATGTGTCTTACATAGTGTCTGATTCAAAGTAGGAACAATAGCTGTGGCATGAATAGATTAACAGGCAGATGAAGGACAGACAGACAGAAAAGAAGGACATAGCTGACAGTAACAACAAACATGGGCTTTCTTCAAACCCAACTTTCCTCTGAACTTTAAAAACTAGGGTTCTGTGAGTCTATAACTATAAATATAAAGACATGAATATCTACTATTCTCTAATATTTAATTATCTCATATGAAACCTTAAGATGATTCAAAATAAATAAATTCCATGCAGAGGGAACAACTTTGATCGTTAATATTCATGCCCAAATTAGTTTATTGAATAATCTACTCAAGTTTTGCTTAAAGAACCCTGGGATAGTGAGATCAGGATTGCAGACAGATGTTCGTGGGGAAAACAAAGTCAGAGAGAGAATGGCAGGTGATGGCCGAGGTGTATTCTGGAATATATCAAGTGTCCCAGTAGCAGTGTCTTTTCTGACCTCAAACATCTGCCTTAGTTCATACCAGACAGCTCTCCAAGGGCCTCTGGATATAATTTTTTGAAAAAAATCTCCTTTACATGTGAAATTTTCCCAATATTGGCACTAACACAGAGAGGGTGACATATCACCTGTGTTAACTGAAGTAGAGTGTTTAGTCCACATGAAGCGCTAATACAGGAAAGGATTGAGGTCATGGCTGGAGCGCTCTAGTAGAAACAGCTTTTGTTACAGTCAGCCTAGGATGGCATGTCACAAACCAGCTACTGAGGCACGTGCTGGCTATAGCTAGAAATGCATTTCTCAGATTTCTACAAGCAAGCCCTGCAGTATTGTGCTGTGTGGTCAGATTCTCACTTAGAAGAGCAGCATTTCAATTCAGAAGGTCCTCCTATCATGCCCTAGTCACCTGCAAGGTGTTCCCCCTTCTACAACCATGATATATATGGTAGGATTTTACCATATGGATGTCGGATAAAGAGGACAGAAACATCTGAGGTTATAGAAAGAAGAGTTCTCAACCTGTGTGTCCAACCCCTTTAGTGGTCACATATTAGATATCCTGCATATCAAATATTTGGATTACAATCCATAACTGTAACAAAATTATACTTAGGAAGTAGCAACAAGATAATTTTATAATTGAGGGTCACCACAATGTGAGGAACTGTATTAAGGGGTCACAGCATTAGGAAGGTTGAGGACCACTTGGCTCTAACCCTATGTACAGGGTAAGCTGAAAACTAAAATGTCATTGTCTTCTGAAGGATGTAATACAACACATTTCATGACGACAACAACAACAACAACAACAAAAAGTGGATTCTTAATAAACTTCTTTAACACATGCTCTGCTTGAAATCCCTGCACTCACAAGGCTGAAGCAGGGGGATTGTAAGTTGCAGTTCGATCCGGGCTAAATGGCATAACCCTGACTCAAAAAGAAACACACCATAAAAACAACAGCTCAATCAGAACTCACATGTCACTGAGTAGGTGCGGAATGAGAAAGAACAAAGAAAAGGGGGAAATGTGTGTGCCTTTGATGCTTATGCTTGCATTTTCAAAAGAATCAAAATACAGAAAAAGCAGAGAATACTTTGTTTCAATGGTTAAAAATTACCAATATCTCAGACAAACACCGAAGAGTTGACAGCTGACAGAATATTGCTCTAGGGTGGAACAAGTCAAAGTAAATAAGACATAAAAATTGGAATTAGAGTTTTTTTTTTTTTTTTTTTGTAAGTACTTCTGTTTGGCCTTAATGAATGGAAAAATTCTGAAGTCAGATAATTGAATTTAAAAGATATGTTGTCTCTCTTTTTGTTTGTTCTTCTTAATTAAAGGAATCTCACCAATGTTCTTCACGTTCTGAGCGGCTGCCACAGTGAGCATACCACGTTAAATACTGCGGTCTGTGACTCAAGCAAGGCATGTAGAAACAACCCTGTCTTCAACACTCGAAGCGCTGTGAGCAGGAAAGGGGACAGGCACAGACAGTGCAAAGGAGGGATGGCATTTCTGTTCTTTTCGGAGGAAAATAAACAATTTAGATCAGGGACACACATTGAAAATGTCCTGAAAGATGAACAGGAGGCCAAATGAGGCCGTGATAAACTTGTCACCGGAGAGGAAAATGCAGTCTGGAACCCAGTCCCAGCCAGTCACCGGGAGGTGTCAGATTGCAGACAGGCAAACCCTAGCAAAACTCCTTCCTGGACTTGTGCCTGAAGGTAACTGCAGAGAGCAAGTGAAATCCAGGGTTGGGGGTGGAGGGTGGGGAGTGGGGGCTGGCTCCTTCATGTATGACCATCAAGAGAAACACAGCCGAGTCTTCTAAAGGTAGCTTGCAAACATTCTTGTCTTTCCACCTAAAACATGCCTAGTGCCCACTGACTCCAACGAGGGCGTCCCACAGTTGAAGAGGATGGGGTTGGCCCAGCGGCCAACCAACCACATGGGAGAGCATTGCCACGTGTTAGGGGCAGAATAAGAGTCACCTGTATGGACATTATATTTCCAAAACACTAATTCATGAAGCAGTACACCCTAAGAAATGTATAGGCTTGTGTCAGCAGAAGCCCCAGGGAAAGGCCAGAACACACACATACACACACACACACACACACACACACACACACACACACACACACAGAGAGAGAGAGAGAGAGAGAGAGAGAGAGAGAGCCTTCAGATTCCAACTCTAGCAAGAAACACAAGTCCACGTGGTTCCAATGAGTCTGTCCTTAACACACAACTAGGCTCAGAGGGAGTGAAAAGAATTTACCAGCTAGGAAGGTTCTCTGTACCAGGAAGCATTCTCTCTTCCATATTTCCTCAAACTCCCCTAAGTCTAACCAGCCCTCTTAGACACTAGCCTCCTGCGTAAATGCCCTCCCTAAGCATGAACTTTTGTCTTTTTTAACCCAGGAACAGTAGCAAAACTTACAAACTAAGGTTGGGCAACAGGCCCTGGGCAGGAGGTGACTAAAGCTGTTGCCACGTCAATCACCTCGTCATCTTCTCAAGAAGAGCAGCAGGGATAAAAATGTGAAGTCATCCAGCATGAGATGGGGCACACACCTTAAACAATGGTGCAAAGTGCAACGGAATCATTGTGATTATTAATCTCCTCCAGGCGGCATTTCCTGGTTCCTGGAGCCACAATTGGCCATTCCCCAGTAATTACACCTCCGGATTTTAAAACTACGTTTACTGCAGTACTTAATGAGCTGAAATAAAATGATTTATTTGCATGTCTGTCTTCTCACTCACGGATTGTTGAATTATGAGATGTCTATGGTATAGCTTATGTCTTTTGCATATTTCCTGTGTCCCCGAGTCTGTAAGTGCATTGTACTTGTCTGACACCCTCTGTGTGTGTGTGTGTGTAATATATGTATGGAATATATATTATATATATGTTATATATGTATTATATATATACATATGTATGTGTATATATATGTATATATATATATGTATATGACTTATAGTCAGATCTAATATATTAGGTAGAAAAGTTGCCAAACATGACTGTCACATTTTTGTCCTCAAATATTGAAATGCCTCCAAATTAAAAAACAAAGGACTGTTCATCATCCTTAGCCATTAGGGAAATGCCAGTTGAAACCACACTGAGATTCTGGTTTGTCCAGTTACAAAGACTATCACCAAGAAAACGAATAACATCAAATACTGATGAAGAAGCAGAGGCAGAGGAATTATATGTAAACTAGTGTAGCCATTATAAAAGTCAGTTTGGAGATTCCCCTGCCCACCCCACCCTAGCCAAAAAAAATCCTAAAAATTAGAAATAAAATGTACTCTAGCTACATCACTCATGGGTTAACTTTCACTGTCAACTTGACACAGCCCAGAGTCTCTTGAGCATCAATCAAGGGGTTGCCCAAACAGGTCGTGGGGGACATGTCTGTGGGGAATTTCCTTTATTAAATTAAAGTAGAAGGACCCCACCCACTGTAGCCAGCATTTTTTCCCCTAAGCATATAGTCCTAGGATACAAAATCACTAGTTAAATGGGGGCCTACGAACAAGCTAGCAAGCCACTATATCCCAAGGTTCCCTTCAAGCTCCTACTTGAGTTTCTGTGCCGACTTCTCTCAGTGATGGACTCTGACTGGGAAGTGTAAGCCCAGTAAATCCTCTCATGCTTGAAGTTACTCTTGGCCCCAGTTTTATCACCGCGACAGGAAATGAACTAGAACAACTATATACTCAAAGGATTCTAGCTCAGCATTCCACAGGAGTGCATGTACGTCCATGTTTGCTGCTGTGCTTTGCACAACAGCTAAGGAATTCAGCCCAGGTGCCTGTCAACAGATGAATGGGTAAATAACACGGGTCACATAGGAGGGAGAGAGAGAGAGAGAGAGAGAGAGAGAGAGAGAGAGAGAGAGAGAGAGAGAGAGAGAGAGAGAGAGAGAGAGATACAGAGGGAGACAGAGGGAAAGAGAGACAGACAGAGACACAGAGGGAGACAGAGGGAGACAGAGGGAGAGAGAGAGGGAGGGAGGGAAAGGAGAGGGAGATAGAGAGAAAGAGAGATATGCAAAATAACCCTAAAAAAGGGCAAGGTATGAAGCTTAGGAGCAGCTTAAAGCAAATCACGTTCCTTCAGGGAAGAGAGTGTCTAAACATTGGGTATGTTACTACTCTTGAAATGAGATGTCACTACTCTTGGAATGAGAGAACTTACTTATTTATTTTTTTAAAATAAGTGTTGACTAAACTGACTGTAAGGTAGGACCACACAGGTTGGGAGTCAGAGCAACCCCGCAACATCAGGTGTTACCAGAAGGAGGAAGTGGAATCTAAGATTAGGAGAGAGCCGGGAAGGATGCCGGATGCAGGAAAACCAGGCTTGATGTGGTGAGCAGCGGAAGTCACGCCTATCTAAGTTGCAGTGGGAAGCTTACCATCTGGAAAGTGCTATCGCAAACCCTCTTCTGGGTGCATCTCAGGGTCTTGGTTCCCAATATTTTCTTCAGCCTCCTTTCACCTTGGTGGTTTTTAATAGGACTTGTGTTGACTTGACGTGTGACCTTAAAGAGATGCTTCAGTGGAACCTTACTTGGAACCACGGGGTGGGAGAGGCAGCCACCCAACTACCTGCTGGTTCCCAGGGGGCATTTGTTTCCTGAAGGATAAGGTGGAGACCTACGGAGGAGAACAAGGGCGGCCTTCCAGGGAGCCGGAACAGGGAGAGCCAAAAAAGAGGGCGGGGCTTCCAGAGAGCCAGAAAAGTCAAAGCTTGGTATAGAAAATCAAAGAAAGCGCACAAGAGAAAGGCAGTCTAATATATACATGGACCACAGTCGCCCAGGCTCAAGGAACATAGAAAACATAAAAACCTGATATCTGCATAAAAGAGGTTCTAACGGGGTTCCCTTCACCTGGTTTGTGTCTGTCAGAGAAAGACTGGGGGTGAGGGTGAGGCAGGAGAGAGTCCTGTCCTCACTTGCGTTCTACAGACGTAACTATAACTCAGAAGTGATGCTTTTAGTCAGAGTTTCGAAGGTCAAATATACTTCATTTTCGTAAAAAATAAAGAAAGAAAAGAATAAAAATTTCATATATAAAATTGTAAGTTTATTGTAACAATACCTGCTCATTTGGACAAAATTGCATCATTGTTTCATTGTGGAAGATAGGAATCCGTAACTACTTTTGTATAAAGTAAACCTGTTAGTAAAAGTATTATAGATAAACCCCTCAGTCTTCCACAGGATGGCTCTGGTATATACTTCTGAAGCCTCTCAGCAGAGATCAGAGCGCCTTGCTTTCTCTCTGTAGGTTCAGTGGCTCCGAATCATCCCCAGACTATGCTACTGACGAGATTTTTATATGTCAATTTGTCTCCTACAAATGATCATCTTCTAAACCTCTTCAACGGTTCCCTCATTCCCATTAACCTCCAGACGAAACCGTGGTCTGAACAGAACTATTCCTGTTCTGATTTCTACAAATCACTGTGCGAGATCAACAAATGCCCGGCTGATGATTTCCCTTGCACAAATTTGTTTGAATGTCTTCCACCTAATGCTCCAGCCAGCAGAACTGATACGCTCATGCCGCAGTCTCCCCACCTGCATTTAATCTTTGAGCTCTTTTAAAGTCGAAGGAACATCATTTCTATATATCAAGTATGGCAAACACTTTAGCCTGAGACGGGGCACTTATGTTCTCTTTTTCTTCTTGGTACACACGCACAAATATGTAATCATTTCAAACGTTAAAAATAAAAGAGCATAGACTATGAAATCAAAATGTAAAGCTTCACAGATTGTAATTCGTTGCACTCAGGTGTGTGATATATGCGGGCTGACCATCTGAATGCCTGTTCTAATGGTTACCTATCATACTCATTCTGTTTGGTTTTGTTGGTGAAAGGAAACAAAATACACACCTAGTGTATGGTTTCTGTCTAATAATTGCTGAAGCGAATAGACTTTTAAAAAAAAAACCACGATGTTCTTGTTTCTAAGATGTATACAGCATAATTATATAAAGAAAAAACTAATACTAGACATAAGAATGAAAGATATTGGTGAATATTTTATAAATTACCAAGCTCAAGTATAGACTCAAAATAATATGATCTATGTATATATGTTTTGTGTGTGTGTGTGGTGTGCATTTATGTGTGTGTACACATACATGTGGGGGTGTCCCTTGCTAGACAATCCACAAAATAGTAGAAGAGTCAGCAGAGATAACAGAAAGAGAGACAACCTTTGCTGTGCTAGGTAGACAGTCAGAGAGATACTAGCAGATCGAAGGTTCCAGAGGATGGCCACTTCCCTCCTAATTACCAGCTTGTGAAACCAGGACCTGAAACTGCAGGACTCTTGATAATTGGTCAAAGCATGACTTTGTAAACCTCCAGGAAGATTATAAGATTAGTATGCAGCCAAAGTCTTTCTGAAGAACAAAACCCTCTATTGTCCTCTGGGACAAGACTTCATTTAAATAGGCCTGTCAATCACTTGGGCAGGAAAACACCCTTCAGGAAAGCTGACTGTTGCAGAACCTTTAAGAAATAGTATAAAGTCCCCCTAGACAGGGGTCTCCACAGTGGCCACAGGTCATCACCCACTCACCACCATGAGTGTGGCTCTTCCACAGGGGAGTCCCTCATCATCATCCTCAGCCATCTTTGGAGTACCTCAAGCTGTTCTACAATAAGCTCCACTTGTCTTCTACACCCACTCTTTGTCCCCTCTGAACTCGTTTGACAGACAACGACAAGGCTGGGGAGGTCAGAGATCCCAGTAATGGGTGTCTTACAATTATTCAGAAAGAATACATTTCATAAGAGATGCAAGTGGATTCACCATTTATAAATAAGAAAGGTATGTGAGTGGCAAACAAAGCGTATAAAATGGGAGAAGGAAGGTGCTAATACTCTTTCAAGATTTTGGAACTAGTGAAGGTATATTCAGAGAGGAGACCTCCAAGGACTGAAAAACAAGAGGTGGTATTTCAACACGGAAAAAGTCTCCTTTCTAGAAAAGGGGAGATACTTTGGATCAAATTGATGGGGGGGGGGGGAGGGACGCAGGAGGGTGGAGAAAAAAGAGAGGCTATAAAATCAAGAGAGAGGAGATAAATGGCAATGATGGAATTTCCTGAGAGTCAGATGTTGTGGTAAAGCTATTGACTCAGGCCTGAATTGATCATCAGTCCCATGAAGCCGAGATCATGTAGTGAACTGCAGACTACTGTAGCCTACAGTGACGGTTGTGACTAAGCAAGACCAAACACTGACAGCTTGGTGTACAATGATATAACCGAGCTGTTAACATTCCATCATAGAAGGGAAGGAGGCTCTCCAGACTCTCACCCGGCATTCCTCCTGTCTCTCACTCCTGCATCCCCAGGTGCACAGGGTCCTGGGAGTTGCTAGAGTACATAAAACATGGAAGACATACTGGTCCATGCCTTAAATCCCAGCGCCCAGGCAGCAGAGGCAGGCAGATGTCTATGAGCTTGAGGCCAGCCTGGTCTACATAGTGAGTACCAGGATGTCCAAGGCTACACAGAGAAACACTGTCTTTGTGGGAAACAAACAACAACAAAATGTTGGAAGTCTGGCACAGCGTGACTTCAATACCATAGCTTTCCTGAGGGACCACCCACGTCAGGGTGGGACTTCTGTGAGTTTTTGCGAGTAATCCCTCCCCCATGCTCCTGTGGCGAAACAAAATAAACTCCCTAGTTCCAAGCTGGCCTTGAATAAAGATCACTACTTTGTTGAGTCAGTGCCCTACTTGGGAAGAACAGATGTTTCTTCAAGTCTCCCCAGGAAAAGTCACACAGCGTCACAACAAAAGGATATTGTATCAAGAGGAGAGAAAGAATATATTCAGGTAGAGACTGAGTTGGTTAAAAAATTTGATTATGTTTTTTCCAAAGGTGGGTGGGGGGGAGCATTTTTGTTCTTCTTCTCAGCACTATGCAACACTTAGTACAGAGTGTCGAATCATCCAGACCTGTTCTTCTAGATAGATTTACCTACTTCACACAAGCCCAATTAGATTGACTAGATGTTACAGAGTGCAGCTAAGGCAGAAAACTTTAGTCCTCTTCCAGATGCCTTTTCTTTCTCTTTACCAATGCATGAGACAGCCAAACTACCATAAGCAAACCCCAAGTATTAAAAGACAAAAAAGTTTGTTTCTCCTTTAGATTACTGTCTGAGGAGAATATGTTTTTATCAGAAGATAATTCTACTTCTACTAACTCATAAAGACTTAGTGTGTCAGGACATCCATCACCAGTTGCTCCAAAACAAAAGTTTCATTTAAAAGAAAATCAGATGAAGAAAGAAAAGAAAAAAACTCCCTTGTGCTCACTTTTCTTCAGTGTGCTCCACGAACACATCTCATGGCCAAGGGCTTGGAGGTGGAGTCACAAACGGTGCGAGCCACAGCTCCATTTGTAAGGAAGAGAAGAAGAGCAGACATTGGTAGCAAACAAACAAAAGCCTTTGCCATAGTGTCTTTAAAAAGAAACTCTTAATTGTAGCTTGTGTCTAGAACACATTCTCCCAAAATTAGAGTTCAGAAGTGGCTTTTCCCTTGAGGAATTCCCTACGACGAGAAATAAACCAGGAGAGGAGAATTCAGTGACGAGCTTGTTTCCCCGGTGCTGAACTGTAGATAACACCCCCTCTATGGAAGAGCAGATAAAAGCCTGATAGATCATAGATGGCTATTAATTATTTACATAAGTAAAGCTTACTGCGCCTCACTTATGTGCTCTGAATCTTACCCGGGTGCAATTAATTAGAAATGAGATCAAAGCTACATGCTCCTTTTGATGTCCTATTTATATAACTTATTTTTGTCAGAAGAAAATAATCACAATGTCATGTGCCATGTGAATACAGGCAAGTCCTTTCAAACATTGTTTTGAGCTTCTTAGTTTTTTCTGACAGAGGAGACGTCCTGTGATGTGACATCTTGTCTATTCTCACTGCGTTCTGTTCTATACACACACTTGGTGGTCTCTCCAGCCACGCTGTCCTTTGGCTTGTTTTTGCTTTATTGACATAGCTTTCCCAGTCCTTGAATTATTCACTTCTTGTCCTTTGACTCCAGTCTTTTCTCAGGCAGCTAGCCCATTAGGGTTATGGTGTCACTATTTCCTAATGTACTTAATTTGTAGTTTTAGTGATATTCATGTATATCCTCGGCTTGTATTTTGATAAGAATGAGGTTGCCCATTTCCAAAGCTGTTTAGACTGATTATTGGGTATTTGGAAAACCAGTTATTTCTAAGTCGGTTACCAGTTAGTAATCTACAAAAGGTTCTGAAAATAATCAGTTGTATCCAATTAAATTATGGCCTCTTAGTAATCTTCATGAAATAAGGTTTTCTTCTGGCCCTGCTAAGGAGAATTACTGCATCTGATCAAGTATCTGACTGCTGCAAAGTTCACAGACCCAGTGGAAATAGTGTCTTCCCAACCTTCCTTGTTGAGATACAGTAAAAGGTAAAATCATAGTCATTGTTATTTTAAGGTCTTAAAGTGATTTCAACTTGGTGATTGAGCCAAAGAGTAAAAAGAAATTAACAGAGGTGGTAGCAATAAAAGGTCACACCAATAATCCCTGAAAGAAAATTACTTTAAGGATTAGGAAAATTGTATTTAAGTCTTTAACCCTCAAGGCAGAGAAATGTATATTTCAATATTAGTAAGAAATGGGATTTAATTGGGGATAGATAATTGACATGCCTTCCTAGAACTAGCACGAATTTGGTTTTGTCTCTTTTCAATTAAAAAAAAAAAGATAAGATTTAAGATTTTTGCCAAGTTCAATGCAGCAGTGTAGGGGAATATCAGGACAGGGAAGCAGGAGGGGGTTGATTGGGGAACAGGGAGAGGGAGGAGGGCTTATGAGACTTTTGGGGAGAGGGGAACCAGGAAAGGGAAAATCATTTGAAATGTAAATAAATAATATATCTAATAAAAATAGGAATACTAAAAATGATTTTTTTATTGCCAAGTCAACTGAAATTGTATTTTGAAATGTGAATTCACACAAGAGAATCTAAGGGTGAAGTTAGGTAGCTGTGCTACATGTAGAACACATTGCTACAACAGAGACCTTCAATTACTTCAGAGGAAAGAGATGTCTGTAGCTCACACACTGGACTGGAGATGGACAGGTGATCTAGATGACTAGACATGAGACTAAGTGAACGTGTACAGGTGTGCACACTGGAATGGCTGGGTAACAGGATTTTGTGGGTGGCTTTGAAACTGTCCAGGTTATCTTGATTCCGAACAAAAGATTATTTAGAAGAGTATAGATAGATAATAACAGGGAATGAGTTTTATTTGTTTTCTTTTGTTTTCATTTATTTATTTATTTTTAGCAAAGACCTTTTTAAGAAAGTGGGAACAGGAAAAACATTTAGAAGCTCAAAGGGCAAGTTCTGTACAAACACTACAAATGCTTTTGGGGGTTATTTGCATTGTGTGGGCTTCTTCAGGCATACTCTGCTGTATTCATACAACTTTGTAAATTGCATGCCTCATGAACATCACAATATAATGAATAAGCACAGAGAGAACACATACGAAAGGGTCAAGTGCACACTATAGCCTTGTTTTAGAACAAACTGTTCTGATGGGAACTAATTCCCTCCTAGAAGATGTGATCCTTTGCTAAAGGACAGCAGGAATTCATTCATGAGGGGGGGTTCCCATAACCTAACTATGTTCCACTAGCCCCTACTTTGTAATGTTACCAACACATAACAATGCTACTGAAACAGAGTGGTGATGGTTCGATTTAATTGCCAGGTTGACATAACCTAGATTTACCCAGGAGAAGAACCTCAACAAAGGATTGCCTGTAATAGTTTGGGTGTGGGAATGTCTGCAAGAAACATTTGAATTATGTTAACGGATTTGGGTAGAGCCAGACCACTGTGGGCGGCACCATTCCCTATTTAGTGGTTCCTGAATTGTAGATGAGTAGAGAAAGGAGCTAAGCACAAGCATGCAAGTGGGCATGCATGCATTTATTCCTCTCTGCTCCTGTCTGTGGATGAGACCTGAGCAGCCGGTCCAAGTTCCTTCCACCTTGACTTCTCTACAATAATGGAAACTGGCCTGAAACTGTGAGCTAAAATTAACCCTCTCCCCTCTAAGTTGCTTTCAGTCAGGATATTTTTATCACAGCAAAACATGCCACCAGGATATAGAAACAGACCATTAATGGGAACCACACTTCCATCACACAAACCTCTGGAAAGATCCTTAACCTACTCTGATCTACAAAATTCTTGTGTCCTATAAAGTTACAGATTCCAGCAATTCAGATGTGAAGGTCTTTGAGAGGTCATATTTCTACCACAAACATTAATAAAGCCATTCATGTTAACAGAAGCAGACCAGACATTTATGGAAAAATAACATTTCCCCAAAACACAAACTAAAATTGAATGTGAAGACTAACATTGTTTTACATCCTATAAATTTCTTCAGTAATTCATAGAAGATGGCAATATTCTCATCTATTTCTACATTCCCTTGGCCCTTGTGGGTTATTTATTTAACATAAATACAGTGTTACAATTTGCATTTTAAAAAGTGTTTTTAAAGACTTTTCAGATAGTTATGGGCATGCTTACTTAGTTTTACAACAAAACTTGATTGCGGTAAAATTTAAAAATATTTTTAACTAGGCTTGTCACTTCTGGAGGACCCTGCTATACCACTCCTGGGCATATACCCAGAGGATTCCCCAGCATGTAATAAGAATACATGTTCCACTATGTTCATAGCAGCCCTATTTATAATAGCCAGAAGCTGAAAAGAACCCAGGTATCCCTCAATGGAAGAATGGATGCAAAAAATGTGGTATGTATACACAATGGAGTACTGTTCAGCCATTAGAAACAATGAATTCATGAAATCCTTAGACAAATGGATGGAGCTGGAGAACATCATACTAAGTGAGGTAACCCAGTCTCAAAATATCAATCATAGTATGCACTCACTGACAAGCAGATATTAGCCTGGAAACTTGGAATACACAAGTCATAATCCACATATCAAATGATGTCCAAGAAGAACGGAGGAGTGGCCCCTGGTTCTGGAAAGGCTCAGTGCAGCAGTATAGGGCAATACCAGAACAGGGAAGTGGGAAAGGGTGGATGGGGGAACAGGGGAATGGAAGAGGGCTTATGGGACTTTTGAGGAGTGGGGAGCCAGGAAAGGGGAAATCATTTGAAATGTAAATAAAAAATATATCAAATAAAAATATTTTTATTAATTCTTTGAGAATTTCATACATATTCTGATCAGAATCATCATTTCCTTTGAGACACATACCCCACCTTCTCAGCCTCCTAACTTTGTGTCTTCTTTTTTTTTTCAATTACTTATTTAATCCAATTTATGCTATCCATATATTCTTTGATGTAGGCCATTCACTGGTGAGTGGCCAGTCCACCAGGGTCAAATCCTTAAAATAACTTACTTTCTGTCCTGATTAAATTTGGTACTACCTTGACACATCTGGGAAGAGGAACCTCAAGTGAGAAAATACCACAGTCAGATTGTTTGTAGGCAAGTCTGTGGGGGAATTTTCATAATTAATAGTTGAGGTGGGACAGTCTAGCCCACTATGGGGGGAGCTACACACACCACCCCACACTTGTCCTGGATGGTACAAGAATATCAACCCAGCAAGCCATGGAGAACAAGCCACTGATTGGCACTCCTCTGTGCCTCTGCTTCAGTTCCTGCCTTCAGGTTCCTGCCTTGAGTTTCTGTCCTGATCTACCGTAATGGTGAACTGCGATATTAAACTGTAAGTTCAAATAGACCCTTCCTCCTCAAGTTGCTTTTGCTCATAATGTTTTATCACCGCAATAGAAACCCTCACTAAGAAACTTTCCCTTCTGAATGGCCATCAGTTTCTCATTTAGACATGAGGACTAATAACCTCTCTTCAGGCTAGAACACTGACTGCTCCATGGGCTGATCTTGGGTGGGCAACCACAGCTGCTGTGAGTTCTTGAGAGCAGTGGTCCTGTTGTGTCCAAAAGACAGTCTTTCATTTCTGTCCTAGCTGACCTCTGGCTCTTAACATCTTTCTGACTCCCCTTCCACACGGACCTTAAGCCTTGCAGGCACTCAACACAACAGCTTGTTCCTAGCTGGGCACTCCACTGACACTTATGCCTTAAGCTTGGTCCAGCTGTGAGCTTCTGCATTAACCACCAACCACTGCATGAAGGAACAACTCTGGTGCAGTCTGGCAGCTCCACTAGACCATGTCATGTAGAGATACAAACTTACAGGGCATTTTAATTCTATATCCCTTTGTCAGAATACCACTAGTAGCATCTCTCTCTCTCTCTCTTCTCTCTCTCTCTCTCTCTCTCTCTCTCTCTCTCTCTCTCTCACACACACACACACACACACACACACACACACACCTCTCCTTGGGACCTTCAAGCTCCCTTACACATATTCTTGGCCAACTTTATATTATTAGGCACATGTTTCCTCCTGTGGAGCAGGTAGACATTGAGTCCAATCCAGAAAGTAATTCAACACAGTAAATTTATAAAGGTTATTGCGGTGTAGAACCCATGACAGTATCATTGAACTTTTCATATTGTGCCACATGGAAATTCACTGGTTCCTGTTGTGATTTAAATGCATCTTTTCTGCATGAGCATCATATTTCATCATTTGGGAAAATGATTTATTAAGTTGTGCATACTTCTGGAATTTTAGAAGGTGTATTACACGATAGTTTAAGGATTCATCAATACCAGTACCCTGTCCATCAAAAGAGTCTTTAGCCACTGGGACACCACCAATCTTATCCTGATAGATACAGTGCTTCCTCTTCTAATTTTCTTTTTGGTGCCTGAATTATATTTCTGGCGACAAACACTGTCAGTTATTTTTCCTGAAGTAACAGACCTACTTCATTCATTTTCAAGTCAACATGTGCCCTGACTCGGTGTGAATAACTGTAGTGTGTCTGTTCATTGTTTTTATTAAAAAATGAAATGATATGAAACTTAAAAATAAAAACTACGTGAATTCTCCATCCTTGGCTCTAGTTGCACGGGGCTTCTTCCCCCATGCCTCGTTGTTCTGTGTTTATTTTTCATCGCATTCTAAATACTGCCAAAAAGTCACTGTGGTTCTTTGAATAAAAATGGCCCCCATAGGCCCTGCCAGAGCCTTACAAATACAGAGGCAGATGCTAGCAACCAACTATTGGACTGGGCGTGGGGTCCCCAATGGAGGATCTGGAGGGTGGTCCAGAAGAGCTGAAGGGGTTTACAGCCCCATGGGAAGAACAATGATTTCAGCCACCCAGATGCCCCAAGACTCCCAGGGACTGAACCATCAACCAAGGGGTGCACATGGTTCCAACCAAAAATGTGGCAGAGGAAGGCCTTGTTGGGCATCAGTGGGAGGAGTGGTCTTTGGTCAGGTAAAGTCTCAATAGAGGCCACAACAAAGGGAAACCAAGGGAGGGAGGCGGGAGTATATCGGGTGGAGGGGCATATACATGGAGGCAGGGGATGGGAGGAGGGGTTGTGGGTCTTTGGGGAGGGGGGAAATCAGGAAAGGTTTTACCATTGGCAATGTAAATGAAGATGATATTTAAAAAAAAATGGCCCCTAGAGGCTCATATATTTGAGTGCGTCCTCTGTTGTTGGTGGAACTATTTAGAAAGTATTAGGAGATGTGTCCTTGTTAAAGGAGATGCCACTGAAGGTAGGTTTTGAAATTTCAGAAGTCCTCCCCAGTCTCCTCTTCTCTCTCCTTTGCCTCTCCATTATTATTTCAAAAGATGCTAGTGCCCCAAAATCGTGCTTGACCTCCTGCTGTCATGTTTCCTGTCACGGTTCCTGCTGTGTTTGTTGGTCACGGACTAACCCTCTGAAACTTTTTTTTAATTCGATATATTTTTTATTTACATTTCAAATGATTTCCCCTTTTCTAGACCCCCACTCCCCGAAAGTCCCATCAGCCCCCTTCCCTCCCCCTGTTTTCCCACCCAACCCTTCCCACATCCCTGTTCTGGTTTTGCCCTATACTGCTTCACTGAGTCTTTCCAGAACAAGGGGCCACTCCTCCCTTCTTCTTGTACCTCATTTGATGTGTGGATTATGTTTTTGGTATTCCAGTTTTCTAGGTTAATATCCACTTATTAGTGAGTGCATACCATGATTCATCTTTTGAGTCTGGGTTACCTCACTTAGTATGATGTTCTCCAGCTCCATCCATTTGCCTAAGAATTTCATGAATTCATTGTTTCTAATGGCTGAATAGTACTCCATTGTGTATATATACCACATTTTTTGCATCCACTTTTCTGTTGAGGGATACCTGGGTTCTTTCCAGCTTCTGACAATTATAAATAAGGCTGCTATGAACATAGTGAAACATGTATCCTTTTTACATGCTGGGGAATCTTCTGGGTATATGCCCAGGAGTGGTATAGCAGGATCTTCTGGAAGTGAGGTGCCCAGTTTTCTGAGGAACCACCAGACTGATTTCCAGAGTGGTTGTACCAATTTGCAACCCCACCAGCAGTGGAGGAGTGTTCCACTTTCTCCACATCCTCGCCAACATCTGCTGTCTCCTGAATTTTTAATCTTAGCCATTCTGACTGGTGTAAAGTGAAATCTCAGGGTTGTTTTTCCCTTGCATTTCCCTAATGACTAATGAAGTTGAGCATTTTTTAAGATGCTTCTCCGCCATCCAAAGTTCTTCAGGTGAAAATTCTTTGTTTAACTCTGTACTCCATTTTTTAATAGGGTTATTTGGTTTTCTGGAGTCAAACTTCTTGAGTTCTTTATATATATTGGATATTAGCCCTCTATCTGATATACCCATCAAAATCCCAACTCAATTCTTCACGGAGTTAGAAAGAGCAATCCTCAAATTCATCTGGAATATCAAAAAACCCAGGATAGCTAAAACTATTCTCAACAATAAAAGAAATTCTGGGGGAATCAGTATCCCTGACCTCAAGCAATACTACAGATCAATAGCGTTAAAAACTGCATGGTATTGGTACAGTGACAGGCAGGTGGATCAATGGAACAGGACTGAAGATCCAGAAATGAACCCACACACCTATGGCCACTTGATCCTCGACAAAGGGGCTGAAAACATCCAATGGAAAAAAGATAGCCTTTTCAACAAATGGTGCTGGTTCAAGTGGAGGTCAGCGTGCAGAAGAATGCAAATTGATCCATCCTTGTCTCCTTGTACTAAGCTCAACTCCAAATGGATCAAGGACCTCCACATAAAGCCAGACACTCTGAAGCTAATAGAAAATAAACTGGGGAAGACCCTTGAGGACATCGGTACAGGGGCAAAGTTCCTGAGCAGAACACCAATAGCTTATGCTCTAAGATCAAGAATTGACAAATGGGACCTCATAAAATTACAAAGTTTCTGTAAGGCAAAGGACACCATCAAAAGGGCAAATCGGCAACCAACAAATTGGGAAAAGATCTTCACCAACCCTACATCAGATAGAGGGCTAATAACCCTCTGAAACTTTAAGGAAGCTCCCAGTAAACTCTTCCTTCTCTAAGTTGTCACCCCTGGCTTGGTGATCTGTGGTATATAAGAAAGCAAGCAGAGCAGTCCACAGCAGTGAGCCAGTAAGCAGCACTCCTCCATGGCCTCTACGTTAGTTCTTGTCTCCAGGTTCCTGTTTAGGACCCTGCCATGTCTTCGCCCAGTGACAGACTATAGATAGGGAAAGGGGCCCTTGGGGCATTATCTTTGTCTACTCCCTCAATAAATGTCATTACCAGGGTCCACATTTCAGGGAGGTAGACTGGAAATGAAGTGCTAGCTATATACTTTTAGAACCCTGATGGAGAAGTTAAAGCTATTACTTCTGCTCACTATCTACTACTAAGAACTTAGTCTTGTGACCACACCTAGTAGCTGAGGATGATGGATAGTGTGACTTTAAGCCACTGGGTGATGGTAGGGACTATGGTTACCAGTTTGACCATCCTGTGTTTGGTTAAAACTGGAATATTATTACTAAATGGGGAATAAACTTTTAGGAAAAAGGGGGATCATACTATCACGTAAGTGACATTTAGTTAGCTTCTTTTATTTTAGAAAAAAAACAAAACATAATTAGAAGTACCATAGGTTATCTGTGTAATATATATTTCTATTTTTCATTTTATTTTTAATGTTTTATTATTATCACTATTATTATTATTATTATTATTATTTTCATTTAGTGTGTGTGTGTGTGTGTGTGTGTGTGTATGTACAGTGTATGCCATTGTATACATATGAAGACCAGAGGACAACTTGCTACAGTTGTTTCTCTCTTTCTACCATGTAGATCCTGAGATCAAACTCAGGTCATGAAGCTTGGCACCAAGTTCCTTGAACAGTGAGCCATCCTGCCAGCCTTGTTTCTGGGGTTTCAGAAAAGAATAGCTCAGGCTGGTCCAGAACATGTAAATTTCCCACTCCAACCTCGCAAAGATGGATTATGGGGCAGTGTCTCAGAGTCAAGCTTTATGTAATTCCTTTGAAGAGCTGAGTTCTGCTGACAAACAGCCACTCAATATTATATATATGAGATTGCAAACGGTTCAGCTCAGACTAAAACTGTGCATAGGACTCCGGGCACGGGGAAAAAAGAATGGGGGTGGGGGTGGGGGTATAGATTGCCTCTCCACTAGGTAGGATGGAACTAAATCAAACCACAGGATAATGTTAATGAAAAGGCAAAGATCTCCAAGTGCCTCCACCTGAGCTCCCCTCCTCCAGAGATGAGAGCCTTCCCTATGGTGGCGAGAACATTTTTGTGCTTGGGTTGCTGCTTCAGCGTGTATTAATTGTACAGCATGCAGAGTTTCCTTGTAACATTTCACGCATGCATAAATGTGCTTTGATCGTTTACACTCCCCCTTTGCCTGTAACATCCCCTTCCCCTGGTAGGTACCCTTCCTCTTCCCAGGGAGAGAGAGCACCTGCTACTGTCACTCCCCGCCCCAACTCCACATGGAAATAGCCGGTGTTATAATCGTCATCTTTCTGTTTCTTGTTAGCATAATTTAACATGGTGATCTTTGAGGCCATCGGTTTTCCTTAGACAAGAAAAAAAATCCAGTTAAATTTTCACTTTATGTTCCTTGTTTGACAGATGAGAATGCCACCTCCTAACAGTATTTTGGTAGATTAGACAATCTATGTGATGTGCTTACTCCAGACTATTCACCAAAGACATCTGCAAAATCATTAGATCCATAAGTGATGTTGCTGGTTAGCAACTGACAGTAAAGCCCCTGAATTATCTCTGGTTTTCTAGTCCCAACACTCTTGTTCAGTGATGAAGTCAATGAACAACAGGAGGAAAGCCCTCGCACATTCCCAAATAATTAGACAAACATTTCCCAAATAGGAAAGTTCCCAAGTTCAAAGTTTCCTGTGCCACCTGGCCAACTTGCTGGATTCTGTATCTTTGTAAACATGCGGAACGGCCCCTCTCCATGGAGGCACAGAGATTATATCATCCTGGGATATCTTTCCCCTGGCATTTGCTAGGGTTGGCCAGTCATTTACTGCCAGAGTTCTATCTGCTTTCCAGCTCCTGAACAAACTGGTCTAGGGCAGCCTTACTAAACAGATCCTGCTCAAACCCCCAGGCAGCCTTTGTCAATGTAAACAGAGACAATACCAACCACCTGTTCGATAACTGACTAACCCTGAAAACCTTGGGGACAAAGATAGTTTTCTACTCAGTTGCTGAGTTAATCTGCAGTTCGCCCATGACACACTGAATAGTTCGATGAAGAGCTCTTCATGAACTTGGCTGCAGGGCTCTGGAGCCATTTTCCATAAGGACTCCAGTGAGCGACAGAGGGCAAGGGTGCACAGACCACGCAAGCGAAGGCCCATCATTGTGCTGATTACAGGGATATACAAGAAGGACACAGCCAAAAGCTCATCTCAACACATCAAAGGGAAGACAAGACTCCAGGAGGCCAGGGGCTAAGCAGGCTGCTGAGATGCTGCAGAAAGAAAACACAGTCAGTCCTGGTTCTGCCCTGACCATCTTCGGGATGGATCAATAGTCCATGGAGTTCTGTCAATCCCAAAGTGACTCACACTGACCTTTAAAGGCGAGAAAGCATCACTCCTTCTGGTGTGATGCTTTAAAAAGAAATCTGTACCATAACAGTTTTAAAATGTTTTCTCTTTAGAAAAGAAAAAGGAAAGAAAAGAAACAGAAAGGAAAAGAAAAGAAAAGAAAAGAAAAGAAAAGAAAAGAAAAGAAAAGAAAAGAAAAGAAAGAGCAAACTTGCCTGGAGTGGAAGATGAGTGTTCCTCTTGATGGACATTGGACAAGGAGGAATGGAACGTAAACTACATCAAATACCAGCATCCTCAGGGCCTTCCTGTAGCCCATTTCCCCATGGGTTCTAGTCCCATATGTGTGCATGATTAAAGGTTTGAGACAGTTGTGGCCAGATACAACACACACACACACACATACTCACACACACATGTGCACATGCAGGAGCAAACACACACACGCGCGCGCAAACACACACAAATACACACATGCACAGACATGCACACACACTCAAATGTACACACATGTGAGCAGGCAGACATTCAGGAAGTTTGTAGATGCTACTTCTCTGCTGCCAGCTGCAGCAAAGACTCCCTCAAGAGTACACATGCCAGCAGCCGGGCACATGCAGCATGGTTGAAATACTAGAAAAGAACAGTGCATTAAATACTTAAAACGTGACTCTCTGAGCTTCTCCTTAAGGAACTTTTCTTAAGGTTGCTGAAGTACGCCAACAATAACCAAAGGATAGCTTATTACCATCTAAGCCACTTGTGTAATAATATTTATTCAACATTCCATAAGTCAGTAAATAAAAGCAAACAGATTATGAAGTCAGAGCTCATGAAGGCAGAAACGGAGAGAACTAAAGCACATTAGACGCATACATAATGGAGAAGTGTTTACAACGTCTCGTATTTTTTCAGCAAAGTTTTAAGGAAGAGCCATCCTTCATAATAATTACAGACATCAGGATTGATTTCTTTGCTGCTAATATCACCTTTATCCTATTTTATTTGCAGAATACATCAAACCCAGTTTCAAACACTGTGACAACTTTTAAGTCCCTTCCCCTCTCACCTCAGCTGAGTATTTTCAAATGTTCTCTTTCCCCATAACTTGTTGAAATAAGAAAATTAGTCTAAGTACTGCACTAATGACAAGATTTAATGAAAATACTGAATTGGCCAGACAAATTACCCTTCATTTCTCCCTCTTACGTGACTTTACACTCTGGGAATGCGAATCCAAACATTTCATTCCAGTCTCTTGCTCACAGATGTTCATCTCCTTGATTAGAGTTCTGAAGGCTTATTTTGCTCAGTTCGTTGCTGTTGAATTATTGGTACTCAGAAGCATATAACACACAGCTCATGCAGAGCCAGAGAGAGAACGGGGAAAGGCTACATCTTCATCACACCCAAAACGGGAATCAAAGACTTCAAATGAAACTTTCATCCAGACTAAAGATTTTTGTGTCAACATGCAATTATTTTGAATTTGAGAACTCTTTCCTTTTCTTTTTAAAAACACTTTGCCATCTTTCACCACCATGTGAACATTTCTGAGCCAGTCGAAATCACGATCAGACATCTTGCTATGTACAGAAGACAAACTAAGAGTCAACTAATTCCATCCTACATCCTGGTTATCTAGGTACCACTAAACTCAAGTCCACAGAATTTGTCAATGTGCCCTTTGTATTAGAACACAGTCAACAGCACCATTAACACTGGCCATTATTATTATTACAATCATAATTATTGTGATTAAATGCTAACACTGTCTGGTTTCTTCCAGGCCCAAAGGAAGGATGTTTGCTAAACTGGTAATCAAAATTCACATGACTATACCAGTGGATGTCTTAAATGCAAAGTACTTTAAACTGAGGTCCTATCCTTCAGCAGACCCTGTTATCTCTATTAATGCCTGAAACTTAAAACAGAGGGAACCTTCAAGGAGGAATTCACCTTGGCAAATGTGCCAAACGTCAGGGAACAATCTCAGGGTTAGAAGATCCATGCTGATCTTTAGTTTTTTAGGCAACATTTGGCTGCCCTCTGTTTGACAGAGACTTGCAAATGCCTATCTCAAAGCACTGGCCAGTTTATGAGACAAAATTTACATTCCCTTTCAGGGCCTGGAACATGTGATAGTATGTATTTCATATGCGGCAAATGAGAAAAATTTTACCCTGGAATAATATTTGTCTCTCAGTCAGACTACATCAAACAATTTTAATCTCCCTTTGACATATACCATATACCTCATGAATAATTAAGTAATGATTCACAATTGGCCAGTTTTTTTCCTCAGTTTTTTTCTTAACTTTGCAGACAGACTTCAAAGGGCTCTTGTATAGGTAAGAGGAGGGACTGATGGCAAAGATCAATCAAAATCATCTTATCATTCCGTGTCTGGCTTTGCTAAGGAGAACTGCCATTTTAGACCACGAGGAGAGGGAGCCCAGACTGCAACTTCAAAGCCTCAGAGCCTTGTTCTCTCCATCCTGAAATTCTAATTCTGCTTCTGCCACACCTGTCCACTCATCTGTGATAAAGTCTGCGTGCAGTTATGTAAATGCATGCCCTGAGCTGGCCAAGACTGAGTCCTCCGGCTGACTAACGCTGTGCAAGTGGGGACCAGGGCTGCCTACTAGAGAAAACATTGCCTCTCTGCAGCCAAACAGCCTTCTAAGCACATACCGAAATGCAGACAGTTTGATTTGTGATAAAAAAAATCTGTAGTTCATGCTCTTTAGTAAATATTTTGTTAAATGATTTGGTTTCCAATAGCATAAAAACCAAGAGAGGATGACCGTTAGAGCAAGCCCTGGTCCTGGCCATCCGTTCTTTTCTTATTTAGAAACATGAAGTGCTAAGCCAAAGGAAGACTTGAATCCAATTACAGTGGATACTAAAACAAGGAATTCTTCAGAAATGGGTTGCAGATACTCATTTAGTATTAATTATGGCATAGTTGGCCTTCAAAAGTCATGCTCTTAGAATTTAATTATTTCTTGAAACTTTTGGATCTGATTTAATTTCCCTTGTTTTCTTGCTTTAATCCATTGTTCTTAATACAAGATGTGTTCAACTTTGACCAATCGAATTAAATTACTCTCCTTCAAATGAGAGCGAGCCTCAGGGTCACGTTTTGCTAGAGATGCCTATAGGGACTGACTTTGGCATGTGGCTGCCAGAATACGGGCACTGTTCTTAGACTGGAGCAAAGGCAAGTTTAAGGTTGGCACCAGATTATATATTGCTGAGCCCTGGAAAAATGATACCCTAACGCATGGTTCTTTGGCACACTGAGTTCTTTGAACTAAAGGAACTTGGGGTGCTCCAGACAAAACGTCTCTCTCTTTGGACCATATCCTGGTTCCATCTCTGGCTGGCTCCTCTACCTCCTCTGAAGAGAGTCAGAAAACAGAATTCTTCTCCAAGTCAGATCAAAGACACTGAAACTATTCCTCCACAAAGCAAGCCATAAGATCTACATGGGTCACCTATTCTAGACATTTAGGACTTGCTGGGGTCTCCCCTCAGTCCATCAACATCAAATCACATTCTTCTGTCCAGTTACATTTCCACACAGCTCTCCATTCTTCAATTAATTGCAGATATGGATGTGTTAACTGGTTAGCGTCTGGATTCTTGTCCTAGAGGTAGGAGCAGTGTGGCTGAGCTTATCCCGTTATTGCATGTTTTCTGGAATCTGTGTCTCATACTATGCCACAGGAAGGAATTTGATCATTAGAAGTAGGATAGGTTGGACTTCTCATTAACCAAGAAATGGATTTGTTTTTATTGTGTTTTGCACATTCTTTATTCCAGTGTCAACTAAAGAGGTGATTGTGGTCCGTGTTCTTCATCTTACTATCCTGATCAACTTATGGTCATTTAGAGTAACACGAAACGCTCCCAGAGTAAAATGTTAGTGAAAACCCACACATGCTAATCTTAGGTCCTTGGGGTTTTTCTTCATTTCTGACCATTTTTTCCACTGGGTCTTTCCTTCTAAAAATCTCATTGCCACATAAAACTTTGGTCACATGGATTTGCTATGCCTCATTTTGCATGGGAGCATCAGCCATGACCCTTATGAAGGATAAGAAGGGAAGCCCACACTGTCTTGTCTCTGTGCAATCAGTTCATTCATATAACGTGCTTAGGACAGTGCCTGGTGCCCGGAAGGAAAAGCTTTTGTGGCTGTCATTTGTTAATGTTGCTTTGTTGTTGCCCCAACCCACACTGGAGAACTGGAGAAGCAAATCTCTGTCTATCATCAGCACTAGCTGAAACTAGGGAGCTGGAAGAAGGGGAAATAGATCTATGTACGCTACTGTTTTTACAATCAGTTCCACGTAGATGTCCCAAAGAAAGTCTCTTCTATACACACCATGTATTTTGAATCTTTTATGTTGTATATATAAATAGAAGTACACACAAAGGTCAATGCAGATCCAAACTTAGTCTATTTGGTTAAGAAAAGGTATTTCAGTGTTGGTGGTTTTCAGCCCAGACAAGCTAGGAGAGGAAGTTAGGGTGAAGAAAGTCGGGGAAGGGGAAAGGCATATGTATGGATGTATACATTCTGGATGTACACATTTGCATAAACTGCTGTGGTGTCTTTTGGAATAAAGACAGGACTAACCTGGGCAGATCACATCTCAGCACCATGAAAATCAACCTTAAATTCTAAATTCAGCTCCATTGTTCCGATATACTAAGTCAGCTTATTGAGCCATACATTCTAATATATTCTAAATCTATGTTCACTCATTTCATCAGTCAGTGGATGTCTTTTTCTACTTCTCCACCACCTTGATATAAAATATTTTCAACACCAAATTAAAGGTGTCTAACACTCTGTCTAGGAGAAACTTCTATTTCACAATAGGACCTCTAATACTTGAATCTCTCTGATTTCCCTTGATTTGAAAATTCAAGCTGAGTTTTGCATAGCTGTGCTACAGCGTTCCCTGAAAACTGCACTTAATAACAGTGGAGAGCTCTCACACACTGGCCTGAGGATGATAGAATGACCAGATACTGCCATACATACGTGTAATCTCAGCACTCAGAGGCAGAGACCAGAGAGTTGTGATCCTAGCCCAGCCTGGACTATAGAAATGGTTCAGAGGGAAAACATTCACAGGATGACAGAACACAGAAGAATCCCAGAAGCATATGGGCAAGCTTGTCTAACATTTGTAGCAAGAGCAAGAGACTGTCACAAACAAAGTGGAGACAAGGACTAATGCTGACATTGTCCTGAGTTCTATAATGCATGCCATAGCATGTATGTGCTCACACACACACACACACACACACACACACACACACATTTTCTTCCCCACACATGGACAGTCATTTACACTCATACACACATTGGCACAGGTAAATATTAGCACACACATAAACAGGCAAACATTCACATACACACACATGCAGTCACAAATACACACACACACACAACATAGGTAAACATTCAGACACACACACAAACATTTGCATACCCACATATGTAAAAAAGCAAAAACAAGAGAAAAAAATCAGCCCAATTCTTCCCTTAGTAATAAATAAATAAACAAATAAATATATGTCAGAAATCCAAAGGCAAGTTAATAGCCCTCAAAGCTTCCACCATCGGACCTACACAGGAGTGTTGATTAAATGAGAAATGTGAAATTGTCAGAGCTGTATAAGGCTTTGTTGTTGTTGAAGATACCTTTACTTAGTATTCATTTGGATGGACAAAATTGATAGGAGAGAATGCTAGGGAACATGCAGTTGGCTCAGGGAAATCATGTACAAAAGCCATTCCACAAGAATCCATAGAAATGAGGGCTCCCTCCTTCCTACACGATTCCCAGAGCCTCCCTGGCACAGGTATCTAATGTCATTTCTCTCCTAGTTAAGTCCGCATCATGGTTTGCAGGGATCAGGTGGGCTTCACTACAGAAAAGGAATTTTTTAAAAGTGACTCTCCTCACCCCACACTTTACCGTAGTAAAGTTCTTATCAAGTAAAGCAAAGTGCATTTTGTTACCCACACATCCTAGAGCCACTTGGTAGGTATCCCAACCCTAATCACTGGGCCACAAGGAGATTCTTTGGCCAATGTTTTTTCAGGTCTCAATTACGAACAGCACGTTTAATTAATATTTCGGTGTAAATCTCTTCGCTCTCTAACGTATTTGTACTTTCTTCATGCTTAGCCTTTTCACTACATCCTTGTGTGGAACAACAACTTTCTACATATAGGCAAATGAGATGCAAATCTGTTTCTATGTCACGCCTTTCAAACAGCAAAATAAAAATAAATGGCATACAACACCGAAACGTGCATACAGTGGAGAACATTACTCCTCTTTCTCCACCTACAGAAATCCAAGAGGAAGAGAGGTGTGACAATGAGCACTGTGGTGGTGAAATTTCAAGAGAGATGGTAAAGCAGGCAGCCCGGAGGGCTCGAGGGCAGAACGTGGGGCCTGTAAACACAGGGGGGGACATATCTGAGGAACAAATTAAATCAACATCAGGAGGAGGAGTGGGTTACTAAGCAATAACACTTTATATTTAAATCTCTAAGCTCGGGAAGATTAACTCTCACCTGGTTACACAAGGGCTGCTTGTGCACACAAGGAAACAGGCTCAGGAGAAGTGGCTCTGTGACACTCACTCTCCTAGCCAATGAGTACAGCAAACAGACCCTACCCTGCTGAGAAATGGGCTCTATTTCCCACACTGGGCTGCTGCCGGTCGGGCATGCTTTTTTAATTTAATTTAGTTAGTTAGTTAGTTAGTTAGTTAGTTAGTTAGTTACACTCCAGATTTTATTCCCCTCCCTGTCCACCCTCCAACTGCCCCACATCCCATACCTCCTCCCCACCCTGTCCCCATGAGGATGTTACCACCCCTCACTCCACCAGACCTCTAATCTCCCTGCAGCCCCCAGTCTCTAGGGATTAGGTGCATCTTCTCTGACCAAACCCAGACCCAGCAGTCCTCTGCTGTATATGTGTTTGGGGTCTCATATCAGCTGGTGTATGTTGCCTGTTTGGTGGTCCAGTGTCTGAGAGATCTTGGGGGGGGGGAGTCCAGATTAATTGAGGCTGCTGGTCCTCCTACAGGGCTGCCCTCCTCCTTAGCTTTTTCCAGCTTTTCCCTATTTCAATCGCACGGGTCAGCTGGTTGGGTGCAAATATCTGCATCTGACTCCTTCAGCTGCTTGTTGGGTCTTTCGGAGGGAGGTCATGATAGGTCCCTTTTTGTAGGCATGCTTTCTTTGGTGATAGAATTCAGCTCCCTTAGATCACAGATTTAAATATTTACCACACATATTTTACTACAGTCATCAACCTTAGTAAAACCATGCATGGATTGAAAAATAAAAAAGTAAAAGGTAATGAAGGACCATGGAAATGGCTTGGTGGATAAAGGCCCTTGCTCTCCGCTCTGATGACCTGCATTTCCACCAGCATGATAGCTGGCAGAAGGAGGAAACCGAGTCGGTCTTATGATAGCCACACACCCATTGCGTCATGCCTCCGGACCACGATCCATACACATACACTAAAACAAAATTTAAAGTATAAGAATGCAAAGCAAAAAAGCAAAGAAGGGGGGTCTCCAGCATTCACCTTGTTTTATGTCAGACTGTAAAATAGGCCCTCATTTGTTGGCCAAACCAAAAGCCAGGCTGCAGAAGCAGGTGACAATGTGAAAAGCTTCCTTTCCTGGGCTGTGTTACTCCTCCCTAGGTGTGTCCTTTCAGGGCACAGCAGTAAATGAGGCCTGGGATGCTGTTGATACCCAAGGGCAGGCAGCAGGTCATCAGGACACATTGCGCCAGCTGTGGCTTCTTAACATTGTTCTTCCAGAGGTTCCAAGCAGCGATCTGGGCCAGGACGGGAGGAAGGGACCAAAGGAGGAAGAAGCAAGGCTCTCTTCCACAAAGAGAGCTAGCTAGCTCCCTCAGCGATGCAGCTTTCTCTGCTACTCCCCCGCCCCTTGCAATAGTACGCCCATCTGTTGGCCTCATGTGCCGGCAGCTGTATTAGGAACAGAATATCAACATTCTTAATGTCAGGGGGTTGTGAAATTTTGCTTTTGTGACAAGAAGTCTTCGGGGCCGTAATTAACAGACCAGGGAATTTCAGCCCAAATATTATAACTTCTTTAAAACTACGCCCATCTGCTAGCCTTATGTCTCAAATTGAGCTGAGTCTGGAAAGCAGCAGGGGAGAGAGAAAGAAAATCATAAAAACCTACTTTTTCAGTATATTCTGGGGAAATAGGGGGGATATTGGGAAGACAAAAGGAAAGACAATGCATGTGCTGTTCATGGTTCATTGAAAAAAGAGAGACAATTGTAAGTGATCTTCTGGGCTAAGATTTTGCCAATAGAAATGGAGGTTACAGGTTTGGGGAACACAAGTTTAAGACCATATAGTTACTAAGTTCACACTTTCATCCACTCTGCTCCATCACCCCATTCCTTGCCAGCCTTTCCCAAGGCCTGAAAACTAACTTCATCTTGCTTATGTAATACAGCAGTATGTCTAGGCCTCACACTGATTCTTCTTGGGGCCAAAGCAGAAGGATACCCAACAGCACCTAAGACTTTTCTAGCTGTTTTCTCCCTCTATGTCCCTTTCCCAAAATCTGAGACTTCACTAGAAGCCTTTATTAAGGATTTAGGCAGAGTCTAAGGATGTAATAATCCATAAACGTAGTCTTTGTCCTGGGAACAGACACAGAATGGTTGAACAACTCGTTTCAGCTCCAGGTTGGCTGCTGCCACGGAGAAGGAACCAGGATTCCCAAAACAGAGAAAGAAAGAGGTCCGCTGAGGAAGGCAGAGCAGGTATCCCGGAAGATGTCGGGAGGCAGAAGAGAAACTGATTAGGTAGGAAGAGGGGAAGGGGGTGCCCGGAGGAAGAGACAAGCTGATCACATGGCCAGAGTGTGGCAATGATGGTTCCGAATTGCTAGAGTGTGGGATTCCAACTCCATTGGCGTAAGACTGAGCAACGGACAAGCCGGAGAGGCCCTTAAAATGCTGTGACAGAATTTAGACTTTATCCTTGAGAAAACCAATCATTGTAATGGCCATGGTCACCATTTAAATAGATGCTGCAGTCAATTGTAGATATTTTTAAAATTAATTTATTTTAAAGGTGTTTTTTTCATAATTTTATTTTTATTTTCTGTACATGGGATTTTGCCTGTACCACTTATGTGCCTGGTGCTCATGGAGCCCAGAAAAGGGCATTAAATCCCCTGAACCTAGAGTTACAGGCAGTTGTGAGCTACCATGTAACTACAGGTTCTCTGAGCCCTCTCTCCAGCTCCTAATTTATTTCATTTTTCAATTAAGATAATTTTACATCATTTTTATACCATTTTACCTTTCCTTTCCTCTCTCCAACTCCTTCTATACCCCCCCCTTCATCATAAATTTATGGCTGTTTTCTTTAATTATTATATTATATATATATGTAAATAAACAAATATAACCTGCTTAGTCTTTTTAGCATTGTTTTTATGTAAATGTTTTTAGGGCTGACCATTTAGTATTGGATGCCCAGTTAGAGGGCTCCTCCCTGAAGGAGATTAATTCTCCCTCTCTGTGTCCATAATTGCCATTCAGTAGAGGAGATGCTAGTCTGGAAAGTTATCTGGTTAGAATAAGTCCAGTGAAGCAGGAAATACAGACTAGGGAGTGAAGCCCTGACCATGTGCTGGTTAAGTTAACTGGACTTGGAGATTCTCGCTTACACCTAACTATTTCTATGTTGCAAAGGCGAGGGGTAATGCTCACAGCACCGCCGCCCCACCCCCCACTCCCCTACCCCTTCGCGGATAAACTTCTAGAGGAGATTGAGGGAGGGAGTCGCAAGTTTATAATGCGTCCGCACAGGATGAAAAAGTAAAGAAAGCATGACTAGATAAGATGTACTAAGAACATACACAAAGTGGAAAGAGGACATATACAAAGCAGTAAGGAACACGAGCTGGCACGCTTGTGTCACTTTATGGCGGCTAATACTGTGTTCAACGATTGAAGGGTCTCAGAAAACACCTGCTGAGTCATAACCTTAAAAGCCCTCAAAGTCAAACTACAAAAGACAACTTGTAAGACAGCCTTTCCTAAATATTATGCCAAGTGTGCTGGCTGATGGAATCACTCATTTATTCAGCCAGTCTTTACCGAGCTGTATACAGTTAACAGTTGCAAACAGGAGACTGGGAGGGCAGCCACAGCTGCTGAGATGTCTAGGAGTTGTTCTTCCTACTGGCTTTGGACAGCGCTTCGCAACTAGGGTGATTTTGCCCCCAGAAGACATTTGAGAATATCTCAAGGAAAAAAAACATGTCATATTGCATAGAAAGTAAAACTAGTAGCTCATAAGAAAGTAAAACTTAGTAGCTCCTAAGTAGTTAATTAGGAGTCAAAAGTATTATTAACTATCCTACGTTAGGGATAGCCACCAAGAAAAGCAAGAATTATTGGTTGCCACAAAGCCCATAATAGCAAGATTGGCAAGCTTTGGTGTGGATGAACCCTTAGGGACTTCCTCATTCCTTCTTGTTATTTCTGTCTGCTCCCAACTTCCCAGTATCCACCAATGAAAGGATTAATATTTCCTGGGACATTTGACTTCCTGACTGATGTCTGTCTACTCTGATTGCTTTGTGTCCCAGTCTTATCCACTGTTAAACATTTGAAATATTTTATAAAAGTGTATGAAATATAGCCTCTCCTTCATGAGTTTCCCTGAATCGCTGTAATGGCTTTAGCCAAAATGACCTCATTTAAGACATATAAATCCTTCCACCATCTAAGACATACTACTTGGAATAAGAATATTTGAGACACCAAGCCTTTTGTCAAGAATTAGGAAATAAAAATTAGTAAGCATGATAATTTGAGACAAAGATTTGAATATCATTATTGCTAACATAGAGAAAAATCTAGAAAAACTTTAAGGAGTTTTGAAAACTGACCTGGGCTTAAAAGTGTAGTAAAAGCTAAAGATTCTGATAATACTCAGAACAAGATGTTTGCTATAGCAAATGCCAATAGGAAAACAACTCTTCTTAATTGTCAAGCCAATAATTTTCCATCCTGAAACTTCAATGTATATCTTATTAAATATGAGGAACTAATACATTTTGGCTAAATAGTACAATATGTTTAAAGCTTCAGTAGAAACACTTTAAAAATGAAATCTCCCAAGGAACTTTTATAGCAAAGGAAGTCTGTTTTGAATATATTGTTTCTCTCAGAACATCTTCACATATTGATGTGGTTAGTTACTAAAGATAAACATAAAATATTAATCAGCCACCTACAATGTTGCTTGCTGCTCAATGCTACTGGGAGTTAGACGACTGAATTATGCTTATTATAATGTGCTGCAAATTGGAAAAACAGTTTGGTAGAGCCTTATAATTTTCATGCTCATGCAACTTAAAACGGTGTAACATGCTCTTCAGTTTAGCATCCTTCAATGTTCCTTCTCTTCCGCTCCATCAGAACACTCTGATCTCAATAGGTGGTTTTAGTGCAAACACTGTTTCCCCAGAGGGCATCTTTTCAGCAAATAATGTAAGCATTATGACTAAAGACTGCTGGGGAATATGTGTGAGGGCTGTCTTCAAAATACATTTCTATTTCTTATTTGCACAAGCAACTATTCTTTTTTAACAGATAGATACTACCACTAAAGGGGAGGGGAGTTCCACATAAGACTTAAGCCATTGTTTATATCAAAGTGTGATTCAACAACTGACATAAAATTTAAAAAAAACAACAACAAAAAAAGAAGATGAACTAACCAAAGAACTTTAAAGATATAAATAGCATGAGGATTAGGAATATAGCCTTCATGGCAGATCTCTTGTACAGAATCTGAGAAGACTTGGGTCTGAGACACAGGAGAAGACAATGAAGAAACTAGAAAATGCAAACTAATATCATTATGTTCATTTTCACTGATGAAACAGGGCCTTAAAAAATACTGGTCTGGTTGGGAACAAGAGAAAACACAAAGAAGTATCCATTGCTTTTTAATATTAAAATTTGTTCTTGCCACTTGAAATCTCACCTGCTGCAATGGCTTTAAATATGTCTCCCTTAAAAAAAAAAAAACCCTCAAAAAGCTTGCTTATGTGTAAGCTTATATGATATACTTGTGTTACACGTGAGGCGTGGTGCTCTGCCACACTGGGAATATGGCAATTTGAACTTTCTCATGCAAGCCAAGATGTTGATTACAAGGCCAAAATGTATTTTGTAGTTCAACTGGACAATGGTCTTAAAAATGGGTTAAAAAATAGGTTTGGTTCAAGGCCCCAAATGATAACTGACTCTAAAGTCCCTCTGGATTGTTCTTGAGTCATATTAAAGATATTCCAAATAAAGAAGATATTCTATATAAAGATATGTTCCAAATTCCCTTGGAACAAAGAGATCCATGATAGAAGCTTATTAATTCAAATATTTGTTAGGTAAAAGACTGTGGCTGCTTAAAATGCTTAGCTCTTTCATGATATCTAACACTTATTAAATTCATTGATCTATTCATTCATTCCATTTTCTCAAAATTTTAGGAAACTGACTTTTGTACACACATACACACTTGACACGCCCACAAACCCAGGTGAAAGGGATGCAGGTTCATAGAAAGGTTCTTCAACTCTATAAATAATTATTTACCTTGAAGCCTAACTCTTGTATAACAGTAGCAAAATCGAACTTTGCAAAGGCTTCAGCGTCTCAACACATTTTGAATATCTAACCTGTGTGGCTCTCAACAATTAACAATAGCTGTCACCCATGGAAGTTAAAGGGCTTGACACCCCTTTCTGTGAGGACCGAGACTGAGTGTATGAACCTTCTGCTCAACAGGTGCTGCGTGTCTACTTCATCAGGTTACACATTCTTTCTGATTTTCCACCCTTGTGCCCGATGTGAATGACAGAGCTGCCCATACATGCTGTTGTTAGACCTTCATTAACATAAGCTAATGCACATGAAAGAGTAAGTCTACGTGTATTCATAGATGCATAGAATAAGGACACATGCTCCACTATGTTCATAGCAGCCCTATTTGTAGTAGCCAGAAACTGGAAAGAACCCAGGTGTCCTTCAACAGAGGAATGGATACAAAAATGTGGTATATTTACACAATGGAGTACTATTCAGCTATTAGAAACAATGAATTCATGAAATTCTTATGCAAATGGATGGAGCTGGAGAACATCATACTAAGTGAGGTAACCCAGTCTCAAAAGATCAATCATGGTATGCACTCACTGATAAGTGGATATTAGCCTAGAAACTTTGAATACCCAAGACATAATCCACATATTAAATGATGTCCAAAAAGAATGGAGGAGTGGCCCCTGGTTCTGGAAAGACTCCGTGTAAGAGTATAGGGGAATTCCAGAACAGGGAAGCGGGACGGGGTGGATGGAAGAACAGGGGGAGGGAAGAGGGCTTATGGGACTTGCGGGGAGTGGGGACCCAGAAAAGGGGAAATCATTTGAAATGTAAATAAAAATATATCAATAAAAAAAGGAATATTGAAGTTGGAAGAACCTCCCTTATCCCTTCTGTTTTGAAATGAGAAAATTGAGTCACAAGAAGATCACATAGTTTGTCATTGACAAATCCAAATATCAAAGCCCGGGTCCCAGGATCTCCAGCTAAACACTCTCTGTATCCTTCAGGGCACAAGGTAAACTAATTTTGAAATAATTCTTAGTAGATTCTGTGCCAAAGACTACACCGTAAAGCTCTATCTTCTATCAACACACACACACACACACACACACACAGTAGAGGGAGAATTTTAGTGGAAGTATAGGCTGATGTGTTAAACTTTCTCTCCTTTATCCCAATGTTAGGGTGATGTGCTCTTTGTAGAGACAACGAGCTCTTGAAACCCACTCCAAGGTCGTAACTGAAGCCAAAGTAAGCTGGAGGAGCAGTGACTGGAGATGTGGTACGGGCTCCTAAGGTCCTGAGTAATGCCACTCCGGGAATTGTTCTGATGACTGATAACAATGTGTGTGCTCTTCAGTATTTAGCCTCTGCATTGGTCAGCTTTCTATTACTACAGTGAAGTATATTAGGTTGTTAGAACATAAAGGATTGCTTTGGGTCACAAACACAGTGGCTCCAGTCTGAGTCCCACTCTTTTCTCTGGCCAGGGCTGGTCATTGTGGTAATGTGTAATGGACCAAGCCACTCCTTTCAAATGACAGAAACATGTGAAACTCTCAGTCCTTAAAAGATATATCCTAAAAACCTAAGAACCTTCTTGAGGTACACTTTACTTTCCAATAATGCCACCCTGGTGACCAAGCCTTTATTTGGGGTCATTCAATGTCCAGCAATGATGATCTTTTATTCTGAATATGATCACAAAAGGTATAGTAATGAAGAAAGGCATTGTTTCCTAAATTGAACAAACCAGCAACATTTTGACTATATTTTCTATTCTGTACATGCTCACGCGTGCCAATACATGGATGCATGCACACACACAAACATGCACACACACACATGCACACACACATATTCATTCTCTCTCTCTCTCTCTCTCTCTCTCTCAGTGTTTTCTCGATTCTCAAAAGGAAACCTTTGTTTTGCTTTTATTGTTTCTATTCTGTTCTTTTATGTCTATCAGCCACATAAAGGCTTTTAAAAACACAATTATAATGCTTTTATCATACTTGAAAACATTAAAAATGAATCTTTAATATCATCTAATATTTAAATTGTACTCAAATTTCCTAAGTTTTCTTTTTTAAAATATTACATACTAAGAAAGAAGCTATTTGCAATTAATACCCCAATTGGCAAAAGAAAAAAAATCTACTTTTTTCAGTGGAGTGCCACAGAGTTTATCGACCAAGCACCAGGGCAGTGCCAAGGAATACTTGGTGACTACAAAATGATCCCCATGGAGTTTCTGGGGGCGGAGCATGCTTTTGTTTCATTTTGTTTGGGTATTTTTTTGTCTTATTGTTTTTTTTTTGTTTGCTTTGGTTTTTTTGTTTTTGTTTTTGTGGTGTGTGTGTGTGTGTGTGTGTGTGTGTGTGTGTGTGTGTTTTGAAAGAAAGAGAAAGAACATAAAGTTGACTGGGTAGGAATGTGGGAATGATCTGAGAAGAATTGAAGGAGGGAATGAGGGGAAAGATTTGATGGAGACATCCTGTTTAGAGATGAGTTGTTTCAAGGTCCCTCGGACTCTCCACAGTCTGGCTGTGGGCTTCTGGATCAGTTCCCATCTGTTGCAGCGGAAGCTTATGTGATGATGTCAGAGCAAAGCACAGATATGTGGGTGGAGCAGAATGTCAGTAGATGTGCTACATTTTTGTTTTGTGCATTTCTTTTTGTTTTTCAGAACAGTAGTATTTAGCTTCATTCTAGTTCCTGGGCTATCTAGTCTTGGAGTTTGGCCCACCCAAGCTGTTTAGAGTATGGGTTCCATTTTATAAAGTAGGGTTTAAATCAAATCAGGTATTAGTTGGTTTCTCCTGCAAGCTTTGTGCCACCTTTGAACTAGCCTATCTTGCAGGCAGGACAGCAATGTAGAGCAAAAGTTTGTGGCTAAGTTGGTGTTTATATATCTCCTTTGTTAGTGTGCAGAGTACCTTCCTGCACCGTGGCCATTAGCACACAGGGATGAAAGCTCTAAGTAGACACTAGCTTGACTTCTCAATGTTCAATGAGTTGTAGACGTTGTCTTTAGCAATGGGGCCTGGCCATCTGTTTATAGAAAGCAACCTACAGTCTTGGCAACAGTCTGGGTTGTTTGGGGTTCCCATAGGACCAATCTCTTTGGCCAACAACTCAATTAAATGTAACCCAATCCCAGTACTGGAAATTTCATTTGGCACCAAGAGATGTCCAGTTGGGGCTCTCTCCCCCTATTATCCTGCAATCTCATCTAGATTGCCTTCATACATGTATATATTTTACAAAGCTCTTGCAGCATTAGGTTTTCATACCACCCCTCAAATGGCTCTTAATTTTAGCAGTAGAGAGAGAATGATTTCAACTATAGCAAAATCTCAGCCAGTCTGTGGTAAGCCTCAATAGGCAGGGGAAGAAAACAAATAATAAATGTATTTTATGTTTGATTTGTGGCAGTGTGGATAAATTCATGCCACCACACACTAATCAAGTTAGAGTACACTTTCTGGGAGACAATTCTCTCCTGCCACAGGTGGATATTGGAGAATTTTAGGTCATCAGTCTTGGTAGCAGGTGGCTTTACCCAGTGAGCCATCTCACCAGTCCTATAATAAATAATAATCATAATCATAATAATCATAATCATAATTTTTCTGAGTTGCTGGAGAGCAATCTTGGAGCCCAAGGCATACCTAAACATACCCTATACCACTGAGCTACAGAAAGCTTCTTTCATTTTTATTTTTGAGATCTGTTTTTAATTCATGTATAATTGTGTGTGCCGCAGACGTATCATTCATTACCCACAGATATTGGGTGAAGGCGTTGGACTGTCTAAAGCTGGAGTTACAGGCTGTTGTGAGCCACCTGACATGGGTCCTGGGCACTAAACTTGGGTCATCTAGAAGAGAAGCAAGTGTTCTCATCTGTTGGGCCGTGTCCTCAGCTCCCACCCTATCTATTAAATGTGTGTTTTGAAATTAGTTCCTTTGAATCAAAAGCCAAACATGACCTGAAAAACATCAATCAGGGTTGACATTTTCTAAGTCCCTCTAAATCTTTGCTTTCTTCCCCTATGGCCATCCTACGTGGCCCTTTTTGAAAACTGTATTGGTTGGTCTTGAAGAGTCTCCTTATTTAGCAAACTGCATCCAAAGAGTATTAATCCGTGTGTTTCTCTGTCCCTTCTATTTCCAATAGGCTGATAATCCAGAGCATGCCGGTTCAGATTTCAAGCACACAGACTTCATGGGAAGTCCTTGCTGTCTTCTCTGGTGATGAGGGTCATCAGTGAGTCCCAGCGTTACCAGGCTGCTCTCATCTTACCAGGCCTCCCCTTCACCCTTTCCTAATGGTTTGAAGACTTTTCTTACCTGTGCCTTACTGTCTTAGAACTCTGGGACTGAACACTCTCCACTTTCCCTTCCCTTCTGCATTTATAAGGTGGGAGTCCAGCAAAAGGAGGGATTCTGCTCACCAGCTCCGAGTTAGAAGTCAGTGCAGAGGAGTGGAACCCTTTTTCAGCTTTAAGAAGTTTCACTCTCAATTGATTTTTTAGACTACCTCTGTAACCTAACTTTCATATATTTGATAATGTAGCGATCCACGGTACTCATTCTTTCTGTTGTTAAAGCATCTCCTTTGGTGATCAAGTGTCTCCCAGGCCAGCGTTTATGTCCTTTCGACCAGTCCTGAGTTGGACAGCTTCTTTTATTTCCTGGTTCATTAAGATGTCCCAGAATGATATTATAGGAAGTGCTTACTGCATGCAGACTTGGGGGAGTACCAGACCCAGTTTATACAGAATTATATGTATACAATTCCCTGGAATCACCTGGCCACAGAAATTTGTTCAACCTTAATGGTAGGCCAAGAAGGCCAAATGGCTCCAAACCACAGCCACAGAGAGATTTGGTTAAGAATGGCTCATTAAGTTTTATCACCACCTTTGAAATGGAGGGCAGTTGCTTGCTGCAGAACGCCCTCCCACTTGGCTGGTTACCCCGCTGAAGCAGATGCTCCCTAACCTCTTGTGTGACTGGTGGTGTGACCCCACAGCACCTCAAACTGCATTCTTTGTCCTTCCCCCTGGGGTTCTCAGGCCACCACTAAGTCGCATCAGCGAGCCTCCAGGCTGCAGGTCATAGGCTATAGGGAGGGTGACATAAGTCACAGCTGCTAACACATTCACCATGGTCCATCACGGCTCTATTAGTCATGCTACCTGCAGGACCCAGGAAGAGATCTAGAAACCATGGCAAGCTTTGACTAGTGAGGGAAAGGATAAAAGAAGAGTCTGGAAGTGTATTTATCATTACCTCTCTCTGAGGCTATTCCAAGTCACAGCACAGGGCAACGGAATGCACTGCCTCATGCAACAGTGGGTGGCTGTCACTCACGAACAGGTAGCCAGCCAGATTCTTTACACTATTGCTAGCTGAATACGCCCTGCCTTGAGTTTGCTTCTCTTCCTCCTTTCCTCGTTTTTCTTTACTCTTGGTTCCCTGGGGTCACCACACAGAGAAGCACAGCAATAAATAGTTAGAATGTGGGTTTTAATGATAAAAACATATAAATATTCCTAATAGGTAGCAGTAGTACATTAATTGTCGAGCTCACATACAGAGGTCAAGGAAGTAGCTCAGTAGTAGAGACTTTGAGTAACATGGAAGACGGTCTGGCTTTGACCCCTAACAATATACATACACATACACACATACACACATATACACATACACACACATACACACACACATGCATACACATACCTGCACACATGCATGCACACATACACATATACACGCATATGCCCCCACACACACATACATACACACACATACACACAGGCACACATACACACACATGCACACATACATATACACATACATACACACATACACACAAACATACACACACATACACACACATACACACATATACACGCATACACCCACAGACACACACATACACACACATAAACACATACATACACACACATACACACACTCATAACACACCATGTGTGCTCATAAACATACCCAACATATGCCTTACTAACATCCAAGGTGCTTATCAATCCAATTAGGTTGATAGTCAAAACACATACATATACACACACATACACACACATACACACACACACACACACACACACACACACATCATTTCAACAAGTTCAGCTTTCAGCACAGTAGCTTAGGCTTTGATTATTCTATAGCTCACACTGAAGAGTCATGGGACATACTCTTTTTTTTAATTGTCGTGTGAATGTGTTCATGTATGTGTATGCAGATAACACATGCTGTAGCTTCCATGTGGAGGTCAGAGAACAACATAAAACATTGATCCTCTTCTTCTTTTTCAAGATAGGTCTCCTGTTCTCCACTGCCTATAGGAGGCTATCCCACAAGCTTCCAGGGGTCCTCCCGTCCCCACCCCCATCTCACTGTAAGTGTGGTGGGATCATGCATGTGCACCACTGTGTCCAGCTTTACCTGGGTTTCTGGAATTTGAACTCAGGTCTGCATACTTACATTACATTTCCACTTGCTATGTCCCTAGCCAGTGCATACTCTTAATGGAACACATTATCTTCTTATAGGAATAAGGAAATATTTTGCATATGGAAAATTTTAAATGGTTGCTTAGAGTTCATAGTAAGAGTCTCAACTCTCTGAAACTAAACTTTCTCTGATTCATATTTGGAAGACTCATTCTTCATAGGATTTAAGGTGGAGCCGGGAAGACTATCTTATTCAACAGCTAGCTAGATTTTTCTGATTGGGTTTCAAGAAGCAACCCTGGATAACCTTGCTTGTTTTCAGAAGGTGCGAGAAGGAAGTACAGGGGTTGACATAATCAACACATACCTCCCGTTGCCCCTTTTCTTGTTTCCACTAGAAAGACAAAACAGAGGAAGGGAGACTGATCTTCATTTAGAAGCTTTCAAAGCCTACACATGCCCTTTTACAGAATTAAAATCAAATTTTCTGATTGAGCAAACCAAGCATGCACAGAAAAGTAATTAGCTGGCTTTGTATGCTTATTGCCACCACACAAATGTGCATAAGTTTGATACCAGTACAGGGCCTATCATCATCATCATCATCATCATCATCATCATCATCATCATCATCAATCATCATCATCATCATCATCATCATCATCATTTTGATTCTTGAGATCTCAAGTTTACTCCTGATGGACCTGATGTTGAGTTATCAATGTTAGTCCGACATTTTCACCGCTATGACATAGTGGCTTACAGGAAGAAACATGTACTTTGGCTCATGGGTTCAGAGGTTCCCATGGATCACAGATGGGAAGATGTAGGGAAGATAAACAGCTTATATAATGAAAGGCAAGAGGCAGAGGCAGACAAAGCCTATGTTCATCACCTACACCTTAATCCATCCAGGATGGTCAACCTATGGGCTGCTGCTGCCCTGGGTTAGGAACAAAGAGGGATTCTTTCTCCCTTAGTTAATCATCTCTGGGAATGTGCTCATAAACACACCCAGCATATATGCCTTACTAACATCCAAGGTGCTTATCAATCCAATTGGATAGATATTCAAAACTCACCAACACAGTTTCTCTGTGCTGTGGACCAATCCCTCCCCATGGAGACATCCACTAACCAGCACACTCACCTGACCACTGCCCAGGTTTGCCAGATCTTGATATCTCTTCTTCAAAACAGGAGCAGATCTGTTACCCACACCTCAGAAATCTCCCTTTTCTTGGTCCTCTACCAAGTTCAATCATCTTCTTGGCTTTGGATTTATTGTTCTATTCACCTTTGGATAATTTCTCAACATGCACACCCAAAAATAAGATTTGGCATTTTCTAAATCTGATGGTTAAAAAACTACATTAAAACTTTCCACAGCACACTTTTGACTCTTTGACATTATATTTTAAATTTATATGTTGATATTCATAGCCCTTGTTCATTAAATGTAACCACTGCTCTTTAGTCCACTGCGTAAATATTCTACAATGTATATTTGCTCATTCTTTGCCATGGATATCTAAGTGGTTCCCAAATGTCACTATTTAAAGTGTTGCAATCTGACGATACACATTAGTTATAGTTCAGGAACTTACAACATAAAACATTTCTTTTCTCGGAGGGATGGTGATTTGGACAGAGCTCTCTACTCTAAGCCTAGGGATTGAGGGAACGGTGATCGGGGGAGTTCTAAACAATTTCATAACACTGTACTTTGCCTGACTTTTGCAGTAATGTTTCTCAAACATGGGGCTCTATACACACTGGGAAATTCTTTATTGCTGAGGGATACCCCAAGTCCTCTGTAGTCCTTTTACTGCTCATTGAGTCAGTACTAGAGTATCCTGAAGTGTTCTTTGCCCTTATTTCTGGGTAGTCAGAGACAATAGGGGGATTAGAAAAACCTAAACAAAATGAAAGAATAAAATACCATGGCGAGGTTTTCTGTGATCCGCCCACTACTACAGAAAAGTGCTAGCTGTTCATGGTGCTCCAATGGCTGCCCCATGAACTTTGCCTTGAACTGGAGAGCCCCAGCTCAGAGCAGTTGCTACATTCTCCACTAATGCTTATTTTTATTTTACGTGTCTGGGTGCTTTGCCTGCATGTGTGCCTATGCAGATGAGGATGTTGGATTCCCCCTGGAACTGGAGTTGCAGGTGATTGTAAGTTACCATGCTGGAACTTGGGTCTGCTGCAAGAACAGACCCTGCTCTTAGCTACTGAGCTAGCTACACATCTGCTCCCCACCCCAAAGTTTTCTTTATACATTTTAGAAATGTATCTTATTGTTAAATTGTGGTGGGAAGAAAACAGTTGAGTCTATCAATTGTTTGTATGTTTGAGGCCTGCTTTGTGACCTAATAAACTTTAATTATTATGAATGTTTGCATATTGAAAAGAAATGCTGATTCCATTCTTCTGTTGTCTTTCATTCACTTTTCTTTTTTTTTTATTCGATATAATTTATTTACATTTCAAATGATTTCCCCTTTTCTAGCCCCCCCAGTCCCCGATAGTCCCTTCTCTTCCCCTGTCCTCCCTCCCACCCCTTCCCACTTCCCCGTTCTGGTTTTGCTGAATACTGTTTTACTGAGTCTTTCCAGAACCAGGGGCCACTCCTCCTTTCTTCTTGTATCTCATTTGATGTGTGGATTATGTTTTGGGTATTCCAGTTTTCTAGGTTAATAACCACTTATTAGTGAGTGCATACCATGATTCACCTTTTGAGTCTGGGTTACCTCACTTAGTATGATGTTCTCTAGCTCCATCCATTTGCCTAAGAATTTCATGAATTCATTGTTTCTAATGGCTGAATAGTACTCCATTGTGTAGATATACCACATTTTTTGCATCCACTCTTCTGTTGAGGGATACCTGGGTTCTTTCCACCATCTGGCAATTATAAATAGGGCTGCTATGAACATAGTAGAACATGTATCCTTATTACATGGTGGGGAATCCTCTGGATATATGCCCAGGAGTGGTATAGCAGGATCTTCTGGAAGTGAGGTGCCCAGTTTTCTGAGGAACCACCAGACTGATTTCCAGAGTGGTTGTACCAATTTGCAACCCCACCAGCAGTGGAGGAGTGTTCCTCTTTCTCCACACCCTCTCCAACACCTGCTGTCTCCTGAATTTTTAATCTTAGCCATTCTGACTGGTGTAAGATGAAATCTTAGGGTTGTTTTGATTTGCATTTCCCTAATGACTAATGAAGTTGAGCATTTTTTAAGATGCTTCTCCGCCATCCGAAGTTCTTCAGGTGAGAATTCTTTGTTTAACTCTGTACCCCATTTTTTAATAGGGTTGTTCGGTTTTCTGGAGTCTAACTTCTTGAGTTCTTTATATATATTGGATATTAGCCCTCTATCTGATGTAGGATTGGTGAAGATCTTTTCCCAATTTGTTGGTTGCCGATTTGTCCTCTTGATCGTGTCCTTTGCCTTACAGAAACTTTGTAATTTTATGAGGTCCCATTTGTCAATTCTTGATCTTAGAGCATACGCTATTGGTGGTCTGTTCATAAACTTTCTCCCTGTACTGATGTCCTCAAGGGTCTTCCCCAGTTTCTTTTCTATTAGCTTCAGAGTGTCTGGCTTTATGTGGAGGTCCTTGATCCATTTGGATTTGATCTTAGTACAAGGAGACAAGGATGGATCAATTCGCATTCTTCTGCATGCTGACCTCCAGTTGAACCAGCACCATTTGTTGAAAAGGCTATCTTTTTTCCATTGGATGTTTTCAGCCTCTTTGTCGAGGATCAAGTGGCCATAGGTGTGTGGGTTCATTTCTGGATCTTCAATCTTGTTCCATTGATCCTCCTGCCTGTCATTGTACCAATACCATGCAGTTTTTAATACTATTGCTCTGTAGTATTGCTTGAGGTCAGGGATACTGATTCCCCCAGATTTTCTTTTGTTGCTGAGAATAGTTTTAGCTATCCTGGGTTTTTTGTTGTTCCAGATGAATTTGATAATTGCTCTTTCTAACTCTGTGAAGAATTGAGTTGGGATTTTGATGGGTATTGCATTGAATCTGTATAGTGCTTTAGGCAAAATGGCCATTTTAACTATATTGATTCTACCGATCCATGAGCATGGGAGGTTTTCCCATTTTTTGAGGTCTTCTTCCATTTCCTTCTTCAGAGTCTTGAAGTTCTTGTCATACAGATCTTTCACATGTTTGGTAAGAGTCACCCCAAGATACTTTATACTGTTTGTGGCTATTGTGAAGGGGGTCATTTCCCTAATTGCTTTCTCAGCCTGCTTATCCTTTGAGTATAGGAAGGCCACTGATTTGCTGGAGTTGATTTTATAACCTGCCACGTTGCTGAAGTTGTTTATCAGCTGTAGGAGCTCTCTAGTGAAGTTCTTTGGGTCACTTAGGTAGACGATCATGTCGTCTGCAAAATTCAGCATCCCTTCATGCTTAAAGTCTTGGAGAGAACAGGAATTCAAGGCCCATACCTAAACATAGTAAAAGCAATATACAGCAAACCGGTAGCCAGCATCAAACTAAATGGAGAGAAACTTGAAGCAATCCCACTGAAATCAGGGACCAGACAAGGCTGCCCCCTTTCTCCTTATCTTTTCAATATTGTACTTGAGGTACTAGCTCGGGCAATTCGACAACATAAGGAGGTCAAAGGGATACAAATTGGAAAGGAAGAAGTCAAACTTTCATTCACTTTTCTAACAGCACACCTCACAGTACTGTGCTTCTCCAGTAACTACCCACTTGCCAGAGCTAACGACTCTGCACAACTCTTTTCAATTCGCTACAGTGATGTCTCATTGAGAACTGAAACAGTATCATGAGAGAACAATAGAACATTAGAGATCTGCCTATTCTCACACACCACAGAGAGAACTGCATCTTCTCTCCTCCATGAAATAAATACCTCTCCTTCTACTCTAACAGAGAACATTTCCTAATCGTTATATTAGGGTTCTCCAGAGACAGAACTAATAGTATATGTGTGTGTGTGTACATATATATGTGGGTGTGTGTATATATATATGTATATACTTAAATATATATACACACATACACACATATATATATATATATATATTTATGATATTTACAAGAGGAACTGTCACCCACATTGTAAAGACTTGATAAACCTCACCATAGGCTGTCTGTAAGGTGGGGAACCAGAGAAAGGAAAAATGTGGCTGGGTCCAAATCAGAAGTCTAGGAAACAAATTGGGAAATTGCTGACCAAGGGATAAAACCTATGCGTCCCAAAGATGCCACTGTGAAGGTAACTGAGTGCAAGGGCTGAGCAACTTGATGCTATGACTCCCAGGGGCAAGAGGAGGATGCTCTGCCCCGGAAAGGGTAGAGTGAGTTCCTCTTCCCCTGCCTTCCTGGCCTGTCTGACTGGGGTGTGGCTGATGAAATGTGAGTTTCTACCTTGGACTGATCATCCTTACAAAGCTGACCACTCTCCTCTGAAAACCCCTTCACAGACACACATGCCAAAGCAGTGTCTCACTAGTCATCCCACACCTCTCCATCCAGGGAAGCTGACATCTAAACGTCACCCTCACAGATCACATGTATAGAATGAGAAGTTTGGACACTTGATGGGCTTGTGACTAGCAACACCTGGGAGTTTGTCAAAAATGCAAATCCTCGTGCCCTGCTGCAGCCCTCCAGTTCAGAAACTCAATGGGAAGGGGGTCCAGCAGTCTCCCAGCAGCTCTTAGGTGGCTCTGGTGCCTGAGAAAGTTTGATAACCGCCTACAGAAAAGCATAAAAGATAGCAGTAATTAACTTCTTGAGATAAGTAAAATGAAGACATATGTGGTCTCTAATGTGTCTCAGGTTGGCAAACAGAGAGATATTAAACAGTAGGGTTCTTGCTACACTGCAAAAGGTTACATTAAAGGAGTGTCTGCAATTCGTGTAATCTGTTACACATGGAAAACACCAAGAGATATTCCACTGACATGTTTGTAAATAATTCTGATGTATGAAAAAACGAAGAACATTGCTGTTGATTGATAGGGAGACTATACTTTGATTTATGTTTTTGTTTTATTACTACTGACCTCTGTGTGATCCTATTTTGAGAGGAAGTTCTTTGAATCATGGTACTGCAATATTAGTCTCTAAATGAGCACTTCTATTGGAGTTCATTTTCTGGCTAATTTGCATCCAAATGGCCCAATCTGAAACACTGATAACAGGGCTAAAGATAGTTTAAACAGCCAAATCTATGGAAGAAAGCTTATTAGTGTACAGCTACAAGAGTTGGTTGTATAATGCCAGAAGATCAACTTCCCCATAAAAGAGTTCTCTAATCTCTGCCTTTCAAAGATATAAAATGTACTTTCAGGTTACTGCTCAAATAAATAGAATTTGAATATATTATATAATACCCCTAAAAGATGGAGAAAGTTGAAACATTTATTTGAAACTTTGCTATGCCCTTACATGTGTCATTTCAATAACCAGTCAACTCAAAATCATTCTGTACATTTTGAAATAAGCCACCGAAGTTCACAGCTGTTAAGTAACTTGACCAATGTTACAAGTTGCAGCTTGATCCAGTTCTGCCTGACTTCAAAGCCCATGTTCTTGCCACTAATGTTTGTAATCTGTCCAGTATATGTGTATGGTGGCGGGGGAGGGGGTGGGGGGGAGGAGAGGCTTTCCTCAAGTTTCTAGAAATTAAAAAAAAAGGAGATTTAGCTCATGGAAAATGCAATAAAACTTATCCAAGCAAAGGTCATCTCTGAGCTTGAAGTTAATTGGTAGCCAGTTCCTGGAAATGTGTTAAAATGGAGATTATTCGGGTTTTTTTCAAAGCTGGTATTTCAGAGTAGCTTTTTTTTCTATTTGATGAGATAATCTTGTCCAAAAATGAGTTATTGCAGCATGCCAAGCCACAGTGATCACAGCGGCACAATTAGTTACAAAAATGCTGCTTAATGAACACAGCAACTATTCATGACCACTTCCCTGGATCCCTGCGCAGCATCGTTCTTTCCCAAGAAACATCAGTATCAGAGTCACCGTGTCCTCCATGCCCAACCGGAGGGGACAGCACGCATGGAGGAGGTGCTTTGTAATCTTCAAGTGAGGATGCAACACTCCTGCTCTCTCCTTATAAGCCCTTCTGTGGTTGCTTGTAAATGCTTAGGTTTAAAATAAAATTCAAATAAACCAAATTGTGGCTGCCTTTATAGGAGAACTGAAATAACCGACCTTTCATGAGTTTCAGAAGAATGTGAAACTTAATGAGGGCTCTAGAACATTCTGGAGACTCTCAGCAATGACTTTCTTTAAATTAGAAGACTAAAGTCTATCAAAATTGCCCCCCTCAACAGGATAACCTGGAATACGGAGAACACATATAATAATAAAGCCACTATTGGAAAATTATCATCCAATAGGACACATCTAAACTTAAAGGAAATCTAGAAAGTTCCCACAACTAAACAAGCCAAAACCAGATGTATGCAGTCAAATGAATATCAGATAAAATTTTACTTAGATAGAACATCTCAGAGCTAGAACATTTCTTATAAAAAATGGGTACCTTTCAATTATTTATCTTTATTTCAGCCTCTAAAATTTAAGATAGTTCATCATCTTCACTTCATAATTAATGGACCAGAAATGACAAATGTACAAGAAGTTTAACTAAGAAAACCCAAAACCTGAATAGAGGTAATTTGGTTGGTCAGCTAAGCCTTCTGTAGTCAAAGCACCCAACTCCCTGACAGAAGTCTCTTTTCATATCCAAGTAGCACAATACCAGGAAGCCAGTACCAACTGAAGCACTGGTAAACTCAGTTTATGGCTGACTATGTACTCAAAATAAGCTTTATCCCAGGGAGTTTTTAATAGGCGTGACTAAGGACACTTAAAGGAAAAATATGAAATCATGTTTAAAGTGTATAGTAACTTTTATCAAACTGATACGTGCATAAGGTCTTGACAGGTTATCTGCATAGATGCTAAACTCAGATTGTACACATGTAAACCTGTTCCACAAAAATTCCCAGATTCCTGGGAGATGACCATAGGTGGTAGAAGCAATTCTAAAATACTGTGCTAGAAATAATATAGCAATGACAAGACTATTTTTATGCATAAGATGCTGACACTCTTGGCTTGTCACTTGTTTGCAAAGACCTGAAAGGCAGAAGTAGCTGTGAGCCCATGAGGTAGCTGTGAGCCCTTGAAGCAGCTATGAGCCCATGAAGTAGCTGTGATCTCATGAAGTAGCTGTGAGCCCATGAAGTAGCTGTGAGCCCTCGAAGCAACTGTGAGCCCTTGAAGTAGCTGTGAACCCATGAAGTAGCTGTGAACCCATGAAGTAGCTGTGACCTCATGAAGTAGCTATGAGCCCATGAAGTAGCTGTGATCTCACGAAGCAGCTGTGAGCCCATGAAGCCCTTCCTATTTCAAAATAAAAAGCAACCTCTTTCTTATTGTCCCTGTTTTAGACTTTAGGCAATAACTAATGCACAGAGCTAACACAGTGAGTGCCTATCTTCTCAATGAGCCAGCAAGTTCCTCTTGAACTGGAACTCTGTTCAGTGCTACTTTTGTTCTTATTGTTGTGACTGGATCAATTATCACAAGATGAAATCACTTTGGTTGCTTTTTCCTTTTCCCCCTGCTCCTCTTCATTAGCAACTCATGGGCTTTGGAGTTACATGGTGATCTCGTTAACAAAGCCCTCTTCAATGGGATCCCTCAGTTCATTAATCTCCAGTAAAAGTAACCTACTTAGGATATAGTTGAAATAGCCCAGAGTCACTTAACACAGTGGTGTAGCAATCCAATAAAACACACCCCAACTTAAATTTGTGCAAAGGAAAACTCTTGTTTCCCCTAATCTTTTAGCTTTACTCCTAAACTTGTCTGTGTCTATTGTATTGATGAAACCCATCAACCTCTTATCTGACTCAGATGGTGCACTATTTCTAATTCTCATCATGGTATTAGAGACTGGAACAACAGCCTGGTGGTGGTGGCATACCTCTTTAATGCCAGCACTCAGGGAGCAGAGGCAAGCAGATCTCTGTGAGTTCGAGGCCATCGTGGTCTACAGAGTGAGTTCCAGGACAGCCAAGGCTACACAGAGAAACCCTGTCTTGAGACAAAAGAAAGAAAAAAGAAATTGGATCAAGAAGTCAGGATGTGTGTTCCCTGGTTGCCTCCAGTTCTACCACATCACCCTCAACTTTTCCTCTTTGTAGCTCAGAGAAGGTCACCAAAAATTATCTTACATGCCCTTTTTTACTCATACCCTGTGTGCCAATCTCAGGAGACTGACCTGGGTCATGGGGCTTCCTTGCGCTTTGGTTTCCACAGAAGATGAAGATGGAGGCCTGTTTCTTTCCTGTGACATTACTTGGTACTGGTCATGGCCTTGAGTGCTGAGTCACTGCTGTCTCATGGTGGAAGACTGGGACTCTTCCTTCTTGCTTTGAGCTCCTACCCCCCCCACCCCGCCCCCTGCCCCCCACCCCCTGCCCACCCCCTACCCCCCAGGGTGTGCTTGAGATTCAGTAGCTATAATAATCAAAATGGCGTGTTATCCCCTGAGAGTCCCTTAGGATGGTGGCTTTTGTGCTTCCGCATTGCTCAGGATCACAGGAAGAGCTTATTAAAACAGATTGCTGACCTTTGCCCCTGAAGTTTAGGATCTGATTCTCTTTGGTGAGGCCAGAACTTTTGTGCTTCTAACGCGCTCTTAGAAAGTGCTGACTCCTCTCATCTGAGATCAGACTTAAGAAACAATTAGAAAACGCCATTCTGTAGAAACACCTTTGTTTACAAAGCCAAATAGCAGGTGGCTAAAACTGCCCAGGAAACCACTCCCACACTTGCAAACAGCTGGCTTGAGAAATAATTAATAGTTCTGCGTCTATCAGTTAGGGTCGCAACTGGAAACAGATGGCTTATGGCAAACAGGGCAAGTCCCTTCAGCCAATCAGTAGGCATGCACACCTCTCCAGGCTTTGTTATTTTGTACTAAAGACCTAGGCACATAGATTAAAAAAATAATAATAATTCATTTCTCCCATCTCCATGTGCACATGCTTAAAGCAATAAGACAGAAGGTCAGTTTCTGAGGTTACAACCATCTATCTGGACGTGAGTTAAATGACTCAGGAGGAAATCAAGCTGTACGATCTTCAGCTTGGAGTTTGCCTTCCCAGGAGTACCCTCACGGCCTTGCCATCTCCACGACGGGAATTTATCTTCACTCAAAGTGTTCCTCTCCTGAGTTTAAGTTTCTTTTCTGTGATAGATCAAACTTTTACCTTAGCAGCCCTGCTTCCTTCCGCTGATCTACGACCCATTTCTCCACAACCTACAGCAACAGCTCTTCTTTCTTCCACACATGCACAGAGTGCTTTTCTTTCCTTTTCTAGGTGAGCAGTTATATGCATTCTGGCTACCTTTCGATTCTTCACATTCCTGTCAAAGGCACATTAAACCGATGCACAGAGATGAGTCTTCATTTCACGCACCAGTGTCTTCCCAAAGTCATTGCCATTCTTTTTAAAAACAAATGTCCTACTTCATATATATCCCCATCTGAACTACAGATTGGTTAACGTTCTAGTTCTAGTTGCAAGCAAATTCTCTGCCATTTCAATTTCTTCCCCCATTCTATGTTTCTAAGAACCCATCATACTGCTTTAGGCACCGTGGTACCTTCATGGTAGAGAAGTCCATGGTGTGACCATGCTTTAATGTACATACTTACCTGTGGCTGAACATATGTGTGCTTTCTTATAGATGTAGCCTGAGTTTCTCCTGGGTACTTGGAGACTTAACTTTGAAATGCTAATACCAAATTGTTTTCAAAGTGGTCGCATTAATTCACCATTCCACAAATATTGCATAATGAGAATTCTTCTTTTCCATGTCTTTGCCACCTCTGGTACAAATTGACTTCCTTTTTTCAGTTTTTAATTTTTATTTACTGTGTTACTGTTGTTGTTGTTGTTGTTGTTGTTGTTGTTGGAGACAAGGTCTCTCTGTGTTTTCGAGGTTGGCCTGAAACTCATTATGTAGAGAACAAGCTGGTCTCTAACTCATGGAGATTGGAGATCCACCTTCATCTGCCTCCCAAGTGCTGAGATCAAAGGCCTACACCACCATAAATGGCCTCTAACAGTCTTCTATGATGCAGCGTTACTGTGTAGCACAGACTGGCATCCACTTCACAGTCCCCCAGCCCCTGCTTGGGAAGTTCTGGGACTACAGGTGTGAGATACCACACACGACTGGCAGAGGTGCCTGGGATCAGTTTGCTAATGTCAGTATTGGGAAAGGGTATTTTAACTTATATTGTTATTTGAAAAGCAAATCTTTCTCTGAGAACTAATAAAATCAGTTACTTCTTCATGGATTCTGTGCCAGTGTTGTATGGAACAGTTTCCTTCAGAATTAAAACATTCCATTCTTCAGGGAAGACAGGATGGATGGATGGTAAAGAATTCAAAATTGTGCCAGGAGGTCCCCTAAACTGATAAGATTTATCAGCTCCCAGTTCCTATGCCACACAATAAAACTACTGAGAGTCACTCTCCTACAAACCAAACCATAAAGAAGACCCCAATGCCAGACCAGACAAGTTGCCTGGAAGAAGCAGAAACTAACCCAGGTGTCTGGACGAGATTTAGGCCAACTGAGTCACTCGTAAACGACACTGTCCAATCCATCGAGCTTCCTGTAAGCTGTGCAGCATGCTCCAGGTTCCCTGCTTTTGAGGGTCTCCATTCATGTTGTGGTGAGCTTTGGTCATGCAGCTGTCTCTGGGACATTTCTACCCCTCATCTGTAAGTTTGTAACTGATTCCAATAAAACTCATTGGTTCACCAAATTGGACTTTGGTGTGATCTATCCTCTGGTCTGTCATGGGCACTCTCTTTGGGGCAGAGCAGACACGTGTGTGCATGCGCATGTGTGGGTATGTGTATGGTCTCCTCACAAAGAGTTTTGTCAAATGAGAGTTGATTTCATCTAGCTGCTGTAAGAAACTACCCTTACTGAGATATCTTAAAACAACAAAAATACTTTCCTTCACAGCTCTGTATGCCAGAAATCCGAAATCAAGAGATGTTGGCAGGGCTGTGCTTCCTATGGAGGTGCGCAGAAAACTCTCTGCCCTTGCAGCTGGCAGTGCCCCAAGCATCCCTTGGTTTGTGGGTATGTGCCTCAGCCTCTGCTACTGGCCGCACGTGCCCTTCTTCTCCATGTGTCTCTCCAGAGTGACTTATCCAAGATTTCACCACTACCCAGAAGATCCAGGTCAAGTCAGTTTCTTTTCTAGTTGTTTTGTTTTTATTTTTGTTTCCTTTTGTTTGATTGATTTGGTTTGGTTTGGTTCCATTCAGTTTTTCCGTGCTGAGGATCAAACCGTTCAAACTAGGCCAATGTTCTACTACTAAAATCCTAACTCTATACTCCCCCTCTAAGACAATTTGGGGGGGGTGTGTCTGAGGAGTTGAGGTGGGACAGCAGAAGCAGAAGACACCATATAACTCTGACCAGCCCAAAACTCTCTATGTAGACCAGGCTGGATTTGAACTCACAGATATCTGCTTGTCTCTCCTTCCCCAGTGCTATGATTAAAAGTCTGCACCAACACTCCTGACTCCAGAGCAACTCTTAATTTTAGCTATGTTTCTAAAACACTTAATCTAAAAATGGTCAAGAGTCATATATCCTTACCCCCATGCCCACCCCCGAGACAGGGTTTCTCTGTGTAGGCCTGGTTGTCCTGGAACTCACTCTGTAGTCAGGCTGACATCAAACTCAGAGAGATCTTCCCACCTTTGCTCCAGAGTGATGCGATTACAGACACACGCCACCCCCCACCCCCACAGCTAACATCATATATTCTAATGACTAGGACACAGGCAAATATTCTAGGAACACTATTGAGCACACCATATGTACAATCACCATTTCTATTTCCTCCTCTCGAAATTACTCCAGTTTTTCCACGGGATCTTTGACCACTTTTCTATTTCCTTTTTCTTGTTTATGAGACCTCTTTCTATTAAGCGCATACTTTTTAAAATTAATCCTATTTATGAGTATTCTCCCTCTGAGTTTTTCTCCATTTTTACTTATGATGGTGCCTTTTGATGGAGTTCCTTGTTTTTCGTGTAATTGAAGTTGTAAGTTGTCTTTTCTTTCTTTTTTTTTAAATAATTTTTTATTTTCAATATTCTTTGTTTACATTCAAAATGATTTACCCTTTCCTGGTCCCCCCCCCATAAGTTCCCTAAGCCCTCTTCCCTCTGCCCATTCTCCTATCAACCCCCTCCTACTTCTCTGTCCTGGTATTCCCCTACAATGCTAGAACAAGCATTTTCAGGACCAGAGACCTCTTGGGAGGTCTTGGGAGTGAATTGTGTCTTGGAAATTCAGAGTTTCTGAGCTAATATCCACTTATCAGTGACTGTATTCCAAGTGTGTTCTTTTGTGATTGGGTTACCTCACTTAGGATATTTTCCAGATCCAAGCATTTGCCTAAGAATTTCATGAATTCATTGTTTTTAATTGCTGAGTATTTCTTTCATATTTAGATATTTTTCCTTTGTTCTGTAGTTCTGGGAAGGATCTCAGAGCCACACATGTGGTAAGAAACTCAGCTCCACCACTGAGCTACTATTCATTTAGAACATTTTATAGTATTCATTTTACTTAGTTCATAGTAAATACTTTTAAATGAATCACTTTTTAATATTCTTTTCTAAATCTTAATAATCAGCTTCATAGCTTTACCCTTTAATGCATGAAGAAAATGTGTGAGCCTGGGAGGTGGTGGCATACGCCTTTAATACCAGCACTCAGGAGGCAGAGGCAGGCAGATCTCTGAGTTCAAGGCCAGCCTGGTCTACAGAGTGAGTTCCAGGAGAATCAAGGCTACCCAGAGAAACCCTGTTGTGAAAAAAAAAGAAAAGAAAAAAAGAAAAAGGAAGTGTGTGTGTGTGTGTGTGTGTGTGTGTGTGTGTGTGTGTAGTTTGGTTAATGGTGCACAATTTTTCTTTTTCCCAGGGATATGATTAATGTATCCCTTTTTAGCCTTATTTGATTGATGGCTGCAGCAGCTACAGTTATTTTATAATAAGGTGATTATATGACAGCATGTTCTGACATGACAAAAGGACTTAGGGATAGTGTCAATGTTTGAGTGACATCTAGTTGTACAAATCACAACTAACACAAATCATTTAGAAAGAATTGGGAAATCCCTATTAGCCACCCTAATTTTGTAGAAGCATGAAACACATGGTACCCTGCAAGTCATGGCACGCAATTGTAGGTACTTAGAAGCCTGTCTCTAGGCAGGTCTGACTATAAACCTAAGTCACTTAGAGCAATTCACCCTGCACTCTTCACCGGGTGCATACTCATCCGATGATGTCACCGAATGCAGTGGTGCCAAGAGACAGTCAGGGTTTACCTTTCATTCAGCAGGTGCATGAGTCAGCATTGTCCTGTGCGGTTCAGGAAGCTGTGGACACAGTGAGTCACTGCAAGTCCCTTCAGTTTCATTGTACGAATTAGCCAGTTCTGTGTGAGAACCCACAGTTTCATGTCTAATAAGCTACACGAATACATAAAAAAGAAATCTATCTGAGGTCTCAAGAATAATCCAGTTTTTAAAAATGCATTGTTGTGTTTTGCACAAAGAAGGAAATAATTGTGGAACTTAAAATAGCCCCTCATTTCTGTACCTTATGAATAACACAGGGCTTGCATTAGGAAAATCACGTTCAGGAGAGAAAGCATGCCTATGATTTGTCTTTTGACCTGAGTTCCCTTTTTTTTTGGGGGGGGGTGTTTTGGGAATAATCATTTGTTGCTTTAGAATGTCTCTAGACCAACATGATCCAAAATGGTAGTCATTACTGCACGTGGCCATTTAGATTTAAATGAATTGAAATTTACTAAAATAGAAACTCAAGTTCCTCATTTTGCATGAGCTGCACGTCAAATATTCACCATGCAGCATAGCACAGATGGGACATTTCTAGCAGTATGTAAGATTCTTCTGAATAGCGCTACTAAAGTTGTTCTCCCCCAATCTAGTCCATGCTTTTTTCACTGATCATACGGTTATCTGTAGTTTACCAACTTTTCTCATGTAGTGTGTGTGTGTGCGTGTATGTATGTAATTGTCTGTGTATATGTGTGTGTGTGTGTATGAGGAGTATGTATATGAGGGGTGTGTGTTTGTGTGTGTATGTGTATGAGTGTGTGGGTATGATGTGTGTATGTATATGTACATGTCTCTGTGTGTATGTGTGTGTCTGTGTCTATGTGTGTGAGTATGTGTGTGAGGTATGTCTGTATGTATGTGTGTACATGAAGTGTGTGTGTATGAGGGATGTGTGTATGCATGGTATATGTGTGTGTATGTCTCTATGTATGTCTGTGTGTGTCTATGTATATGTGTGTGTATGAGAGGTATATGAAGTATGTGTATATGAGGGATATGTATGTGTATGTATGTGCGTGCACACAGCATGCATGTGGAAACCAGAGACTGACTAAGGTGTCTTCCTTGAGTGCTCTCCACTTTATTTATTGAACCCAGTGCTGGTGGATTCAGCTAGTTTATCTAGCCAGTTTGTGTGAGAAATCCCTTGCTATGACTTCTGAGTGGCATTCATGTGCCTGCAGAACTTTTATGTAAGTTGTGGGGTGGGAGTGGATGGGATCTGAACTATAGTTCTCACATACTCACAGCAAGCTCTTAATCCGCTGAGCCATTTCCCCAGCCCTCATCCACTATTAATGGTTTTGTTATTTTGGTAGAAAGCTGGTTTTCTAAAACTTTTCTATGTCTAAGGAACAACACCCCCCCCCCTTTAAAAAAAAAACCTGGACAGCTAAAAACTTCTCACATTGTTTCTAAAATGAGAACTTTGGGAGCAGCTGCATGGGGTGATATGGTACAAGGTCCCTCAGGAGATTGAGTTTGAGGTATCTAGTGCGGTTACAGGTCACTGTGTGGCTGGACCTCATGACATTCTTTCATCGCTTACCATCTGCGAGGTAACACACACTCAGCCCTGTCTACCTTCAGCAAGGATCCTGTACATAGGGTAAGCTGGCCTCCTCACACCAACCTCATGTCACAGGTTCATAACTTCACACTCTCTGCTCCCTTTCCTGCTCCTTGGCCATTTTACCTTTAGGTGAACTCCATCTCTGTCCCCTACTGCAAAGCCCATTGCAATAGTTCCTCCAACTGATTCAGGAGTCCAGAATAAAGTCTGCTTTTCTATTTTAAGGAATATTGAATATTTTTTTCTTTAATACTACCTAGACCAATTACCGGGTAGAGAGAAAAATTAAAGGAACGATTACTTTTCTGTTGTCATTCATTTATTTACCAGGCACAGGAAAAAAAAAACCTTCTACAAATTGTCCAGAGAAGGGGTGGCGTAGCTGTATGAGGTCAGCTGTGTGTCTCTCCTAAACAAACAAATCCACACAACCTGCTTATAGAGGCTTCTTCCATTACAACACAGTTATTTAAAAGACAAAGTACAAGCAGAAGGGGCCACAGTGAATAAAGGCTGATTTTGGTCATTGGCTTGGCATTTGATATTGGCAATGGGAGCCACAAACAAATTCCAATTTCAAATGTCATGGACTTGCTGACAGTATGTCCTTCCAGCTGATTAGATTATTCTCTAGTAATTATTGGATATCTAGGTTTACTTAACATTCACTGGGATAGTTTATGAGCAATCCTTAAGGAGCTGTTGGAAACTATGCTAGAAAATTAGGGGATATTTGAAAGGAAACACCAGGAGTAGTTAAACAAATTAAATTTCACGGTCTTATTTTGTTTGCCATCATAATGGAAAAAGAGGTATTTGCTATACTAACTTATTTTATAGAGAAATAATTGTCTTCTCCTTGTGAAGGACTGAACCGAAGTTGTAACTCCCTAATGGATGGTGTGAGGATAGGAGTTTACTCTTTAAAATGTTGCTAAGGTTAAATCACTTCACAATGGTAGCTGGTAATCCAATAGCGGTGATGTGAAATGGGAATTTCTGGTTTTGTTGGGGACTCAGTTGTGTTATGTAATGTTTTTTTCTGGAAACTGTCTTTTGTAAAAGGATGTTTTGCTGAGAACAGACATGCGATGTTTTTCTGGAAGTTGTCTGGTGAAAGGGCATGTGATGTTTGGCTGGAGTGGACACTTGAGAGGACACGTGATGCTTGGAAGGAGTATGAGTATAACCCAACAGACAGTGGACTGCACTCTGGCATTGGTTCACCTTGCAACTTTTTTCTGGACATCATTGGAATTCGCTGATGCTAGTCTTCACTGACAACACTCTTGCATTGGTTCGCCTTGCTTTCTCTGCTGATCTTTGTTTGTCATGACTTTGTAGAGAGGACTGCACCAAAGAACTTCTGGTGTCTTCTTGCTGTTTCTGCAGACTTGCACTGTTCAGCACAACTTCATGTTTCCTTCTTGAGCCAGTTGCTCCTGCTGATCTGTGTTTGGTGTTTTGCTAGTGGACCGGACTGCTGACAGCGAAGATTGGAATTGCCCCCAAAGAACTATCTCTAAACCTTTCTTTTCCCCTACATCTGGTGGGTGGTGGATTATAAGGGAGGTCGAAGCATTAAAGAGTCATAATTAAAGTGGGGTTTGAAAAATCTAAGCCTACAGTAATCTCCTTATACCCTTAGCAGAGGCAGAAGTTACTAGAAGATTCTCTCTCTCTCTCTCTCTCTCTCTCTCTCTCTCTGTTTCTCTCTCTCTTTCCCTGTCTCTCTGTCTCTCTCTCTGTCTCTGTCTCTCTGTCTCTCTGTTCAAATACAGAGGAAGTAAGTACTACTGTAGAACAGTAGAATAGTGCAAGGGCATGTCACAAGTTAGGTAAGTCAGGTAGAGGAAGAACAGTCTCAGCAGTAACAACTCTGCTGGCATCTTGCCCTTAGACTCCCAGCCTTTCCAACTGTGGGAAAGCAAATCACTATGGCTGAAGACACTCAGTTTGCCGTATTTTGTTACGTAACCTGAATTAGTTACTTGCCTCATTGCTTTAATAAAACACCTAACAGAAGCAATGCATCAGTTGAGGGAAGTCATTTTGGCTTACAGTTTCAGGGTATACAGTCCATTGTTGCCGGGAGAGTGTAGAACTAGGAACAGGAAACAGCTGGTCTCAAGACAGCCACAGTCAGGAGGCAGACTGTGGCCTCTTCAGCTCACTTTCTCCATTCAGTCTTGAACCCCATAATGGAATGATACCATATAGTGTGGGTCTTCACACTTCAGTTAGCATAATTTGGATAATCCCTCCCTTACAGACAGGGTGACATAGATTTGTTTCCATTGTGATTCTAAATCCCATCAAGCTAACAAACAACAGTAACCATCTTAAATTGCCCAGGAGACCAGTGTACTTGCTGCTGAAGGAAAACCTCAAAAATCTTTCCATTTTTAGCATTAGAATTAGTCCCAGCTCCTGTTAACCAGCAAATGGAAAGAGGTATACAATGTATTATTGTTTTATTTTAAATAGTTCGTTGTTCATTTGTAAAAGGATTTTTAGTTGTCATAGATCATGCCAGATTCAAGGAACTCAAATTCTGATATATGCCAGTTAAAATAATATGGAAATGTATGCTCTCCCATATAAAGTCCTGAGCAAGATATAAGCGAGTTAGCTCATCATTGCTCTCTCCCACACCACAGATCCTGGCTTAGATCTCATGCTCAGGAAGCAAGCACCCAAACTAATGCCTGCTATGATGTCCTAGCCTGACAATGTCCTTAGAGGCAATATTTCTTGTGCGTCTTTATTAGAAAGAAGGGGTATTATTTTTTTGTCTGTTTTGTTTTGTTTTTCCTTTTTAGAGTCCCCAACATATGTATTCTATCATCTCATTGGCAATGATTGATTCATAGGCCCATGATGAAGAGTATAGAACTCCTATCGTATACCAGGTGTTACAGAATACACAGATAGGGCATCACAATACCATCTTTCCCAAGTAAGATCCCAACTGAGAGTTTCGGCTCAAGATTTTTTTAAAAGGGATACCAAGAAAAGAGATGGGATCTAGTAGCAAAACTATACAGATGGGGGACTATTCTCCAGGTGAAACAACTTGTCATATTTTATTAGTTATCTTCCTGTCATTGTGGCAAGACACCATGACGAAGCAACTTATAGAAGAGATTATTTAGTCTTGGAGTCCCAGAGGGGTAATAGTCCATCAAGGTTCAGGAGTGGCAGGGATGGCAGCTGGAGTACCGAGTTGAGAGCTCACATCTTAAACTGTAAGCCCCAAGCAGATAGAGTGAACTAGAAATGGCTTTAAACTTTCAAAGCTCATGGTAGTGATATACTTCCTCCACCAAGGCCATGCCTTCTAACCCTCCCCTGGTACTAGCACTACCAGCACCACGGACTAAATGTTCAAATGCATGAACCTATGGGGAAGATTCTCATCCGAATCACCACATACCTATAGTCATAGGTGAAGAAAAGAAAGGAGAATTTTTTGTTTTTGTTGTTTGTTTGTTTGTTTGTTTTTTTCCAAGACAGGGTTTCTCTGTGTAGTCCTGGCTGTCCTGGAACTTACTCTGTAGACCAGGCTGGCCTCGAACTCAGAAATCTGCCTGCCTCTGCCTCCCAAGTGCTGGGATTGAAGGCGTGTGCCACCACGCCCGGCCCAGAAAGGAGAATTAAAAAGAGAAAGAAACACCAGAAATTCTAGACTAAGACCAGGAAACTCAAGGTAAATATTAAAATGCTGGTCATGAAATCCTGAGGTAGTCCTTGTCAGAATTCATTGAGCATCATTGGTGTGTGTTTTTCTGTTGTTCAGCCTAAACAAGTTAAAAGCCATATGCTGATTTTGAATGTATAAGCAATGTGCCAGAGCGTATGTATATCTACCTCGAAAAGTAAGTAATCCAAACAAGTAATGGATGCATTACATATATATTCCTAAACACAATCAGAGATGTTCTTCTTCTGTGATTAAAGGACGCACTTATGAAGAATAATTTATTCACATACAGCATAGCTACTAGAAAGGAACATTCCCCTCCATCTGCAGCCTGGTAAATGTTTTACCCTCTTCCTAGCCAGCTTTCAAACTACAGCACTGCTGATCTTTAATGTAAAGCAGCCTTGGTTCATAAGGAGTACAGATGAAGAGCAGGCTCTCAGGAGCTATGCTGCATCACACGAGACAAGAGTGTTGGCTTCACAGCTCGGCAGCTGTAGACATTAGTCCCAAACACCGGGTTATCATATCTACAGTACACTTCAGTTTCTCATCTGGGAAATGAGGGTAGGGGATTCATGACTAATGCTTTCTAGAATTCTGTATTAGGGACTTTCAGCGACAACCCAAGGAAAGGAAGATTTATTTTAGCTCAAGGTTTCAGGACATGGCCATATATCATGACAGGGCAGAACGAGGCAGTCCATTCAGTGGGATAGAGTGGCAGAGCCTGATTCCTGGAGAACCTGGGTGCGGAGGGGGATCCTCAAAGAGCTGCCACTAGTGGTTTGCTTCCTTCAGCAAGGTTCTATCTACTACATTTTCCACAGGCTCCCAAAACACCATCAGCCACAGAAGAACTTAAAACATGAGCCTGTGAGGGCACTTCAAATTCAAACCATGAAGGACTTTGTGAGAATTAATTAGTATATATATACATATATATACTAATATATTACTTATAGTATATATTAATATATATACTAATATATAGTAACTAATATATATTATTTACTATGTATATTAATTAGTACATATGTTAGTAACTATATATTAATTAGTATATATGAGAAATATTAGAATATGCATGTGTATATGAGGAAAAATGAGAATATATATACATATATTCACATTATATTTCTCATTATATATATGTATGTGCATGTGTGTGTGTGTGTATGTGTGTGTGTTAAATACAACCATAGTACAACTGGTTCTGAAGTAAATAAATGCTGCTCATTATTGTGGATTCTGTGAGTTTCAGAGCTGACTTGGGAGCATCAAGGTGAATACCAAGACCACCACACCATTGTAAGGATGGTGATGTTTTTATTGCTATCTCTCACAATCAAGAGCTAGATTTGGCTTTTGTTATTAGTCATTTTGGAGACCTTGATGGGGGTAAAGTGAGTTAAACTCGGCGAAATCCTTCAAGTTTAGACTTATCTGTCAAAGACAAGTTTTCCATCATATCTTCCGACTTGAAGCCTGATTCTCCCTTTGTCATTTTTACTGAGAAAGCACTTAAACACTGTCTAGAGCCTTCTCTTTTTCCTGCTTAAGAAGGTAAGCTTGGCATCCTCCAATGACTGAGCTGAGAAAGTATGGCAAGGGCTCTGTTGTGTTTGGAAAGATCTGTTCTCAAACTACTCAGGGGATACTGAGCTTACATTTTTGAAGGGATGGCGAAACTCTACAACTGTTCTGTTTCACTATATATTTTTCTAGGAAATGAAGATAATTTATACACACACACACACACACACACATACATATGCATATGCATATGAAACAATTGGTAAGGCCTCCACATATTTTCCTGACTGGATGTTTATATTGTCTAAAATTTCACCATTCGAATGAAAAGCTATCTTTAGGATATATTTTTAAGAAAGCCTCCATTTCTCTGAATTGGGGAAGGAGGGGGAACATCTAGAGTTAACCACAGCTGATTCTCACCAGGCTGGGCAGTTGTGTAGCTTAAGGTTCCTCTTAAAGGGTATAAGCAAATCCCAAAGGAGAGATGGATTTGAATACAAAAAATAAAATAACTAATGTCTGGGGTCATGGAGAGATACTTCCTGCCACCCCCAGAAGTGTGGGCGCAAGAAGGGGGCAAAGGGAATGTGACAGAACTGAAAGCATTGCAGAGGGGTGGAGAGGGTGGGATGCAGGTGGGATGCGGGGGAGGGTGGGATGCTGGCTTGGGTGGGATGCAGGTAGGATGTGGGGGAGGGTGGGATGCTGGCTTGGGTGGGATGCAGGTGGGATGTGGTGGGGGAGGGGGATGCCCTGGAGGGTGGGATGTGGGGGAGGGTGGGCTGCCAGGGATGGTGGAGTGCTGGGAGTCAGTAGGGCTTATGGAGAGGCATTTGCTTCTAGGGCTATTCCTAAAAATGACTGAGAAGGCTATCTTACTTAAAACTACGATTTTCCCTATGTTCTGTTCTAATATATATATATTAGAACAGCTAAAACCAGCTAAAAGGCTGTGTTAATATTCCTTAACCACTTAAACACACCTCATCTATTAAGACCTGAATCTTACATAATTTCACTTAGCATGTTGTTGGTACTTGAGAAATACCTGGGGAGTGAGTGAGTCCTTTCACAATTCTGCACCCCCATCCCCCCATACTTTAGAAGTGACTCAGTACTGGAGTGGGAACTTGAAATGCAATGCCTGATGTAGCCTTAAAAACAACAACAACAACAACAAAAATAATTGAAGATATATAGCAAGACATTTTGAGTAGTATTCTCTGTTGTGGTCAAGATGCTTTTAAATTCATTTTGACTTGAACAGCCACTAACCAGATGTGGGTAGTCAATACATGATTTGAAAGATTACGGAGTTGAATGTTAATTCAATTTTATTTAAATCAAAATAGGCAATGGCTAGTCCAGATCCAGTCTCATTGCTCAGGTCAAAGGGGTTTTTTTGTTCAAATTATCCTGTTCTTAAGTTTTAAAACAAGCTATTTTCTTTTAAAGAACTAATACTATCAAAAGACATAAATTCCTCTGTGTTCTTTTAAAACTGGAATACCTTGGTTTGCCTAAGCAACTCTAAAGACTAGTCTATCAAACAGAATTGACTTGTACACACAACAGTGTCTCAGGAGAGTTTGCATCATTTTGAGCACTTGTGTATGTGGTCAGTGTCTAACATGAAGTGTGGACCTAAAAGCAGAGCCGAGCATGCACAGTTGCCATAGTGAAGCATAGAGGTGACTAGGCACTGACAGGTTTGCTTGATGAAACAGTCTTCTCTCGGATTCCCCCCTCCACAGCTGTCCCTGGATGCTTCAGTAGTCTCTAAGGTTATCCCCGCCCCCCCTTCCCCCGCCGCCATCATTCCGCCCCGCCCCCGCCAGCCCTCTAAGCCCACCCACCCCTTATAAGAAATTTCAGATCGCAAAGGAAAATAAGAGACCCGGGAGAACAAGTGATAAAGAAGCTCCTTTCAGGTGCACGCTAGACATTTTCTAACATGCCTAGTAAAAACGCATTGTCTGCACGAATGGAGGCTATCCGTGTGGCAAACAGATGAGACCCAGGGAGGCTTGCTTTCAACGTACAAGTTTTTACCTTTCACAACAGATATCGGTCCTGTACCTCAGACGAGGGGGTTCACTGGAGCTTGGAGCAGTTCTCAAGCTATTCACACACTCTCAACACTCGGTCTCTTCATCTCTTTCCCCACCGTTTGAGCCTCCTAGCTTTGTTTGCTCTTAACCTCTCGAAACTGCACAGACCAATATATTTACGCAAACGGATGAAAATATGTTGATAGAACCTGCCTCCGGTCCCACCCCCTCCTCTCTTAGGCTCTTTCAGGTCTAATAATAATCTTTTGGGGGCAGTGTCAATTTACACAAATGGCTCCCTTAGAATCTCATGCTGTTCGGGAGATGCATTTTGGTATTTTAGTGGCATTAAAAAAAAATCCAGTGTAGATATTTTCCCAGAGCCTGGACGCTTATATAAAAGCGACTTGTTCATTTATAAATTAAGCTTCAACAGGGTTTGCATTTTTGTAAATTTATGTTGTTTCTAGGTGTGGGCAATTGACTTGTGTATTAGCCATTATCACTACAGATTACTGGTAAGATACGTTAAAAAACTGGCTCCGCCCCTGTCGCTTCCCACTACCTCTGGAAATCTATGATTCAGACTAGGTCTAAAGACAGAGGAGCATTTGGAAAAGATTTGGAGATTAAAAATACGATTTTCAACACAAAGAGCAGAAGCAGCGTTGGACAACAAGGGCTATTTAAAATTTAAATAGTTTAAACATTTAAAACATCACATCTCCAGAAGTTGGAGGACGACAAAGTCCGAGTCGTCCAGTAAGCTTGCAGAGACTGAATGCGCTTCTGCCCTGCGAAAACCTGGGCAGGCGACACAGACACGTTGCGATGAGTTTCAACTGCAGAAGAGGAAGAGCATCACCTGCAGTCCGAGGCGTGGGAAACGCTGCCGGACCTAAAGTGGAAACCCCGGAGGCGAGCGCAACGGGGGGCCCTGGATGGCTGATCCTGTGGTGAGTGCGAAGAAGCCTGCGCTCGGCGGAGCCCCAAGATTCCGCGGGGAGGAGAGGGACGGACATTTCTTCGTGGGGACGGCTGCGGCCAAGGAGATCACTGCAGCGGGGAAGCTGGAGGCAGCCTGGGCGTCCTTAGCCGCAACTGGCTGGGAGGCCAACTGAAGCCGGAGAACCCGGTGAGCGCCGGGGAGCCGGGGGCGAGGCGGGGCTCTGACGTCACCTCCCCTCCCCCAGCCGCTCCTAGAGGGAGGAGTAGGGAAAAGAGGCAGAGAGAATCGCCGCAGTTGCCGGCAGTAACTCCTCAACTCGGCAGCTGGCTGCCTGGACATGTCCTGACAAACTTGGCTTCCCCAACGGCTCTCTCTCTCTCCAGACCTCGTGCGCTCTCTTTCCACCTCTTGGTGCTCAAACTTTCCCCGGGTCCAGAACCACTGGAAAGGCGCCCACCTGAGTCCCGCCAGCACCGGAGGAGGATCGCGCTCTGGTTGGGGATATGCTGAAGATCCAAGGGAGGCAAAGTTGGTACTTCGAGCCCGGATCCTAACAAAGATCCAAACGGCGTGGGAATTACCCAACTGCCGGGGACTGTAAGGGAGAGCACCGAGGACCGGGCTACTGTGGTGAGTTCTTTGTTCAGTGCATGCCTTGTAGAATTTAAGTTTAATCGTAAATGAAATAACGTGTGTGTGGGGTGTTTCACTGTAAGCGAGTGGGGGAAATCATGTGAATCCTACACGGTCTGCGCTCAATGAACTGGACTGCCCGCGGCCTTCACGGGACGCGGGAATGAAAGGCAGGCATGCGCAGCTTTTGGAATTCACAAAATACACACAGAGCGCAGTTCAAAAGAACTTGAGAAGTGAAGCCGTTTGTGCATTATTTTCAGTGTAACTTGTTATAGAAATGGTGCCCAGGGAGGGCGCGTTGGGGACTGGGTGATCTGCAGTGGCGCAGCGCCCTCTAGTCCGAGCACTGGGCAAGGCGCGCTCCCAGCTCCTAGCTCAGTGCAGACCTCGAACTTGGACCTGCCGGGTACTCTTAACGACGTGGACCAGACAGAGCTTGATCGCTTCCACCCCATCATTTACACCGGATGACACATTTCAAAAAAAGCAGCTTGGGTGGACTGAGTGCAGAGGCAGTGCTGGGGGAAGGGGCTTTTTGTTTTATAGGTTTTTGTTTTGGGTGTGGGGGAACAGTTCCTCTTCCACCTAATTTCCACGAGGCTCTGGGGACAGGGTCAAAGAAGATCGACTATTTAAAGGATGTTCGCGGAACTTGAACTACACTTCTCTTCATGTGAAGGCAATTCGCTCGTAGCCAAAAAGGTATCTCCATTTCGTTCCGTTGGTGGCTAAAGGACTAGCAAAATGTGGCAACACTGGAGACGGCATTTTTGGCTTTTAAGCGGTTCCTGTAGCGACCAAGTACAACTTCTTCCAGGCAGTGAGATCTATTAGTAAGCCTGGATATTTAGGATTTTTAATTAGATATTTTAGTCCTAGTAAGCACTAATATATCAATGAATGATTTTTTTTTACAGGAATTCCTTTGTATCATTTAGAAAATCCAGTGATTTACTGTTATGGAACAATGTGTTTTTATACTTTTTATTGTTCTTTTCCTCTCCTAGTAGCGCTACCCTAGGCCCTCTCACATCCCCTCCCCCAACGGCTTGCTCTGTGTGTGTGTGTGTGTGTGTGTGTGTGCATGTGTCCGTGTGTGTGTGTGTGTGTGTGTGAGAGAGAGAGAGAGAGAGCGTGTGTATGTGTGTGTGTGTGTGTGTGAGAGAGAAAGAGAGAGAGAAAGAGAGAGAGCGAGAGCGTGTGTGTGTGTGTCTATGTTTTGTTGAGAGTTAAAATTCCGGGGAGGGAAAGGTGGGGTCGCAAACTGGTTGAGCTTGGAGATCAGGTCTCTCACTTTCGCTGCGTCCAGTGACCGGTAACTCTGCGAGCACTGCGCAATTGTAGCCACAGCCAGATGAGTCTTTGGGTTACGATGATCTTTGCCTCTTCTGGGTGATGTGAATATATGCTTTCTAAATAGTGAGCGGGGAATTCAGAGGTACGGAGCTCATTCTGCAGGCACTACTTTTTCTTCCCAAGCGTAACCTGCTAGACACCATTATTATTTTTTTCAGCCACCTTGCTTTAGGATGGCTTAAGAAGTGACGGTAACTTTGAGCCAAAGAAATACACTCTGGCCCCCGTCTGCCCTGCAATTCCATCTGCAGCTCCCTCCACCCGCTCCTAGGGAAATCTGATCTCTTCGTCCTCGCTGGGTTAAAATATTCGAGCCCTACAAACTTTCCGAGGTCAAGTCCTTCTTTTTCTCTGGGCTGCGTCTCAAAGCGTGGCAGGCTTCAGCTGAGTCCCATTTGCTCGTTAGCGTGTACCTGGAGCTCTGCAGGCGCCGGGGATAGACTTGCAGACCTGGGCTGCGCTGGCTGGACGCTGGGGCGCCAGAGGGAGTTCTGCAAGTGGGGAGCCTGCTTACCAGGAATCTCCCCAACTCGCCGGAGAACTTGTAGCTACGGGGCCAGGCTCACAGATTCCGGGGTCCTGGGGGCTGAATTAAGCGCACAGGGAGGCTCAGCTGCCTTTGTCCTACAGACACCCCCCCCCCGGATTTGGGATTGAGGGGGTCCGGGGGGGCGAGTCTGTCTCGGAGGCTGGCATGGGGGCTCACCGCCACGATCCGGGAGGGTCTGGGGTCCAACCGAGTCTGAATTAACAGGTCGCGGGAAAACTTATGCATTTCCCCTGGCCTAATGTGGATTTCAGGAGGAAGTAAATTCCGACCTAACTGCATTCCTTTCCAGACCCTCTGAAGTTTTTCACCCCAGCGGCTGCAGCCTCGGAGCAAGGCATTCAAATGCGGATTCGGGGATTTCCTGGAGTTTGGGGGAAACGTCTAAAGGAATGCTAGGGGGCGGGTGTGTGTGTGTGTGTGAGGGGATGTTCCTTAGGTCCTAGGTGACTTCTCCCCACGTTATGCCTTTTTTTTTTTTTTTTTTTTTTTTTGGTGGAGAGCAAATATTTCCCCTCTCCTAGCAGGGAACATTCAATACAATCCCTAGCAGCAGCGGCAGCAGCAGCAGCAAGCTCGATATTCTAGCACAGTCTCCAAACTGCCCCTCTCAGTCCCGCAAGCTCCTCGAAGGCGCTCACAGTCGCTCCGCGTTGGACACCAGTCTGGGTAGCCCCCGGGGCGGGCGCTTCTGCCCGGGGGCGGGGCGGCCTCGGGCTGCGCGCACGGAGTCGGTTGTCTCCGCGCTGGAGAAACGAGAGCCGGCGCCGGCAGGCGTGGCCGCGGGCGGAGGGATACACTCGGCGGGGAGCTGGTGCGCACGGGCCCGGCTGGACTCGGCGGGGCTGGACGGCCAGCGGCGCCATGCGGACGCGCGGGCCCAGTGCGGCTCCCGGCACAGCGGGCTCCCGCCGCGGGGCGCGCTGAGCAGCGGGGCTGTGCGCCCGACCGCACCGCCGCTACTTTGGAGCCAACTTTGCAGTAAGTTTGCTGAGGGTGGAGTTGAGGCTGGGGCTGTGGATGGGTGCCCTCCCTTCCTTCCCTTCCTCCCACGCTTCTCGGGCTGCCCCCGGGCTGGTGCCGGTCTCCTTGCCCACTCGCAGAGTTGAGTGGCGGCTCCAGGGTGCGTTGGCGGAGGGGTGGAGGGACCGGCGGGACGTGGAGGGAATGGTGATTTCGCAGCCGGCGTCGGACGCTGCGGGTTCCCTGGCTAGCATGCTACTCCCCGCAGCGCCAGGCTGTCTGACCTCGGAACAGGACTGCGGGCTCCGGGTTCGACTCCTGTCCATCTCGGCTTTGGAGCGGTTTCCCTATACAGAGATGAAAGCAGAGCCGATCGCTTGAGCGTGGGATCTTTGAAATGGAGTCGCTGAGTTTCTTAGATGTTCTGCGCCCGGAGGAGTGCAGCGCCAAGATTTCATGCGGCTCCTTTGCAAGGCTAAGCCTCGGGGGAGGTGTGCGGCCAGGCAGTTGCTTGTCTGTTTTCTGGAAAGATAAACTTAAGAGATCTTTATTTAAAGAGAGGATCTGCTTCACAGTCCTCTCTATGATTTCTTTTAGGAAGCTAACTTTCGGTTGTCTTGTAAGAATCCCACCCCCCACTGATGGGAATTGCAGGGCCTTGGAAACAAGGAGACAATTGTGTGCTATAGCAAAGTAAATTCGCAAATATTTTCTATGTAGTTAATTTTTTTTTCACTTGCCTGAACTGTAGTTTCATTAATTGGCTTTTGTTAAGCAACTCCTGAGTGCTGGCAGAGATTTTTTTTTTCTTTTTTAACATACTCCCAGTATGTTAAAAAAAAAAAAAACTTAGTCTATTAAAATACAGTAGTCAATTTACTTAGACTATTAGAATCAGAAACAATTTAAAAGGCACATAACTTACCTTTGCAAAAGCTGACTTGTGATGCTTTGTATATTCGATATTTAATAGTTTAAGAGTATATTTTCATGTGCTAATGCTAAGAGATAAAGATGTTTTTGCATCAGTCTTAGCTATGTTATCCAGCCCCACAAAGAGTTGTAGCCTGTACTTTACTGTATTGGTTCATTCTAGGTTATTTGGCTTTGCATCTTGGGATCATTGTTCTTATCTAGGTGTTAGAACTTTACCTCTCCTTGTTAAATACACACACACACACACACACACACACACACATATATATATAAAAGATATACAAATATTTAAGATATTAGAAATTTGATGCAAGTCTCAGTTGTAGCTGAAGTAGTATTTTACAAACTTACTGTAAGTTTTGTTTAAAGGTTTGCCCTTGTGTGACCATTTTTTGAAAAATTAACATCTTAAATGAGCCAGGGTCTTTTATTTTTTTTTTTTAAGAAAAAAAAGTACCCTACTGTGAAAGGAAGTAAGGTTGTTTGAGGCCTTCATAAAGTCATTTGGGCCACCTGTGAGTTCATTTTTGTGGGTAAGTAGTCTCTCCACATGTCTTTATTGGTTTCACGAAGTGTGCTGGTAGATTGATACGGTTAAGTTCATACCAAAGATGTATGTTCAAAGTAATAAAGATTTCCTTTAAATAACTCCCCCTTTGTAGGTTCCATCTTCCGATTCAGCTCTTGGGCCTTCCTGGAGAAGGCCTTTCTATGTTAGAAGTGGAAGAGATCTTAGGGCGTTGACTCTCTGTGTAGCGCTCTTAGGAAGTCTGCTAGCCTGGCTACCTGTTTCCCACCATGGTCTGGCTGGTTTTACATGTGCTCAGGAAACCAAATCACCTCGGCGCATCAAAGCATTAAATGCTGTCTAGGTGGCTGATTTAGCCTGAAGGACCTTAGTTCATAAAGGAAGTGGAAGGACTCTGCCTTCTAGTCTTCATGGTTGGGGATTTACAGTAGGAAAGTCTTCTCTTTTTCTTTTTCTTTTTTTTTTTTTTTTTTTTTTGAGTAGGTTGTGTGGAAGGTGAAAGCAGCCTCTTAACTTGTTAGTCTGAGTTGTTCAATTTAGACATGTCTGTTTGTCCATAGACCTTGGAAAGGTGTTTTTAAACCGGATGGTATACACCATTTAAGATCAGAAAGTGACTACTTCTCCTATGAGAAGAAGCAGTTCTACTTAAAAACTTTAGAAACTTGTATGTTGACTATTTTCAAAGATTAAAAAAAAAATCCTTTTATTATTATTTTCAATGTGTATGGCTATTTTGCCTGTTTGTATGTCATGTGCCACGTGTGTGCTTGGTGCCCTCAAAGCCAGAAGAGATCTACTGGAAATGGAGTTCTAAATGGTTGCGAGTTGCCATGTGGGTGCTGGGAATCGAACCTGGATCCTTGGGAAAAACAGCAGGCCTCTAAACCCCAGCTATCTCTAACCCCTTTCTCTCTTTAAAAAAGAACTGGCCTTTTCTTGAAAGGCCCAGATTTAAATACTTCTTAGGCTCTTGCTTAATTCCAAGCCCTCCTTGCATACCTGAAGATAGATACATCGATTGCTTATGTGTTTTGTATAAGTCCTTTGGGAATGCTGTCATTATTTAATCTTTGTCCTTCATAGAGTGTCCAATCACAGGGTTATATGACAAAGTCTATAATAAGACACTGATGTAGTGTCACCTGGAGGCAATTAATTCTGAAGGGTTTCAAGGTGGTGAGGACGTAATTTTGGACCAGCTAGGAATTGAGGGCCACTTAAAGGGCCACCATGTATAATGCTTTTCCTGGCCTGGTCGTTGTCCCTGGATTTTTTTTTTTTTTTTTTCTGTTAGGAGAGCAGAAGCACTCTTATATTTTCCTGTTGTGTATCCTCTCCTGGTTAATCATGCCTTCTAGCCTCCCTTCTTGGTCTTTTAACCGTCTGTCCATTCGTCAATCCAGTAACTGTGAGTCTTGTCTGCAATCCCTGGGGCTTGACACAGTGTACTTACATAGGTGAACAAGTCAGGTTTTCTGTCCTTAAAGAACTCAGGTCCTAGAGAGAGGGGCGGGGGAGGGAGAGCGAGAGAAGGCTCAGTCAGTGTTGGATGTTGGAAGAGATTGGCTAAGATCACAGTAGCACATCCTGACACTTGAGCAAGCTGGGGCACTTGTAATAGGTGGATTTGGCTGAGTTCCTCACAGCTGACTGGGGAAGTGGGTTGGGGAGACCAGTAACGCACCAAGTAGCATATGGCTTGTATGACTTGATTGTGGTCTGCTGACTAGAGAGAAGAGAGACCTTAGCTGTAAGAAAATGAAAGCTCGCCAGGCATTGGTGGCTCATGCCTTTAATCCCAGCACTTGGGAGGCACAGGGAGGCAGATTTCTGAGTTTGAGGCTAGCCTGGTCTACAGAGGGAGTTCCAGGACAGCCAGGGCTACACAGAGAAACCCTGTCTCGGAAAAAAAAAAAAAAAAAGAAAGAAAGAAAGAAAAGAAAAGAAAAGAGAAAAGAAAAGGAAATGAAAGCTCTGGGTGTGTCCCCACCAATGCTGCTTCCGGCCTAGCTTCACTGGACTCCTTTCTTGTAGCTGTTGCCTTCTTTTGGCCAGGGTGGAACACAGGACAATAGATGACAGTGCGGGGAAACTGGCCTTATGGGGCAAAGGTTAAGGACACGGAAACAAGGAAATGCTGAAGAGAAGCCACTGAACTGTATTCGGAGACTTAAGTTACGTTTGCATTGTCTTTCAGGTAGGAGGAAGTGTAGCTGTTGCTTTAGATTGCGCCCCCAGCCACTGGTTGGGAGTCCAGCTTGGCATGATACAAGCCTTTGAGAAAGCACCCCTTTAGTTTGCAGTGACCCCGGGGTTACATTAGATAAGTCAGAGATCAGATTATCAAAATTCTTTGTCAAAATCTAGTAGGAATATACCAAGTCAGGGTCCGGAGAGAGAGCCCAGTGGTGAGTGGGCCCTTCTCTTTCAGAGGACCTCAGTTCTGCTCCCAGTACCCGCATTGCATCGTTGGCGTGGCAACAGCTTATAACACAACTGCAGGGGATCCCAGACCTCTCGTATGCACAGTCCCACATGCACATCCTTTACTATAAAATACATCTTAAAAATACACACATATATTTATTCAGTATGTATGGAATCAGCGGGCAAAGGGAAAAAATATCAGCAGGCCAAAAAAAAAAAACCAAATATATTTAAGTGATATATAATATCAGAAAGAAGTACGGATGGGTTCAGGGAGATTGGGTTAGAGAACAGGATTGCTGAAATACATAGCATACTTCGTCTGAATAAACACACGGATGGATCAGGCGTGGCAACCCAGGTGGAAAGGGGAGCAGTCCCAAGAATGAAATAAAAGACAATTCCAGGTAACATTTTATAAATGGAGCTTTGACAGGCATAAAAGGCCATCTGAACTCTGAGTTTGAGGGGGCAAGGGGCAAGAAAGGTTGTGGGGAGGACAGCAGGAAGCTGTAACGACTGCAGTGCAGCCCACAGGTTCTCAAAGAAACGCAGTCCACGGGTCTGAGCTGCTGTGCCTTCGCTTAGTTGGTTAGTGACAGACACTGCCTCCACCAGTGCCAGAGTTCAGCCTTAAGTCTTCTGCTCCCTTCCTGTGTATCTGATCCCTTAGCTTGCACCTTGGGGTGCTGCGGGGAGTTAGTAAGACTCCCCGGAAATAGGAACGTACCTATTGGTGGACCTGCGTGAGTTTTACAGTGGGAAACCAGCAGAGAGGCTGTCTTCACTTAGTGCAGAGGATTCTTCTTTGGGTGCCTGAGAGGGTGTACTGAACCGTGGGCGATTTGGAAGCTCGCGGATGAGGTCTTCGAGGTAATCGAAGGTTTTGTGTGGGAAGACGATCCTTGTCATACTGTAGTCCCTTGTAAATGAGGTATAGAGCAGAACACCAAGCAGGAAGGAGAATCGGGGAAGCCTGGCCCTTCAGGTGTGGTTTTGTTACACACCGCTTTTCTGGTTTAGGCACTTGGAGAGTGTAAAGGAGTCAGGATATTGGGTAGGGGGGTGACTGGCCTGCAACATGCAGTGTAAGATCAACATGAACACAGAGGAAGGTCATTTGCTCACATGATGCCTGAAGACTCTCAATCTCTCTCTCTCTCTCTCTCTCTCTCTCTCTCTCTCTCTCTCTCTCTCTCTCTCTCTCTCTCTGTGTGTGTGTGTGTGTGTGTGTTGCCAGGATGGATCTGAAGGGTTTCCGTTAGGCATTTGAGGCTAGCAGTGGTTTTAGGAGAGAAGGAACCGCGAAAAGCAGTCAACGACGACCTGCTGAGAAAGTACTTTTTATCGAGATCCTTTCCAAGGTAAGAAAAATAAGGGTGTAAGTTTAAAGGAAATGCAGTGCTGAGAGCCGTTTATTTTTAAGTAGGGAGGAACCTGTGTTTATAGCCTCAGCAGGACGGAAGGGGCCGTTGAAGTCTGAGCTCTGGAGTGACAGAAAGATGCAGAGTTTTATGGAGTCAGGATGTCGGGCAGTCTCTCGGGCGTCTTCGCCCCGACTTTACCCTCCTGCCCTGCGTGGCACTTTTCCCTTCCCGACCTGCCATTTTAGTGGAGTACCCGTGCGTGCACCCAAGTGCCCAGCGAGCATAATTTGGCTCTTACTGAAGCCATGATAATTTGAGAGTGGAAGAAGTAGCCGTGGTAATTGCTGCTTACTGCTCCAAAGCATCGTGCAAGTTATTTCTGTCTGCAGAGAGAAAGCGCATTAGGCGGGCGATAGAGACTTAAAACAGGAGAGGCAGACAGCCTGTTTCTGTGGGCAGAGTTTGTCCTGGAACCTGGGTGTGACAGACAGAGCAGACAGAGACTGAGCAGCCTAAACTGATGGCCCCAGTCAAGAAGAGAGGGGTACAAAGGAAGAGGTGAGTCCAAGGACGCCTTGTCAGTCTTGACACCTGTGCCCCATACTTACCGTCTGGACTTCGATGTCGACTAGAAAAATCACCTTCGTGATTCTAATAGCCTTGTTCCTACAGACTCATGTACACAGTGAATTAAATTTTATGTAGAGGTCATCGAAAAGTCTGTTTACCTTACTTAGAATAAGAATGCATTTAACTTGTATTTTAACTTGTGACATTGGCTTAGTGGTTAAAAAAAAAAAAAGCTTCATATCCAAAGATTGATACCTGGAGCTCACTCCTGGTGAAGGAGAGAACTAATCCTGCAAAGTTACCCTCTGACTTCCACATACATCGTACCACTTGCACTCAGAACATACACACACACACACACACACACACACACACACGTTACAACAGGTAGGGAACGTTGAGTCCAGTCTCCAGAAAAAAAAAATTGAAAAAAGTGATGGTAAAAAGAATATTAAACTGTAAACTTGAATAGCCAATTAAAGCACAGTGACGCTTGCTGATTCTGAGTGTAGGGACCAGTGCACAGTTCTTCACCTAATAGTAGAGGATGAGGATGACCGCTTTTGTGTTTCAGGTTGGCGGCAGCCACTCAATTTTAAAATTCAGGGCATTAAACAGAATTCATGAGTTTAAGAAGTTCTACCTAGGGCTGGAGAGATGGCTTGGCTGTTAAGACCGCTCTCCTGAAGGTCCTGAGTTCAAATCCCAGCAACCACATGGTGGCTCACAACCGTTCCTAATGAGATCCGACACCCTCTTCTGGAGTGTCTGAAGACAGCTACAGTGTACTTACATATAATAAATAAATCTTCAGGCTTGGCCAGAGGCAGGGGGGCTGGAGTGAGCAGAGTTCAGTTCCCAGCAACCACATGATGGCTCACAACAGCTACAGTGTACTCATGTACATAAATAAATAAATAAATAAATACATAAATAAATAAATCTTTTTTTAAAAAACTTCTACCTCTGAAGCATGGAAACCGCTTCTAAATCTTATAATTTTAGGTGAAAATAGATGAATCAGTAAAAAAAGAATATATCTCAGGAGATATTATTAACCTTATAGAAATTAGCAGTTATGTTCTGTGCACAGGATGTGCTGGGCTGTTCATGAAGACTGTATTCCCAGTAACTGGAACATTTGACATGAAATCCTCTAATGAAGAAATATGAGTTATTTTTTTCTTGTGTAGGTATAGATTTCAGAAATCTACACTAGAGATGTTTAAGGGGATCCCAGGCTCCAAGACTGAGCTAAGGACACATTCTGTTTTCACTTTGGAAAATATAAATGAGAAGTCCCAACTTAATTACAAGTTCGTGTCCCATGACTGCCTTCTAAAACCCAAAGGGTAACTCTGGGCTGAGATGATTTTTGGAGTCTAATTTTCATAAGTGTGAAACTTAGGTAATAACATACTTTTTAGACAAAATGGCAGAACCCGCCCCCCCACCCCACCCTCTCCCAAACTTGTGCCGTTAGTCTTGCATAGAGCTGCGGCTACAGTTTGATTATGATATTTTATAATGAAACCTGAATCCACAGTTCATTAATACCTCTGTAGGGCTAATAATATCCCAGAAAAGTGGATTACTAAAAATTTATATGACTGTGTTTAGTAATTTAACCTAATTATAGCGGTGTTCTATCAGTAAACTCAGAGTTTAAACAAAAAATTGGGCTGGAGAGATGGCATAAGAATTAAGAGCACTGGCTGCTCTTCCTTAAGACCCTGGTCTGATTCCCAGCACCCACCCACATGGCAACTCGAAACCGTCTGTAACTCCAGTTCCAGAGGATCTGACTGGTGCTTTCTTCTTGATTCTACAGGCAAACACACACATACACATTTAAAAAGTCAATAAGTACATTTTTTAAAAAGAGAAAAAAAAAGTTGTAAAAAAAAAAGTACCACCATTCAGTATGGTCCAGAATGTTATTCCCATTTGTGATGTGTCCTTTGGAGCCTGGGGGGAGGGGAAGGAGAGAGAGAGAGAGAGAGAGAGAGAGAGAGAGAGAGAGAGAGAGAGAGAGAGAGAGAGGTGATTGGGAATCCCGAGAAGATGTATGTGGAAGACACAGTGTACTTGGTTTTCTTCATGGGGAGGGGACCGCTGTACTGTTTATCAGTTGGACTTTCTCTTATGACCGAGGGGGCCCCTCCCTCTCAGGTGCTGGGCCAGGGATCGCGGCTGGCACACTTGGGACACGCCCAAGGCTTCAAGCACTCAGTGTTTGTATCTGGAGTTCCTTGGCGGTTGTTTCCATCTCTTGGTTTCTTCACCTGCCTTAGCTGTTACTTTGACCCCTTAGCCTGTCTCTTCTGCTAATGCCTCTGTCTTGAATAAGGCTCCATGCTTTTTTCCCCTTTCTAGCCTTAAAAGCTGTCTTCCTTGTCTGGGCGATTCCTCTCAGATCCTCATCTCCAGGCTGGATCCTGTTCATCTGTGTAACCATAGTGTGTCAGTCTCCTGTCTGTTATCTTCTTGTGTGGAGGGATGGTTTAATTTGGTTCTTAAGTTTCCATCCATGGTCAATGGGCTCTCTGTTCTTTGGTTCTGTCTTGGCGTGAACATCAAGGTGGGAACTTGTGGAGAAGCTCTGTTTACCTTATGGTGACTAAGACCCAGGGGGTGGGCTGAAAACGAGTGTGGTCCTAATAGCTCCTTCCAGGTCTTACATGCTTGCTGTGACCCAGCTCCCTTCCTTTAGACCTTACCCTTCTCTTAATGGTTCCATCTTCACTGGAGGGTGCCACCAGACACTAGCTACCAAGTCTTGGGAGAGTAAGGGACTCTTCTGAACAGCTGCAATCAGAGCATCCTATGGTAACCTGCCATGCTGATCCCATTTCCAGACCCCGGACAGATCTTCCTTCTCTCTGTCTCCCGTCATCCCTCTGATTTATGTGCTGACCTCCTTGCTCAACATGGAGTCCTTGACATCTGTGGTATTTTCATGTTCCTTTGTCTCTTTCCTTCAAGTCAGCAGTGAATCTTCCCATAGGCCCAGAGTCTGACCACTGCTTCCCGCCTCCAGTATTAACCGTAATGGTTTAAGTTCACTGGCTTCTTGCCTGTTCTATTGTATAGCAGCTTCTGATTGGGGATGCTCTCCCACACTGGCTTACACTGAGCTGCCTACATGCCCCCACGCAGATTCCAGAGGGACCCCTTCTCAGTCAGCGACCACATGTCCCTGCTCCAAATCCTGTAGTTTCTTATTTTATTGGGAGTAAAATACAGGGCCATAAAATGTGGTTGAGTAAATATACGAATGGTAAGAACAGACAAATTAGCCTCAGAATTCTAAGCAGGGGGCCCAGGTGGGGGGAGGGGGGGAGGGTATTCTCTCTGACTGAGAAGTGTTGGCTACCTACCTATTGACCTCCCCCCCACCCTCCCACCCCCAGCATCATATGGAAACGCAGGGAAGGGAGCGACCTGGCTGGGGAGAACACTGACAGGAGCTCAGCTGAGGTTGAGATGAGGTCGGTGTCAGCACTGGGAGGTCACGTATGTCACTTGTATGATGTGTGGAAGATGACACTGTGGTCCTTTTCAAGACCCAGTCCCAGTCTGATCATAAAACATCGAATTCTAGTGTGTGACGGTGCTAGCTAGCTCCTTAGGGACGTGCTTGTGTGAGATACTGGTGCAGAAACGCTTCCAGTTCTCTGGAAATGTAAGATGATTCTGCGGTAGGACTCTCCATGATCCTTTCCCTCCTGGCCCTTGTTGCTGGCTTCTTTTTCTGGCCCCACTGTGCTCCCGCTCACCGTGCTCAGGCCCCACTGTGCTCCCGCTCACCGTGCTCCAGCCCCACTGTGCTCCCGCTCACCGTGCTCCAGCCCCACTGTGCTCCCGCTCACCGTGCTCCGGCCCCACTGTGCTCCCGCTCACCATGCTCAGGCCCACTGTGCTCCGGCTCACCGTGCTCAGGCCCCCGTCCTCTCAGTTATCTTTTCCCGTCTCACTGTGTGTGTCCTAGAGAACCCTGGCATTATTTCCCAGAAATGTCACTTGTACTAAGCTTGAGGAATACATTCAAGCATGAGGTTTTTCTTTCCCCAGTCCTGGATGCAGTCTGACTATGTGCTTCCTCTGAACCCCTTACCCATCATCCTGTGGGACTCTTTCTCTTGATAACCTGTTTGCTTTACTAGGAAGTACATCATCTTTCCTTCCTTCCTTCCTTCCTTCCTTCCTTCCTTCCTTCCTTCCTTCCTTCCTTCCTTCCTTCCTTCCTTCCTTCCTTCCTTCCTTCCTTCCTTCCTTCCTTCCTTCCGGTGTGGAAAGTTTGGTTGACTTTTAAATCTGCAGCATCTAGTGATGTACCTGCCTCACAGTAGGTGACCATTAAATATTTGTTGAATGATTTAAATAATTAAAAGAGCAAGCATATGACACACACATACACACACACACACACACTAGGCTAAAAATTCATGCAGTGTAGGACAAATAAATATATCCCCCTGTCAACCTGTTCCTTCTCCCTCAAGTGTTATCTATCAAGAATTTTTCTCCACTTGAGCATATCCGTATACATACACAGATTTTCTTCCCTCCTTTGGCAAACATGAATGGGGTCAGCTTAGTTTTGCTAGTCCTTTTCTCTGGGTATCTTTACAGACCAATGTGTTGGATGCTGTCTTATTTCTGATGACTGTGTAATAGCTTAGATGTAGAACTTAGCAAACACGGACATGCTTGCGATATTATCTTGATGTAATTGCTCATTGTAAAGTGGATCACAGTAACACTATCTCTTATAACAATGTGCTTTTTAAGAAGGTCAGCACCTGTTCATCATCGTTTTTTTGTAGATGGTCTTTAAAGCATCTTCCTTTTGTGTACTTTTATATTCTTACTTTAGATGTGTCTGGATTGTGATCTTTGACTTCCTTAATCCTTACATCCTTACATACGAAAAACAGTGATATTCCATGGTATGACCTTACAGCCTATAGTTGAACTGAGTGTCTCTCTCTCTCTCTCTCTCTCTCTTTCTCTCTCTCTCTCTCTCCATCTCTCTCTCTCTCTCTCTCTCTCTCTCTCTGTTAAACTTACAGGATTTTTTTTTTAAAGTCAAATTCAAATATCCCCAACTATTAGAACTAGTAAGCAAATAGAGATTTTTTTTTTTTTTTTTTTGTGGGGCTAGTTTTTGGGAGACGTTCTTGTTCTTGTTTTGTGAAGTCATCCTTGTCCCTTTAGAGGTCAGGGATTTGTGTGATTTCCTGACCTGTCTGTTGAGAAGGTATGAAAGCTGCAGAGCAAGGTGGGTGCCCAAACTTGAACTCGATTCAGTATCAATTAAGTTCGTAATTGCTTTGGGCATATCGGCTTTCTTCTGTTCCCCCTCTAATAAAATGACTAATGGGGCAAGCTGGCAGTAGCTGAATTAAGATACTGTAGATTAACGTTGCCATACTAATTTTGCCGGGCTGTCAAGCCAGACCTCCAGGCTGCCGTTTCGTTCACCTTTGCTAGTGCCTTACAACTCGTGCATATTCATCGGAGGGTTACTCTGCAAAGGGCGCACTTCTGTACTGTGCCTTCAGTGCTTGGAGGGTTGCAAAAGCGAATTGGTTCCCCACCCGCCTTGGGATGAATTTGCTGGCATGATCCAGAACAGCTGGTGGGAACAGAGCCCTGTTCTCTGGCCAGATCTCAGCCCTGTGGACCTGACCTACCTTCCCCCTAGTTAAAGGCTGCCCTTTGTTCCGGCTCCTCCTTTTCTCCTCAGCCACCCTGCCCTTCCTGCAGCTCTGCATCCTTCCTACTTTGCTTTGATGCTTTGATGGTTCGGCTTTTGTGCGTCTCCTTTCACTGGGGACGCCTGGGTGACAGGTTGCGAGTGGCTTTGAAGGTACCAGACCGTTGAACAAGGGGTTATTGACGGCAGTGTCGGTAAAAATGTCAGTGCTCAGGATGAGGTTTGCTTCTCTGCCGTAGAAGAGCTGTTGCCCGTCAAGCTCCTGAATTCAGTCTTTCCTATTATAAACTGACCTTTGACAATATGCTCAGGCTGGTGTTTAGAAATTGCTTCACTACAAATTTGATGGTCATGATTACTGTAATTCCTCTAAACGGCCTTGTAGTACTAAATGAGACAGTAAGGAAGGGCTGAAGGGAGTGAACTTAATTATTTTTATGAAGAAATAATTTCAGGATAAATTGCTGAGATCAGATTACAAGCTATCATTATATAAGGTCCTGTAAAAGCACCGTTTAGGACTTTTTCTTAGAGACTCTTCATGTTTACAATCCTGGGTTAGCACAAGTATATAAGCTTCCCAGCTTGGTGAATGAAACATGCCTGTCACGACAGCAGTGGGAGATTGAGTCAAGAGGGCTAGGGGTTCAAGGCCATCCTCGACGACATAGTGAGTTTGAGGCCAGCCTGGGTTACATGAAATCGTGTCTCAAAGAATTTTACCTCCCAGAAAATTAAGTTTATATAATTTTTGAGGATGTAGTTCCTGGTCTTGCCTGTTTTTTTTTGTTGTTGTTGTTTTTTTTTTTTTCCTTCAAAAACTGATGCCTCTGTTTGGCCTGAGGACTTAGGTTTAGCAATAAAATTCAGAGTTGGAGAGATGGCTCAACATTTAAGAAGAGAGTTGCCCTTGCAGAGGGCCTGATCCCAGACGTGTGCTGCCATACATGAAAACAGTAACAAGGAGAAAAAGATAGCTGTCAGATGTACTTCTAGAGTTGTTAAAGTGTTGGTGTTTGTGTTGGGAAGCGCTTACTCATATTCTGTGTAGGTGGGAAATGCATGGTGTGTAAGCCTTATATTTACAATTTATTCTTCCTCCCATCAAGTGACACTCTTTTCTTCTGTTACAGGTGGCCAAGAGTTAAACAATGGGGAGACACTTGGCCTTTCTTCTGCTCCTCTTTCTCCAGCACTTTGGAGACAGCGATGGCAGCCAAAGACTCGAAGCGACCCCTCCTATCCAGTTTACACAGTTCCAGTACAATGTCACCGTGTACGAGAACTCGGCAGCGAAAACCTACGTCGGCCACCCCAGAAAGATGGGCATCTACATCTTAGACCCCTCGTGGGAGATAAGGTATAAGATCATCTCAGGAGACAGCGAAAACCTGTTCAAAGCGGAAGAGTACGTTCTCGGAGACTTCTGCTTTCTAAGGATAAGAACCAAAGGAGGGAATACCGCCATCCTCAACAGAGAAGTGAGAGACCATTACACACTGATAATCAAAGCAGTTGAAAAAGCCACGGATGCCGAGGCCCGAACACAGGTTCGGGTGCAAGTGCTGGATACAAACGACTTAAGGCCGTTATTCTCCCCAACCTCCTACAGCGTCTCTTTGCCGGAAAACACAGCCCTAAGGACCAGCATTGCAAGAGTTAGTGCCACGGACGCGGACATTGGCACCAATGGCGAGTTCTACTACAGTTTTAAAGACAGAACCGACATGTTCGCTATCCACCCAACCAGCGGTGTGGTTGTTTTGACGGGCAGGCTGGATTTCCTGGAGACCCAGCTCTATGAGCTGGAGATCCTTGCTGCGGACCGGGGGATGAAGCTCTACGGTAACAGCGGCATCAGCAGCCTGGCCAAGCTGACGGTTCATGTGGAGCAGGCTAACGAATGCGCGCCCGTGATAACCGCGGTGACATTATCGCCCTCTGAGCTGGACAAGGACCCCACCTACGCTATCATCACAGTGGAGGACTGCGATCAGGGTGCCAACGGGGAGATAGCATCTTTGAGCATTGTGGCTGGCGACCTTCTTCAGCAGTTTAAAACAGTGAGGTCTTTCCCAGGGAGTAAAGCATTCAAAGTGAAAGCCGTCGGGGGCGTCGACTGGGATAGCCATCCTTATGGCTACAACCTGACGTTGCAGGCTAAAGACAAAGGCACTCCTCCCCAGTTTTCCCCAGTGAAAGTTATTCACGTCATTTCTCCACAGTTCAGAGCCGGCCCCGTCAAGTTTGAAGTGGACGTTTACAGAGCCGAGATCAGTGAATTCGCCCCTCCACATACACCCGTGGTCCTGATCAAAGCCACTCCTAGTTATTCCCATTTGAGGTATGTTTTTAAAAGCACTCCTGGGAAACCTAAATTCGGTTTAAATCCCAACACGGGCCTCATTTCCATTTTAGAACCCATTAGAAGGCAGCACACGTCCCATTTTGAACTTGAGGTGACGACAAGTGACAAAAGAGCCTCCACCAAAGTCGTGGTCAAAGTGTTAGGTACGAACAGCAACCCCCCTGAATTCACACAGACGGCGTACAAAGCATCCTTCGATGAGAACACGCCCGTCGGTACAGCGGTCCTGAGGGTGAGCGCGATCGACCCCGACGAGGGGGAGAACGGCTACGTGACTTACAGTATCGCAAACCTAAATCACGTGCCGTTTGTCATCGACCACTTCACTGGGACGGTGAGTACCTCTGAGAATCTGGACTATGAGCTGATGCCACGGGTGTACACGCTGAGGATCCGTGCTTCCGACTGGGGCCTGCCGTACCGCCGGGAAGTTGAAGTCCTTGCCACGATTACTCTCAATAACCTGAATGACAACACCCCCCTGTTTGAGAAGATAAACTGTGAGGGGACCATTCCCCGAGACCTAGGTGTGGGGGAGCAGATAACCACCGTGTCTGCTATTGATGCTGACGAGTTGCAGTTGGTCCGGTACCAGATTGAAGCTGGAAATGAGTTGGATTTGTTCAGTTTAAACCCCAGCTCCGGTGTGCTGTCCTTAAAGCACTCCCTCACAGATGGCTTGGGCGCGAAGGTTTCTTTTCACAGTTTGAGAATCACAGCTACGGACGGAGAAAATTTTGCCACGCCGCTGTACATCAACCTAACAGTGGCTGCCAGTCGCAAGCCGGTAAACTTGCGGTGCGAGGAGACCGGTGTTGCTAAAATGCTGGCAGAGAAACTCCTGCAGGCGAACAAGTTGCACAGTCAGGGGGATGTGGAAGATATTTTCTTTGATTCTCACTCAGTCAATGCCCACGCCCCACAGTTTAGGGGTACTCTTCCAACTGGAATTGAGGTAAAGGAGAATCTCCCGGTGGGTGCCAGTATACTCTCCATGAATGCTACTGACCTTGACTCTGGCTTCAATGGAAAACTCGTCTATGCGATTTCTGGAGGGAATGATGATAGCTGTTTTACCATTGACATGGAAACGGGAATGCTGAAAGTCCTGTCCCCACTCGACCGTGAAGTAACGGACACATACACACTGAATATCACCGTGTACGACCTTGGTATACCCCAGAGGGCTGCCTGGCGTCTTCTGGATGTCACAGTCCTAGATGCCAATGACAACGCGCCTGAGTTTCTCCAGGAGAGCTATTTTGTTGAAGTGAGTGAAGACAAGGAGATAAACAGTGAAATCATCCAGGTTGAAGCCACTGATAAAGATCTGGGCCCCAGCGGACACGTGACCTACGCTCTTCTCACGGATACCGAGAAGTTTTCCATCGACAGTGTGACTGGCGTGGTGAAAATTATCCGGCCTTTGGATCGTGAAGTGCAGCCCGTGCATTACCTAAAAATCGAGGCCAGGGACCAAGCCACAGAGGAACCCCGGTTGTTCTCCACTGTGCTTCTGAAGGTGTCACTAGATGACGTTAATGACAGCCCACCTAAGTTCATTCCACCTAATTACTCTGTGAAAGTTCGAGAAGATCTACCAGAAGGAACCATCATCATGTGGTTAGAAGCCTCCGATCCTGACGTGGGTCAATCCAGTCAGGTGAGATACAGTCTCCTGGACCACGGAGAAGGCCACTTTGACGTGGATAAACTCAGCGGGGCCGTCAGAATTGTCCAGCAGCTGGACTTTGAGAAGAAGCAACTGTATAATCTCACGGTGAGGGCCAAAGACAAAGGGAAGCCGGTGTCTCTGTCTTCCACTTGCTATGTGGAAGTGGAGGTGGTGGACGTGAATGAGAACTTACACACTCCAGTGTTCTCCAGCTTCGTGGAGAAGGGTGTCGTGAAAGAAGACGTCCCTATTGGGTCATCAGTAATGACAGTGTCAGCTCACGACGAGGACATGGGGAGAGACGGAGAGATCCGGTACTCCATTAGAGATGGCTCTGGTGTTGGTGTCTTCAGGATAGATGAGGAAACAGGTAAGTACTGTCCTCACTTCCGCTGGCTGAACTTCCTCTCTCTCCTCCTCTTGGCATCAGAATTCCCAGTTGGTTTCTGTTAGGGCTCGGCCTTGAAGTAGGTATACACATTTTTTTTGTTTTTTGTTTTGTTTTGTTTTGTTTTGTTTTTTTGTTTTTTGTCCTTTTGCGCTGTGAAGCTATACACTGAAGGATTAAGCGTACGTAAGATAAGTAAAAGAAAATCGAAATGATCACCACAGATACTGATCTCTGAGGTCTGTACTCTGTTACCAAGATCATCACTGTGGTTCTGTAATAATTTTGAAAAGGATTCTGGTTAGGGTGTTTCCTGGTGGGATGTTTCCATGCTAGTAAGGTAACGTCAATACCAGTTGGTGTGCCATCTAGAGGGTAGTGCATACTTGAAAAGTTATGCAATGTACCCAGAGACTTTTATGTGCTTAAACCACTTTATTGTCTGCCTTACCTCCTCCAGGCTTTGAGAGGCCTTCGTAGAGTAGTGGAATGTTGAACTGGAAAGACCTGGCTGGCAGCTGTGTCTTAGTTAGGGTTTTACTGCTGTGAACAGACACTGTGACCAAGGCAACTCTTATAAAGGACAACATTTAATTGGGGCTGGCTTACAGGTTCAGAGGTTCAGTCCATTATCACCAAGGCAGGAACATGGCAGCATCCAGGCAGGCGTGGTGCAGGAGGAGCTGAGAGTTCTACATCTTCATCTGAAGGCTGCCAGCAGAATTCTGACTTCCAGGCAGCTAGGCTGAGGGTCTTAAAGCTCACACTCATAATGACACACCTACTCCAACAGGGCCACACCTTCTAATGGTGCCACTCCCTGGACCCAGCATAGACCATCACAGCCTACCTCTTTCAGTCAGGATCTTCTTAGAGTGAACTGTGTTATCTATAAGATGGAGACATTCAGGTTTTCAGTTTGTTTCGTTAGGCTTTGTGACATGAGGGGGTTGAACCTAGAACCTTCTGCATGCTGGGCAGGCACTCTATACAAGGATTGGCTGTGTCAAGGCTCATGTGAGGAAGTCATTAAGTAACATGTTGGGTTTATTAATAGGTTTTGGAAATGGTGTTGGTGTTTTGCTACAACATACTATTTTCTCCCAGAATACAGTTCAATTCCTGGAATCTCTGAGGTAGCCAGGTTTTTTGTTTTCGAAGACAGGGTGTCTCTGCCAGTCCTGGAACTCCCTGTGTAGACCAGGCTGGCCTCAAACTCAGATGTATGCCTGTCTCTACCTCCCGAGTGCTGGTATTAAAGACTTGTCACCCCCCAGATAAGCCTCTACTCCCCCAACCTCTGTCCTTCTCCAGTTTCCAGTTCTTGAGTGTGTACTATTTTCCTTTGAGTACACAGACTACAAGCCAGTGTTCTGATGGCTGTGTGAGCTTTAGAGGGCAGGCATTTTAATACACACACACACACACACACACACACACATAGCTCCTTTAAAGTGCCCAGTGCACAGAGACTGCTTAGTAACCAGTAATGTAGGTGAATTGAAGGTTTAGGCTTTGACTGCCCCAGCAATGTCCCAGCACCAGTAAGCTCCGGCCGGGTGGGCCTCAGTTTACAGGTTTCCTTTATGCTCTTTCATAGATGTGTATGTTCTAAGAAGACCTTTTAATTATGTTAAAACTTGATATGTTTGGCAATACCCCACACATAAGACAACAACAAAAGCCTGTAGTATTTTAGCCCTAAGTCACCCTATCTTCGGGTGCACAACATTTGGAAAATAGAAGCTTTGTCGGAGGACATAATTTGAGGGCTACAGGCTCGCTAGAATTATGCTTTCTGCTACCTCACGGGGCTGTGTGTCCCCTGAGTGAGCTTCACCCAAGTGACTCACGTGGACTTCTCAGAGTCCGTTTAAGGCAGAGGCATAATTAGTTTAGAGTAATCAATGGTGTTTGGTAATCAGTCTTCTGGAGCAGACTCCAGAAGTCTTTGGGGGGGGGGGGGGGTTAGTCCTTCTGACTAATATAAATCAGAATTTGTGGTCCTGTAACAATATAGAAAAATACTCGGGAGTTAAGGTTGAAATTGATACTTTTCCTGTAGATTTTCTGGGAAGTTATTCTTAACCTTACTCCCCCTCTCCCCCCCTCCCAACATAAATTTTACAGCTTATAAGGAGCTGTTAGAAGTTAAAGTTGAGTCAGAAAATATAATTTGGGCCTTATTTTGTATTCTCTTCGTGACTTCAATTATGAGCATTGGCTTTTTTTTTTTTTTTTGAAAACTAGTTTTTATTGCTTTTTTTTTGTTTTAAAGGATCACTTAAAAACTGGTATTTTTCACCTGTAAACTTAAGGGATAGGGTTGTTCCCGCCACCAAATGGGGAGAAGGGAGGAGACAGCCAAGCAGACAGGATAGATAGCATCCTGAAATAGACCCAGAGCAGTGTGCAGCGGCCAGGCGAGGACGGACTCTTTCCAGTGGTAATTTGCTGGGAGAGGCACCAGAATTCTAGGGGGTGAGACTGGTTACCATATGAAAGACTGTTTGTTACACATGTCTATAATTATATTTAAAGGTGAGAGCTAGAATGTTCCTAAGCCGTTATTCTGTGGTTCTTGTTTTAAAGAGAAATATTCTCCCTGTGCAGTGATATGTGTATATGGTTTCTGAGATCGTATAAGTGATAGACTAGCTGGACATTGAACTATTGTCTTAAAACACGTATGTTGGGCGGTAAATTTCTCTGACCTAGTTATTTTGTAGATTTCTAGCCAGGAGATTGGGTATTAAGTGTTAAATTTCTTCTGGAAAAACCCATGTTTATTGGGGTAGAAATGCTACGATTAGGACTGGGGGGGGGGGGTAAAGGTAGAAATGCTACGATTAGGACTGGGGAGAGGGGTTAGTTGTAAAGTGTTGGCTATATAAGCATGAGGCATTGAATCCTGTCCTCAGGGCACATTCTTGGAGTTTGCCTCTGGGCAGCCTAGGTTGGGCTCAGTAAGAGACCTTGTTTCAGAATAGAGGAAGGGGGCGTGCAAGATGGCCCCCTCATAAGAAAGGGCGCTCTGCACCAGGCAGGCGTGACAGCCAGAGTTCAGGCCCCGGAACTCTTCTCTCCACCAAATAAATACTTATTTATAATATTTATTTATTTATTATTATTTCATATATGTGAGGACACTGTCACTGCCTTCAAACACACCAGAAGAGGGCATCAGATCCCCCTCACAGATGGTTGTGAGCCACCATTTGGGTGCTAGGAATTGAACTCACAGGGCCTCTGGAAGAGCAGTCGATGCTCTTAACCACTGAGCCATCTCTCCAGCCCTACATACATGTTTAAACTACAAGAACGGGGCGGGGGGGGGGGGGGGAGGGAGAGAGAAAGGGAGGAAGGGAAGAATACACCCAGTGGCCTCCACACACCAGCATCCACATCTGATTCATATGGACACACATGGATATAACATAAATACACACAGAGCTAAAGGTAGCAAGCTAATTATTTCATTTGACCAGTATAGAAGCATAAAAAGATACCTGTCGAATGAAGAAAAGTAGGGACAGTTGGGAAGAGTGGGGACCTCACAGAAGACAGCCCTAAAATGTAGGGAAGCTGCAGGAGGTCAGGTGCGCACCTGGCTCCTTGCCCATTGCCACTGTGCCCCCGCTTCCGGTGCCATGGAGTGGGTGTGTTTGATACTGAGCTCAGCGATCAGGGCCTGGGCCTGGGCAGAGCTGTGATTGTTTTTGTCAACTCCACCCAAACTGGAGTCAGCCTCCTGGAAGAGGGACCCTCAGTTGATAAAACCTGATTGGCCTCTGGTCATACCTGTGGGGACCTTTTTTTTCTTGAATGCTGATAGATATGGGAGAGCCCCGCCCACTGTGGGTGTTGCTACCCCTGGGCAGATGCTCTTGGGTCGCAGTTTCGAAAGAAAGCAAGCTGACTGAGCCAAGGCACGGGGACCGGCCAGAGAGCTGTGTCTCTCCGTAGACCGTCTCTGCTTCAGTTCTTCCCTCCAGTGTCTTGACTTTCTGCAGTGATCAAGTGTGACCTGGAAGTGTAAGATGGAACAAATTCTTTTTCTCCGGAGTAGCTTAAAAAAAAAAACCAGAGCCAGAGAGGCAAACTGGGACAACTGTTTGGGCTCTGGAGACCAAGAACCCATCTCCTTACCCGTCTGCCTCTTTGCCTGTGGCTTTCAGCTGCTCCTGCAGATTGAGTAATCTGAGCAGGTTTTTGTAGTGCTTTAACTATTTCGACACCATCAGACGTGCGTCTCTTTTTACCTTCTTCTTACAGGCCAGAGAACATTTCAGCAACCTGAATCTAATTCTTGCTCTCTGTATCCATGTCAATTTCAAACACCCACAAAGATAGCAATTAAGAAAATTCTATGGACGACTCCCTAAAATATGTAATTAAAATACACAGCCTTACTATGTGAGCTTCGTATCTGTTTTGCTAACTGCTTTGCAGGGCAGTGATGTGTAGTTGCGAGGTGGGGGTGACAGTCACCTGCCCATCCGACATCTCTGTGTATGGTTTCCTGAGCAGCCTCTGGGTCCCAGCTACTCTCACAGATCCTGACCTCCAGCTGATCACCCTGCCATGTGGGGGTTTGCAAGGGGTAGAGCATTGTGTGGGAAAACTCCCCAGAAAGCTAGTCTTTTCCGAGGACCAGTTTCCTGAGCTCTAATTGCGGTTCTCAAAATCTCTGAAGGGACTGGACGAGTGGTTCGGTAGGGAGAGTGTATGCAAAGTAGATTTGAGTTTGCATCCCCAGTGCCCAGGCAAGTAAATCCAGTCAGAGTGGTGGTGCTGGCCCCTAGGCTGGCGCAAGGATGGGGTAGAGATCCTTAAAGCTCATTGGCTGGCCAGACAGCCTGGCCAAATCAATTAATCATCACATTCCTTGAGAGTCCATTTCAGGGAATCAAGATGAAGAGAATTGAGGAAGAGCTTGACCGTAGCTCCCAAGTGTACATTCATGTGCTTTCCCACCAGTATGTACATGCTTGTGTTCACAGACATCACACACACACACACACACACACACATACACACACACCATATACACACACCATATACATACACCATATACACACACCACACACACACACACACACACACACCATATACACACAGCACACACACACCATATACATACACACCACATACACACACCACATACACACACACACACCATATACACACAGCACACACACACACACATACATGCCACACACCCATACTACACATACACACCATACACACACATACACACACACCATATACACACACATACACCACACACCACACACACCACACACACACATATACCACACACCACACACACACACACACACCACCCCCCTACACACACACCACTACCACCAACACCCACCCACACTTAGAAATAGCCTTGCTGAGGATTCTAAAAAGGAATTCACTGAAATGCTTTGTGGTGTCTTTAATGCATGTCTGGGCTTGCATTGAGATCGGAGCTCCTCGGCATTACCCTCAGCCTTCCGCTCATTTTTGCTGTGGCTCTTGGTTGCTTCGTTGTGAGCTTCGACATGTAACAGAAAAGAGAAAGAGCTTCCCTTTCCGTACACACATTGCTGAACAAATCGCTCAGCTCGCTGTCCCCCAGGTCTGCCATTGCTTGAGGACCGCAGTCTTACGGCATTTTCTGAACTTTGAAGAGACTTCATAAGTCTGCTGGAATGCTTAGCTAGAGCGTCTTAATTGTTAATGGGCACGCTGGTTGAGTCTCTTCCCCACAGTGGGTGGGGTAATCTGTGGCCAGGGGCCACAATTTCTCTTCATTCTAGAGGAGTGTGGTTCCGTGTTGGGTTGTTACTGGAACACATCTCAAGAATGTTCCTGGTTCTAACTGCCCTTTTGGGGAGTCCATGTCTTTCATTAAGATAAGAGCATATTGCTGGGCAGTGTTGGCACACACACCTTTAATCCCAGCACTTGGGAGACAGAGGCAGGCGGATTTCTGAGTTCGAGGCCAGCCTGGTCTACAGAGTGAGTTCCAGGACAGCCAGGACTATACAGAGAAACCCTGTCTCCAAAAAGTAAAAATAAAAATAAAAATAAAAAAGATAAGAGCCAATTGTAAGCTAATTACTTCTGTGTTATTGGTAGACTGTCATCATGTTTTAGAATTGAAATTTATATTTCTATGGAAAAGTTGGGATGAGTTAATCTAGCTATTGTGACAAGAGAAATCACCTTATTTGAGATGTTGAAGGGAAAGTGAAGGCTGTATGCACCTACCTACCTTTATCCATCCATTGTCTGTCCATCCATCCATCCATCCATCCATCCATCCATCCATCCATCCATCCAACCATTCATCTGACGTTTGTCAAACACTCTCTCATGAGTTGTATTCTCAGACCTTTTATTTCAAGTTTTGGTCTTGAAATGGCCCAGGTGGGCCTTGAATTTGTGGTCAGGTCAAGCCAACCTGACTGCTGACCTCATTGAGAGGGAGAATGTTTTCAAGTCTGAATACATTAGAATTATGTAGTTACTCGCCTCAGTCTGAAAAATGTTGTATCCTAACTTTACACAGGATAGTGTGTGTGTGTGTGTGTGTGTGTGTGTGTGTGTGTGTGTGTGTATATAGGAGGGGGTCGGTCACTCCTGACCCAGCGTCCGGAGTATCTGGGGCTACAGACTTCCACCACTAGGCCTGGCTCAGGTCAGACTGGCTTTCTGGTAAGGGTAAATGTCATGGTATTCTCTTTATGGGAACATCTTAGTCACTGATTTTGGTATTGTTCCTCTGGAGGTTGGCCCTTGGCCTTCCACTGTGAGGTGGATAATGCTTCTATGGTGGAAGCAGAAAGAATTCTCGTTTAGGCCAACCTGACTGCTGACCTCCTTGAGAGGGACAATGTTCTGGAAGTCTGAATAGTATTACGTAGTTACTCATTTCAGTCTGAACAATGTTGTATCCTAACTTTACACAGGATTGTGTGTGTGAGTGTGTCCTAGGCCTTGTGGTCATTTTGTCTTGTTCCTGACAGGCAGCAATATTGGCAGGTCCTCCTGGGCCATGACTGCTGGGAGCTGAGTGGCCCTTGGTGGTGTGGTCACAGCAGGCTGCAGAGCGGAAGCAGCCAAGGGGCCCTCAGTGGGGCAGTGACTGCTGTGGTGGGAACAGTTTTCCTCATGGAACTGGGTCTAAGACATCTCTTGACAGGAACTTAAAAGTGTGGGAGGCCTGCTGGAGGTAGGAAATGTGCTGGTGAAAGGCCTTTTGTGTTGTTGTCTCTTTCCTTAAGTGGCAGCAGCTGCTGTTTGCTCCCCCCTTTTTGTTCTTCTAGCAGAGCTGAGGAGAAAGAAATGTATGTCCCAGTCCCAGTGAGGCAGAAAGTCAGGCTGTGGCAGGAATCATTTTTGATGGTATGCGGTTGCTGTGTTTGGTTGAGGCAGGTCAGGCAGCCTCTCCTGCTGGAAAGGCTCCTGAGGTGGGAGGATTTTTAAGGTGTAAGCGAAATCTAATTAGCAACTCAGGAGACTCCCTTGTGTTTTGAAAGGAAACAGTAGTTGCTATTCTTCGGTTATTTGTTGTGGTACTTACCAAGTGGATGGTCTAAGTGTTCAGTGAAGATCTAAGCAGGAGGGGGGTACTACTTACAAGGGTTTTATACCCTGAAGCAGAATTCTGGTACCTTCTCTTACTGCCATCCTTCAGGGTTTGAGAGCTAGAGGGTGTAAGGTAGATGTTATTCATTTTAGGGATAACTGGGGTGTGGCATAATAAAACACGGCCAGTTACAAGCTCGAGAGCAGCCCGGGCCATACGCGTAGAAAGACCCTGTCCCCAAAACAAAAATAGGGAAAAAAAAAAACAGCACAGAAAAGAAAGCAACAGCTACTTTCTGAGTCCTACCAACAGGAACTGCCTAAGCACTTTATGTGAATTTATTTATTAATTTTTACAACTACTAAACACCATGTTTCCTGGAAGCTGACATTTATGGGAAAGAAGGGCAGGGAATTTGCCCAAGGCCCCTTGGGTCCTCAGCAGGAGAACTTTGGGTTGCTCTTTGTGGTACCCAGATTGATGGATACTCAGAAGATAGCCATGTCAAAACTCCAGCCTGACTTAGGGCTGTCTTGGAAGCTTGAACCCGATCTTTTAGGCACAGACAGGAAGGGGTCTTGAATCTAGGGGCCCAGCTTTCTCAGAGCCACATACTGTATTTCAGCACCAAGACTGGCATGTGCCTCGCCCACGTTTGCAATCAGAAGCACCACAGCAGTGTCAGTGAAAAGCCTTCTGGAATGTTGAGCGTGCAGACTCCCCAGTGGAACCTGGTGGAAACGATGCTTTAAATCAGCGGTTCTCAGCCTGTGGGCTGTGACCCATTGGGGGTCAAATGACCCCTTCACAGGGGTCACCTAACACTATTGGAAAGCATAGCTATTTGCATTATGACCTATAGCAAAATTAGTTATGAAGTAGCAATGAAAATAGTTTTATGGTTAGGGGAATCCCCACAACACGAGGACCGAATTAAAGGGTTGCAGCGTTAGGAAGATGGAGGACCACGGCTTTAGATTGTTACTAGGTTCCTTTAAGCCCAGGGTACCCTGCAGGGTAGCTAACGCTAAGGTAATTTGTGCTTTCCCCTTCTCACTGAATTTCTTGTGGTCGTGGCACTCTCTGACATTGTTCTCACTGATGCCCTGGTGTCTGCAGCTGTCCCCACCAACCATCTGGTTAGAAAGCCAGTCTAGCACCGGCCTGTCAGGGAGCTGTTCCTATGTTCTAAGAGGGCGGAAATGTGGATGCTTATAATGTGATGAGTGGCCTGTGTGTATAAAGTTGTAAATACTCAGTGAATATTTGGTCTTTTCTCATACAACCGCCTTCTATGGTTGTGAGAATAGATTTTTTTACACCTTAGGTATCATCTGTCCGTGTTGAGTTTTCTCCCCCATTAAGTTGCTTTTGTTTTGATCATGGATGTTTCAATCTGGCATGCTGGATTGGCCGAGTTTTTTTTTACTATTTCAGCTTATGTTTTGTTTGTTGTGTTATTTTGCAGTTACTGCACAGCATCTATTGATTTATTCTTAACACCTTGCTGGTTGTAAACATTGCATGCTCGTCATAGAAGACCTAGGGCCACGAGTCTCTCATGGCTTTGTTACCAGGAATAAACGGGCTCTGAGGAGATTGCCATTCAAGGGCACATGCCTTTGCCTGCTGAGTTGGCGGCCCTCCAGCTTCGCAGCAATGATGCAAGGCAGGGAACACGTATGAACACAGAGGCTGGTGTCATCATTGGGCTTAGCTTGCATTGAACCAGTGTGCATGCATGCATGTATGTATGTATGTATGTATGTATGTATGTATATGTGTGTGTGTGTATGGTGTATGTGTGTGTGTGTGTGTATATATATACACAAACTAGAAGTTACCTGGCTACTTTAATAATTTCTTTTTTTTTTTTTTTTTGGTTTTTCATTTCTAGACAGCATTTTTTTGTGTAGCCCTGGCTATCCTGAAACTCACTTTGTAGACCAGGCTGGCCCCCCGAACTCAGAAATCCACCTGTCTCTGCCTCCCAAGTGCTGGGATTAAAGGCATGCACCGCCATTGTCCTGCTAGTAATTTCGTAATACCCTTTTAGTTGGTGATAATTGATCCCGTAGCCTTGCCACTGGCTAGCTCCTCCCACCTCACCCCCTAACCCTCCTCATCTGGATAGTCACCGGATGGTTACTGAGTCCTTGCAGTATGGCCTTTCTTTCCATGGGCTGTGGCCTTAGTTGTGTCCATGGTGACCCGTGAGTACATTGAGATGGCTGCTCCTTCTGTTACTGTATCCCTTTTTTACTAAAGGATACAAGCGTGACCCACAACCGAGATTAAGCACATTGATTTCTGCCGTTGCATCTTGAAATATCCCTTCTTGATAAAATAGTAGTGTTGCAGAAGTCAATATGCTTTCAACTGTAGTCCAGTTACAGTTCTCTATACGAACTCTCCCGTAGCCCTGCTCCGTCATTGTTGGGCTCCTTCATCCTCTGTGGCCCTGGATCCCAGCTCTGAGGTCAGCATGCAATGCCTGTAACCTTGCTTCCTGATCCCCTTATAGACTCTGTGCATACTCCTCACTGGTTCTCTGCTTCTCCTTTGCTTGATCTGTGTGGCCAGCCCTGCCCCCACACCCCAGTCCCCACCCCTCCCCCTCCCCTGCTCCCCTGGCTGAGGCCCTGGCTTCCCTGGCTTTTCATCCCCCTGCTTTTGTTTTTGTTTTTGTTTTTGTTTTCCGAGACAGGGTTTCTCTGTATAGCCCTGGCTGTCCTGGGACTCACTCTGTAGACGAGGCTGGCCTTGAACTCAGAAATCCGCCTGCCTCTGCCTCCCAAGTGCTGGGATTACAGGCATGCGCCACCACCGCCCGGCATCATCTCCCTGCTTCTTGAGTCTACTTCTGCCACCTGATCAGCTTTTTCTTGCCCTGCATAATTCTGCGTACAGACACTTTCTTCATAAGCTTTTTTCCTCTTATGGAACTGATTGTTCTTTTCAAGCACTTAAAAAAAGCTGTTCTCGTCTTGTAGATTGCTCATTGTGGGAAATTCTAAATCCTTTCCCCTGGGATTCTTAGAATTGACAGTGTAGATAATCTGTTAGGTTGGTCTGATAAGTAGTTGATGCTTAATTTCCTGGAACAGTTTTTCCATAACACTAAGTCAGGCTGCTCCTCTGTGTTCAAGGGAATAGCATTCTTCTCGGACTGGTGTCTGGCTCTTCTGTTTCTGTCTCCTTGGACTCAAGGACAGAGTCCAGCCTTAATCATCTTTCTCCCCTGTGCTAAGCACATTGGCCAACACTGCAGCGCACAGTTACTGGGTCAACAAGCAACCGACTGACATAATAATCATAGTTATGAAGATTGTTGAAGATTGCGCAAAATTCCTCCGTCCCCGATACCTAGATCTAAACCTCCAGAGACAGCAGTGCGCTGTTGTTTGGTTGCCACAGAAACTTTGCAGCTCTGTTCAAAGATGTTTGATCTTCCTTCAGAGAGGCTGGGCAGGTTGATGGGAGCAGCCGGTGCTTATTACCCTGGGCTGACACTCTATTCATGGACCTTCCGTGTCCTTAGAGCCCTCAGCTTTAAATCCCTCTGTTCAAATGTCTCAAGAGTTACCAGTCCTCACGAGTCACCACGGAGAGCCCCCAAGAGAGGAGGGGTCCCCGGAGGTAAACGGTGCTCTTTTGAATGATGTGTGGTCTTACATCCAGTACACGGCACTTAATCCTGTGGAGCTATGTAGCTATGCTTTTGATACAATGGTTGTCTGATTTCTCTTCCATAAATGAACTAGAGGAAGCTCTCTGATGGAAAAGTAGGTCCTTGTGTTTAAAAAAATCATTTTAACCTATGTCAAGTAAAACACCTTTTTTTTTTTTCCTTGGTAGGACAGTGCTGCCTCCCCATTGAGAGGTAAGAGGCACACGGTTGCTGCAAAAGTAAACATTCCGGGATATTTTATTTAAGATAAGCAGCTCTCTGGGTTCTGATTGAGTCCATAGTTGAGCCAGCTCACCACTCTTGCTCCACTGCTAGTATGTCTTTATTTAAGGGTAAGCTGTCAGAAAGCACACTTTAGTAGCAAACTCAGTTTTCTCAAAGACTCAGGTTTCCCTGTCCACGGACTTATAAATCAAGGTCTGTAGGACTCAATAAGCTAGGTTAGACTTATGAGTAGGCCTCTTCTTTAAGACAAAAGAAACAACAAAAAACAACAACAACAAAACCATGCATGCGATTCTTTTGAGAGGTTATTGTTCATTACAAAAGAGATTCAAATACCTTTAGGGGAAGATGAAGTCAAGGTACCCGTGGAAGCCAGGATCTTCGACTGGTCACAGTGACGCTCATGTAACTTGAGTGTGGAGTCCTTCCCATATTAGGACACTTCTGTGTGTTTCTGTTATCCTTCTGCCTGACACACAACCCAGTTGATATTTCTTCATGGAAATCTTTGGATAAACAGATCCAGTACCGCTAGGCGTTTTTTATCTTGGGACTTGTCGCTGAGCTGAAGATGGTTAACCTGTTTAAAAGGAGGGTGAGCTGGCCCTGGCCATGCCATTTGGCCATGCTGTGGCCATGTCATTTGGTTATTTGAGGCAACAGAATGGAAGCCACCATTTCAGATGGAAATGTCTTGGAAGGATCTTTAAAGGTGTGGTGTTGTCTGCCGGGGCTGGAGGGGACAAGGCAGGAGGAATGAATGCTCATGGTAGAAATGTCTCCATCTCCAAAAACGTGTTTCTGTATAATACTGGGATAACATTATACAGCTGATGGGTGTTGGTGAGAGAAGTATGAACACAGATAATTTGTGTCTGTGTTATTGGTACCGGAAAGATCTGATTAATAAGCATCACAGTATAGAGTGTGACATTGTGATTTAAGACTTGATTTTTTTTTTTTCTCTTAACTAACCCCAGCTTCCTCTTCCTTCATGGCCCTCCCTCCCTCCCTCCCCAAACTGAGGCCAGCCATTGTTACCTGCTAGGATGTTGTCCACCCTTTTTGTATTAACCCTGTACGGATGCTAAGCTGTAGTGCGTTGGAGAACAGTGGTCCTGTGGTAGGCAGACACAATTTCTCAGCACTTCTCCCATCCGTCGACTTCGAGTTCTTTCTGCCTCCTCTCCCAAAATGTTCCCGAGCCCTGGCTGAAGGAGTTGACATAGGAGTAGCACTGGACTGTGGGTATGAATGTGAATGCTGAGAAGGCGATTTTGATCTCCCAGGCCTTTGACTTTTGGCCAGGTTTACAGCACCAATCATGACTTCCCTCCTGTGGAGCGGGCCTCAGATCTAATCAGAAAGTGATTGATCACCCCCAGAACCTTCATGCCTCTATGGCCCCAGGAGGCATGTCATGCCTGGCAGGTCAGGTTTGTAGCCGTCAGGGTCCAGCACTGGTTAAGACCGTTGATGTCTTCTCTCTGGGTATATCTTCTCCCCTGCATATCATCTTCCAGTACCAGAGAAAGAACCAGCAGGGAGGAAATTTTCAGGTCAGTTGCAGTCTTATCTTTTTCTGTGTCCTTTACCTAAAGTGTGTTTTGTCTTCAGCAATAGGGTCTTACCATTTAGTTCTGGTGGGCAACCAGGGCCAATAGCTTGTGTTGTTTTGGAGACCTCTGGGATCCTCTCCAATCAGTAACTAGGGGGAAGGTATCCCACGCCCTGAGAGTTTCATTTAATAACCCATGTCAAGCCATGTAGAGCACCTCTGTTCAAGTTGCTTTTTTAAAGTTAGCTTATAAAATAGTGTGTCTCCATAAGGGATTTTTTCTCACATCCTTGGTTTATCCTAGTCTCCTCTCCTCCGGGCCAAAGGGTTTTTTTAATAATTATGTGAGTGCATTTTTAAAGTCCACCTTGTCCTCTTAAAATCCAGGGTCTGTGAAGGCAGAGGCTGCTCTGTGTCTCATGCTTAGAGCTTTGTCTGGCCCGTCAAGCCCTTCTTGAATGTGTAAAAATTTGACCTCAAAATGATTATCATGACATGGTAAAGGCGAGCACCTAAATAAATATTATAAATAGATTTGTTCTGTGGCTCGGCAAGTTCTTTTTAGGTGATCGGCTACCTTTTTTCACTTGAAAAGCGTTCTTTTGTCAACATGGCAAGATGAGAATTACAACAAGAAGTGAGTCCAGCCACGATGCTGATCTCTTTTGGTTTATATTTTCCCCCTTTAGAAGCCACTTCATTTGTCATTGTATTCTAAAGCCTAGAATGAAGAGCCTCTGATTCTAAGGTTCCTTGCCAGGTTTATGTGTGTGCCCGGGGTGTGAAATATTTCTCTGCAGTTGCAGAATGGCGATACCATACTCCGTAATCCTCCTGAAAAAATGTCCGAATGCCCGTTCCATTGCATGCCATCCATTTGGCCAAGTCTTGGGCTCTCGTCCGACTCTCTAAGTAGTGGGTAATCTATATTTGGTTGGCATTGTTAAATGAGTTTCTTTAAACTGCAGTTATAATCACGGCTTCTAAGGGTCACAGAGTACTTTCAAAGCTGCCTGCATTAAACTGAGCTCGTGCAGATATATAATTTTTTAAAAAGTTAGGGCTGGCAAGATGGGTGAGCAGGTAAAGGCATGTGTACCTGTGTTCAGTCCTGGAAGCCATTTCAGTGTAGCTGGAGAGGACTGAGTGACTCCTGTGCAGAATTCTCCTCTGGCTGTCACACACACGCCCTCTGACCCACTTGCTGAACAGAGATGCACAATAACTTGAATAGTTCTGTTGGCGGGTGCCGTTAACTTAGAAGCAAACCCTTAAAAGCCCGGTTGAATAATAGGAGGAAATTAAGTGCCCAGAGCTCTTTCCCACCCCTTGGGCTCCCCGTTTCTTTGGGATATTGGGGACTGAGATCAGAGCCTTGCATGTGTGCTTGGCAAGTGTTCTCCTGATGACCATTCTCCTGAGTAGCTGGGGTTATAAACCCATACCCCTTGCCTGGCTGGCCAAACTGTTTTAAGGACCGTAATACGTATGAAACTAAAACCAGTTTCACAAAATACATTAAAACACCCTACTTTATTGAACTTTAGTGACTGTGTCTAAATAAACTTTTAATCCTTGTAAGCTTTTGTGCTGTCTGGGCCTCCACTTCTAAACTTTTCACTTGGATGATCATAACCTTTCTCCCTTATCTGTGTGGAATCCTTTTCAGAAGAGATAGATGCATCAGTTTTAGAAAGGTTGAGCAGCGTAGTAGCAGAGGCTAGATTATGTTGAAGACCCCCCCCCCCCCCCATGGCATAGGAGTGGGAAAATCCAGGGCCGAGCGGAACTATCCGTCACAATTTGTGCGGCATCTGCTGGTGTTTTCTTTGCTAGGGTGTCCTGGGCTCAGTGGCTGTACTGCCTGTAGCTCGGCTTCTGGTGTTGGCTTGATAGAGTCTGTCCTCAGCACAGGCTGTCACACTCACTGGTGGCCCTAGGAACTCAAAGACGAACAAGTTTCTCTTATAGCTAACATCAGGAATGCAACATTGTTGCCTCTCCCACCTTCAGTTGACTTGTTACTAAGCTCATTCTAACCAGACTACCTACCTGTTGGTGGGCTGGGGGGGGCGGGGCAAGGTTTGGCAAGGTTTGTGTTCATGTTTCAGTCTGTCTGACTTAGGTACTTTTATACGATGTTCTTCCTCTTCCTCCATCCTTCCTCCTCCCTCTCCCTTTCCTTCTCTTTGTGTGTGTGTGTGTGTGTGTGTGTGTGTGTGTGTGATGGTTGGGAGAGAGCAAGTTAAGTATACTGAAGAAATTACAGGCTTTTGAAATGTTTTCTGAAAATAACTGGTGTCTTAAACTTCTACCTTACATAGCTCACTTTTTTTTTTTTTAAATAATACCAGAGCATGGTGCCACATTAAAATACATCTTCAGGCTATTTTTAGTATATTTCTATTTAAACCGATCCTTTTGGTATTTTCTATTTACCTTTCAGCATAAATAGAAATGTATTAAAAAATAACTTGAAGGTGCATTTTAATACCACTTAATGTTAGGCAAAAATGTAACTTCAGTTAGACTCATGGTGGGATGTAAATTCAACAGAATATGAGAGTGCTCTGAGATCAGCTGAAGCAAGTCTGTTCTTCTCAAGTGATTGACTGTAGCATTTTACCAAGCATCCTAGTAGCATTTCTGTCTTGAGACTTTGAGATTGGGGTTGGGGTCTTTGGATACACTGATCTGGTGAAATAAACATGTAGCCATCTTGAACAGTAGTCTTCGAGTGGCAGACTCTAGTTGTCAGAGGGCAGCTGGTGGGAGTTGTTTCTCTCCTTCCACCCGTGGGTCCCTGGGATTGAAGTCAGGTTGTTGAGAAGTGCAGAACAGTCTTCTTTTCATAGGACAGTTTTAAATTGCAGTGTTTTAAGTAATACAGCCTGTCTCAAATTGGCTAGTTCTGCTTGGGGTGCCACTAAGCCAGAGGGTTTAACTACAGGAGGGATTTGTCAGTTAACATTGGGTAGTGGTTATTGGATTCTAGTGGGGATAACTAGAAGTAGGTCTGACCAAGCCACTCCCTGTCTTAGTTAAGGCTTTACTGCTGTGAACAGACACCATGACCAAGGCAAGTCTTACAAAAGACAACATTTAATTGGGGCTGCCTTACAGGTTCAGAGGTTCAGTCCATTTTTATCAAGGCAGGAGAATGGTAGCATTCAGGTAGGCACGGTGGTGCAGGAGGAGCTGAGAGTTCTACATCCTCATATGAAGGCTGCTAGCACAATCCTGACTTCCAGGTGGCTAGGGTGAGTGTCTTAAAGCCCACATCTACAGTACTACACCTATGCCAACAGGACTACACCCTCTGATACCTATGCCAACAGGACCACACCCTCTAATAGTGCCACTCCCTGGGCCAAGCATATACAAGCCATCATACTCTCTTCGATTAGTTAGAATGTAGAAATTATTTTCTGGATGCTTCTAGAGTGTCACAGATGATTTGCCTTTTGGAGTTTTCCTGTCTTTGTTGTGAGCATTGGAAAGAACGGTTAGCAGAGCTGGTTGAGGGAAACCAAGTTTATTTCTCAGCCATCTGTAACCCCTTTTAAAACTCCTTTCCAGTGCGCACTACCGTGCTTATTTCCTGACCCCTGCTGCGGGTTTCCACCATCTTTCTTGAGGTGGAGTCTAGCTGTGTGGCGCTGACGTATCTCCTTGCAGCTAGCTGGTATGGGGCTACCCTCAGGGCTCAGCCAGTCCTGGCATGCCGTGCCTTTTGAATAATGTCATTGTAATAACTAATGACATTTGGTATTGATGGAGGGCCTTATAGAGGAAGAACGTAGTCATTGTGAACCAAGGCTATGAATATTGAAATCCAAAGAGCTAGTAGCAAGGGAATAAAATCCAGTTTCCCCTCCCGTTGCTGGCGGTTCCCAGGTATGGGGGTATCGGGTGGGTCCTTAGTGGGTAGCTCTCTTCTTTGCACTCTGCCATGGGTATTTTACAGGGCTCACCATCACAGCCTTGTCACTCAGGCAAGGCCATAGTGGAATTCCCAGTGATGTGTTGGTGCACACTTGTGAGAAAAGGGTTGGCAGAGAGACGGTCCAGTGCTGCCCCTGTCTGTCCTCGTGCTGCTTAGCAGAGACGTTAAAAGTCTGTCTCGCAGCTGTGGCAGAAATGCCCTTGTCCAGAGGTGCTGACGGTGAAGCGCTGGCCACTGGCTTGGCTTTAAAACCTAACAGTGATGCAATTTTTAAAGGAAACTTGGCGGAACTGGTGTCAGCTAGGTGGTAACTCGTTTTGTCATTATTTGACTTTGGCGCTGTCTTCTCTATGGGTGTGTTGGCGGGGGAAGAAACCTACCGATCAATTTCACAGCTAAAATTTGTTCCTATTTAAAAGCTGTCCAGTGGATAGTTTTTTGGAAAATTATGAGTAAATAAACATCCATTGTGTTGGAAGTGCTCCACTCAAACAGCTTTTAGGGCTTGACTTCACCTGTGAGACCTGAATTCTCGCCCACTTGCAGAGGATGACTTAAAAGAGCTCCTTTTGAGCAGTCTATCAAATGGTTTTATTTAGTCTGGGACCGCCATTTTGAAGTGAACTTGAAAATTGTATGCTGTTAACTGGGAAGGTCCCATGGGTTTCCAAAATTATTAACTAGTGTAATTAATTAAATCACCTCCCCTCCCCTTTCTGGAAACAAGAGGTGTTAATGAAAAGCAGTCGTGGCGCCCTAAACCTGCTGTCTGTGTGGTTTCAGTGTTGTTTGTTCAGTTATGTTAACGAGGCCATATTTTCAGGGCTGGTGGGATTTTTTTTTTTTCTGTGTAAACTTGGGGTTGGGTGCACCTGCTGACTTGTCTGTTTATTTTTACCTGCTAAGTACTTCTCCTGTCATTGGTTTCAAATGAACATGGGCGGTTTAGATCTGTGTTGTCTTGTCCTGGCTGCCCTGGTATCTCAAAAAAATCTACCTGTTTCCAGTTAGGCTTGGGCAGGTTTCACTTCAGAAGCTGTGAATGAAACTTAAGTAAATATGTTTATTTAGTGCTGGATGTTGACCAGGAAATCCACTGCAGCTGAAAGCTCTTTTAAAAAAAAAAAAAAAAAAAACCTCCCGCCGGGCTAACCATCACGGTGACAGATAAATCTCATTCTGCAATAAAGCTTGCACTCCCTCCCACTTCATTTCTTCAGGGCTGGTGAATGTAGGAATTGTCTTGCTAGGAACCCTATTGATTAGGTCACTGCCTGTTCTCTTAGGAAACGGAGCTGCCCAGGGGCCATCTCCCTGCAGGAGGTTTGCTAGAGCCCCTAAGAAAGAGGCCCCTGGGGTCCCACTATTACCTTATGAACAGGAATCGGTTCAGGCAGTGAAGAACGTATTAAGAGCCTATTAACTTCTGCGCGCTTGCTTTGAGTTGAAAAGCCCTTGGGAGCGAAGGAATAAGAAAAGGAAATTATTGCCAAAACTAGGGATGGTGCATCTTGCCTTCTGTCAGTGGGCGCGTCTGTTGAATTGCAGATTTGTTTCCTGCTGGGGCATCTGCGGGGCTTCTGAAGTCCCCTTTAAAGGTCTTGAAAGGGGGAATTTAAAGAATGATTGCATAATGTTGATTCTTTTCTTGAAGAGTGGATTCTCAGTAGCACTGGGACAAAAACTAGGAAAGAACTACCTTTATTTTTCAAACCAATCTTTATTTTCCATAAAAGAAAAAGGAGTATTGTAGGAATCTGGGAAAGTGTCGGAGTATATGAGCCTTAGGAGAAGACCCTGCGGGTCGGCACCGTGAGGGGGAAACTATTCCTGACCATGCGAATGCATCTTACTTCTCCAGCACCTTGAGGTAAATTCCCCCAAAGCAGAAGGACAGGCCTGCTGCCTTTTAGTCTGGGCAAAACCTTATCTGATCTGTAAACATCCTTAAAGAGTCGGATCTGGGGCTGTTAGCCATGGCACCCCAGAGCTTAACAGCGCATACAGTGTGACTTTTGTTTGTGTGTCTTTGTTTACCTAGCATGCATGCATTCTAGGAATCGGAGTTCCGAGGTCAGTAGGCTAAGCATTTGGGAGGGAGGAGAAAAGGAGAAGCAGCTTGACAGGCTCGCTCTTGGCTTTCTTGCTGCCCTTGAGTCCTTTAGACTTCATGAAATCAAAATGGTACCCCTTAGATGAGAGGCACCGTCTAGCACTGCAACAGCTGATGTTAATTGTGTGCCTCAGGTTCTGGTTGTCTTTGAAAATCTAGTACATTTTTAATAAGGCAAACTTTGGGACAGTACTCAGGTTTTACTTGGATTGTTTTCGGATTCTTATCCCAGTAACATCCTGTGGCTCGTTTTTATATATTAAGCTTCAAGGTTTTTTTTTTTTTTTTTTTTTTTTAAATAAAGTCAATGTCTCCCATGTGCCTGGTGAGGGCTGTGTAGGAGAAGCCTGTCAAGTTGTACTTTTATTTTCCTTGGCTGGATACTGCTTGCTCTGTAACGTCATGTTTAAGAAGAATGTACAATTTTAGCTGGCATGGGACATTTTAAATTTAAAAAGTGACTTCTTTTAAAACTCCAGACTGCACGTTCTTCCTTCCTTCTCTAAGCGATTCCTATTTTATGAAATAGCTCCCCTTTCTGTGTCCACACATATATAACAAGCAATCGTGATTCAATGACAGAAGTCCTCCTCACGGGATAATATGAGATGAACAAATTGAACAAATTTTTATTTAGGCAGCAAGCACTTCAGGCCGAGAAGGCGGAAAAGCTTGTGTTGATGGCTGAGTTGCCCCCCTGGAAACCATGTAAAACGGCTCGTAACCCTAGCATTGGGGACTTGACAGGTGGGTCGCCGGGGCTTCTGGGCCCCCAGCCTAGGCTGTTTGGGGAGCTGCCAGCCAGTGAGAGACTTTGTCTCAAAAACCAAAACAAAACGACAAACGAACAAAGCTCTGAGAGGGATGAGGAGCACCACTGAGGACCTTTGGTGCCCGCGCCCGTGATGGGTATTGCACTCGTGTGTTCACATATTGATATCCGTTCCTGTCTCCCCACGATTCAGCCAAGGTGGAGAGAGGAACACAGACACAGAGGGCTCTGTTCTGAGCACAGTACCCAGCAGTTGAGAAAGGACAAATAATTCAAAGTTGCTCATTTAGACAGTGGGTTTGGGAATTAAGGATACATATGGTATTTGTACTCAAGGCTGAGTGGTGCACTGGGAGAGACAGTATAGGTTAATGTCCAGATTAAGTGAGTGGAGGTAAGAGTGAGCCCTTGGGAAAAGGAACACACAGAAGCTCAGATATGTTGAAGTCTCCTTATAATTCCGGTAATTCATGAAAACTGCACCGTAGGATGAGCTCACCAACTAAAGTGATAAAGATGGAAGCATGTGCGTGAGGAGACCCCTAAAGAATTTGGGTGGAGAACCAAACGCACAGATGGTTAAGGTAGCGACCAAGTTTCCTGTCTTGGGAGAGTAGGGGCATTGCTCATGTGAGAGGCCGCAATGCTGAACGCTTGCGCCTTTAATCTTCTGGAGGTGAGGAATCCATTGCTTTTAAACGAGACAGTGCTTGTCTGCTTCAGTGGGACTCTTGATTATAGCTCTTCAGGGCTGTATTCCCAAATGCTTGCCTCCCCTTGGCCATTTGAGGTCTCACTTTGGGGCTTCTCATAGGTGGTTCAGAGAGCCAGGCGGCATAGGACTCCCAGGCCTGTGCATTTTTTTTAGGTAGGTTTTGTTTGTTTTTACATTACAGAAGCTAAAGGAAACAGATTTCCTTACAGGGGATTTCACTGCTGGGGTGTTTCGAAACTGTTACCTACAGATGCAGGAATAAAAATCTTCAGTGCTTCAGGGTGCAACCTACCAAACAGAACAAGAGTTCAAAACCTACCAGCATTGTTTGTTGGTAGAGAAGGCAATGCTTCTTACTTCACTTGAAGGGAAAGACTGAGTGGGAATTAAGAGAAAGCCTCATCTGTCACAGAAGCCGGAGAATGTATGTTGGCTTTATAGAAATGAGTTTATATAGCAGTCACAGAATCTGTATTTGGGAAATGTTAAACAGGCTTCAATACATTTTTGAAGGCTATGTATTTGGGAAATTCTCCCAAAAGTTCTAGAAAGGAATTTCTAAAATATACCCAAAGGAAAAGTTAAGCGGAGGTAAATGTGTTGATTGCATAATCTGTGTCTGAAGGATAAAGGATGACTGGTCTGTGGTTAGGATGTCTGAAGCTACCATAGTCTTTTATTTTCTGCCCTTTCTCCCGCTCTAATTGTAAAATCTGAATTTAAGAATATGAAGCTCTTTCAGTTGAACTAGGAATCTCTAGGCCCGGCACTTTATGCTCTAACAAATATCAGCGTATAGATGAAATCTCTCTCCCAGCAGTGGCCTCTACATTCCCTAGTTGCAGATCTAAAGACTCTGCTATGCAGACAAAGCTTAAAGTGATACCCGGGTTGTGCTTATTCCTTCCTTCCTGAAATGTAGGGTTTGTTCTCCCTTCCCTGGCCTTTTTGAGTTGCTTTGTTTGACGGGGATTCGGTGCCCTTGGAGTACCCTTCCCTAACGAAAGAAAGGTGAGGTTCATCAAAGGGATGGCAGATAAGAGAGGAATGTGCTTCTAGGTTGCAGCTGTCAGTCTTGGCTTTGAGTCTGGGCCCTGTGTACTTCACCTTTCTTGCCTAAGGGATTATAGAGGGCACTGGTTGACTTTTTTTTCCCCCTCTAAGATGCATTGTTTCACACACAAGTGGGGTTGGCTACTTCATTCCCCAATTCATGGCTTTTAGGTTATAAAAGGAATTGGCAAAGTGGGAAGAGATTGACCTTTCCAGCTGGTCAAAACTAAATGCGAAGTATTCAACCCAAGCCTCCTCAGTGTTTAATGAGAGGTCACCATGTTGTTTACAGTTGTTACATTGTTGTTGAATTGCTGCCCGTTTCACATTGTTTGCCTGAAAGTGTCTGTGTGCCACCATTAACGCTCTTGTTTTCCCAAAGTTAATGATTCACACCTGGCTGTTCACTTGCGCAAGGATGTATTGATTGCCTTGGAAACTACTCCGCCATAGTCTCACGTTTCCTAAAGAAGTGTGGACGGTGTATTATTCCGCTGAGTGAGGGCCCAGTGTTAGCTCCGCTCTTCTGGCTGCTCAGGGGTGGAAGACACCTTTTTCTAGGGATGATGATGCACCAAACAGTAGTGAGTCAACAGGGAGTTTATAAATTGTATAAAATTAAAATTAGAAAAGCATGTCCTCTCACACAGCTAGCCTTTGCCCCCCCCCCCCCAAGCCAAGGTTTCAGACATGCAAGCCTTAGGCTGTCCTTGGACATACTTACAGCTGGGTGAAGGCATCTAGATTGATTATATGGGTACCTTATTGTCGCCAAATACACAGCCATTTGATTGAGTGAGCAAGTGAGATTCCTATGTGAAGAAGGCTTCTTACAGACAATACATTCTCTAATAAAGTTCACAAGTTCTGTCTCACTTCCTTAAGGAGGTAACATGTATTTATAGTTCTAGCTAGGCTTTTAATTTTCCTGCTCACTTATTTGCATAAGTGAGCTCCTGGGAATGTCTGTGTTACTTCAGTGGGATTAATACAGTAGCCATCCTGTTGAGCTATCACTTGTACAAACTGGAAAATTCTGTTTTCTTATATTTTGATGAAGTATTTTGTGGTTTAATTGTGTTTGTGCACGTGCACATCGTGTGTGTGTGTGTGTGTGTGTGTGTGTGTAGATTTTAGAGGTGCCCCTGAGAGAGCTTAACCATTTTCAGAAATGTCTCCCATGGATACCTTTGATTCCTCCCCAGAATGGGTAACTGCAGAGAGAATGATGAACAGGGAACAAGCTGCTAATCCTGTATCTTGAAGACAGTCGCTTGTTTATTGAATTAGCCCAAAGTGTTGGAGGCTGTGGGGACAGAGAATGGGGGTGGGGTGGAGGTAGGGTAGGTGCCACCTGTCCCCCAGGGACTCCCTCCTTACACCCTTCATTTACAGTGAAGGAAGGGATAGGACTGGTTCTCAACCTGGGGGTCGAGACCCCCTGGCAGGTCCTTCTCAGCCTTCCTGAGCATCGACATTTACTTTACCATTCTTAACTGTAGCAAAATTAGACGCAAAGGAGCATTGAAAATAGCTTAATGGTCGAGAGTCACCACAACAGGAGGAGCTGTGTTAAAGCGTCATGGCGTGAGGAGGTCGTGTGGAGGTCGTGTGGAGGTCGTGTGGAGGTCGTATAAGGAGGGTTGAGAACCACTGAGCAGAAGCATTCCCCATGCTTTTAATCTGAGCATTTAGCATCTATTGACACCTCCTCCTGCCAGCATTTGTTCAGAGTGCTGAGGTCTTCCGCATACAAGGTAGACTACACCGTGTTCTTTATGAAGCGTGCTTTCCTCAGAGGTAACAAGGGGAAACAAATGTACTCCTGAGCCCCACCTGGAGCTCGGCAGCGTTGGGGAAATAAGCAGCTTAGCAGCGCTTTGGTAGCGTGTGGTGGCCAAGGCCCCTGTAGACAGAGTGGCCTGGGAAGGGTTTCCAGACAGGAGTTAAGAGCTGACTCCGGTGGGTTGAGCGGACAGACAGGAGTCTGAAGTTACCTTTTGGCCAGAAACAGGAGTGAGCCTTCACCTTCCTTCACCTGTTGGTACAGCTTGCCGTGAGGTTGGCCTAGGCTGAGCCTGAAGGGAGGTACAGTGAGCGAGGAAATCCCAGTCAGTTCCAGGCGGACACTGGTCAACTGTGTGTCCTCACTGTCTACATCCTACACCTCAGTCAGGCCTTTTCAGAGCCAGGAGCTTCGGGTGTGGGGGCCGGTGCACCCCCCTTCCTAGCCGCTGCCTGCCCTGTTGTCCTGGAAGCCATTTGACAGTTTTTGTCCTAGTCTGAGCTTTACCAATGGCTCCCCCAGAGCCTCTGGGATAATCTGTCCTCCGGAAAAAAATATTCTTCTGGGTGCCTCACAGCTCCCTCCCCTCCGCTTGGATGGCGTACCCAAACCAATCTACCTGTCTAACAGATTTTCTCTGGGATATAAACCTTGTAAGTGAGATTGCTGTTTTACCTACTTTAAAAAAAAAATCATTAAAGGCATTTTTTTTTCCATCTCAGAGGCATGTTTTTAACTTTCTGAAAAGTTGTCTTCATGCATAGAATTCATAAAAGCCTTGTTAGGCGCGAGGGCAGCCTTTTGTAGCCTAAGGTAAGGGGAAGTGTAGAGGGAACTCCTGAGGAGGTAGGTGTGTGATTCAGAGTCTCGTATCCACAACCTGGGCTTGCTTTCAGCTTTTCCGGAAGGTTTCCTGTCTCCTGTCTCCTGTCTCCTGTCTTCCTTTATATGGTGCTAATAACTTCATTTGGCGGCTAAGGAATCAGTATTCCATAGCGATGAAATGTTCACCTTCAGGATGACTTTAACAGACTTGGCTAGTTGAGAGTCAGCAGTGACTAAATTTAATTAAAATACATATTAACGAGAGCAGGGAGGCAGAGAGAGCATTCTGACCAGGGAGACCATCCTGTCTGTGCTCCGGGCATTGGTAATGCCGTTTCCCCTAGTTTTGATTTTCACTTCACATCTGAAGTGAAGCTTATGAAAACTAGTTCTGTATTTTATTGGGGTTGGGGACACATGGAGACTTTGTTTTGCCAACAGTGATGTGCATAGTGTGCATGGCCCGTTTACACGTCCGCTAAAACTAACATTGTCCTGAAGGACTCTGGTTCAGAGCTGGAGGAGTACAGTGGCTTCTTGTCTTTAGTCATAGAGTCTGGAGGGCAGGGGACATACCTTGCGGGCACAGTACTTGGTACATTGGTATAAGGACTGGCACCCGTGTAAAAAGTGGGACATGGTGGCAGTGCTTGTAATCCTTGTGCTGGGTGGTGGCACAGGATGACCCTGGGGAGTCGTGGACTCGCCAGCCCAGCCTTAAACTGTGTGGTGGGGCAGCAGGGCTGAAGAGATGGCTTGGGAGTTAAGAACACTTGTTGCCCTTGCAGAGGCCCTGAGTTTGGTGCCCACGTTCCACGTCGGGCAGCTCACAACCACAGGTAGCTTTAGTTCCTCTCACGTTCTCTTCTTGTCTCTGCAGGCGTGCATAAAATAGTATAGGTGCTTACGCACGCGTTCACGCGCGCGCGCACACACACACAGACAAGTGGAAATAAATCTTTAAAGGTGGAGGGCAGTGGAGGAAGGCGTTCAGTATTGACCTCTGACATCCACACGTGCAAGCCACAGCTATATGTGTGCATGCAAACACACACACACTCTCTCTCTCCCTCCCTCTCTCTCTTTCTCTCTCTCTCTTTCTCTCTCTCTCTCTCTCTCTCTCACACACACACACACACACATATATATACACACACTTTTTTGGTTGTTGTTGTTGGCTTTTTTAACTGCTAAATGATGTATCTATCACCTGACCTTTTAGGCAGATCTTGCCTGTAGCCCACAGGCCACATGCGTATTAATCCCAGGGTCATTTGTAGATCATGTCACCATGTCTAAGTTGCCAGTGAATCCAACAGCCCTGTCTGGAAGCCATTTTCATAATAATGTGCTTCTGTTAGCCAGCTTTCTCTCTACGAAGTTAATGCCTTCGTAAGTACAGAGGTTGGTCATTAGGGCTCAGTGTGGGAGCAAATGCCTGTAATATGTCTGTAATCTCTGACTCACGCGGGAGGTTGATCCCAGGGGTACTCAAGCTTGAGGCCCGTCTGGGCGGTGCTGAAATTATTTTTATTCTTCAGTTCTGAAATAGTCAAGTAGTACTTCCCTGAGAAATGGTCTGAGGGTATGTGATTAAGTCAGGGCCTCTCCCTGAGCCTTTAACTCACCTAATGGGTAGCAGCACTACCTAGTCAGCCAGCTCCAGCATCCCCCTGCCTCTGCCTCCCCAGCCCTGGGATGGTAGGCATATGTACTTCTGCATAGTTTTTTATGTAGCTGTTATGAAGAGATCTGAACCCAGCTCCTCATATATTCATCTGACAAGCATCTTAGCAATAGAGCTTCCTCCCAGCCCTACCAATCTGTTCTTAAATTGTCTCTTCAAGTCTCAAGAATTCTATCTTTAGTCTCTAAACTGATGCCTCAGCAGCAGCCTTTCTTAGTCTTTGAATTCTTTTAGAGAATCTTGCTATTTGTTTACTATCTGCTAAAAATAGTGTCCTGTGGACGACTCAGAAAGCTCGGTGGGGTACTGCACTCTTAGGTCCCCTAACTCTAGATTACTTCTCTGAGCACTCATTTGTACTCTGTCTTTTGTCATTCAAATATTAAATTAGAACTCCTCAGTTATGTAAAGAAAGTCATTTTCCTAAGAAAACCATGAGATCTGAAAACACTCTGTGGATCCCTACAGGGACACCCGTGAATGTGAATGACCTCTGTTTGAACAAAGGTTACACAAAGAGGTTGTGTAATCAAACCTCAATTGAGATCACTAGAGATAGTTAAAGTAATTGGAGATGTTTGTTAGCATAAAATGGTCAAGGTTTCTACTAAGTAACCAACTAGTGTTTCTGAAGCAGTCCAGGACTAGGTTAGATTCCCCAAGAAGTTTCTGAATTCTTAGAAATTTTGCGATTTGACAACAACAACAACAACAACAAAAAGTTTTCTGGATAGTATGGGTATGTGGTTAGTTCCTATAAATTATTTCTCCTCAATATGTAAATAACTTTGAATTTTTTAAAATGAGAAATCGCCTTATTAAAGTTAAAAAAAAAAATCCCTACCACACATTCGGTCAAAAGTTCTCTCCTTGCTCCGGAGACGGAGCAGAAGGAGCTGGTACAGTTCCATTCACACAAGTGTCACTAGCGAAAGGAATTTTTATTTGTTTGGTTGGCACTCGGTTCTCGTGGAACACGCCTTACTTTTTGCACAGCTGAACTCTGTATGGATCTTAGATTTCTTTTTTTTATTTTTAGAAAATCCATTGCTGGTCCTTCTCTGCCTTTAAATTCTGTTTTAGAGGAGGAAGGGGAGGCCTGCTCCCTTCCTCCCTTCCAGCCTGTGCCTTCTAGGACTGGGAGACAACTGCCCGTTTTGGCAGGAGTTCTGTGTGTGCAGTGAGCTGGGCGGTCTGGGAAGGGGCAGGCCCGAGCTCATTCCATTCCTTCTTTAGCAAGGAGCCGGGGAGGCTGGCACAGGCCTGCTTGTTTCAACTGACATTTCCCTCCCTGAATGGGGCTTTGTCTTTATACCGAGACATAACTTTTTCATACACGCGCTCTGAGCGGCCTTTGGTCGGCTTAGGGAAACCTGTATGTTGCTTACCTCTTACATTCTTGAGATTTCTTCAGTTGTGTTGATAAGGCCTTCAGTTAACCCTTTGTGAAACAGTGTTCTTCCCCCCCCCCCAAAAAAAAACAGTATAATTCATATCTGTAGAGATAATTTCTTTTACACAAGTTAGAAAATGTCAAGTGGAGGAAATAGCGTCCGGCTATGGTTCTAACATCCCTGTGCCCTCTCCCCCCTCACCCCTACTCCCCAGGATGGAGCTAGGCTGTGACTGTCTTGTAAGATCATGTGATCACACATCGCCCCTACAGAATTCAAGCAGAGATTCCCTAACCTCAGATAGACCTTGGGGTGAGCGCTGTGATGCACCTAGATGTTAAAATTCAGCACTATCCTTCCCAAACAGTTGTTCGCCCTGTTGGTGTGGTGAATGAATTCTCACTTAATTATTTTTACCCCAAGACCTGTTTTTCTCTTCTGAGTTCCTTGAGTGCCTGTCACCTTGGCTGCCGGGTACATGGTAGGAATTTCATGTTTGTCTCGTGGATTAAACCAAGTAGCAGTCCTGTGAAGAAACTCTACATCGTTTCTAGCCAGGTTGCAGACCCAACAAAGAGCACGGACGGGGTGCTGTTGCTGAGGAAGGTGAGGCATACAGTAGGTCATCGCTGAGGACTGGATCCAGACTGACAGGGAATCTGTTTCTTTCCCAAGACGGTTTTCCTTAAATAGTTGCTTTTGATTCACTATAAACATTTATAACTGCCTTATGATTGAGAACTCAGGATCTGATACTTCCAGCCTACTATTTTAACATTTATAATGTATTCCCAGTTATCTCATGATATCTGTCCTGTTATTAATACAGTATGACGCTTTGTTTAGAATGAGTACATTCTGTACAACGGAGGGAGATGCTGTGGTACGTTTGGTAACTTTGCGGTGTTTGTGGTAGAGTACTACGGAGTTCTTTACTGTTACAGCTTTCCTTCTATGTCTTACTGGGATTGGCTCACCTGTAACCCCTGAGCCTCCCTGATGGGCTCTTCAGCCTTTTGTTGGGTTCCTCATGTCAACCATGTTGCTTCTCTGTCATAGTCAAGGGTTGGCAAACTTCAGACAGTGTGTAACTTCCCCTTAACAACTGATGGATGGAGAAAGACCACCTTCGCGTGCAGAAGACAGCAGCGCACTGGTGTGGCCTCCAGAGGAGCTCTTTCGTCAAGTCTTAGGTTCTGGGTCCTTTGTTCCTAAGTTGAGCAATTTAGGAAATCTCTTTAAACTTTCGGAACTTACCAAATTCTGAGATGCAGAGCGCAGATGAATAGTTGGGGATGTAGTTTGTGGAGATGTTGTTAGGATGACTGACCAGTTATTTTAGACTTGTGACTTCAGGTCTCTGTTCTTAAATATTTAAAATAGGAAAATACTGAGCTTACAGGATTATGGAGACTAGTTTAAATTTATGGTGCTGGATAATTGGAGTCACAGCCTTTAATCCCAGCACTCAGGAGTCAGAGGCTGTTGGATCTCTATGATTTCAAGAACAACCGGGGCTTAATAGTAAGGTCCGGAACAGCCAGGACTATGTAGTGGGACTCTGTCTGTCTCTCTCTCTCTCTCTCTCTCTCTCTCTCTCTCTCTCTCTCTCTCACACACACACACACACACACACACACACACCCAAAGAAGATTTGGTGCATGTAAAGTGCTTGTGAAGTGTATCCATTAGCCTACAAAGGGAGAAAGGTTCACCAAAGGCAGACTTAATATGTATTGCTTTTTGGATAAGTTTTAATACCTAAGGAGGAGCCTCTTTTACAAAGAGAGTTTATCCATTTGAGCCCTCGTCAGAAGTATCAATGATTCTAACATGGAAATCTGAATATGGAGTCCTTTCTCCACAAGGCTTGCCCTGGCAGTGAGTCATTGCTGAGCTGAAAAAATCTCCAGGCTTGAAACATGATGCCCCAAATCAGATTATGTACTTAATTAATGTAAGACCAATAAGCTTCAAATCTTCAAATCTTGCTTAGCTCCCTTTAAAGCTGCCTCAGCAGTTTCAAATGGAAGTTTAGAGATACACATTTTTTAATTAAGGAGATATAAGGCAAGATAATAAACAAATATGACCATTGCTACATTTAAAAAAAAAACAACTCTCCTGAATCATTAATTTCATTAATTTATGACTTAATGCTAGACAACAAAATACAGAAATGTTAGACCTAAAACTTTATGCATTCGTGGAAGTATACTTTGAAATGTTAATTGTTGAAGGTGTTACCGTATGCATTGTTAAGCATCTGCTTACCATAGGTAAAGCAGAGATGACTCCTTGGAAATGATTATTCATATTATTTTCTGCAGTGATGCAGAATCACAGAATGGACAAGCGTGGTCTCTAAGGCATGAGGGAAGATGTAGATAGTTAAATTGTGTTGGTTTTGGGTTCTAAGCTAATGAGTGCATAGGTCTTGGCTGCTCTTGCTATGAACACTGGAAGAATTTTGAGAAACTACAGATGTATACATTTGCTTAGCCATGAATAATCCTGTTGTCTGTAAGCATGCCTGAATATCATTTACATACCTTAAATATATACAGAAAAATCTATTTAAGGCCTATATATGTGATCTAGAGAAAGACAGAACTATCCTCCAACAGAGAGGGCATTTTGGTTACTTTTATTTAACTTAATGCATGCATTTTCAGTATGGATTTTTTAAACCGTTACTGAAATGTACAAGTTTATGAAAATAATTTCAGCTGACTGGATTTCTGCGTCCTGTCAGCTTGTTTATTCTGGGTGTTTGTTTGGTTTTTTTTTTTTTTTCTGCTTATATTTTTAATGTGTATAAGGCAAATTTTTAGTTTTTACTCAGTTTGGACACCAATGGCATTCCTTGCGGCATCCATTGTACCTGTTTAGTGTTTATTGCTGTGAAGACAACACACACACACAAACAGACTCTGGCCTGGCATAGGCCTTTGAATCCTCCAAGCCCACTCCCAGCAAGGGCACATCTACTGATTAGTGGCTGGTGCTCCCGAGTGCTGCTGGTGCTCCCGAGTGCTGCTGGTGCTCCCGAGTGCTTCTGGAGCCATTATTGTCATGGAGTTCCTCTGCTCTCAGATGGAAATGACAGCCGTGACGAGTTGCTGGTTTTGAAAGATTGAGCCCCGTTGGTTAGTAACGTGTCTTTGGCTCTGCTGGGGAGCTGGGAATTTTCCCTGTGGCTGATTGTGTTGCTAGATGCAAAGGGGTTTCTCTGCAGGACGCGAGTCGACACGCCTAGTCCTTTGCATGGCCCATAAGAGATGGTCTTAGCTCCTGTGCTTACCTACTTGATGTGTGCTCGCACCGGAGCCAAGGCTGGCGCTCAACTCTGAGGCAGTTTCTTACTTACGCCTCAGAGTGCTGAGATGGCGCTTCCAGCTGACTGCCAGTACTTATGGAAAGTATTTGCTGTTTTCTTTAGTCATCTGACTTCAGGAAATTACAGTTTTAGTTATTGATATGTGCATGTAAATATTCATGGAGCATTCTGGTTTTCCGAAGTACTAGAATTTGCTTTTATTATTCTTTCTGTACAAAGTAAAACAATTACACTTCAGTCTTTACATTTTCCTATCTTATATATTAATATTCTCTCATATATACCTATTATATATATGTATGTATACACACACACACACACACACACACACATACATATGTCCTTACAGACATCTATGTGATCGATCACACCATTCTAAAAGAAGTCAAAGGTTTCTTATCAGATAATGTTGCATGTGAATTGGTGTTTATTTTAAAGATTTAAAAATTTCACTCCTTTAAAAGGCTCAAAGGCTACAGCATCTATCCATATGATAGCTGATCTTGGTATTCTGATGGTGGGAGCCAGAATAAACCTTTTATCAAGTTAAGTTAATTGTCCCAGGTGTTATGTCTCTATAATTGAAAGACACTAACCCCTGAATTTTGGAGATAAGGGTTTGGGTGACCTAAGACACATTGGCAATCCAACCCAAGACTTTGTGCTCCCTGGCTTGTGTTCTCCTGATTCGACATCTCCACCTGCTCCCAATTTTAAAGTTGTGTTCTGAGCTTTATTTTTGAGTGGGAGTAACCAAAGAGTCAGAAATAACAAAGTTCTTGTCAAAATCTCTGAACCCATTAGAAGCCACGGTCCGTTAAATAAAATTGGCAGACTTGAATAAGAGAGGCAATCTGTGGGCATGGAACGTTGAATCCCTTACATTATTTTTGGCAGTGTCGCCACTTGATTTTGCCCTACTAAAGTCCCCATGTTGGGATGGAGGCCACTGTGTGTGAGGTGGACGCTGACGACAGGATTTGAAGTAACAGTGAACCCAGCCTTAGTGGTAGCAAGTCTGGAAGACTTGATCTCCTTTTTTTTTTTTTTTTGGTTTTTAGAGACAGGGTTTCTCTGTGTAGCCCTGGCTGTCCTGGAACTCACTCTGTAGACCAGGCTGCCCTCAAAGTCAGAAATCCACCTGCCTCTGCCTCCCAGAGTGCTGGGATTACAGGCGTGCGCCACCACCACCCAGCGCTTGATCTACTTTTAACTCTTTTTTCTTGGGCAATTGGTATTATGTGCCTTAAGGCTGGAAACACCAGGCCAGGGACAGATGATGTTGGTTGAATATCTGGTGAGTTCTTCCAGGACGAGGGTCTGCCACAGCTATGGCTTTTTTCCCCTTCATTTAAAAATTTTCTTTCATATAATATATCTTGATTATATTCTTTTTCTTCCCCCAGTTCCAAGATCCTACCTACTTCCTTACCCACCCCCCCAAAAAAAAAACCCACAAAACAAAAACACCTGCAACAGACCCCCAGAGTCTGCTTTGTGTTGGCTGTGACTCCCTGAACAGGGTCTGCCCTGGAGTATGGTTGATGCACCTGGTGACACACCCATTACAGAAAACTGACTCTCTTTACCCACAGGCATCATTTGCAAGCACTTACTTGATTTGGGACAGGACTTTTTATCTACTTCCTCTGTTCGCTGCAATGATTGTTTGGTTTGAACCAGCACAGGTCTCGTGCATGCTGCCTTGTCTCTGCTGTGTCTGGAAGACTCATTTCCTTGGAGTCACTCAACACCTCTGGCTCTTAGTGTCTTTCCTCCTCCTCCTCCTCCTGATGCTCCTCCTCCCTCTCCTCCTCCCCTTCCTGCTCCTCCCCCACATAGATCCCTAAATCCCGAGGAGAGGATTTGATAAAAGATGCTCCATTTATGGATGAGTGCTCTTTTAGAAATCACATGATCTCTTCTTCCCTTCAGCATAGTAGAGATTTCAACAGATGCATATTTAAAGTCAGTTTCCATAGTGACATCTGGTGGTGGCTTTGCAATCCCATGAAGCACGATAGGAATGATAAATAGTTTTCGCTAATGGTTTCAGATTTCCAGCTTTTTTTTTTTTTTTTCAGATTGTTCATCATATTAGCAGCCTTTTTTGGGAAAATGTCTTCATTGTGTTCTCAAAGTTGGAAAGTTGGGCACCCAGGCTCCTGTAATGCTTCATTAAAGTAAGGGAACAATTCCTGATTATACCACACTGCTGGGCAGCAGCTCATAGCACAGGCATGTCTGAGCGGTCTTCTGTGTGCAGCATGTCTGTCATTGAACCTGGTCATCCTGTGTGGCTCCCACATTCCTCACAAGATAAGGATCCTGTGATTTCCTCATTCCTCCCCATTTTTACTGGATCTTACTTCTGCATCTAGCTAGAGGGAATTCTCTAGAAGGCAGAGTTGCCTCTTCCTCTTGACACTCTGGCCTTATCTGTCCTCTCATTGTGTGTCATACAGTCACTGCTATCTGAAAGGTAAAAGAGAGCCAGGCCTGGTGTGGTGTGTGCCCATAGTTCTAGTGCTTGGTACAGAAGCAGGAGATTCTGTCTCATAGCAACCATTCTCTTTTTGTTTAAAAAAGCAAAGGAATGAAAGACAGAAAATTATAACTAGGAGCAGACAGGTCTGGGGGGTGTGGGTAGCGCAACAGGTTGTTGAAGTCAGGATGCAACTCTGGGAGAGTCTAAAGATAAAGATTCATTTTATGTGTTGAATACATGTTTTAAAGACAGAGATTTTATTTTTCCCAGGAAGAACGAGTTTGTAACTTCTTATACCAAAAAATAAAGTTATTACTGGTTATCAGTAGTTGAAAGTTGACTCAGAGGCAAGAGAATTAAGGAGTGTAGAATTTTAAGAATGAGTACAATTGTCTAATTCACACCCAGTGATGGTTTAAAGACGGGTGTCAGTTTTATTTGCGATTTTTCCCCGTGTTGGTGGCAACTGTATTGGTTCCAGGAAGGAGGACACTCAGAGTGACTCAAGGAATAAACATTATTTCTAGTCATACTGCTAGATAGCGGGCATGCGGATTATTTTAGAGATGAGGCTTTCTACAAAGAATGGACTGGATTCCTATCAACCCCTCCTTGACTAAGGAGTTGTGGTCTATCCCTGAAACCTGTGACTCCGTGCCATAGGAAAGTGGCCATCAGCGTCATTAGTCCTACTCTCTTAATTAATATTTGATAAAACATTGTTTTCAACCCAGCTATTCTCCTGGCCTTAGCTAGGAGTTCTTGGGAGGGGTTCACATCAAGAGGAACTTGAGCTTTGCGCTGTACTGAGCTGATTCTGATTGGACAGCAGAACCTAAGCAGAAGGCTACACAGATAAGACAAAAAATAAAAAAAATAAACCCCGAGAGGGAAAGTAAATCACCTGTGACCATCATAACATGCCTGCATTTCATGTCTTCCCCTCAAAGCTGTTGTATTTGACTAAATGTATGATCTTCACCTGAATATTGACATTAACAAAGGATATGGAGCCTGTCTTGTCTTCTGGGTGATCTTCATCCTCCAGGCAATTGTGTTCAGAATAGACCCAGCCAGGAGCTGTGCTGTCTCTGGATTCCAATGATCTGCCCTTGACTGGGACCCTGGGAACATTTCCTCATGTCTGAGGTTTACATCATGAAGTGGAGACTGTAGCACCACTAGTCAGGGCATGTTGTGTCGGAAAAGATGTCACAGCACAGTGCGGGGTGACCATGATGTCTGGCATAGAGTGAATCCGGAGCAAATTGCTTATAGAGTTGTCATTGCTTTATGAGCTTATAATTACATTGAGAGGTCTACGATTCCGAGAGAAAGAAAGAAAGAAAGAAAGAAAGAAAGAAAGAAAGAAAGAAAGAAAGAAAGAAAGAAAGAAAGAAAGAAAAAAGAAAAAAAGAAAGAAAGAAAGAGAAAGCAAGCAGCGTGAAATATCTGGCGGTTAGAAGCTAGAGGCAGGGGGGAAACTACCATGTGTCTTGTCTGCTTGAGATTTTCTAATAATACTTCACTTGTCCAATGGATTTAATTGCATTTTAATAGAGTGGCAGCCCCGGAGAGTTAGTAGCATCTGTGCCTTCCTTTTGTTAATATCCGTGTAGGGAAAACAGCCTGTGTCTCTGACTTCCGTGGCTAAAGTGATGGCTTGGGATGAACAAGGGGGAGATAGAAAAAATGTATTTGTTCAAGATGCAAACAGTTACGATTTACTAACTAGTGCACTGTGGCATATGTAGAGATTGTGTTTGGGTTAGAGAAATAGGGGGAATCATTTTGGGTGTAATCAGTTGTTTAGTAAAAGTGGCTGTAGACGTGTATTTTCAGGAAGTTCACTTTACATCGGGTTATGCATTATGCTGTGATTTCTTTTGGTACCACCCCCCACACACAAAAACCAAGGATTTAAATTTAAATAATCCTAAATACAAGGACTTTATTAGCCATAGTTAATAACAATGTGTTGTGTCTGAAAATTTGATTAGTGTTGAGTATTCTCCTCTCTCTCCCGCTTCCTCTCCCTCCCTCCCTTCCTCCCCCCTCTCTCTCTTTCTGTCTCTGTCTCTCTCTCTCTTGAGAGAGCTCAAACACACACACACACACACACAGAGGAGGGAATATCTATAGGTGGAGGTAATGCATAGTTGATTAGCTCAACTGATCCATTCTGTAGCGAATCCATGTTTCAAAATGTTGTATTGCATACAGTAAAAAGGGTTTTTTTTTGATAATTTAAGTACATAATATGGTTTAGTGATTAAAATAGATACCATCTTACTGTTAAACATAGGGGACCATGGATTTGCATGTCTGCGTAGGATGGGGACCTTAGTAATTCTGAGGCTGGAGGACTTCTGAAGTGGAGTCAGGGGCATGGTGCTGATCACTGAAGGTGCCATCAGTTCACAACGATCAATCATTCTGGGAGCTGAAAGGGAACACTACGCCCTTAAATGAAAGGCCAGATTTGCTTAAGAGAGTTTATATTTTCATTTCTAATCGCTTTGTTGGGGGAGGATTCTGGAATCTGGAAGTTTTAATAGATGTCTGTATCTGGGCTGAAGTGCATTGATCCTATTGAGTCAGTTTCCAGTGCTTGTATGCGTCCCTCTTCCCAGTTCTCTCGGTAAAAACTGTCCTAGTTCCGGTCTCAATGGAAGACTCTGTATCCTAGCTCCAGCCTAGATACTTGGGTACTTTATTCATCAAGTGCATAGTGGCTGTGTTTTATATAAGGAAACAGAAACGCTGGGAGCAACTAGGAAAGCTACACCCGTGGAGAATTTATGTTTTCATAACATACTGGTTGTCTGTTTGCTCAAGATGGTTAAAGATGTTAAGAGGGTTAACACGTAAGAGACCTGAACGATCTTTTATGCTCGGCTTGCAAAGTTAAACTATTTTTTTCCTTAGCTTTTTTTTTAAGGATTGGGTAGCCTTACCCTAATTACTCTCACTGTCTAGAGGAATGTTACCCCTAGTCTCTGCCCCTGGGCTGTGGCTTACAGAGTGGGGCCGAGGCCATGGAGTTGAGCCCTCACTCTGGTTTGTCTTTGGTTTCCTGTTTAAACTCCGTGAAACTCAACACATATCATCCAGCCATAGGTTTTATCTTTGGAAAGCAGCGTATTAGACCATGAGCTGATCTCTTAGTGCCCATCTCCTGGGCTGCTTTCACGCTTAGGTCATAGATTTTTCTGTTTGTTTTTGCCGTTTTGGTTTTTCAAGACAGGGTCTCACTGTGTATTCCTGGCTGTCCTTGTAGACCAGGCTGGCCTCGAACCCACGGAGATCCATACATATGCCTTTAATCCCAGCTTAGACCGTTTTTAAAGTGGTCTGCTTGAGTGCTTGACACCAGTAATTGTAAATAGTTTTATAGTCTGTATTATCTGCTACATATATATATATATATATCTAACCAGGTATCAACTCATTAATCCGCCATTAAGAAGTAGGCAGTATCTCCATCCCTCGGGCAGGGAAACTGAGGCACAAAGACTTGCTGAAGTTCATGCCTTTTGTAAGTGACACTTAAGCCACCAGCAAAGTCAGACACAAGTGGCTCTTGGGCTTATTGTTAACTTTCTTCTCTGGCTGCTTCTTTCTAGGTGTTATAGAGACTTCGGACCGACTGGACAGAGAGTCAACTTCCCACTACTGGCTCACCGTCTATGCCACAGATCAGGGTGTGGTACCTCTGTCGTCTTTCATCGAGGTCTACATAGAGGTTGAAGATGTCAATGACAACGCTCCACAGACGTCAGAGCCCGTGTACTATCCAGAAATCATGGAAAACTCACCCAAGGATGTATCCGTGGTCCAGATTGAGGCTTTTGACCCAGATTCCAGCTCTAGTGACAAGCTGACCTACAGAATCACAAGCGGGAACCCGCAAGGATTCTTCTCAATACATCCTAAAACAGGTAAGACCATGCTTCTAACTCCCAGTGACAGCCAGGGGTTAGCATTCTTTGTTGCCAAAGTTAAGGTTTTAATTTGTGGATGGAATTTCATCCAAACACGTGTGTACCTCTTTGGGCTTTCCTACCATATAGCTTGGTTGATGATTTTTGCTTCATAGTAAAGTTTTGCACCCTGGGTCTAAAACAGTTGTCATTATTTTAACAGTAGTAGTTCAGTGATGTTACAGTAAGCCTAGAAACAAATTTTGCTACTAAGTATCTGAATTTTTATAATGGTGGGTTTTTTGGTTTTGTTTTTGTTTATTTCATACTTCATTACTTTGTAAGTACTGTTTTAAATTTTTCCCAGAACTCTGTGACAGTATCAGAGCTAAGCCACTTTAAGGTTGGAAGCTATTACATTTTTCTCCTCTCAGAGTCTGTGATACAGGCGCGCGTGCGCGCGCGCACACACACACACACACACACACACACACAGGGCTGGAGAGATAGCTTATGATGAAGAGCATGTGTTCTCTTGTGGAGGACCTGACTGAGTCCAGCTCCCGGAACCCACTGTAAGTGGCTCTAAACCTTTTGTAACTTAAGCCCCAGGGGATCTAATGCCTCTGGCTTCTGTGGCACTCGTACTCACAGATACAACTTTCCATACAGCTATACACGCACATACATTTGAAAATAAATCTCTGTGGCCCCATGAACTTGACTCCATGGTCAGCAGTCTTTCTCAGTACTGTGAGCCCACAGTCTCTACTCTTCCATATTTAATAATGTTTCTTTTTTTTTTCTGGTTCTTAGATGTCTTTAACATCTCTCTCTCTTTCTCTCTCTCACACACACACACACACACACACACACAAAGAGATGATCATTGTAGCCTTCTGTTTTGGAAACTTCCCACGTTGAGTGCAGAACAATTTTAATTATTATTAATCAGTTAAAACAGCTACTGTACAACCTTGAAAAAAAAGTTTACAACTTCATTAGGAAAATGAAACCGCTCAGCCTATCAGTTACTGAACATTGTCTGCTCTTCCAGCTTCACTGGTAGAGTTTGATGAACCTGCATTGTAGAGAGCAAGGCTTATGTAGCTGCTCTCAAACCTCTGTCTCGCCTGTTTTAAATATCAGGAGGCTTAAAGCCTCATCTTTGTTATCATTTCTTCTCCCCACACTTCTTACTTTTTGTCATTGAACTTAAAAAGAAAGAAAAGCAAATCTTAAGAGTTCCTGTAGGAAGCACCCATATGTAGCTGCCCATGGAGGCCGTAAAGGCATGCTGTTCTTGGTCTCTTGAAAAATGTGTTTAAGAGCTGGTGTTGGCCAGGCGTTGGTGGTGCACGCCTGTAATCCCAGTACTCTGGGAGGCAGAGGCAGGCGGATTTCTGAGTTCGAGGCCAGCCTGGTCTACAGAGTGAGTTCCAGGACAGCTAGGGCTATATAGAGAAACCCTGTCTCGAAAAAAACAAAATCCAAAAATCCAAAAAACCAAAAAAAAAAAAAAAAGAGCTGGTACTCTGGTACTGTGACTTAGTGATGAACAAGCATTTGTCTAGCATATGTGAAGCCCTAGGTTCTATCCCCAGTGTATGTGTGTGTTAGGTTCTATCCCGTGTGTGTGTGTGTGTGTGTGTGTGTGTGTGTGTGTGTGTGTGTGTGTAAGCTCGTGGGCAGGCAGATTAAATTAAACATAAAGGATGAAATGGTAGTTTCATTCTGCCATTATAAATACTTTTCTTTAATAGTTGAGTGATTTAAAGATTTATGTTGAGTGCTTCATAAATTGTTTTGTCTGTTTAGGGGTAATTTTACTTTAGCTTTTGAAACACAAATCCTAGTTTAATTTGGATTCTTAGAAAAGTAATGATTTATTAAGACAGATTGAGCCTTGAAGAACTGAGGTATATAGAAATGTATAGGGTCCGAGAGTAGTCTCTTTCCAGCACTGAAGGTAGCATGGTGAACTTGGAGCTAAGAAGTGGGTTAGCAGCGGGGCTCGCCTCACTGTGTTGGGTTCAGGCGGTGTGATATGGACTGATTTCAGGGTACAGGTGGTAATGAGGTCCCACTATTGCTGTGAAGTCTAAGGAAAGGTATCCAAAAGATAAGATCAAAATTGTAAACACGTTGCCTGCTATAAAAGGAGAAAGGTGTAAGTTTAAAGTAATTTCAGAGGAAGTTTAGAGTCCAGGTAGCAGGCCTGAACCTAAGGTGTGGCCCCAGTAGGGTGAGAAGTAAAAGCCCTGAGGCCCTGAGATGATGACTACTAAAGATCTATCTATCTATCTATCTATCTATCTATCTATCTATCTATCTATAGATATAAATATAGATATAGATCTACATATATATGTAGATAGATAGAGGTAGATATAGATATAGATAGATCAAAATTTATGTTTTATGTAATACAATATATAGTAAAAATAGCTACTTCTGTTTAAAACTGCTTAAAGAATTACACTTTAAAAATGTTTCAAAAATGTTTTTTATTTATTCTGTCCCTCTTTTAGATTAAATCTCCTGTGAAGGGACAGGGTTGAAAACCATAAGTGTCCTTCCAGTATCTGAGCAAGTCCTGCAGCTCTGGGCATAATTAATAAGAGAAAGAAAGTTTAAATTGTCTAGGCTAGGTCTAGGAATAGCCTTTCCTTCTCTGAGTCTCTTTCCTAGGGGCTCCTAGGAAATAGTGCCTGAGCTCCCCCATCATCTATCTGTGTGGATACACACCCTCTAGGAGTTCACAGTGAGCTCTCACCCCTGGGTGAGAGGCGCATGTCTGCTGCTGCTGTGAAGACAGCTGGCAGGAGTGCATCTCAGAGCTGGTTGTTTTTACAGCTTGGCGGCAGACTGGAGTGGAGGGACCTTGGCGTGTGGGCCTAGGTGCTGAGAGGCATGCTGTAAACTATGGTTAGTAGAGAGTGTCACAAAGCACCGTGTCCTGAAAGATCCGAACTGACCATGCTTTAGCAAACATAGTGTTAAGAAAATATAGTAAGTACCGCGAGGTATGTCTCCAACTCAGCAGACCATCTAAGCGTGAGCCTCAGGGCCCAAGGGACATCAGTAGACCCCCTCATCCCCTGAGACCGTACCGCAGACACTGAGTTTTAAGAGGTAGTTTATTAAAATGGAGGCTGGATTGTGGGAGCCGACGAAAGGCTCTCTGAAAGAAGAAAGCCCTTGTGATTTACTGACCCGGAACACCACCTGGAGGAGACCTTAAATCAGGGTCCTTAGTAATTAGTGACTGAACGAGGAAAATCACTGGGCTGGAACTCAGAGATGTGGCTGTCGTTTGTTAGGTTCTTCTCCGGGGACTGTGGAGAAAACAGACATTAGGGCAGGAGGCTTTAGGATCAGCTATTAAGGTCCTCCTCCTGGAGTCCTCAGGGTCCTTTGTGGAGAATGTGCCACAGCCTGTTTCTCTTGCACGGTTCAGCCGCTTCTTTGATGTATATGGGACAACCAAGATTTCAGTGGCTTCAGACAGCTCTACATTTCCTTTGGGTAAACAAGGAGCCATGTGTGTTGACTTCCCAGGGATTATTGTATACCAGGTAGACTACAGAAAGCCTAACGTTTAAAGTGTCTGGACGTGAAGTGTCTTCAGATGTTACAGTCAATGCAGTGGATGTGAAGGAGCACAGGGAAGGCTGTGTGGAGCGGCCTGACCACGCAGCCTGTGATGAAGTGTTTGCAGTAACTGGGGTCACACTGATGAAGTCAGGAAGTAGAAGGCCCTGGAAGAGCTGTTGGGCTGATTTTGAAGGTGATGGGGAAGCAGTGGAGTAGTTAAGATCCCAAGAGACGGGCTTAGGGGAGAGGATGACAGGAATGGATGACAGGCCAGGTAAGGACTGAAGCTAGTGTCTGTGTGGCCTCTGTGAATAAAGACTTGTAGTCCAGAATCTCTATAAAGTCCTTAGAACATTTTGTATAGACTTAAACACCTACTCAGTCATTTTGTAAATGAAGAACACGTCCCAAATTTTTTTTTTTTTTTTGACAAGAATATGTTTTTTCAAACAAGCTTTCTGGAACTGAGATCAGTAATTTTCTAAAGTTTGGTCTCCAAGCGGCAGGCTTGAATGAACTTCTTTTTTTAGTATCTCCCAGTGTTTAATTATGGTGCCAAGGCTGTCGTGTTTCATCTCAGGCAGTTGCTAGTATACTAATTATAAGTAGGACTTGATGAGATTTCTCTTTTAGGGCACACAGGCAAAAGGCTTAACTCCTTTCCTAACATAGACACTTTTGTTAACAGAGTAAATGTTAGTAACTTTTCATTGTTGTTTGGTTATATCCAGTATCAGTTAGGGTCAGTTTGCGTCTTTCAACGTAAATTGTGCCTCTGCTCAAGGCAAGAGAGAGGCAGGAAGACAGATATTTTATTGTTTGGAACCTTGACTCTGCCTGCTCACGCAAACCAAAGCATGAAGTTCTGTGGTATGCCAAGGACAGAGGAGGGGCCCCAGACAAAAGCCACCAGTGTGAGCTTTGGATGCTTTGGTATCCTCTAGTAACCCTAGGAAACCGACTTCACCTGTTATCAGCTTTGAGGCGTGATACACAATTTGCAGTTGCCTGATAAGTTTGAAGGTTACTCTTGAGGCATGTGCCTGCTTCTGAAAAGACCCAAGTCTTATTCTCCTTGAATTTGCTATCTTTCAAGGTTTTGATACAATGTAAATCTTTTTACTTTTAAAAAGCTCCCTTGGGGTATAATTAGCAGGCAGTAAATCCACCATTGTCCAGACCCAGGAACCCATCACCCAGCAGGTAGTAAGCATATCCCTGATTCTAAAGAATTGCCTCTGGGTTTCTGTAGTCCTGCTCTTTGCTTCCATCCCTAGGTGACCCAATATTCCCTGCCATTATATTAATTATATATAAATTTGCCCATAGAGTTTCAAAAATGGACTGTCATGGTGTAAACTTGGGGTTCCGAGGTTTAGCACTCCACATGTTTGAGATCCATGCACACTGCAGTGCAGCCCTTTACGAGTCTTACATCCGTTTGTTTGTTTGTTTTGTTTTTATTCCTTATGTAGATACAGTTCATCCATTTAGTGATTGGTGGGCATTTATTTAACTGTTACTATGTTTGGTTGTAGGAAATACCTCTGCCTTTAACATTTAGTCTTCAGGAGGTCATGTATGTATCTCTTGGTTTTCAAGTAGGAATGAATATTCTGAATTTTCAAGATAGATAGCTTATCAAAAGTCACTCCCCCCTTTTTTATTTTTGCCTAACATCTAGTACCCTGTGAACTGTTACTTTGTCTCTTTTACTTGTCTTTGGTATCTTTAAGTATAATCTGTCCCCTTGCTGCAGATATAAAAGCTTGGTTCTATATCTTGGTTGCTTTTTTGGAATCCCAAAACTGTTTATTCCATTTTAGATATGCAATAAATATGTCTATACTCCTCCCGCAAAAAGCTTCATTAAAGGAGTACTGGATAACTCCAACAGGTGTGTGTGTGTGTGTTTAAATAAAAAAAATTGAATTTGCTGATTAATTTTAGATATAAACTTATTTAGTGTCATGGGTTTCTGGAGCTAGTAGAAAAAAGCAAATTAGACTTCACTTTATGTCTCTCCAAACTGTAACATTGAGGACGCCCAGAATATCTGTCCTTAAGTTCTGCCTATTCTGTGTTCCTCATAATCACCACTAATTACTTGCATTCTGTGCCTAACAACACTGGGCCTTGTGATGTGTGCACACAGACACATCCCTTGTAGATTATATTCCTGACTTCACTAAGTAGTTGAGTCACATAATGCAGGATTAGAGGGCACAGAAAGATTCCCAGTGAGAACTTTTAACGTTTTTGTAGCGTCCTTCATTCCCATCCCTGGTGTCTTAACCACATTTTGTTTTTTGTTTTTTGTTTTCTTTTTCTGTATTGGCATCCAGCTTCTGGAGCCTCTCGGGGGGTGGAGAACGGCCGGGCAATTGCCTTTCACAAACAGACTCTCTTAGTTTGGGTTTCCATTACTACGATGAAACACCAGGACCAAAAAGCAACTTGGGAAGGAAGGGGTTTATTTCACTCAAAGTTCTAGAAAACAGTTCTTTATCCAAAGCAGGAAGGGCAGGAACTGATGCAGGGGCATGGAGGCCATGCTTGCTCAGCCTGGTTGCCTAGCGAACCCAGGACAGGGCTGGCTCCTTCTACAATGGTCTGGGCCCTCCCCCCCCCCCCCCCCCCCCCCCGAATCAATCACAAATGAAGAAAATGCCCTACTGGATTTCCTACAGCAGGATCTTATGGAGGCGGCTTCTCAAGTGCGGCTGCCTCCTGCCTGATGACTCTAGCACACTAGCTAACCCTGAGCTCATGCTCCTAACCCCTCCTCTGTTTTGCCAACCCACCCTTGCCCTGTCCTGGAATCATCCTGTGTGCTCTGAGCTGCTAGGTGTTATCTAAGCCACGTCTGGGCTCCTTTATTTATTTCATCTTGTCTCGCAGCAGTAAAGGCGTGGCCGTGCTTTCTTGGGCATCCTTTCTGCCCCTTGACTTGTCCCAGGGTCTAGGCATCATCCATGGGACACAGTCAAAGACTCATATTTTGGGCTCTCCACACTGCAGAAGAATGCAGTTTGTATTTCCAAGCACAGAGGTAACCACTTTTATTTCTTTTCCCTCCTAGGTAAGCAAGGCGAAATGGTTTAGAAAAATCCCCTTAGGGTGGCGATCCATGGACTCAGCAAATAACAATTTGACTATAGATGTGTATCCATCCGCCTTCTGGTCCTTTCCTTGGCTCCTATCGCCTCTATTTTACTAATTTTCCTTCACTGTTGTCCTTCTTTCTATCTGGAAAGAAATATATATGGAGAATTTATATTTTGTGACCATGCTAACTAGATTAGGAATGGGTAGCGGGGCACAAGTAGGGCGTCCTTGCTTTGGTTCGTGTGGTTTCATCAGCAGGCATGTTGTAAGTCCTGGTCAGCTGAATCATGTATTTCTGTCCCCGTGAGATTGAACACGGTGTTGGAATTTGAGGGTGGCTTGCTCCTTCCTGCATTCAGGCAGTAGTGGACAATGAACCCAAAGACCTATGTAAGCTAGGCAAACACTCTTACCACTGAGCCACATCCCCAGCCAAAATGGCTCTACTTGGGTTGAGGTACTACGCAAAGTCTGTTCGTCTTTGGATCAATAGTTTAGAATAGTTTAGAAGACTTTAGGATCTTCTATTGCTGCTGGCCATCTTTCTCGCACAGCTCGGTTGTCTTAGAGAGCGAGAGAGCAGCCAACCCTGTTTTTCTTCTTTCTTCCTTTCTGTTGTTTACTTACATTTCCTAACCCTTCTGCAGTCTCTTCGGCTCATTTTAACCCTGTATTGGGAGTGCACGCCACACTCTGCCCCCTCTGATTTGGGCTTTGCATTTTGCAATCAACTTTGACCCACTTAAATCCTTTAAATCTTCCCTGGGGGAAGGGGCCCTGTGAAAAAGGCAGAGAGACTCCAAACACTTGACTTGCATTTTCCTCACTTTACAAATAATTACATGACTTCAGAGAGGTCAAGACCACCCAGGGTCCCAGCCACAGGCGTGGATTTCCTCACTGCTGCTTCTGGGCACTGCGTCTTGGATGTGGGAGTGTGGTTTTTGCGGTGGTTATTGTGTAGCTTAAAGAATGCTGTGTCAGAGAATAGTTGCTTTTAGGCTGATACTGTTTCTGTCGACCTTTTCACATTAAAACCACAATGCTCTTAATGATCCTAGATCCTTAAGCTTGGTGCCATTAACTGTGTGCTGTAGGAATTCCTGAGCATTTTGTATAAAAGGCCAGGAAAGTTTTTAGGTAGGTAGTCTGTCCACTGCCTGTAGCATCCATTTAGCTCAGTGTTTGTAACAATGATGTAAGGAACTTTCAAGTTTGTATAGCTTTCAGTATTGCAAAATGTTGTCTAACCATTCACAATTTAAAGTCTATAGGAATTGACATATAAGAAGTCTCCTGCCTTATACCTACCAGTGGAAATACTTCACGTATTTTCTTTTTTCTTTTCTTTTTTCTTTTTCTTTCTTTTTTTGTTTTTTTTTGTTTTTTTTTTTTTGTTTGTTTTTTTTTGTTTGTTTTTCGAGACAGGGTTTCTCTGTGTAGTCTTGGCTGTCCTGGAACTCACTCTGTAGACCAGGCTGGCCTCGAACTCAGAAATCCACCTGCCTCTGCCTCCCAAGTGCTGGGATTACAGGTGTGTGCCACCACACCGGCTTTCTTTTTTCTTTTGTGAAATGGGGCAGCAGCTATTTAAATTATTAATCTCTGAAATACAAGATCCGATGTTTCCCATTCCTGTAAACCAGAGTGCATAGACAGTGCCTAGACCGACTGAGTGTTGCCTCTCCAGGTGCTTAGTCACTTAAGTTACAAAGCATTATTAAGAGCATAGTTTTGAGATGTAGCAAGTTCCTGGTAGATGTTTAGAAGTGGGTAGCAAACTACTAATTAGTTCTTTTCCCCCTTTAAGAAATAAATCATTTCTCACTTGAAGATAAAAGATGCCCAATTTTTTGATAATTTTTTGTCCTTGTGCTGCTGGTATGTCTTCTTAAAAATAGCCAGAGCTGCAAGTGGCGGCGTCCCCGTTGCCTCTCGGTTCTTGGAGGACTTTTACTATTTCCTCCCTCCACTGTTCTTTTCATAACCTTGTCTGGGACTGAGTTGTTCATATTCAAAGGACTACATTATAAATTTATTGTGCTTTTAGGAGAACACCAGTATACCTCTGATTTCCTTGCTTACATGTAGAATAGGGTATTTCATAAAGAACTGTCTATGTTGGGTATAAGGAAGGGTGTGATTGCTCAGTAGAAGATTACAGACAGATTTAGTGGAGATAGAATATTTTTATTTAGGTATCTACAGGCAGAGCGTTCTTTAATCACAAAATCCTGCAGTGGGGAGTAGACACACTGAGCGCCTAGCTGCGTGCTCCTTTAGTAAAGGAGTCTTGAATTACTGCGGAATGAGGCAAGGAGAAAATGCCATTTTATTGTGGCTGGAAAGGAGACCCAACAAAGTGCAATAGGAAGTAACTACAGCTGCAAACAACTTCCGAGGGTTTCCGGTAACATTTTGATGGCTCTAGAAAGGAAGGAAATGGAGGGCCACTCATACCACAATGGCAGGAATTCATTAACAACAAAAAAAATAAAAAAATAAAAAAGTCACATTGCATGTATTTATAAGGACTATAGACTTTTTTTAAAAAAATCTTTTTCTCACACTAGTTTTTATTTTATAATGAAATGTAATATCTCTAAAGTCTAAAAAGTCAGGTTTTATTTCTGCCTTTTCTGGCACATCCCCCCCTCCCCCCATCAAGTCTTGTTTTCATGAAATCCTTAGGATTGGTCTGATCAAGGAGAATTCTTCATTTGTATTTCACTCGATGTCCATGACTAAAACTACATGTAAGATTTTGCACTTTAAATGCTTAAATTGAAGTTTGCCCATATCGCAGTTGGTTGAGTAATTTCCCTCCCTCCTTCCCTCCACCCCCCCTCCCTCCACGACATAACTTATGTAGAATACTAAAAACAATTAATTCACGGCGAAATTGCTTTGCCTTCTGATCTTGTGTTTTGAAACCACTAATTTCCAACAGGAAACAGCTTGCAAGACAGATGTAAAAGCAGAAGAGAGGCCGGGCGGTGCTGACCTTGGCCACTCCTTGCGTGGCTTTAGAATGACCATCTGATTAATTTCATTAGTGTTTTCTGCGGACCTCTGAAAGTTCGAGTTAAATGAATTCCGAGCTGCTTCCCAGCCTCGACAGGCTATGAATAGAATTCCATTTTTGGCTCTGAGCCTAATCCTGCCGGCACCAGGACCGCAGCGACAAACAATAGCTGCTCAGATGGCCACAGCTGCCAAAGATCTCCCAGCCAACTGCAGTTAGAACCAGTCTCAGAACACTACCTATAGGAAGAGAGCGCACGCTGCCGAGACTCTGCCTCCAAGGAAGCTCTATGAGAGTAGAAGCACAGTGACAGCTCTAAGAGGTGATAGGGAGAACGTTTGCCCTTGCCTATGATGCCCTCTGCGTCTCTAGCATGGAAAAACGGAGACTTGTTGCCCTGCCTCCCTGTTGGTCTGAGCTAAGCGAGACTCTGACTTTTCGTTGTTGGTTCTGATCTTGCCTGTTGTTTGGTGTTCTCTTCCTGGCTGCAGTCCTCCAGGGCCAGGACCTTTCTGTATCCAGTTACTGTATCCATGAAGGAGCCCAGCACAGTGCTGACTGTGGGAATGCTACTCCCTGCTTTCCAGTTCACCGGTAAAGGGTTTTAAAGCTCAGCCAGTTGGAATGGTTCCGCTTTTCCCCCGGCCCTCCTTAGCATCCTCTGTTTGCCTGTCTTCCCTCAGTCCTCTGTGATCTGCCCAGCTGCTACAGATGCCTTCGGTCTGAGGCCGTTTTTATTTCGTTAGAGCTGTTTCAAATACACAGGCTAGAGTGTTCATGGAGAAGATGCTCACACAGTCACATGGTACATGTATTTTGTATTGTCTCCTCTATTGATATCTCGGTACTTTTAACATGTCATTTTAGAACCTAATGATTTATTTCCCCTATGACTGAAGCTTAGTCTGAGTTCCCAAAGCAGCACGACTAATGCTGTCTATTTTAACATTGTGTCATGGAGACATGAAGAAACTTGTTTAGCAGCCCGGGGTTTGAGATGCGTGAGGGTCTAGCTAAACACTGTCTTTAAATGCTGCTATTTTATTCTGATAGTTGACATTGTTCTTGAAGTTTAAAAAAAAAAAAAAGGGCTTGGTGGTGGTGGTGCACACCTGTACTCCCAGCACTCTGGGAGGCAGAGGCAGGCGGATTTCTGAGTTCTAGGTCAGCCTGGTCTACAGAGTGAGTTCCAGGACAGCCTGGACTATACAGAGAAACCCTGTCTTGAAAAAACCAAATCCAAAATACAAACAAACAAACAAACAAACAAACAAAAAAGATGGTATCAATGTGTAAGAGAAACAGAGAGATGAGATGGCCAAAATGAAAACGATAGGTTTGTGAATACAGGGAGAGTGGATATGGTTTCTGACTAGAGAGGAGACATTGTCCTGACAGTTTTGGAGATACTGTCTTGATTGATCTCATTGATCTCATTGTGCCCTGCCTGTTACCTTTTATGTGAACTCCTGAGAACATGGAAGGGTGTTTTGGATTCTAGCTTGGTCCTTAGTAAAAACAGCTTTATAATTAAGACTTTGTATTTCCTAGGAATTAAATAAGTATTTATAACTGTTAATAGTGGTGCTACTGAAAATATAGTTAGCAAGTTACTTCTCAGAGAGGAGGGAAAAGTATGAGAAATATTTTCAGAAAGAGCTGATGAGCACCTTATGACATGTTGAAACGTTAAAAAAAGAACCCAAGTTGAGAGGAATAAGATTGTATATATCACGTGCATAGTTTTGTCTATCAGTTGTACCTTAATATAAAGCTGTGAATTTTCAAACTGTAATAAGCTCCCAGGGCAGCTCTAAGAGATCAGGACAAAGCGTCTGAGGCCTGCAGATGGGCGCCTGCAGGCCACTCATGCTCTGAAGTCACTCTGTGGCTTTGGCATGTCACCTAACATTGTGTCTCTGCCTGTGGGACCATCTTCCCTGTGTCCTTCAGTCTCATATCTCCTCTTGAGAGGCCACTTCTGAATTCCGAGCCTTCTCAAGGTCAAGATGCTCTGATCCACAGGTCCTTAGTTCCACCTTCGGAGACCTTTGTTCTAGAGAGGCCATGTTTGTTTCTGTGCTCCAGGATAGATGGACCTCTGTTCATCTCAACATGGAAGGTATTTACCCCAAATAAAGAGAAATACGCTGTGAGGTAGACACTTACAGAGTGCTTTAGATTCGTCATGTAGTGAGAAAATCCTTTCATTTAACTTGTGCTTCCTTAGGGTTTAACAAACATAGGGTAGTAAGTAGCACATTTGGCAAGAGGATTCTGGGAGGCGTTTAAGTCATTTCCGAGAAGCAGCCTTGGGGTGGCTCTTTGGACACTCTTTCCAAGTATTTTCTACAGGGTTGTTTCTCAAATACATCATGATTCATGTTATTTTTTTTTTCTATATTTCAGTGGTTTGCTTAAAGAAGTAAATATGATAAAGTAATTTTCACGATGACTAAAACACAATTATGAAAGTAAGAAAATAGAGGAGGATTGATTTTTGTTTTGTTTAGACTAAAATTGATTATTCTGGTCTGTAGCTGAGATCACCAGAGAGCCTTCCTGAGTTTGCTTAGATGTGGCTTCTCACATACAGCCTGTGGTTCGTGGCTCCGTCACGGGAACGGAAGTCCTACTTCATGATCCTGACACACATTTGAAAAGAATCAAATACAGTATTTCTAAAGCTATGCTCAGAGTTGCCCCAGCATCGTCTTTGGTTGGATCTCAGTTCTGCTTCCTGCATTACTGTTGAGTGAGGCCGTTACTGATCACATTACCTTACCTGGACCCCATTCGCTCATTGTCAAATATAAGAAGTCTCGGAGAAGATTTCTTTTTTTTTTGGAGACAGGATTGCTCTCTGTAACCCTGGTTGTCCTAGAACTCAATTTGTAGACCAGCCTGGCCTTGAATTCACTGAGATATGCCAACCTCTGCCCCCTGAGTCCTGGGCCTAAAGGTGTGTGCCACCACTGTCTGGGCAGGAATTTTAAAATACTCTCCAATTTTAGGAAATTTGGTTTGTGTATTGGGACTCTAATTTAGAATAGAATTTATTTCATTTCAAGTTGCTCTAGATTACTAGAAAAAGTTGTCTTCCATTTGCCTTTATGGTGGTTTGGGAAAAAACAAAAAAACATGGGACTGGAGAGATGGTTCAGTGGTTAAGGAGTAGTGAATTCAATTCCCAGCAACCACGTGGTGGCTCAGAACCATCTATATATAATAGATCTGATGTCTTTCCTGGTGTGCATAAGGACAGCGCATACTTTTATACATAAAATATATACATATATAAGTCTTACTTATGTTTGTCAGTGGCTGCATAGTTCAGGCTGTAGAAATACTGTATTGGACTCTTTTCAATCTAAAGTTAATTTTCACCCAGTAAATTATTCTCCTATATCTTTTGCTTTGAGCTTTAAAGCATTTTTAAAGGCTAAAATTTCCAGTAAAAGATTTGTTAAAAACTGAAGACCCCAGCATAAAGAATTGTCTAACAGGAAACGAGAGGCCTTTCTTGCCCTTCTCAGCCCTATTCCTTAACCAGTTCCCTCCTTTCTCTTTTGACAAATTTGCTTTGTAAACATTTCCATATACGTTGTGTGTACAGGCCCATTGCCTTTATACCCCAGGCCCACAATAACTTTCCCGCTTTCCTTCCTGTAGTTCTTTGTCTAAAAGTTGCTCAACAGCTGCAAGCTTCACTGCCTACCCAATCACTGGCTTACCTGAGGCTGGTTATTTTGATTTTCCTTAATGTTTCTGATTCCTAGAAGGCTTAGCCTGGAATCAGAGGAAGCACCCAATTGCTGTGCTAAAAAAAAAAAAAAAAAAAAAAAAGCAGGGTGTGGTGGATCACACCTGTAGAGCCTGGACTCCTGAGGGCGAGGCAAAAGGTACACAAGACCCAGGGAAGCTAGGGATATCCAGTCGCCCAAAACTAAAAGGGAAAGCAGCTGCTAACACTGCCACCAAATAAAACAAACAAACAAATAAATAAATGCTGCTTTTTCTGTGGCCAGCTCAGTTTTCTTTACCTGTGATTAGACAACCCTTTAGCGGAGCCCATGCAAGTATCAACAGCCTGGTCATACATACATTTGGGAAAGGGTCAGGGTTGTGGCATTTCTTGAGTTTATATGTAATTCCGCAGGTCCCTGCACGGTTTCCAGTTCAGCAAGTCAAACCCCTTGAGTCAGGGACCAGTCAGGGCCCTCAGGTTAGGAATTTGCAAGCCTTCTGTTGAGTCACTAGGAGAGGCGCCTTCCTGGTTTTTGGCCTAATCGAGCACAGCTGTCAAAAGGCGGAGCCTGGGCCTCCAGGGCAGCTGTAGGAGGAGTGATCTGGAGGTCACTGAGTCTTGGCTTCTGAGGTCTTCTGAGTTGCCTGGAGCTGTCTTAACTGGGACGAACCTGCTGAAAAAGTTTGAACAGTTATCAAAACCGTGGTTTTTGCATGCCTAGCGGCCAAAGTGCAGCTCCCTCAGGCCGCCTATGGAAAGAAACACCTGGGATGCCTGGATAACAGCCTTGTTGGTCCCCCTCAGTGTAACTGCCGTCAGGTACCCGGAAAGGATCTGTGACAGCTGCCAATCAAGAGGTCACATCTTCTGGCCAGTCGACAGCTTGGCTTATTTATTTTTTTAAAAAGTGTTTATGAAAGGGTGCTTGTACCAAGGACCCACCACAGACTTAACATTGTTAACACTGTCACATTAGCTCCTATATACATGCTTAGACCCCTTGCCTCTGATCTGTCATACAGTCCAGGGCAAGAGCGTTGTGGTGTCTCTTTCAGAGCATACATTTGGGGAGGCCATTTTGGCAAGCACCTTGAGTTCTAATCTAGGCAGAACACCTGGGGGACTCTGAGCTGGTTAACTACGAGGACAGCATTACCACTGCCTGGCAACTCAGTTTTCCACTTTAAGCCATCAGAAAAGCCATCAAATGTAAAAAGTGCATTCTGGTAAACACATTAATTTTCAGAAGTGAGGTTAAACACAAAGGTTGATTTTTGTAGGTAATAGGCAAAGCTATAAAGTAATGATGGTAAGCTAGGGTTCTTCATCTACGGCTGAATCCGGTGAACAAAGCACTGAGGATGGGGTCTGAGGATGGGAGGACGGAGAGTCGTGGCCTCCACACCAGAACAGCGGAGAACTTTGCGTTTGTAAAGCAGATGTTTACATGACTTGGATTTTGATAATGAATGTATTTGCCATTAAACTGTATCTTTAGATTTTTTTTTGTGTGGTGACACACACTCTGGATTTTTTTAACCACAAACAGTTTGAACATTGTAGATCCACATGTTGGCGTGTTCCTTGAAATGAGAGGATCAGAAATGACCAGTGCCTTTTTAAATTATTTAAATTCACATATTCCGGTTGCTCAGTGGCTGGGCCAGCTAGATGCCACTCTGTTGGGCAGTGGGAATTTGAGAGAATTTCAGGCTTAAGAGAAACTGCTTTGGGTAGTGCTTTTATAAGGTCAAAACCTACAGTGGCTCTTCTTAAAAATAAAAAAATAAAATAAAAAATAAAAAATAAAAAATAAAAAAAAGGTAGCCAAAGAAGTGGAATGGGAAATAGAGCAGCATGAGGTGCCAGCCCCTAACCCTCTGCTGCCTGCCTTAGGTCTTTACCCCGTCCTACTGTTATTCGTAAGAAGAACAAGAGGAAAATGGTGGACAGTCAGTGTCCTACCGTGTAGGGTTAAGCGGGTGGCGACACACACTCCGGACCTTGTCTTGTGTTTGCGGAAGTTTTTAAATGTCACCTACTACATATCTCAAGCTCTTTGCCCTTCACCGTAGCTGCACCTTAGTCTTACTCAGAAATCGTGGGTTTTCATCCTCTGGCTATTCCCTTGCATCCTTTGTGATGATGTTTAAACTAGCTAGCTACCCACCTTCCTTCCTTCCTTCCTTCCTTCCTTCCTTCCTTCCTTCCTTCCTTCCTTCCTTCCTTCCTTCCTTCCTTCCTTCCCTCCCTCCCTCCTTCCTTCCCTCCCTCCCTCCTTCCTTCTTTCCTTCCTTCCTTCCTTCCTTCCTTCCTTCCTTCCTTCCTTCCTTCCTTCCTTCCTTCCTTCCCTCCCTCCCTCCCTCCCTCCCTCCCTCTATCTTTCCTTCCTTCCTTTGTTTCAAAAGCCTTAAATCCCCTCCCCCATCTTCTTTTCTCTTTCCCATGCAACTGTGCATGCGTGCATGCCTCTGTGTGTGTGTGTGTGTGTGTGTGTGTGTGGTGTGTGTCTCTCTGTCATCTGTCTGTCTATCAGATGTGGTGCAGGTTCGCTTGCTTGGGCAGACCCATGTGGAGTCTAATTGAGGATGTTGAACCCTTTTAACCCTTTACTTGCTGTCTAATTTTCAGGCAGGGTCTTATACTGAGCCTGAGGCTCACAGTTTTTTTTTCTAGGCTGCCTGACTAGCAATTCCTGGGGATCTGCTAGTTTCTGCTCCTCCACTGCTGAAGTTTCGGGGGCGTGCCCCAATACCAGCTTCTATGTGGGTTTTGGCAATTACGAACTCAGTTCTTCATACCTCTAAAGAGGTGGCTTTACCCACGGAGCCCCCCTCCGGGCCTGCATTTCTTTTAATGTAGACTTTAGGCACAGATGGTCTGAGTTGTGAAACTCCCAACTTCCTGAGTGATTTTTGAAAAAGACTTCATTGTTGAAATCTGTAGCAATGGAGATACTATCTAGTAGATGATGTATTTAAAGATCATAAACATAGATCTTGAGCAGTTAGTAAGGCCTAGAGTTGTTAGTATGATGATCACTTGCTATTTCAGCTTACCTTAAAGAGCAGGTATCCCTAAATCTGGATGGATTTAAAAGGAAAAGGTCGTGATTTAGTTAGGACTCTTGGCTTTGCTGGCCTTCGACAGACCTGGGTGGTCTGCAGTCAGTGGCTTGGGGCTGGTTGGTCTTGGATGGCGATGCTTAGTCATCCGGTGCTTGGCTGTAGGAACAACTGGAATGGTTGTTATTGATTATTGTTATTGTTACTGTAATTGATTATCCAACCAGATTCTGGTGCACTAGCATTAGAGTTCTCAGCAGGTATCATTTGCCTGCCCAGCTCTTACTTGTGTCAAGTTCTAGTTTCTACCCTTGTGTCTCTCTCTGTTAGTCACACCTGGAGTCTGAGTGGACAGGACAGAGTCATTAAATAAATGTGTAGCAGCTCCATCTCCTCCTAGTTGCATGTTGATAGGTGCCTGCATGTTGATAGGTGCCTGCATGTTGATAGGTGCTGTCTGCCTCTCGGAGACCTTTTCTTAAAGGATGTCTTGAGTTAAAGAATTTTAAAGTTAGGTTAATCCGCGAGAATTATATCGAATCTAACGTTCTGCCTTAACTTTCTAAACTTGAGTGTGGATGTAAAAAGACTATAAGTGACTTTTCAGTCCTGCTCACTTGGTAAGGTTTGGAGTTCTCCTTTAGTCTCGCTCACACAGTATTTGAGGATACTAATTAGTATGAAAGTAGGAAATGTAGCCACCCTCTCAGCCAGCCCTGTAGGGTTTGTATAGAGAATGTAATGCTTTTCTAGACCAAGGAAGGAACATTTCTATTCTTTGTCCCCCTCTTCTTCCTTCTATTTTTAACTTCAGGGTGCTTGCAGAAAATGACAGTAGCCGCATGAAGCGACCTCCCGTGGTGTGCGTGCTCTCTGCTTTTCTCTTCTGTTTCTAACTTACATTTTTGACCCACCAATTATCAATGGATAATATTGATTAATCACAGCCAGTTCCTCTGTTAAGTTTTGCTGAGGTCACAGAAAGAATTGAAATACCATAAACACACTGTTGTGTGTTTGATGCGATGGGAAGTTAAAAAACCCTAATCTGGGTCCCAAGAGAACTCAGTTCTAACTGTGACCTTGTTAATGAGTTCCTGGTGACCTCAGAGAAAAATTAACTTCCTTTTAGCTCAGACACCTGACCTTGATCATTGTGCCCTTTCTATTAAAAGGTGTCTCTTTCTAGGATTCAGGGGAAAACACAGCATATGTATACATTTTTTTAAAGGAATGTATAATGCTATTTCTTGGGGGCATGGAATGCCTAACTCAGATATTTAGTCACCCAGTGAATATTCAGTTTTGAAGCAGGTGTTTGTCCAGTGGAGAGGGGTTGGGCGGGCATCAGCAGGAAGCAGACACGCAGCAGAATGATGAACCCAGTGTAAACCCAGAACCAGGCCAGGGTTGCAGCAGGTTGGGCTGGCACCCCAGGGTGTTGACCTCTGTGCACTTCTTAAAGTGTCACGCCCTAGAGAAGCAGCTAGTTTCCCCGCTGCATTAAGGAAGGACTTGTACTTCCGAGTCATTTCGTATGAAACTTTCTGCAGTAAACACTACTGCACTCCTCTCTGAGAAAGGCACCTGTCCTCACGCTGTGCCGACCGATCCCCCAGGCATAGCCGGTGAAGGCTTCTGGGAGATAGCCTTAGAAACCACAGATAGAATTCTTTAGGTGGGAATACTGTGAGTCTGGGAAATCTTGTCATTATCAAGTATGTTGTCTACAAAGAAATATAAATTGCGCAGAGTTCCTTACAGGACCTTGTTTTGGGCTTGTGTTCCACATTTGGATCACTGCTTTGGCGTGAACATCCCTTGGTGAGGGCCATGACCCACGCACGCTGTGTCCCTCACTGGCTCATTAGCCCTAGGGAACTTAGCCGTTGACTTGGTTTAAAGTGAGGAGATGGGAGTTCACAGAAGTAGACCTTGCAGTTCATTGCATTTAAATATAATCTGTTCCCTGAGTTACAGTGGTGGTGGGAGGCAGGTGGAGGGTAAGGGGATGGGTGGGGAGTGGTTAACAGGAAGCCTGGAGGTTGTTCAAGTGATTCTAAACTGAAACCTGTAAAAGAGCTGGTCACACAACTTGGTTCCATATCCAATTGGTAATACAGACGGTTAAATCCTTCCTTTGATGTCAGCGAAGTGTTAATGGGAAATGTCCTGGGTGCCCTTGGTGAATGCCCGAGTGCCAGGCAGAAGTTCTTCTTGTAGGCATGCAATGCCAAGCCGTTTTTGGTGCCATCCTACCAGTGCTCATGACGATGTGACCAGAGCATTAGGACATTCTGGTGGAACAGATAAAAGCCGTTTCCTATCTTTTTCGTTTCCTATCTTTTTCAACCACTTTAAACCCACAGTTGTTTGGGAGTTGGGGATGATGGCTGGGGAACCTTTCCCAGAACAGAGGACTAAAAGGTCTATGCTATTGAAAGGGAAGCTCTGTGTCCCATTGGGCGGTGCTGTTGCATTGTTACAGGACCGGAAGCATCTTCCTTGAGCTCTGGTCGTCTGTAGGTAGAGTTTGGGAAAGGCCCAGTGTCCAGCAGCGACAGTCTTCTGGTTTGTTGAGAGGCCTGTTGGAAGGTAGAGAGCTTAGATGAGCAGTTATTTACGAACAGGAAGCATTGGGTTAATAAACATGTACATCTGGTATTTACAGATTTAGAGAAACATTTTATAATAGTCTTTAACTGCTAGTTAGGGATGTGGGAGGAAATTAATTATGAGGAAAGCCGGTTTCCTTTTTAAAATGAGTTTTCATTAGGTCTTTGAGAATTATCTGCAGTGCATATTGATCATCCTCATTTCCCTCCCCCACCCTTCCAATCTCACATCCTCATTTAAAAAAAAAATGTCCTACCATGTTCAATTTATACTGCTTATTTATACTGTTTATAGTGGGTGGGACCAACCTCTGGAGATCTGTCTACTCATACAGGTCACTCTTAAAGAAAACTCACTTGGCCTCCCCTAGAAGCTGTTAAGTCCCTAGCTCCATCCTAAGCAATAGGACTGTAGGAGTTTCATCTGGAAGCATCACCTGGCTTGGTCATGTTCAGACATCCACAGCTGCAAAGCTACCTGCTGAATTACTGAACTATTTTCCTGGCAATACTGGGAAGAAGGGTCGACCCAGCACCCATCTGGCTAAGTGGACTTCACATGTAATTGGTCTCCCTAGTTCTCACACCACTCCAGTGTGCCTGATGCCTCTGATGCTAACTGTACTGAATGCTTTAGTGCAGTGTCTCAGCCTGAGAGTTGCCACCCCCTCTGCAGAGTCAAATGACCCTTTCACAGCCGTCTCTTAGGATCACCAGAAAACACAGAAATTTACATTACGATTGCTAACAGCAGCAAAATTACAGTTATGAAGTAGCAACAAAAATACTTTTATGATTAGGGGTCACCACAGCATGAGGAACTGTATTAGAGGAAGGTTGAGTGGTTTGTGATTTTTTAGTGGTTAGTGAATTCACTTTAGTGAAGCATCCAAATACATTTTAATAATTTTGGCAGTTTTCTAGCTCATGGCATATATATATATATATTGATGGTTCAAGAGACATTAAAGTTGTAGAGAGAGATTGATGTTTTATTCTAGTTTGATAATATGATCAAAGAACTGGAAATACAAGGTGGGTGTTGTTTTCTCATTCTCTTATTATAAATTAACTTACTGTTGTTGAGGCAACGTTACCTGAAATATTTTATTTATTTTTAATAGCAATTCTTACTTGATGATAGAGGGCTGGAAGGTAGTAAGTTCTAGGTTTCTGATGTTCTAGAACTGAGTTCACCATTTATCTTAGCTCTGGAACAGGTATTAGAGATACATGTAAAGATTAAGTTCTGGAGAACTTCATTTCGCCTTTAAAATTCTATTCTGACCAAATGTCTTGTGACCAGAAAAGGTAGACTTAAGTTTTTCCCCTTTCCATAGTAGTTCTGTCCTTTGCCAGGTATTCCCAAGAACCATTCCAGCAAGAAAGTCCACAGTGTTCCTGTGGCTTCTAAGTAAACCAATCAGGCGTGGTGATGGATGGTATTTTGCTAGGATCAATAAATGTCCACCATTTTCCAGGTCTCATCACAACCACATCAAGGAAGCTGGACCGGGAGCAGCAGGAAGAACACATTCTAGAAGTAAGTCCTCCTTCATGTCTAACTACTTTTAAAACATTCGGATCATAAGCACCCTGAGAATAACCCCACTCCTGCTGTCTGCCATTCATAGCTGCTGATGTTTTATTTTAAATATTCCCCTCCCCAACACCTCAGTCCATCTTCAGAGGGGCTCAGCCCTAAATACCCTTTTGAATTTTGTATTTCATTACATGTGCCCCTTACACAGATTTACAGATATTTTTGTAACCAAAGTCATTTGAATTTTATTTGCAGGAGTGCTATTTTTCTCTGTACCTTCCATAGACTTACCCCGGTTATGCCTTTAAGATGTATTTATAGATCAAGCCAAACTGTTTAAACTGTGTGCTGTTTATTTCCAGGTGGTTTTACACTTAAATCATTTGCATTAGTCATGTAGTGGTACACTGGAATTTGTAACCTAAAGAAGTTTTCTAAAAATATCAAAAGGCAAAGGAGGTGGGAGCGGAACATTTCCTCTTCAAAAATATTTTGGTTAATTTAAGATGTTTCTGCACTAAAATATTTTGGTTAATTTAAGATGTTTCTGCACTAACTCGTTGACCTGGTTTTGGTTAGAAGCCAAGTTTGTAGAATGAGGGGGGTGTGGTTTGAAGGAGATAGCATTTGACGTGGAGATGAACAGGGGCAGCCACCTTCGGAGACCGGGTGCAGCAGAGCTAGCCGTGCCTCAGTGAACACTTCTCATCGGGTGCTAATGTTCACTTGCAGAGCCAGACAGAAGGTCAGGTGCTTTTGTTCTTTGTGAGTCGACTGTGTGACACACCCAAACAGCACTGCTTATAGAGAACATTCTAAATGATGACTTGCAATTTCTTTTTAAAAAGAACATATTCCTGCTGCCTACTCAATTTCATCTTTGGTCCAAATAGCCTAACTTATTAGTAAAATATTTCTTTTAAAGCCTGCCATGTGAGTGCACGCACACACGCGTGAGTTACCAGTTGGCTTCAGAGCCACCTCCTCTTCCTAATAGTAATTCTGACTGGAATCGAGTTTTCATTTATAGATTGTGTGGCTCCCTTGAATTCATTTTCTTTATTACAGAGCAGGGCTTTGAATTTTCATTCCGTTACCACAGAAATTGATCCAGGGAAGGGACGGATGCCAGAGAGAGCAAGCATGGGGAAGTGCTGTGAACCTCAGGCGACTGTACACTCACTGGGGTTCATCCCCTCTCTCTCCAGGTGAAACTTCAGGTTTCACAGAAGTTCTCTACTTATTGTAGAGTGCTGTTTCATAGGGAGTGTCAAATACCACGTGGAACCAGCTGTAAGGCGCATCAGGGCTTTGCACACCATGCTAAGGCATTTGATGGAAAGATGTAGAAGGGGTTTGTGTGCCCGAGGTGTGTGTCTGCTTTTCTTTGGTGCCTGTTTTTGAAGACCAGCTGGTGTCACGTTGACTGCCCTGGAGAGGGGAGTGTATTACTTCAAACGTTGGAAAAGCTATTATTTGTTGACACTGAACTTAATGAAACCTGCAATGCACAATGTTTGGTTACATTTCTTCTCCAGGTTTCTCCTCCTGTGCAGGTCATCTGACATGTGAAAAGCAGGATGTGCTCAGAGGCGCTAACCCTAAAACGATCATTTTGTTTTACCCTGAAAAGCTTAGGAAGATGAACCTTGTACTTCAGTGTACAGAAGCAACTGTTATTTTCCTAAATCCTCTTGACAAGTCCCTTAATGATATAGTCGAGCTTTTATTACTAGGATTTACAGTCACCACGTTTCCAAAAGAACATACTTTCTTGAACAATTTTATTCTCTCAATGTTTTTAATATTTTTAGTTAATTTAGAAGGAGGTGGGGGTGACTGAAAGAAGCCATGACTAGGTCCACAATTTTTCACAGGTACAGATAGATGTAAATGTGAACTTTCCAGGGTGATACTGACTCGAGCGTAGCCAATAGCTTAGTATCAGATACCCGAGCCCATGAATACACCAGAGGCAAGTTACTCTACGTTGCTTTTTCTTTCTTTCTGAAAACCTTATGTAATACAATGGGCTGAAGAGTTTGTTCATCTTCTTAAGCATTTAAAATGGTACAAGAGAACTATCAAAGTCATGGTTAGTATTCAAACTTGTAATATTTAAATTTGTAGTAAGTAGCATACACTTTAAAATAATGCTTTAGCATACTTCGCAAAAAAATTTAAAATGGCAGTCTTTTAATGTGGTGCATGGAGACTTTGTGTTTAAATGCTCAAAAGGAATTTTTTAAGAGGACTTAAATATTCAACATCTCTTTTATTAACCTAGAAAAAGCTGAGTTTTGGGTACTCTAACATGTTGTTATCTCTTACCTTTACCACCCAGGTTACCGTGACAGACAATGGTGCTCCCCCCAGGTCCACCATCGCCAGAGTCATCGTGAAAATCCTCGACGAGAACGACAACAGGCCTCAGTTCCTTCAGAAGTTTTACAAAATCAGGCTCCCTGAGCGAGAAAAAGTGGACGGAGAGCGTGGCGCCAAGCGCGAGCCTCTTTACCGCGTCATAGCCGCAGATAAGGATGAAGGGCCCAATGCGGAGCTCTCCTATAGCATCGAGGAAGGGAACGAGCAGGGCAGGTTCTCCATTGAACCCAAAACGGGAGTGGTCTCATCCAAAAAGTTCTCCTCGGCCGGAGAGTACGACATCCTTTCGGTGAGTGGCGGTCTTCTCTTACCCCTCTGCAAACCTCATCGTTGTGAAGTTCTCCTTTCTCTCTGTCCAGAAAGTGGCTTCCGTGTTGTATAACCTGACACACAGAGCTGGGCATTTGAGAGGCCGGGTTTCTTTTCTTACCAGCTCTCACCCCAGCAAGTATGGCCATAAAACTCCTCAGCCGGCATCTAAGCACTGTGTTTAGATGCAAGTTTGGAGTATCTGACATTTACCATTTACTCAGTGGCCAAGTCCTCAGTCTTGGCTTCAGTGAGCCGATGCAATGCGTGAGCTGCCGTTTTCATCTCCTCTGTTCATATCTTGTAGATTAAGGTGATTGACAACGGGCGCCCCCAGAAGTCATCCACCACCAGACTCCATATAGAGTGGATCTCCAAACCCAAGCCGTCCTTGGAGCCGATTTCCTTTGAAGAATCGGTTTTCTCATTTACAGTAATGGAAAGTGATCCGGTGGCCCACATGATTGGTGTGATCTCAGTTGAGCCTCCTGGCATGCCGCTGTGGTTTGACATCATAGGTACGTTGTGCTCGTAGCTCCTGTCATCCATGTGTGGGCTACGCTGGCAACCTGATGTGGTTTTCTCCTTTTTGTTCTCATGTTAGAATATGATTTTGGGAAAAGGTCTGTAGGTGAAGAATTTCCTTAGACTGCAGTGGTTTGACATCAGCCAGAGATCTCACAACATAGATTACAATAAGTACTGTCTGGGTGCAGAGAAATGGTTCAGCAGAGGAGAGCCGGGTGACTCTTCCAGAGGACCCAGCTTGGATTTCCAGAACCCACATGACAGCTTATAATACCAGTTCCAGGGAACCTGCTGCCCCCTTCTGGCCTCCAAGGTCACTACATGTCTGTGGGATGGATATGTCTGCAGATTAACACACAATGGGAAAACTTCCATACACGTAAAAAATTTAAAAGGCTAAACATAAAATAGCCATCCAGCCAATTAACACTTTTTGGACTTACACAGGTCGTTTTAGGAACTTAAATGTTTTGGACCAGACTCTCTCTCTCTCTCTCTCTCTCTCTCTCTCTCTCTCTCTCTCTCACACACACACACACACACACACACACAGGCATGCTATTATTTGTGATTATATGAAATTTATACTGTCGACCATAGATAGCTTCTTTATGTTATTTACCTCATTTTTTAGGAAGCTTCACCCTCCTCTAAAATACACATGCTTAAGTCAGCATTTTTGATATTCAGTGATTAACTTTTTAAAAGACTATAATATAGCTCTAAAGCTCATATGGTCACCTCCCTCCTACTCTTAGACAAGCAAGCTCTCTGCTGCTACGCCACACACCTAGCCTTGTTTTTAGTTTCTAATCTTGAGACAGGATTGTATTAAGCTGCTCAGGGTGGCTTCAAACTTGTCAACACTTCTGCCTCAGCCTCCTCAGTGTAGCTGGGATCAGAAGCATGGCCTATGGAGACTGGCCTTAGCTTTTTTTTTTTTTTTTCTCCACAACATTTTAAGCACAAGGAATACTTAACGAATCAAAAGTGTGTTTGCAACCACCATCTCCAGTTGGAACTTAGCACTTCCTTCTGCCTCGTAAGCTGCACTGCCTCCCAGTATGTCAAATGGTTCTCTCTGAAGCCGCCATTACTGTTGCTCTTGAAGGGGAAACGGCCAGGGCCATAGCTAACCATAACCACCGCGTTTGCCTTCCCTTCCCTCAGATTTCCGTTGTGCCGTATCAGATTTTGTTTTCCTCCCTTACTGTTGGGAGCCAGTTTGATTGACTGTTCTTCTTCTGTGCTTGTTTTCCACGCTGGCTTGCTTCCTTTGGCGGTGCCAGGAGACGCACTTGCTAGAGAAGTGTTTTACATCTTTCAGCTGACTTGTGACCCGAACTGTACAGCAGAAGGTATCTGCTGAGATCGCATAATTTGCCACGTGATTATGAGATCAAAAATTCAAAGCATGGATTTTGTTTCCAGAGACTTTTCCCACCCGCCTCCCACCATGTTCTTTTCATAGTGAATGCATGGCTACCCATCCCAGTCAGAAACATATTCATTTTTATTTTAACTTATCCCTGCATCAATAGTTTCTGGTTTGATTGATTGATTGATTGATTGATGGTGATAATGATGATGATGTGTGTGTGTGTTGTTTTTGATTGAGCCATACAATTTCAATGTGATAGTAAGCCTTATCGTCATTCCATTTCTTTTCATAATGTGTCTCCAGTTCCCTGGGTTTGAAGACAGTTTTGTTTAGAAGATAATTGGGGGTGTATCGGGATAGTATTAGTAGACAGGAACTTGCTTCTGAAAGTAGTTTTAAGGACTTTGTAGTAGGTCTGATTCAAGTTAGCTATAACTGTTTCTTTCAGAATAAGCATGTGTTTTTAATAGACATTCCTAGTGTAGTATATTCAAAGTAGTATAATTGTTTTTCAGTAATGAAAACTGTATGGTCAGTGAGGTTCTCATAAACTGTATGGTCATTGAGATTTTTATAATGATGTACAAATTTTAATAATGGCCAAAAAAAGTCAGAGGTGGCTGACAGGTTCTGTCAGCAGGGCTCTTTGCACGTGGAGCTACCATCTTAATTCTGGGCTTCCCTCACGCTAAGGTCCAGATTTCTCTAAAGCGCTCTAAAGAGCTGGCCATTCTTCCTTTCCCTGCATTTTGAAATCCCAGTTCCTTGGAGTCACTTGGATTATTGTATTTAAAGTCTGTTTCCCCGACCATTGAGTATCAGAAAGCCATAAAACACACGGCAGATCTTCATTGTGTGATTTGCTCCAGCTCTTCGGTTTGTCCTAATTTCAACTAGGTGGCAACTATGACAGCCACTTTGATGTGGACAAGGGCACCGGAACCATCATTGTTGCCAAGCCCCTTGATGCAGAACAGAAATCCAGCTACAACCTCACAGTGGAGGCGACAGACGGGACCACCACGATCCTCACCCAGGTAAGGGACCGACCGCCAGTGACAAGTCTGTCAGACAGAGGGACCGCCCTCACAGCAGGATGTGCACACAGCATGGGCGGCTGTGTGCTGATGTCCACACCATGAGGCCTTAGTGAGGGACAGATAATTATTTATGCCAATTCTGATGGGGTTTTGATTTATGCTTGGTAGTCTTATACAACTTTGATGGGAAGCTTAAAGCCAGACCACACACCCTTACCATCTTCCTGTCAAAGTCCTCTTAACTTTACACCCATGTTGAAGCTATGTGGATAGTTTTATCACAAGATGCATTGTATTACATCATTTTCTTGAAGCTCTAATATCCTAAGTTGCTGCCATGATCCCTCCCCTTCCCCTCTTTCCCACACCGATTTTATCAAATAAACCCAAGGTCATGGAAGCTGCAGCAGCAATTCCCTGTATGTGTTTATTTGTTGCTATCTGAGAATCAATAGCTGGCTAGATTTCTGGTTTTCAAACTTTAATGTTAAAACCCTGTAAGTTAATGGAATTCTCTGTTTCAAATGATTTCTCTTTGATTCTAAATACTGGCTGTCCAGAATGATGTTCCTGGGTGACTAGTAATTGTGGATTTTAGGTGGAAGCCTTCATTCATTCATTCATTCATTCACTCATTCACAAGAGCGTGTTGAATAATTGTATTACATCACATGCTTCCTTGGAAGCAATAAGTGGTAGGAGACCCAAGTCCCGTTCTCTTGGTCCTGAGATTAGGATGCCAGATCCAAAGGCTTGTGTCACTTAAATAGCCCAAAGAAAGCCAAAGCTTAGAGACCGAGATGCTTTGAATGCTAGTTTTCACATCTTTAGATTATGCGCTCTGAAATCTTAAATGAGACAGGTCATCTCCTCTGACAGTTACATTACTGTTTAAAAATTACCATCTGGGATGTTTGTTCAGTTAATAAGTGACTAGGTAACTTGAGGGTAGCTCTAAAAATGTTTTAGTCCTGTCTCCAAACACTTGTGATTTGTATGTGTGTTTTTGCCTGCTGTGGCGTGTACTTCGGGGTCAGTTTGAGTTGCCATGTAGAGGATATTCTGTGGCGGAAGCCGTGTGGAGGATGCTCTGTGGAGGATGTTCTGTAGAGGAAGCTCTATGGAGGAAGCTGTACCATTTTGACATTTCTGACTTGGCTGTTGTTCTCATTGAAGTGACAAGGAGCAGAAATCAATTTTCCCATTTAGAAAATAAGCCCCTGATGTTAAACTTTGGAGAACAAAAGTGAGAATTAAAAAAAAAAATCAAAATTACAGTAAAATTTAACAGTCATTCTTCGAGAGATTCACGCCGTCCTTGTGCACAGTCTGCTTTATGTGACTGACTGGAAATGTGATCAGAGGAATCTGAGAGAGCGTGTAGATGGGCCTCCACGACAGCCTTCCTCATTGCCACAGCCATGTCTTCCCATGGTGACATTGCCTCATTAGGACATAATTAGTAATGTGCCCCTTCCTCTCCCCAAAACCGTGCTTTTATTTAGCATGGTTGGACTCCTGGTATGAAAGTTTGATATACATTACTGAAATTCCTCTGAAACACAGGAGATTAATTAGTGTCCCTTTATTTCAAATTCCAGGGCAGTGTTATAGTCTGTGACTTACTCTGAAGCCCACTCAGAGAGTTCTGACAGTATCCCAAGGGATCACCAGCATGGAGAGGTTGTGGGAACATAACAGAACCATGACAGAGCCCAGGCTGACCTGGGGTGGCGGGGACAAAGGGAACAGGCACTAATTAGGTTCAGGTTTCTGTCTGGGACTGTGCACAGGGAGATAGAGATCTGGAATGAAGTAGGTGTAGCCTGAGAGGAGACTCTCCGGCACCCGACATGTGCTGATAAGGCCTGGAGCACTGGGCAGGTGCAGGTGTGTCGGTAGCGCAGGTAGCGCAGGTGCTGGGTGTGAGAGGGTTCGGGTGATACTTCCTGTCAGACCCAGGAGAGCAGGAAGGGAGGTGTGCTGGATACATTTCTCTCAGGAACCTCCCCATCGGGACGATGTGGGGGGGTCCTTTTTCTTTCTCCTCTTTGCCTCTCCAGACAATGTACAAATCCAGCTGCTTTTTTTTTTTTTATTTTGTGAGACAGGGTGGGGGTGGGGATGGAGCAGTTTTGTCTTTGTGCTTCTCCAGAAGTGATCAGCACTTTCTGAGCAGGCAGTCTGTGTTGAGACTTGTCTCCACCCTTTCCTCCTGTGCAGGGACAGACACCAGGCTCCCTCTGCTTCCATGGCCACAGTGGGAAAGTGAGCCTGCTGCTAGCCATCTTCCCAGTGCATAGAAGGGCCCAAGGGGCTGGCTCAGAGGACTTGTTCTCCGTGCTGCACTGCCTGTCCCTAGGACGTGCTCACAGGACCCAGCCAACTCCTGGCCCCACACCTCTGCAACTGCACTGATTTCTCTGTCTATGGTCCCTGAAACTCTACCTGCCACAGAAATGGTCCACTTGACTGACATGAGGGAGTGAGGTGTTTTCTCTGCTGAAGAGCTGTGAGGTGGACAGGATAGCTAACTCTCCATCCTCAGCTCGGGAGTTGAGGATGCACGGATGCATCCACATTCATCCTGATCTTTCGCTCTTTCCCGTCCACATCTTCTCAGACTCTAAACGATAGGTCTGCATCCTCGACTTTGACCTTCCTGGCTGACCATTCTCTTCCCAGTACTCCTTACTTTGGAAGGTCCCAGCCAGCCTCTGGACTTTAAAAGGGCTCATCTTAGGGTGTGCTAGCAGTTCTTCAGCTCTGTAGAAATAGGATATCACCCAGGGAGACTGAAACTGTAATGGGGACAGTTACTATTATACATTTGCTTTTCTTACCCTTGGACCTTGTGGGAGAGAGCTGAGCTAGTCCTCAGTAGGCATGCGTCTCCCGAGTTACCTTGTCAAAAGTTCTTTTCAGCCTTTGTTTAGTAATGGTTAACCGTATCTGCCGGAGCAGCGTCAAACTCCTGCCTCATTCCTACGCCATGCTCAACGTAAATTTTAAATTTGTAAACAGACCGTGATTGGATTTATAAAAGAACTTCCTTTTACAGCTGTGGCTCCTGGGCCCTCTTTAATCTTAAAAAGTGAGGCAATGGTAGTTTCAAATGGAAGCATACCGTTTACATACGATCTTTTTTTGTGGTTTGGTTGAGCGAGTTTAGTATTCACATAGACGGAGTGTGAAAATGCATCCTTTGATGCTATGGTGTTCTTTGGGGACACTGGTACAGTCTCATGAAAAATCTGTCTTCGTGTGGGTGGAGTGGTGAGGTCTGTGGTTACCTGGCATTGCTAAAACCTTGCCCCCTTGTTCCTCCTAAATTAACAAATCCGTGTGTTCTGTAGAACCCAGTGGAGCTCAGCTTTCTTGTCTATAAACTATAAACCGTATTTTATGACTGGTGCTGATTTTCACTGTGCCTTATTCACCTATGTCACGTCATTCCAAAAATTAATCATCTGTCAAGGTAAATAAGTTTCGTGTCCAATTATGACTAAGGTTTTTGACATCTTGTCTTTTTGCTCTAAAGCTGTCGTTGTATGTCACCATGTTTACAGGAGTGTTTCTTTTCAACCTTGTTAATTACGGTTAGGAAAGAAATAGTCACTGCTTATATAGGGTTTGAAGTCACAGAAATATAGCTTACGACCCCACGTCTTTAGGAGCCGCAGGGTTTCTAGCCCCCAGCTCACACATGCTAGAAAATGCCTGGTTGCTGGATTGCATATTCAGCCATTTCTTGTTTTTCCTTTGTATTAATAACTTATTAGGAACTTGGGATCTCGGAGATTAGAATGAGAAGTTGGATAGTGTCGCAACCACTCTCACTGGGGTAAATCTGATATAGGAAATGGTTACTTCCAGCAGAGTAAACTTCAATACTTTGCCACGGTCTCATGTAGACTTATGAGAAATTAGCCTGTATTTCACAAGCAATTGTCAACTGCAGTCAGAATTCTATCTCCATAGTTATTGTTAAATATTAAGTAAATCGTATACCGAAGATAAGCTGTAGACACTCTCTTCGATTCTAGACTTTTGTCGCTTTTATTTCTCGTGTTCATATTTAGTTTGGCCCCAGGGCATTTTTCAATATGTAAGTAGTTTTAACTGTTAAAGCCTAATTATGAATGTGTCTTTATGGGAGTTCCTCCGTCACTCGTTCCAGGTACTGATCAAAGTAATTGATACCAATGACCACCGCCCCCAGTTTTCCACATCCAAGTATGAGGTTGCTGTTCCCGAGGACACAGAGCCAGAAACAGAGATTCTGCAGATCAGCGCAGTGGATAGGGATGAGAAAAACAAACTGATCTACACTCTGCAGAGCAGCATAGATCCAGCGAGCCTCAAGAAATTCCGCCTCGATCCTGCAACAGGCGTTCTTTACACTTCTGAAAAGCTCGATCACGAAGCCATTCACCAACACGTTCTCACAGTCATGGTACGTACACCACTCTTCACCATGACGTCTCTCTTTTGGACTGACCGGTTTCCTGTGATGGAAAGGCATAGTGACTTTATTTATTTATTTATTTATTATTTTTTATTTTATTGTTATTGTTTTTTAAATCCACAAGAAAGAAGAACCTCGGTAGAGTAAACAACATGTTGATTTTTCTCCCCCAGGTCCGGGACCAGGATGTCCCCGTGAAACGCAACTTTGCCAGGATCCTTGTCAATGTCACCGACATGAATGACCACGCGCCGTGGTTCACCAGCCCGTCCTATGAAGGGCGGGTTTATGAATCGGCAGCTGTGGGCTCAGTTGTGCTGCAGGTCACGGCTCTGGACAGAGACAAAGGGAGAAACGCTGAAGTGCTCTACTCGATTGAGTCTGGTGAGTTCGGAAGCGACAGGGTACCGTGTCTGTGCTTGGAAAGTGTACCCTGCATTTTCTAAAATTACTCCTAGGTGTCAAAGCACATTTCCACATAGCACTGCAAAAACGGATTAAATCTTTTTTTAACTACTGTTTAGTGTAGAAGGCAAAAGGAATTTAGAAAAAGATACAAAAAAAAAAAAAAAAAGGAAAAGAAAAGAAAAAACTCTGCCAAGGAGCAAAGATAAAGTCCTAATGAGCTTGAGTGTCAAGAATTCTGGGGATTACCAGTATTAACATAAATTAAGACTGATAAATCCTATGGGGGTGGGGGGAACTTTATTTTTCTAATTCAGTATTTTTTGGAGTCATTCTAGGCTCTTAAACTAGTCAGGAAAAGTTCTGGCTTAGTAATTCAACATTTTAATGAGAGTAAGAGATGCCAGGAGACGGTGATGTCTCCCTGTGTTGGGTCAGTTCTCAGAGACAAAGGGGGTGCCCTCCTTCCCGTGCCACCCAAGCTAGTCCCACATTCCTCTTAACAGTAGAGTGTCACGCATAGAATCCAGCTGTTGAAACAGGCCCCAGAGCGGCTGCTTCTGGGGAGGGGCCTGCGCCATTGGCTAGTTGTAGGTAGCACAGAAGTCGCTCAAACCAGGAAGGTCAACTGAGTCACGGCCGAGGAATTCCAGAATAAAACCAGGAAAGAGCCCCACCACTGCACGGCAGGTCTTTCTCTTCCTTGGCGGCTGTAGGCTTTCCCATAGACTAAGGCAGCTCTATTCACGTACAGCGCTGTATAAACCATAGTCCAGAGGTAGGGCTTCCCACCGGCCTCTTGTGGATGCATTGGGAATGGTTCTCTGTGGAGTGCATGCTCACACCATTAGGAAGGCCTTTGCCCTGAGCCTTTCCTGGCCCTGCTAAAAGCCACTAAGTGTTGAGTCTGGAAAAGGCTTCAGTTTCCCACCCTCCCTAGCAGTCATTGTTAGGAGAAGAAATAGAACCAGGTTCATGCTTCATTGTATGAAATGGTTTTAGAAGATTTTACTGTTTTTCTTTAAGCTCAGAGCTCTCCTTACTTGTCTGTGGTCTCTGCTAGGCACTGCATGCATAGATTGCAGGTTATAGATCTCAGACTCTAAATCTGAGTATACAGGGAGCAATTTTGACAAAAATACTTGCCGGTTTGCTTCCTGTGCTGATTAAACTTCTTATTTCTTTACGTGTTGGGAAACATTTGTTTCTCTTAAAAAAAGGTTGACTTTGTTATTTACAAATAAGATTTCATATGCCGCCTGTGATTAGAGTGTTAAAATGCACTGTTGCAAGGTTAGTGCCTTCGATAACGGTAAAGAATTTTTTTTTCCCACTGCTTGAGAAATTCAGCAGCTAGAAAAACAGTGCATTCCATTCGTGCATGCCCGAGCATTTCAATGAAGAGACTTTGTCATAGACAAACTGACTGGGTTTATGTAGGCGAAAATGGTCAACTTTCCGTTAGCTTTCACATAATTTTCAACAACTGGGTGGTTAAAATATGATTGTTGGTGTCTGAGTGCAGGCATGTGCATTCCTTGAGTGTTTGTGATGACTGATGGGATTAGTAATTTGGTATTCTGAGAACGGAACTCTGTCTCTCCCCAAAGAATAGAAGCGTAAGCTCCATTGGACTGTTCCCCTGTGGAGTGAGGCTCTAAGACACTTGTGCTAAAAAAGTACTTTTATGGGAAGCCACTACTGTGAGAGTTCAGAAGCATTTGTGTGTGTGTGTGTGTGTGTGTACCCAGTGAAATACAGTGAACTAAAAGATGTTCGTCTGTGTGTGTGTATATGTTTACATACACCCATTGGAATACAGTAAACTGCAAAATATTTGTGTGTGTGCGTGCGTGCGTGTGTGTGTGTGTGTGGGGGGGTGTTTGTATATATATACTCAGTGAAATACAGTGAACTAAAAGATGTTCATCTGTGTGTGCATATGTATACATAGACCCATTGGAATACAGTAAACTGTAATATATTTGTGTGTGTGCGTGCGTGCGTGCGTATGTGTGTGTTTGTGTGTTTGTGTGTGTGTGTATATATACTCAGTGAAATACAGTGAACTAAAAGATGTTCATCTGTGTGTACATATGTATACATACACCCATTGGAATACAGTGAACTGTAAATTATTTGTGTGTGTGCGTGCGTGCGTGCGTGTGTGTGTGTGTGTGTGCGTGTGTGTGTGTGTGTGTGTTTGTGTGTGTGTGTATATATACTCAGTGAAATACAGTGAACTAAAAGATGTTCATCTGTGTGTGCATATGTATACATACACCCATTGGAATACAGTGAACTGTAAAATATTTGTGTGTGTCTATGTGTGTATACACTCAGTGAAATACAGTGAACTAAAAGATGTTCATCTGTGTGTGAATATGTTCATCTGTGTGTGAATATGTATACATACACCCATTGGAATACAGTGAACTGTAAAGTGTGTGTGTGTGTGTACCCACTGGAACACAGTGAACTGTAAAAATGTTCACGCTGCCTTTCATTTAGCATTTATTCATAATTAGCTCTTTCTACCTTGTATCTGATTGCATTTAATAAAGTTTGAGACTGGTTATTAATTTTACCTGTAATGCTGCATGTTTAATTAGGAGAAATTTATTGAGCAATGGGTTTAGTCTGGTTTGAAGTCTTCAGAGGAAGTAAATTAATGAAAAGGTATTTCCAGTAGTAAGTGAATTAGGCACCAGAGACACCTAAGTACTGTACTCTGGGTGGTGTTGGCTTGTCTGAGAAGTAGATTCCAGCATTACTTTTCTTCTGTTGTCAGCCCTGGAGATATATAACAATTGGTGAATGTATTGATTAGAATTGGTTTTGTTCCTCAGGTTTACAGTATAATTGCCATTAAAACTTGGGAGGGGTTTCCACACTGTCAGCAAGTCCTTACTGAACACGGGTGTATGTGAAACATAGGAAGAGATGGGCTTCCCCTACATGGGTCTCTTTTGTGCTATATAGTAAATAGTCATGGCCAAAGGGCAACATAAATTTCCCCATTGAAATGCAGACAATAATTCAAAGTTGTACCATTTCAGCAAGCATAAATGTGTCAACCCCGTCCTGGTACAACGTTCGCCCTCTACCTTATTTCCATTCACGGGGAGCAGACCTGTTAGTTCAGGGCTTGGAAAAATGCACCTGTTACCCGAAGCTCACTTCCAGCAGTCGGTGGCCTGCGCTGCCTTCTCATGTCTGAAGCCTTGTGCCTGATACACACCTGTGTGAGAACCAAACACCAAACCACTAACTGGGCTCCTGTTTTATCATTTTTATGTCCGCAGCAGGCTCAGGGACCTGATAATCCAATCCTAGGATACCCCAGATGATGATATTTTTGAACTTAACATAGTGGATCAATAGTGAGACTGTTATACATACTATATAGAGGATTCAGGATCTGGGTGTGGTAGCATATGCCTTTAAGCATGGCCCTTGGGAGGCTGAGGCAGGAGGATTATGGCTAGGAGTCCAGCCTGAGATACATAGTGTTTTCTTGTTGAGCCTGAGCTATACAAAACCAAGAAACCAAATATAAATAAATAGGAGGGAAGAGAACACTAAAGAGGAAATGTAGAAAAGAATTACAGTAGCCACACTGGATAGGGAAGCAAGGGTGGATCTTCAGGCAGGGGCATTCAGGAAAAAGAACGAAAGAATAAATGGCTGACAGGAGAGATCCTGAGAATTGCCCGGGAAGGCTGTGTTAGGAGGGAACATGGTAAGATATGGGGTCCCTGGCATGAGAAAAAAGCAGAGAGGGTGTCAATCTGTCAGGCTGAGAACACTGTAGTGCTCTTCACTCTGTCCTGCAAGGCTAAACATGCTGATTCATTTCTTCATTCCAGGCCTAGGATGTATGAACTTTTACTGGCAAGTAAGATTTCACTGTGAAAAATAAGACAAACGTGTGGATGAATGGATATGATTGTTGCCAAATGGGCTGTTTTCCGAAACAGGCCTAAGAAAGCTGGGGGTGAGGGCTTGGGGGAGATAGAGTCACTTGTCAGAAAGGTAAGCAGGTGGCACCTGTCAGGCCGGGCAGGTTTGGAAGGTGAGAGTAATGCGCAGGTAGACGAAGAGAAGGATCTCTGAGGTTTGGTGGTTGCCTGAGGCACAGGGACAACCTAGAATCTCGATGCTCCCAAATACAGACAGGCCGGAAATCAGTGTCTGAGCAGCCTGGCAGAGGCCTGGGCCAAGGTTCAGCCCAGACCTTCAGGGTCTGGAGAAGTCCAGGCTTCCTCCCTGTTTCAAACCGAGGCACTGCCTTGGGGCTTGGACACAGAGCCAGGCCAACCTAATGAAAACCAGACTGCGTATGTCTGGCCTCAGGGAAAAAAAAAGGTCATGGATTTTTTTGGAAAATGTATTTAATGAAGGAAATGAGTGCCGTAGAGGAAGTGCTTACTCTTAATGGGGAGAAGTAGGTGCTTGTTAATCCTCCGGTTGACAGATGACACTAAGTAGTGTGCTGGTGGTAAACCCAGGAAGAGTGTGAGAAAAATTCAGTGGCAAGTGACCACCCGAGCTGGGCCTCCAAGTGTTTATTTGGGAGGAACGGATTCAGTTCTGGGATGCTTATTTATGAAAAGGGATGATAAGGACCCACAGAGGGATAGACCCCAGACACCCCCCCAGTGCCCTTGTTCTGTCCAGAACGTGTAGAGAACTACTGGTCTCTTAAGAACTCCCAATCCTGTGGGGTTTCGAGGAGGTGAGAGAATACTGAATCCGCGTAGGAGAGCCTGAGACGGTCCTGGAAATGCCAGCACGGCCGTCTGTCACTTGGCTTCTCAGCTGCATTAGCACTGTTGGTGTTTTGAAGCAAACAGCTCCTTGTTGCGGAGGCCGTTGTGTACCGCGTAAGCTGTTTTTGTCTCTTGGCTGCTATCATCTATGTGGAAGCGGGGCTTCCTCCCATCAAGTGCTCACGGCCAAGCTCTGCCAGATGTCTCCCTGGAAGCAAAATCCCCCCTCCTCCTCCTCCTTGAGAGTCACCGACTATATGATAAAGTCAACTCGGGAAAAGTTACAAAGGGAAGATTGTGGATGTCTTCAAAACTCTTGAAGGGCGGAGGGCTATAGGAAATGGTTTCCCAGTTCCTTAGCTTATTACAACCCGAAGCCCTCTGAAAGCCCATGTAAAATTTCGTAGTGAATTAAGAATTAGCCTCGTAAGTGGTAGATGCTGATAAATTGATGCATCCTGCAGCTTCTGCTGGGAAATCCTTAACTGGATTGCTTTATTGAGAGGAGAACCATGTGTTTCTTCAACACGTTTTTCAGTAGAGCAGAGAGGGAATTTTGGCATTAGGTACAAAACAATATTTTTTTTTCTGTTTCTTGCTTTTCATATTTGACAGCCAAAATTCTGAACAGCTTAAATGGGTAAAAGATGAAATAAATTGAATGTTTCATTCAATTGTTGATATCCCCTTTCTATTTCAATTCAGGATGTAAGCTTTAAATATCTGTGTCTCTGCTATTTCTCTTGTCCTTGGCTTTTTCTCTAACAGGTTTCTTTCTCTCTCTTATTTTTCTTGCCTTTCCAGGAAACATTGGAAATTCATTTACAATCGACCCCATCTTGGGCTCTATAAAAACTGCCAGAGAGTTGGATCGAAGTCACCAAGTAGACTATGATTTAATGGTAAAAGCCACAGACAAAGGCGATCCACCGATGAGCGAAATGACCTCTGTGCATATCGCTGTCACCATCGCCGACAACGCCTCTCCTAAGTTCACATCCAAAGAGTACTCTGTGGAGATCAGCGAAGCCGTCAGGATTGGGAGTTTTGTTGGGCTGGTCTCTGCTCATAGTCAGTCATCAGTGATGTATGAAATAAGAGATGGAAACACGGGCGACGCATTTAGCATCAACCCACATTCCGGAAGCATCGTAACCCAGAGAGCCCTGGATTTTGAGACATTGCCCATTTATACGTTGACAGTACAAGGGACCAACATGGCCGGTTTATCCACCAACACAACGGTGGTGGTGCGTGTGCAGGATGAGAATGACAACCCACCCATTTTCACACGGGCGGAATATTCAGGATTCATCAGCGAGTCAGCCTCAGTCAACAGTGTGGTGCTGACGGATAGGAATGTTCCGCTGGTGGTTCGAGCCACCGACGCTGACAGGGAATCCAACGCTCTGCTTGTCTATCAGATCGTCGAACCATTGGTACACAACTATTTTGCTATTGATCCCACCACTGGTGCCATCCGTACAGTGCTGAGTCTGGACTATGAAGAAACACGCGTTTTTCACTTTACCGTCCAAGTGCACGACATGGGGACTCCGCGTCTGTTTGCTGAGTTTGCAGCTAATGTGACGGTGCACGTGATTGACATCAACGACTGCCCCCCTGTCTTCTCTAAGTCGCTGTACGAAGCATCTCTTCTGTTGCCAACATACAAAGGCGTAAACGTCCTCACAGTGAACGCCACGGATGCTGACTCCAGGGCATTCTCCCAGGTGATATACTCCATCACCGAAGGCAACATTGGGGAGAAGTTCTCGATGGACTACAAGACTGGAACCATAGTAATACAAAACACAACCCAGCTACGGAACCGCTATGAGCTGACCGTCCGCGCCTCCGACGGCAGGTTCACGAGCGTGGCCTCCGTGAAAATCAATGTGAAGGAAAGCAGAGAGAGTCCACTCAAGTTTACCCAAGATGCCTACTCTGCGGCTGTGAAAGAGAACTCCACAGAAGCCAAAATGTTAGCCGTCATTACTGCCATAGGGAACCCCATCAATGAGCCTTTGTTTTACCAGATCCTCAACCCAGACCGCAGATTTAAAATCAGCCACACTTCGGGCGTGTTATCCAGCACTGGGATACCATTTGATCGCGAGCAGCGGGAGACATTTGACGTGGTGGTAGAGGTGACTAAAGAACGCGAGCCTTCGGCAGTGGCCCACGTCGTGGTGAAAGTCACTGTCGAGGACCAAAATGATAATGCGCCAGTGTTTGTCAACCTTCCCTACTATGCTGTGGTGAAGGTGGATGCCGAGGTGGGCCACGTCATTCGCCACGTTACAGCCATTGACAGAGACAGTGGCAGAAATGGTGACATACACTACTACCTTAAGGAGCATCATGACCACTTCCAGATTGGACCCTCTGGTGACATTTCCCTGAAGAAGCCGTTTGAGCAGGACACCTTAAATAAAGAATACCTTGTCACAGTGGTCGCTAAGGATGGAGGAAGTCCAGCCTTCTCTGCAGAAGTTCTAGTTCCCATTACTGTCATGAACAAAGCCATGCCCGTGTTTGAAAAGGCTTTCTATAGTGCAGAGATTCCAGAGAACATCCAGATACACAGCCCGGTGGTCCACGTCCAAGCCAACAGCCCAGAGGGCTTGAAAGTGTTCTACAGTATCACGGATGGAGACCCTTTCAGTCAGTTTACTATTAACTTTAACACTGGGGTGATAAATGTCATAGCACCTCTGGATTTTGAGTCCCACCCAGCCTATAAGCTAAGCATACGGGCAACTGACTCCCTGACAGGCGCTCACGCTGAAGTGTTTGTTGACATCATAGTGGAAGACATCAATGATAACCCTCCCGTGTTCGTGCAGCAGTCTTACTCCACAACCCTGTCTGAAGCATCTGTAATTGGGACGTCTGTCCTTCAAGTTAGAGCCACAGATTCTGACTCGGAACCAAATAGAGGAATTTCCTACCATCTGATTGGAAATCACAGCAAAAGTCACGATCATTTTCACATAGATAGTAACACTGGGCTCATTTCACTGGTGAGAGCTTTGGATTACGAACAGTTCCGGCAGCACAGGATTTCTGTAAGGGCCGTGGATGGAGGAATGCCCCCACTGAGCAGCGATGCAGTCGTCACTGTGGATGTCACTGACCTCAATGACAACCCGCCTCTGTTTGAACAACAAGTTTATGAAGCCAGAATCAGTGAGCACGCCACTCACGGGCATTTCGTGATGTGTGTGAAAGCTTGCGATGCGGATAGCTCAGACCTAGACAAGTTAGAATACTCCATTCTGTCCGGCAATGATCATAAAAGTTTTGTTATTGACAGTGAAACGGGAATCATCACCCTCTCAAACCTCCGCCGCCACGCCCTGAAGCCTTTCTACAGCCTCAATGTTTCGGTGTCTGATGGGGTTTTTCGAAGCTCGGCTCAGGTCAACGTAACTGTGATGGGAGGGAATTTGCACAGTCCTTCTTTTCATCAGAATGAATACGAAGTGGAGCTAGCTGAAAACGCCCCCTTGCACACCCTGGTGGTCCAAGTGAGGGCAACTGACAGAGATTCCGGCATTTACGGCCACGTAACTTACCACATTGTCAATGACTTTGCCAAAGACAGGTTTTATGTGAATGACAGAGGGCAGATTTTCACTTTGGAGAAACTTGATCGAGAGACTCCCACAGAAAAAGTAATCCCAATCCGTTTAATGGCGAAGGATGCTGGGGGGAAAGTGGCCTTCTGCACCGTCAATGTCATCCTCACAGATGACAATGACAATGCCCCTCAGTTTCGCTCAACCAAGTATGAGGTGAACATCGGGTCCAATGCAGCCAAAGGGACATCGGTCGTCAAGGTCTTCGCAAGTGACGCCGATGAGGGGTCGAATGCAGACATCACCTATGCCATTGAGGCAGATTCTGAAAGTGTCGAAGAGAACTTGGAAATCAACAAACTGACTGGCCTAATTACTACAAAGGAAAGTTTGATAGGTTTAGAGAATGAGTTCTTCACTTTCTTCGTTAGGGCTGTGGATAGCGGGTCTCCGCCCAAAGAATCAGTTGTTCCTGTCTATATTAAAATACTTCCACCAGAAGTGCAGCTGCCTAGGTTCTCAGAGCCCTTTTATACCTATGCCATCTCAGAAGACATGCCCATTGGGACAGAAATTGACCTCATCCGGGTAGAACATGGCGGGACGGTTCTTTACACCCTTATCAAAGGCAATACTCCCGAGAGTAATAGAGATGAGTTCTTTGTGATTGACAGGCAGAGTGGGAGGCTGAAGCTGGAGAAGAGTGTTGACCATGAGACCACTAAGTGGTATCAGTTCTCCGTCCTGGCCAGATGCACTCTTGACGACTACGAGGTGGTGGCGTCTATAGATGTCAGTATCCAGGTGAAAGATGCCAATGATAACAGCCCTGTTTTGGAGTCCAGTCCATACGAGGCATTTGTTGTTGAAAACCTGCCAGGGGGAAGCAGAGTCATCCAGGTCAGAGCATCTGACCTAGACTCGGGAGCCAACGGCCAAGTCATGTACAGCCTAGATCAGTCCCAAGACGCAGACATCATCGAATCCTTCACCATCAACATGGAAACAGGCTGGATTACAACTCTCAAGGAGCTTGACCACGAAGAGAGAGCCAGTTACCAGATTAGAGTGGTCGCGTCGGATCATGGTGAAAAGGCGCAGCTGTCTTCCACCGCCATCGTGCATGTCACCGTCACTGATGTCAATGACAGCCCGCCGCGATTCACAGCCGAGATTTACAAAGGGACAGTGAGTGAGGACGACCCTCCGGGTGGTGTGATCGCCATCTTAAGCACCACTGATGCCGACTCCGAAGAGATTAACAGACAGGTGTCATACTTCATAACAGGTAACACGCTCAGGGCAAACGATTCCGTATGAGATGATCCGAATTGTAGGTCATATGTGAGGTGTGGATTTATGGATTTGGGGAGTTGATGTGATTTTAGTTGTCTAAATTAATAGAAGTAACATATAAGCTGAACTTAAAGGACTTTAAGCAAAGCTGTTTTGGGCAAGACTCCTAAGATTTATTCTGTTGAACTTTATACTTAGTATTGCAAATGTGATCTAAAGATTCATCGCAAGCTACATTAAGACTTTTTAAATTTGATATTCTTTAATCTCATATTTGAATAGACACGCTGCTGCTGCTTGGTTATTTTCTTTTAAAAGCTAATATGTAGCAATATGTGTAGCACGCACTTGTAATCCCAACTCAAAGGAACTGAGGCGGGAGGATTCTGTAAGTTAGAGGCCAGCTTAGAATACAAAACCACAGCACCAAAAACAAAAGAAAAGCAAGTATGTATCTTTAAATCATAAATAGTCTTAATCTCTTATAAACCATAATACATTTTTTTTGTATAGTCTATTTTTCCTGTGGTTATGAAATTTACTTTCTAGTCCAACAGCTTTGGCAATCACCTTCCTCCCTTAACTTCCTAGGAGGGGATGCGTTGGGACAGTTTGCTGTGGAAAATATGCAGAATGACTGGAGGGTGTATGTGAAGAAACCTCTCGACAGGGAACAAAAGGACAGTTACCTTCTGACCGTCACGGCCACAGATGGGACCTTCTCTTCCAAAGCTAGAGTTGAAGTCAAAGTTCTTGATGCCAACGACAACAGTCCAGTTTGTGAGAAGGTAGGTGTGTTACCCGTAGGATTGTATGTCACAGATCTAAGTCTTCCCATCTTTTCCATGGGACAGCCTTTAAGGTGTCATAAATCCCTCATGTTTTGTGTTACTGTTGCTTATCAAGTTGAGATGCAGGCGAGTCACATGGGCAGGACTTGAGAAAGTGTCACCAGGACTTGGGGGCATGTTATGTTGGCCAAGAACTTTGGTCTAAAATATTGTAAAATACGGGGTCTCTTACACCCAGCGTCTGACCCTAAAAACACTCTGGAAACTTTTTGTGAAAATAATCTCTTCATTTGATGATGTAGTTGTTTCAGGGATGGGGAAACATCTGGCCAGCTGCTTACCCTTGCATAGCACACACGTGTGTTAATAGACCATTTTGGTTGTTCATACCAGAGAAGCCATGAGGTCAGTGAAATGGCTTCTGCTGCTGCTGCTGCTGCTGGGCTCAGTTGAACCTGGGGCCATGGCACTGCAGCAGGCGAGATGACTGGCTGGAGCTGGCTGATGAAAAGCCGCCCAGTGGCAGAGCCTGGCTTAGCCTTAGTAGTTTATGACCGGGTGTAGAAATGCAGGGCCTCAGCGTGTGAAGACTGAAGGCAGATGTGTTATCAGTCATGGGAAAGGATCCAGACCGAGTGGTGCACACCTGGCATCCCAGTGTGCTTGGCTGAGGTCAGAGAGTCACCACATGTTCTCAGGAAAGTAAACAAAAAATTCATTGTCACGGGAAGTAGCACTTCTGAGAGAGGAACAGTTAGTCTCAATTTGTATTTGTATTTTTTAATGTGCGTATTTGGTGAAGGTGATGGCTATATATCTCTTCTTTTTATATATTACATTTTATATATGTAAATTATACTTACATAAAATATATGTATAGTTATATATATTGTTGTGTATACATGTATTTTATGTATGTATAGTATCTATATTAAATCTTACCCCACTCAGAACTTTTAAATATACCAACTCTGCCTTAGGTAGTACTATAATTGGGAACATCACCACTTGAAATAATCACTGTTAGAAAATACCGTTTTGTGGACCCTAAACTATATCTTCCCTACATTAAGATCGTATTAGGAAGTTAACTGTAACAGAAGCATAATCTCTTTCCCTTATGTGCTCTGTTTTTGGCTTGGCTAATTGGTAATCGGATCTGGAACCGAGTGTCTGACAGTGTGAGGATTCAGACAGATGTGAAGAAAGCGGAACACGGCATGGTGACAGACATGTCTGAGCCTTACCTAGCCCTGTTTTTCCCCCATCCCATGAAGACTGTTTAACTTGTAGCTGTAGGTATTCCATTCTCTGTGAGGAACAGATGGTTGTACAGTCAATCCCTGCTCCTCGCATTAACTGAATTCAATGTAACAGTTATATATTTCCTCCAGGTTTTACATAAATTCGGACTATTACTCAACATTTTCTCATAAGAATTTGAATTAAGTATGAAAGTATTCAACAGCATGTCATATTTGGTAACCTGTGGGTTAAGTGTCAGGCCGGAGTCACGGATGTGGGGCTGGTACCCGTAACAAGGCTCTTCCTTGTTCCCACATCTGTTTTATAAGAACAATCATTTAAAAAAGCTCCTTGAGTATTAACTCCAGTCCTTTCCCATGGTTTCTGTGGCCAGAACGGGATGATGTCTTTTCCATCAGCCCCTTGCCGTCACCGCCGACACTGAATGCTTCTGTTGTTAACAGTGTTGCTTGATGTCTTGTAGACCTCCTATTCTGATACCATTCCTGAAGACGCCCTTCCTGGGAAGCTGGTTATGCAGGTGTCTGCCACAGACGCAGACATCCGGTCCAATGCAGAGATTACTTACACTTTATTTGGTTCAGGTGCAGAAAAGTTTAAACTGAATCCAGACACAGGTAAGGCTGGAATTTGGGACTAATTTAATAGTGTATTTCCTATGTGTGGGCGACATGAGATCATGTGCTAAACTGGAAATTACATTTTTCTCTTTTAAATTTTATTCTGATGCTGTGAAAATGACATCTTAGAAATCTAAATAGCAACTTAATGTATGAAAGTTGGGAAGAGATTAAAAACAGGCAGCTGTAGTTATCACCTGCTTTAAGATTGAGAAATTAATATGCTTTCTTTGAAAAAATACTTAGGGTGTATCTAAATGTCTCTGCTTTAATTTGATAGTGTGTTTCCTAAATTTGTGAGCTTAAATTTGTACTTTAGAGTTTTCTATAATGAATACAATCCACCTTTTCTTCACCTTTAAGCTTTTGAACTTGGTAAGGTAGTTGTTGATATTATTTTTCTCTATATGAAAGTTGTTCCGATTTTGTTAATTGTAGAAGAAAAAAGTGACAGTCACCTAAGTCCCATTTTCTCCTCGTCTCCAGGTGAACTGAGAACACTGGCCCTCCTTGATCGTGAGGAGCAAGCGGTTTATAATCTTCTAGTCAAGGCCACGGACGGAGGGGGCAGATCCTGTCAGGCGTCTGTTGTGCTCACCTTAGAAGATGTGAATGATAATGCCCCTGAGTTCACCGCGGAGCCATACACCATCACGGTGTTTGAAAACACAGAGCCTGGGACACCGCTGACCAGAGTGCAGGCCACTGATGCAGACACAGGTATCCTGAGGGAAGGAGATGCCTCCTTAGGGTGTGCCAAAGGCTTTGGGGCTCCCGTGACAGGACACTCCCCGTTGGAGTGTGGTTGACCTCTTTTCCTCATACACGTGATGGAGCTCGGCGTTGTCTTAGTCACGATAATTTGAGCCATTTTTCATGAATGTTTAAAGACTTTTTTTTTTTTTTTTTTGGTTTTTTTGGAGACACGGTTTCTCTGCATAGCCCTGGCTGTCCTGGAACTCACTCTGTAGACCAGGCTTTCCTTGAACTCAGAAATCTGCCTGCCTCTGCCTCCCAGAGTGCTAAGATTACAGGCGTGTGCCACCACCACCCTGCTGAATGTTTAAAGTCTTGACAGCTATGTGCAGTAAACTTCCTGCTGTAGTGTAATTGCAGTGTTTCTAACTGACACCCCCAGTCACCCATGTCGGGGATTGAACCTGAGGCTTTCATATGCCTGGCTGAGGTTTTGCCAGTTTCACCCCCAGGCCCTTGAAGTGCTGTTTTGGGAATAAATCGATAGTGCTATTAAAGAAGTTACAGCATCATAGGAACATAACAAGTTAGTACTATCTTGCTAATGTTGTATAAATTTTCAAGGATATTTGTGAAGAAAATAAGTATATACATTCAAACATCCTGATAATAGAGAATAAAATACCTTTTTTGACTCATTAATATAGAAGATATTTTTAAAAGTCATGCTTAATAATTCTTTGTCGGTGAAGTTAAGTAACAAATAGATTTCATTTTAGCAAGTCTTATAGTTTCCAGCGTATCAGGGATCAGGGACTCAAGGGCCCCTGTTCCCAGCTGAGGAGCTGTTGACAGTGTATGGCTTCTGTAGGACGGAGAGCCATTTTTCTTAAGGGTACACAGTCTTGGTGGATGACGTCATCCCTACGAGTAAAGGGCAGTACGTGCTGGAGTTGGTGAGTTATTTTTTTTTTAAAAAAAAGATAAAGATTTAAGCATATGAAGATGGAAGATGTTCAGGTGTGGACCTAGGAGGAGCTAGGAGAAGTGGGCGTGAATTATCAAATATGTGTCTCTGCATATATGAAGCTCTCAACGAATTAATGAAGCTACTACGTTGAAAAATCTTGACTACTGTCATGATTTGAACTATATCTTTTGATTATATGTCTTTGAATGTTATCTGTCTGCTTTTCCATCATTTAATAATGCCTTGCATTTTTAAGTTTCTCGACACAAAACCTGATAGGATTTCATGTTTTGCCAGGATTAAATAAGAAGATTTCCTACTCGCTGATTGACTCTGCTGACGGGCAGTTCTCCATTAACGAACTATCTGGAATTATCCACCTGGAGAAGCATTTGGACAGAGAGCTACAGGCAGTATATACTCTCACTTTGAAAGCAGTGGACCAAGGATTGCCAAGGAAATTGACAGCTACTGGCACGGTGGTTGTGTCTGTTTTGGATGTAAACGACAACCCTCCTGTGTTTGAGTACCGTGAATATGGCGCCACTGTGTCTGAGGACATTGTCATCGGGACTGAGGTTCTCCAGGTGTATGCAGCAAGTCGGGATATTGAGGCAAATGCAGAAATCACCTACGCAATAATAAGTGGGAACGAACACGGAAAATTCAGCATTGATTCTAAGACAGGTAACCCTCCCTGTGAGCAAGGAAGCCCTCATTCCATACTGAGGGCTATCTGATACCTCACTTCATGCAAAGTGGTTGGTGGGTGTTCTAAAGAGGTAAAACTCGTTGGTGGGTGTTCTAAAGAGGTAAAACTCAGGTTCCCCTTCTGTGGGATTGAGAGCAGTTTAGAAACCTTCATCATACTCTGATTCTGCATAGTACCTATTTCCTAGCATATCCATTGTATATTACAAGCCAATTTGGAAAACTATTCACTCTCACTCAGTTTAGTGATGATGCAAAGTGTCCCAGGTGTGCCAAGGCAGGATGCTTAGTGGTAATCACCTTGTGTAATTACTTATTTAGTCCTGATTTCAAAGGTACATGGAGTGGCTTCCTCCTGACAGCTGTTCCCAAACTGGACATCTGTTAATTCTATAAGTTGACTTCTTTACTAGGCTTATTATATACACTAGTGGAAGGAGATTGGATTCCACCGAGCCAGCAGTGTTAAGGACCAACCATTACTAACGTCTGCTTTGTGAATAATACTGGTATAGTCGTGTGTTAGCCTGTGGTCTAAAAACTACTTACTAGCTCTCAAGACATTGTAAAATGTAACTCTTTCAGGCTGTGCTTAGTTGTGTGTGGTGTGTGATTATTTCTGATGAAGAATAGGTGTCTAATGGTTTTTAATGTGTTTTTAATGTCTTTTATAATATTTGTGGGACTTTTGTAGCAATTGTCCTTTCCAGTAGGATAGACTAGGGTTGAGCCAAGTGTTCTTGCAAGTATTGTTAAATAAGTAAAGGATTTTATTGTATTTCTTTAATTGTTTATTGAAACCAGATCTTGGTGCATTGTCCAGACAGGTCTCAAATGTATACTCTTCCTGCCGCCAGCTCCCAGCGGCTAGTATTAGAAGCACGATCCCAGGGTTCCATTCTCAGAGGGGATAGTTAATAAAGCTAAGTGGAGAGTTACTGTAAAGACTGCTTTTCAGAAGAACATTCATGACAATAACAATAAGAAGGAAACCCAAGAGACACTGAACTGATTTAAAAAAAGAAAAGTACTAAAGTCTGTAGTGAACCACATCAAAGAGGAACTAAGATCCACCGTCATTTTAAAAGCATTATAGTCATTTAAAGCAGAGATAGCATTGTTGACTAATGTCACCAGGAATATGAAGACAATAAAAGAAATAAGCAGGGATATTGGGTGGGTAAAAAAAAAATCATAATTTTAAACTATTGAATTAAAACAGAAGATGTACAAGTCATTTTTTGCGAGGAGAACTACATGTCTTTAGAGATGTCAGCATTGTAATAAGAAATGGAACTGACATGCGCTGGATATAATTCTGTCTCCGTCTGTATACAGGAGCCATATTTATCATTGAGAACCTAGATTATGAAAGCTCCCACGGATATTACCTGACTGTGGAGGCCACTGATGGAGGCACGCCTTCGCTGAGTGACGTGGCGACCGTGAACATCAACGTCACAGATATCAATGATAACAGCCCAGTGTTCAGCCAAGACACCTACACCACGGTCGTCAGTGAAGACGCGGCTCTGGAGCAGTCCGTCATTACAGTGCGTACCTTCCCTTACAGATCGCCTCTTCTGGATCTTGAAGGAGCGATTAGTAAAGTCATCCTAATTCTTAAACTGGTTCTGCTTTAAATGTCTTAGGGCGTTGTAATTGTTCAGCCAGAGGACATGGCTCAGGGCTGGAGCATTCACGTTGTCCCGTGAGGATGCGTGAGTCTTCACCACCACAGAACTAGAAGGTCCTTGCTCAGCCAATTAGTGGCTTTTAAATAAAGTGGTAAATAAAGTAGCTGTTGCTTCCTCTGTCCCTTCCTTAGCTGTGTCCTAAAATGATGTTTCCTAGATTATGGCTGATGATGCAGACGGCCCGTCAAACAGCCACATCCACTACTCCATCATAGAGGGTAACCAAGGAAGTCCGTTCACAATTGACCCTGTCAGAGGAGAGGTGAAGGTGACAAAGCCCCTAGACCGGGAAACGGTAAGCTTGAAAAGGGGTTTCAGTTGTTATGGAAGCACTAGAGCTTCCAGTGGGGGCCTGCTTAGGATAATGTGGGCTCCCCAGAGGGTCTTAGGAAACGTTGAGGCAGGATAGAAATACTTGAAAATCAATTCAAGTTTTGGTTCTTTTTTTTTTTTTCAACTGACTTCCTTTTTCCTTTTTTCCTCATTATTTGGAATCTCACTCCATGCACCCTCATGGCACTTACCTCCCATAGTCAGCTCTCATTCCTCTCATATTCCTCTCATGTCCGTTCCCCTTTCCCCACAAAAAAAAAAACCCCTCAAAAACAAAAAAATTAAAAAACCAAAATGAGATAGTCAGTCTTGTGTTGCCCATGTACTCACTGGACAAACCCCTAGTGTCCAGCCCCACAAGGGACGGTGAGTCTTTCTCTATCTGCAACCTTGCCAGAAGTCATCAACTGTGGAGAGCCAGCAATAAGCAGGGCCACACCTCCAGTAGAGAGGGCAGGGCCAGCACTTCCATTGGCTTACTATTTTTGAGTGGCATCTTCTTAAGAAACTGGGAAGCTTGACTGTTAGGCATAGAAAGATCTATTGTACTAGACAGAGTAGAATGTGATATATATGTGTGTGTGTGTTTGTGTGTGTGTGTGTGTATATATATATATATATATATATTTTTATGTGGATCTTGCTATATAGTTCAGGCTGGACTCAAACTCACAATACTCTTGATTTCTGCGGGTGCCTGTCACCATACTTGACTGAAATTTAGTAATTGTCACTAAAGAACCTGCTAGCTCTTTTAACACACTTGTATCCACATGGCCTGTGGAGTTTTCACGGCTGTGTGGTGGAGTATTTGCTAGGCTGATGTCCTACAGAAGGGTACTCCAGCATTTACCCATCTTCCTGGCCCAGTGCTAACTCTATAAAGATACTGTAACAGAGAACTGCCCTAACAGTGAAGCTGTCTCACTTGACTTGATTTCTTTTGCAAGTGGCCACAAATACTACCTTGAGGGATTTAAACGGCTAAGCATAACCCAAGTGTGAAATTGAAGGGGATGGTGACCAGGCACATCTTGAGATGTTAGAAATGTGTCTTCACACTTGGTGAGACACAACTTGCCTGGTCTCTACCTCTGGCTCTATAAGCTTTAGCCTCTGTTGAAGATGCTACCTGTGGTATTACCAAAGTAACAGCCTTTGAGCCAGGTCGTTTGCATAATTTGTCTTTGTAATTCTAACGGAACTGTAAGCGCTTTGAGATCAAGTACTTTAATAAGACCTGTGATAGGAGAGAACAGAGAATCAGCTTCTTGCTGATAACCATCTCTGTTGAGACAATAGTGCACTCTCTCTCATCAGTTGGGAGTTTTTATTTTTATTCTAGACGATTGCCCAGACATAGACTCAGCAAATGATGCCAGTGATTCCCAGGTGATTGGCACCATACAGATGATGGGTGTTGTTCTCTCTTTCCTGACAAAGATCTCCGGGTATACGCTCACGGTGCAGGCTGCCGACAACGGCAATCCACCCAGAGTCAACACAACCACGGTGAACATCGATGTCTCCGACGTCAACGACAACGCTCCCCTCTTCTCCAGAGACAACTACAGTGTCATCATCCAGGTAACTGGGCCCTGCACTGGGGGGGGGTGCGGCCTCCTCCATCTCTTGACTGGCTCCAGACACGCGTTGGAAGTAGCTTTCCTTTCCAGACCTGTTTTCTAGAGAACAGGGGAAGGTGATATGTAGAGGAGCCCCTCACTTAGTATAGAAGAGGCGTTGGCAGGACTCAACTCAGCATTCCTCACTCGGTGCTGTGCTTTGGTTTAGTAAAGACGTCCTCACCATCCTAGGATTGACTAGGAAGAGCTTTTCCTAATCCTCTCTTGTCCATGCTCATCCCCACTGGCCTCTCATTGGCCTTCTCACTAACCCCATGGATGCTATGCCATTCTTTTGACCCTTCTCGGATCTCCGTCCCGCTAGTTCTCTTATCCCCCATGTCCCTGCCCTCTCCCCTCCCCCATGCTCCCCACCTGTCTTTCCTCTTCCTCGATGTCCTAGAAATGAGATTTTATTGTCTGTATATTTATCAGAAAGCCTCACATGTCCCTGTGTCGATAGCTTTTTGTTCCTTGTTTAACATTGCACAGGAAAACAAGCCCGTGGGTTTCAGCGTCCTGAAGCTGGTAGTGACAGACAAGGACTCTTCCCACAATGGCCCCCCCTTCGTCTTTACTATCGTGAGTGGCAATGATGACAACGCATTTGAGGTGAATCAGCATGGGGTCCTCCTGACGGCGGCGACGGTCAAGAGGAAAGTGAAGGACCATTACCTTCTGCACGTGAAGGTATCCAAGTCTTCATGGTTTCCCTCGGGACCATAGAGTGCATCTTTGCATGGTTAGATAGCTTCCTCACATGTCACAGAAAACCAAAATGAATGTGGTTTGTCTTCCGAGCGTACGTCTGGTTTGGTCTCAGTGACACTTCGGCTACTCCTTCCTAAGCAGGGGTGTGACTCAGTGTCCATACGCGTGAGGGACAAAACAGTTGTCCTTTTGCTCAGTGGGCTTCCTGATGAGAAATAAATACCTAACAGTTGATACGTGTGCAGACTGTAAGTGAACGACAGGCCTCGTGCATTTTTATTAGGAGATCGCAGTAACGCCAGAGGCAACTTCTGTCTTTGTAGGTGGCGGATAGCGGGAAGCCTCAGCTGTCGTCGCTGACACATATTGACATCAGAGTTGTGGAGGAAAGCATCCACCCTCCTGCCATCTTGCCACTAGAGATTTTCATCACTGCCTTTGGAGAGGAATACTCGGGTGGGGTCATAGGGAAGATCCACGCCACAGACCAGGACGTGTATGACACCTTGACCTACAGCCTGGATCCCCACGTGGATGGCCTGTTCTCTGTTTCCAGCACGGGGGGTAAGCTGATCGCACACAGAAAGCTGGATATAGGCCAGTACCTCCTCAATGTCAGCGTGACAGATGGGAAGTTTACCACGGCGGCCGACATCATCGTGCACATCCAGCAAGTGACTCAGGAGATGCTGAATCACACCATTGCTATTCGCTTCGCGAACCTCACCCCGGAGGAGTTCGTCGGTGACTATTGGCGCAACTTCCAGCGAGCTCTGCGCAACATCCTGGGCGTCCGGAAAAACGACATACAGATCGTTAGCCTGCAGCCCTCGGAGCCCCATTCGCATCTGGACGTCTTACTCTTTGTAGAGAAGTCAGGTGGCACCCAAATCTCAACCAAGCAGATTCTGCACAAGATTAATTCTTCCGTGACTGACGTCGAGGAGATCATCGGCGTGAGGATCCTGGATGTGTTCCAGAAGCTCTGTGCGGGGCTGGATTGCCCGTGGGCGTTCTGTGATGAGAAGGTGTCTGTGGATGAGAACATCATGTCAACTCACAGCACAGCCAGACTGAGTTTCGTGACTCCCCGACACCATAGGACAGCTGTGTGCCTCTGCAAAGGTAATGGCGCATCCCACATGGAGATGAGTGTTCTATTGTGGGGTGGGGCGCTTAGCAGGTAAGAGCCTCCTGGCTACTCTTCCATCAGACTTAGGTTTGATTTCCAGCACCCACCTAGTGGCCCATGACCACCTGTAACTTCAGTTCCAGGGATGCCCTCCTCTGGCTTCATGGGCATCAGGTACCCAAGTGGTACATAGACATACATGCAGCGAAAACACATACACATTAAATTAAGCTTAAAAGTGTTAAGAAAAGGAGGGGGAGGATATGGTGATGATGATGATGATGATGATGATGATGATTTATCCAGGCCTGATGAGATAGGCCTATGATGTCAGCTACTTGAAAGGATTATAAGTTCAAAACTACCCTAGGCTACATAGTGAGTCCAGGTCAGTCTGGGCAGCCTAATGATATCCCGTCTTAAAATGAAACAATGAAGAAGGGTCTGGAGATAATTTAAGTCAGTGGATGAGTGCCAGTCTAGCATACTGGAGGCCTGAGATTCAACCCCCCCAACACTATAAGAATGAATGAATGAATGAATGAATGAATGAATGAGTGGGAACAACAATAATGATCATTTTCATAATTCCTGTTTTCTCACTTCCTCTTGCTTTTCTAAATAAAGACGGGAAGTGCCCACCTGTCCCCCACGGGTGCGAAGATAACCCCTGCCCTGCAGGATCTGAATGTGTCGCCGACCCGCATGAGGAGAAGTACAGCTGTGTGTGTCCTGGGGGTGGCTTCGGAAAATGCCCAGGTGAGGGCCCCCAGGGATTCCTCACGTGTGGATTCACCTCCAGCCATCCCCGACAGGGCCTTGATAACTGTTTCGTTATGGGAGAAGAATTATGTGCAGGTCGTGTATCATGCCGAGGGAAGGGGAGCGGCAGGCAGAGAGCAGGAGCTGTCTGTCGCACCCCTGTCCCCGCCCAATGGCTGCACAAACCGCAGGCCTTCGTCTGCCTCATTTCTCCCACAGTCCTCAGCTTCTTGCTTTATTCCCCTACTTAGCGCGTTAAAGACATGTTCCAAGCCCGTTGTGAGTAATCCTCACTGTCCTTACTAACTGGACCTGGATTTAGCCACCGTTCTATATGTGTCTTCCTGTTGAAGAATGTATCTCTCCTGTGAAAAATCTTTTCATGTTCATCTTTACACATACTGGTGCTTTTCTCCCTCTGTTTATGATATTCCAAAACTGGAGTCTGCTGTCAAAAATCAAATACATTTAAATGTGGTTTTAGGTACACTGTCCTGTTCGCTTCCCAAGTAGTTGAACCAATATTTTCCATTTCTTCAGGCATACATGAAGGTCTTCCGTCTTATTTTCTTTATCTGTATTGAAAGCTTTCAATTAAAATCCATACTTTCTCCCGAGTGGGATTGAAATACTTACTCAAGTTTTTACCGTCTTTGGTGGCTTATGGAAGAAGGAATCACTCTGCTAATTAGCTGGTGTTAGCATTTCCTTTAGTGTGGCTGGCCTTTTGGGCTGTCTGCTTCTGAATGAGGGGAACTCTGGGTATTTATGATTAACATGCTTCTTATTATAGTCTGCCCTCGCTTCTTAATATTGGACTTCTACTTTGTTAAATGTGCCTTTTGTCACTTTGAAATTGAATTTTTATTTAGTCAGTTCTCCGTAACTTAATTTTCATTTCTGGAGGCTGATAGGATTTTCATCTTCTTGAAGGAATGGGGATGGTTTTGTATTTTTGCCTGACAGGATTTTGCCTAATCATCTTGAGGCTACATTCCTTTTTTGTTTTGTTTTTTTTTCTTCCTCAAATTGCTTACTAATAACTCACACAGGACACTTTTATATTTAGTTTTGTTATTATTTTAGACTTAATTTCTCTGTGATGCAGAGCTCTGCCTCTTCCTTGAGGAAACTCGGTTGTGCCATGCTTTCTTTTAAAGCCAATAGACACCTTTCCCCGTTACTGCAGCTTTTAAATTGAAAAAGAAGAAAGAGCCAGCCTCTGGGGAGGGAAGACGATTGTACTCACTTTTGATGGTGTGCTTAAGCTTTGGTGCTGACAGACTTTTTTTCTGTAACCCGTAGGGAGCTCATCCATAACTTTTACCGGAAGCAGCTTTGTGAAGTACCGTTTGCTGGAAAACGAGAACAGGCTGGAAATGAAACTGAGCATGCGCCTAAGAACCTACTCTTCCCACGCGGTCGTCATGTACGCCCGGGGGACTGACTACAGTATCCTGGAGGTAAGGCGTCACGCATCCTGTGACCTCAGACCGAGGGAGACTACGAAATCTAAGTTCTATCCTGTGTCCTGATGGTCAAATCTAAAAACAAACTAAGAACGGTGGTTTTTCTCCACGTCTCAAGGACTCATGCCCTGGGTGACGTTGGCACTTGGGTGCAGTCAAAAATTCTTTGTGCTCCCCAGTAGCCTAGAAATTTACTTCTGATATTCTTCAACAAAAAATGTTAAGACACGTGACAGCTGACATTCAAATCTCTTCATTATACCTTGCTAATTCTGTCAGTTTATATAGAAATCCTACATGGTATTTGTGTGTGTGTGTGTGTGTGTGTGTGTGTGTGTGTGTGTGAATGCCACGTGTGTTCAGTTAGCAGTTAATAATTAGTCACGTCCGTGTTAATTTTGGATGTACATTTGGCCTTTGGGAGCCCCCAGATGATCCCATTTTTATTATTTGTACAGTAGATAAATGAGTTTTATCCCCAGCATCTAAATGCAAACTCATATTCTTCCTACCTCCATCCAACTAAACATACCCCTCTTAAAGATTTTTGCACGGACTGATGCTGAAGATCATATGTGTGTGAATGTTATTTATCCTGTCGTAGATTCATACCGGAAGACTGCAGTACAAATTTGACTGTGGAAGCGGCCCTGGAATTGTCTCTGTTCAGAGCATTCAGGTCAACGATGGGCAGTGGCATGCAGTGTCCCTGGAAGTGGAGGGCAATTATGCCAAGCTGGTTCTAGATGAAGTTCACACTGCATCGGGCACAGCCCCAGGGGCTCTGAAAACCCTCAACCTGGACAACTATGTATTTTTTGGTGGCCACCTCCGGCAGCAAGGGACAAAGCATGGACGAAGCGCCCAGGTGGCCAATGGTTTCAGGGGCTGCATGGACTCCATTTATTTGAATGGGCAGGAGATGCCTTTGAACAACAAACCGAGAGCCTATGCTCACATCGAAGACTGGGTGGACCTATCTCATGGGTGCTTGTTAGCTGCCACAGAAGACTGCTCCAGCAACCCGTGTCAGAATGGAGGTGTTTGCAATCCCTCGCCTACTGGAGGTAGGCTTTGTGAGGTTGCCCTCCCTCAGATGTTACCCACATGCACATTAAAGGCAACTTTCCCGAGTAGAATTGGTTGCCTCCTATTCATTGATGCCATCACTTCTTGTCTTGGTTACAGATAATGTGGTCAGAACTCAGTAGCATGCATTGTAACGTTGGGCTGGTCTAAGAAACCAGTCTTTACCATGTTCTTTTTCCTCCCCGCAGTAGTGACCATGGCCAAAGATATACTAGGGCCACGTCCAGCTTTTAAGGGAGAACAGCAAACTCTCTTGCCCTGTTCTCTAACGGCAAATCACTGGGAGTACTACTTGTGGGTGTAAAGCCGTTGCCGACTGGCCTTGATTGTGTCTTTGTAAATCTAGTTACTTCTCTGTTGAGCCTACGCAGGATGAACATTCTAAGTTTTAAATTCCAAATTCTAAAATGCTCCCAAACCTAGAACTTTCTGACCCCCTAATGTACTATTTAAATTTCCAGGTTTAGAGTCATTTGGAATATGGAATATCTGATTTCCAGTTTAAAAATTTTCCAGCTGTAAAATCTATTTAAAAAAAAAAAAACTAATCCTTTAAAAAAAAAAAACAAAAAAACCAACAGTTCCAAAGTCTAAATCTTTTCTGGTCCCAGTATTTTAGAAAAGAGGTATTCCACCCATATGGATAACTCTTCACCTGGAGAGAATGGGAATTTTACTCCCATACAGTTGGGGAACTGTATCTCCACTTAAGCATTAAGGTATAAGGAAATAAAACACTTTGCGGTCATTGAGTGACTGGATGCTTTGTTCTCTTACGTGTTGTAGGTTATTACTGCAAGTGCAGCGCTTTGTACGCAGGGACATTCTGTGAGGTGAGCGTCAACCCGTGCTCCTCCAACCCCTGCCTCTACGGAGGGACGTGCATGGTGGACAGCGGAGGCTTCGTCTGCCAGTGCAGGGGGCTGTACACTGGTCAGAGGTACGTGTGTATTTCCTTCCTAATGAATTGTAAGGTTAAACATTAGAGCATGGAGCCCTGCACAGGATGGGTCTCTGTGTTCGTTGTTGTTAATGCTGTCTGTTCTTATTTGCGGTGAACTCACCAGGGCATTTTTTTTTTTTTTTTTGCATGTGTTCTTTCCTTATTTAGATGTCAGCTTAGTCCGTACTGCAAAGATGAGCCCTGTAAAAATGGCGGGACGTGTTATGACAGTTTGGATGGTGCCGTCTGTCAGTGTGACTCGGGCTTTAGGGGAGAAAGGTAAATGGTTTCTTGGAAGCTTCGTGTCTGCCACACCTTTCCACAGTGTGCTGACTGTTTCCTCACCTTCATTAAGTCGGGCTGCGTCCTGTCAGAATATGGTGATTCTCATTGGCACTTCTACGATGTGCAGGCAAAAGTCTTGAGACAAAAGACTGGACCAGAAAGATGAAAGTAAAGCTAGAACGCTCTGGTTCTATCCTGTTGAGCTATTTGTAGATAGAGAGTGTGGGGTCCTTGGCAAGTAGCAAATGCTTGTCAAGAGGGTGCATTCTTTTTCCTAAAGCAACTACTTGTGACACAATGTCATCTCTCCATGAGAAGGTACTAATCCCGGTCTCTCACAGTGATTACCAGCATCTGAACCTTGCTGGTTTTCTCCTCTTTGAGTTATAGGAATTATACTAGTTAATTAATATTATATAATTAATATTATACTAATTATACTAATCCCCAGCATAAGCCTAAGAGGTGGTCAGGATTTAGATATTTAGACATTTAGATATCTCAAATATATACCTATATACCTTGAGAAGAACGCATAAGAAACTAATTTCAGATGCTCTTTTCAAAAGTTTATTGGAATCAGGCTCAGACACGCTCCTTTAATCCCGGCACACTCAGTTGGCAGAGGCAGGTGGATCTCTGAGTTTTTGAGGCCAGCATGGTCTATCTAGTGAGTTCTAGTTTAAACAGGGCCACGTAGTAAGACCCTATCTCAACACCAAAGCTCCCGGATACACGTAATGTTTAAATGCCTAGCGGAGAACAATTAGATGAGCCCCCCTCAGTCTCATTAGGCTGCTGGTGCGGCCTGCCTGTAGTTATTCTATATCGCTTTGTTCTTGGAGTCATTATAATCCTGAATTTTGCTCTTAGTTCTGAGGCCCTGGTACATTTGTGGATTTCCCCAGTTTTAATCAGTGTATATTCCAGTATATTTGACAAGAATATATCAGTGTTCAGAGTTTTTATTATAATTGCTCATAATTTGCAAATAGACTATTTTTCTTTTCAAATGGGAAAGAGCTTCAGAAGCCAGGGTGGATGTGTCCAACAGCCCCACGTACCCCTGTTCAGAAAAGCAGAAGGGACTGTCTGTGATCTATTCTGTGATGGCGACATGCGTAGGAGGAGGATTCTAATTCCAGAAGGGATAACATTTTTAAATGGAGAGTGTGTTTTCTATTCCCTCATAGGTCTTATAGGACCATCATAATCCCAAGCAGGACCATTTTCACTGAAATTTAATCTGGCCTATGAGAACGGTTTATAGCACACACAACTCGTTAAAACGAACCTTAGCTTCCCAGTTTCTAAATGGTAGCTTGACCGTGAGACCTAAGAGCAGCCTATGTTTTAGCCCATTGAATTGATTTAGTTATCTATTAATTCTGAAAAAAATGCAACTAGATGCTGGCTTGATTCGATTGGCTCTCACATATACATTCAGCCTATGACCGTGTAACTAATCCACAAAAGGCCTTTTCTGCCTCCCATTGTGGATGTTTTCTGAACGTTTCCCATCCAGCTTTGTTTTGGCCTCTCTTAAGAAGGGTGGGTGTGCCGGGCAGTGCTGGTTCACGCCTTTAATCCCAGCACTTGGGAGGCAGAGGCAGGCAGATTTCTGAGTTCGAGGCCAGCCTGGTCTACAGAGTGAGTTCCAGGATAGCCAGGGCTGTCTCGAAAAAAAAAAAACAAAAAAAGAAAAAAAAAAAAAGAAATGTGGGCGTGTTTAGCGTGTTTAGTGTTCGTGCTGAAGGATTCTCGGACAGGCGCAGTCTGACCCTGACCGGTGCTGCAAAGCTCTCTCCTTCTTCTTGTCAGATGCCAGAGCGACATTGATGAGTGTGCGGGGAACCCCTGTCGGAACGGGGCCCTCTGCGAGAACACACACGGCTCCTATCACTGCAACTGCAGCCAGGAGTACAGAGGGAAACACTGCGAGGACGCCACGCCCAACCACTACGTGTCCACCCCGTGGAATATCGGACTGGCCGAGGGGATAGGGATTATTGTGTTTATAGCCGGGATATTCTTACTGGTGGTGGTGTTTGTCCTCTGCCGGAAGATGATCGGGCGGAAGAAGAAGCACCAGGCTGAACCCGAGGACAAACGTTTGGGACCAACCACGGCTTTCTTGCAGAGACCTTATTTTGACTCGAAGCTGAACAAGAACATCTACTCTGACATACCGCCCCAGGTGCCTGTCCGTCCCATTTCCTACACTCCCAGCATTCCAAGTGACTCCAGAAACAACCTTGACCGGAACTCATTTGAAGGCTCCGCTATCCCCGAGCATCCGGAATTCAGCACTTTCAACCCCGAGTCTATGCACGGGCACCGAAAAGCCGTGGCCGTGTGCAGCGTGGCTCCAAACTTGCCTCCGCCACCGCCTTCCAACTCTCCCTCAGACAGCGACTCCATACAGAAGCCTAGCTGGGACTTCGACTACGACGGTAAGGGCGCGGCGTTTTCTGTCTCGCCAAAATGCCAGCGAGGTTGGCAGTGCTGTTCCTGGCTTGGCGGTGGTGGTTTATGGGCTGATGGTGATGCTTTCCAATCTGAAATGATCGTGAAAACTCAGTTGGATATTCCAGTTACTGCCTGGGGATTGGGAGCTTGGAGCTATCTCATTAAATTAGATCTAGTTGTCTTCTAATTAGTATTCTAGATCCACCTTTGTAACCAATACACATTATCAACTATGATTTGGGGGTGTTTTATTATAGCAAGAAATAATGGAGGAGTCAGTAAGATACTAATTATTTTTTATTACAGCCAAGTAAGGTGGTAGAATTCATATAAGCAATATTTATATCTGTGGCTTAGCATATACCTGATGCTGTAGAAAAAGTTATAGATGCCATTTTAAGGCAGATTTTTAACTGACCTGTTATTCTTTATAGGCTTATTTCTAGAGACATTCTAGTTTGTTGAGTCTGATGAGAATATGTGCAAGTCTTTTTCTTGTTTTGCTCCTAGGGTGTTCCTCTAGCTTGGCCCCCCCACCTCCGATCCCCACCCTCACCCCCACCTCCACCCCCCACCCCACCACCGCCACCGCTCTGTAGCTCACGCAAATACAAGCACAGCTTAGGTACTGTCTGATGGAGTGTAACCATGAACCAGGGGGAACTTGGAACTCACTGCTTACCCACTTTCTCTTCCTTTCAGCTAAAGTGGTGGATCTAGATCCTTGTCTTTCCAAGAAACCCCTGGAGGAGAAACCCTCCCAGCCATACAGTGCCCGGGAAAGCCTGTCCGAGGTGCAGTCCCTTAGCTCCTTCCAGTCAGAGTCCTGTGATGACAACGGTAAGTTTCAGATGCTGACACTGGATGCTGTGGCCAACTTGAAATGCTGCTGGTGTTCTTTATGCTGTATACGGATGTATAGATACATATATCATAGATAAGCCTGGGTTCCCTAATTAAGTATGAAGATGTCCTATGTTCCTGGGTTCCCTTGGCGTAAATGGACAATGAATGCTTGCATGAACCTACACAGGGGAAAATATTTAAAGGTAGCTCTGTCAGAGGGCACTTACCTAGCATGCACAGGGGCCTAGGTTCAGTCCCTAGTATTGTAAAATAAAACAATGTTCTTAAGAGTTGTTTTAACTATAGTAATAGAGAAAGAAAAAAATGTTAATTTTCCTTGTTTGGCTACTCTTGTATTATTTATACTTTTTTGCATAACAGTAAGTGTTATGGAAGCTTCGTGGGTTTTTTGTCGAGATCTCTGTAGCAGTTTTTCTGAACATTCAATGCACATACACACATAATCCCCCCTCTGAGAAAAGATATGTAGAAGTCTGAAATGTTCGCTTTCGGTCATACCTTTGGTATTACAAGGTTTTATTTGTCTCTTCCCCAACCACTGCTGTCCCAGCTCCCATTTGGATCAGAGCGTTCTGACTGAGAGCAGAGTTTAAGAGATGGCTAGTAAGTCGGATTATATTTCTAACGAAGAAGGTTTGGCACTGGGTTCTATGACTCCAGTTCTGTTTATCTGGTTTCCCCAGGGTGGATCTCACTGATAAATGGCTTTTGCCGCATTAGTACTTGTACAAAAAAAAATGATCAACCTCACGATAGTGGTTATCGGCTGGAAATAATTGAATCTCAGAAAGTATGGGCTCTGTTTTAATTTTTCTCCTTGTATAAAAATGCAGTGTGTTTACACATTAGGGGTATTGTATCATTTTATCCATCTATCATTAGAAAGAAGGAACTTGCTAATAACCATCACTTCCAAAATAACATAGTCCATGACCAGAGTAATTTAATTTATAATGACTACATCTATGGGTCTCTGGATCTATGTGTCTATAACGCTTTGAAGAGCCCTTTTCTTTACTAAAGATGACTATAAAAATGTTCTATTCCTTGAAGATGTCAAGCATGTCTTACATTATTCAAAGCACACCCTTGTTTATTCTTGGGTGGAGAGTATTGTATTTTTTTTATAAAGATTTATTTATTTTATATATATGTGAATACACTGCAGCTGTCTTCAGACACACATGAAGAGGGCATCAGATCCTATTACAGATGGTTGTGAGTCACCATGTGGTTGCTGGGAATTGAACTCAGGACCTCTGGAAGAGCAGTCAGTGCTCTTAACCGCTGAGCCATCTCTCCAGCCTGACTATGGTTGTATTATTACTTATTAAACCATCAAGAACAAACCAGGATTAATTTGTTTTGCCAGCTTAAGTGATTTATACTTTGGCAGTAAGTTCAGTGCTGTTCAAAAACACATTTAAGGATTTTGTCAGTAATTTCTTTCATTCTCTAGTGTTTTTTGTTTTTGTTGTTATTGTTGAAACCCCATTCTTAACAACATTCAAACACTTTGGGGAAGTCATTGTCAGATTAGTTATGAAGCTAATTTTTGGGCAGTAGCAGTGTAAGGGAGAGGCTGTGCGGGACTGTCCGTGTTTTTAATCCCTACATCAGTCAATCATTTTCAGTCATAGACTTTAAGTCTGAGCCACGTTCGCACAAATCATGTCATCAGCAGTTTTCTAAGCCTTTTTAGTAGCTAACCATACACTTAGCCGCTCAAAAGAGCACAGTCAGTTCTTGTGTAGTTCTGTAGTTTAGGAGTCAGGGCTGAAGTTCAGATGTCAGTGGGGTGCCCCGCAGAAAGCTCTGAGGGAGGTTTGGGTTTCCTTCTCTCTCCAGTGCCTAGGACTCATTCGTGTTCCTGGTAATGAAGGCCTCTGCTTTCACGGCGCCTTTCTCTCCCTGTTCAGAACCTGTGGTCAGAATGCCACGCTGCACAGGGGCACAGCCGGGAAAGCTCCCTGTGACAGGCCATTCCAGTCCCCTCGGCCCACCCAGCTAAGGCAGGACTACCCCTGCCCTCCCCCTCACGGGAGCCTTAATGACAGCAGGAGGCTTGTCTTGCTTTCTTATGTTCTCTTCGATGCATTAGGTTAAAGAGTCATTAGATCTCAGGATTAGAATGTACCCAGCTCACCTGCACATGCATGTTGATGTTGGTACTTTAAAATAATATGCAAATGCAATGGGGAATCTGTACAGCATCTGGGACATGAGAAATATATGCTAAGCAACAGGAACACAATCAGCCTTGTAAATTTTGTCGCATATATATCTCCCTAGATTTCCTTATTCTCAGACAATAAACCAGTTCCTTGAGCTTATAATCCTTTGCCCAGGAGACGTAAATCTGTTTATTTTTCCCCCTGATATACTCCATAACTATAATTGTATAAAATACTTAGCTAAAGCTTTTCCCCTGACTTTTACTAAAACATGGTTATTTCATTCACTTGACTAATAGTGGCAAGCCTGTCGCTTGATCTGAAGTATCCCGAGACCTGTAACTAGCGGATAGAGTGCAGGGGTCGCGCATAATTATCTAGGGGTCTCAAAGCATATATTTCACAGTTTAGGGGAGAAATTGCATTGAATTAAGGAATTTTACTTAATGCACTGTTTTCTGCTAACTAAGGATTTTCCTAATTGGCTCCTTTTGTGCCTTTTACAAGCTTCCATAGTGACTGTAATACACCTTGTCAACGCTGTCGTTGACACGGTGAATAAAGAAGGTATGAGGGTCTGTCTTGTGTCTGTGGTTTGCAGTGACTGTAAGTGTGGCACTCTGCATCTGCCTATTGTCCTGTTATTGAAGTGGTTCATCCTTTGGGGAGGTTTGGCGCCCTTCATCTTGGGACGTTTCTGTTCACAGTATAAGTGCATTGTGAAACTGTGTGTATGCACGTCTGTGTGTCACTTGTTTTAAATGTTATGGATTGCTGCTGAAGACTTGGGGGCTGGTTTCCAGGGTCAGTTTCTGACCGAGTAGGTCTGTGTCGGGCCTGAGGACCTTTGTTTTTAGTAAATGTACAGTTGATTTGTATCTAGAAATGTCCTGATGTGAAAATCACTGCTTTCAAATGTCTTACCTAGACCATCAAGAGTGCAAACACACACACACACATACACACACACACACACACGCACACACGCACGCACGCACGCACGCACGCACGCACACACACACACACAGGCACGCACGCACGCACACACACACACACGCACGCACGCACACGCACGCACGCACGCACGCACGCACGCACGCACACACACGCACGCACGCACACAGGGTTGGAGAGTGAGCCCAGTGGGTAAGTGCTTGGCACACAGTGTGAGGACCATCACTCAGATCCAGGGGACTCATGTAAATGACGTGGCTGGCTTTGGTGGTCTGCTGATATTTCCTGCCTTGTAAGGCAGAGGCAGAGAATTCTCAGAGCAAGCTTAAGCTGGCTCTAAGACTCTGGTTCGTTGGCTCTACATAAAGAAAAGGAAGCTGAGGATGAGTCCCAACATCCACCATGGGCCTCCACGTGCACACACTCATGCACATGCATACACTCTTGCACGTGCACACACTCTTGCACGTGCACACACTCATGCACATGCACTGTGCCCCCTCGCCGCCCCCACCGGTGAAAGCAGAAAAGGACCCGTGTATTCAAACAGCACTAGCAGTGAACACACATGATTCTTCTGCAAGGACACGTCGCAGGCACAATTGGGCGGAAGAGGCAAGGTTCTCTGCTAGATTTCTAGGAGGGCAAGTGTGACTTCAGTGGTCACAGCTACTGTGGGACTTGATCTATTTTCTTAAAAGTACTGTGTTTTCATTTTGAGAATCAGAATGTTAGCTATATTTTGTCTACCTGATTTTAGCTGAAACAGGATGACATCCCAATATCTTAAATATTGATAAGTTTAAAGAAGCAGAAATTTAAAGTCTCCTCAGTGTGATTTCTACTGATTTATCTTTATTTAAAGTTGGAACCTCACATAAGTTTAAAGGGTTTTCAAATGCTTAGTGTACAACAAAGTTGCGGGTCCTCATTTATAAAGGAATTTAGTATAATATAGTAGATTTTTAAAAGCTCCATGGATAATTTCCCTAAATACTCCTTTTACTCATATTTTTGAAACATCTGTCTTTTCCACTTATATTTAAACTCCTACCAGAGATATCAGTCAGCTATTAATTTGTCAAAAATTAGTTCATTGTCACAGTTTTCAAGGACTTTATGGGTCGCACAGAAAGCATTGCCCCTGTTTAGAAAAGTAGCCACAGGTCTACGATGACTAGTCCTCTTACTGTGATGATGACTTACCTGCCAGGTCACACTTGACCCACATCGTCTTGTTGAGATGTCACAACAGTCTGTGAGATGTTTGTCTCATTTCTTACAGGAAACCAATCTGAAGCGTAGCCAGGCTGAGCATCCCATGGTCCTGAGTGTTTTCTATCCATTTCTTTGGACATGGAGCCAGAGTTCTGTGTATAATGTGGTCACTGGGAGAGAGTATAGTTACAGAGCAGATGGGAAGAGGCCATGCCTTAGCTAATTAAGGAGCTCACTAGAGAAAGGTTAACAGTATAAGTAGAAAATTCATTGTGAGAGTGAGTAAGGTGTTGGGATACGGTCAACTTGTGGTGGTCTGTGAGTGTGTAACACCAGTTTCTCTGAATTTACACTTTTGAGGGTTCTCCTGTGCGCTGTGTGTAGTGCATTGTATAGCTCGTGATTTTAGATTGTTCCTTAAATAACCAATTAATATTTTTTTTAAATCAGTATCTGTAGTTTATAATTTTCCTGAGGCAGTTCTGTTTCTAGGATTCACAGCAAAGTCTCTAGTTTATCATTCCTCGTCTCTCTCCATGTCCACATCCCGTTTAGTTTGTGCAGCGTGGTTTCCTCCTTTGTGATCACTAGCAAGAGTGAGGTAAAGACAGCAGGTCCGGCAGCCTGGGCCTTTTCAGACACGTTGTATTCATACCATGTGCTTATCTGGTTTGCCATTTCAGCCGTCTGTCTATTTTAATTATCGGTGTTTTCTTTTCTTTCTACTCTGCCACCAAAAGAATCTTTGGCTGCTCCTGACCTCAGCAAACCAAGAGGTGACTTATGCATGCCAGCTGCCCATTAATAATCACTAAATGTCGTTGGTAAAGCCCAACCAGTGATAACTGTGCTTCACTTGGGTGCTTGATGCCACAGCAGTAACCACGCCTGTTGTTCTGCTCTGCCTTGTAAAACGGATTGCCTAACCTCTCAGCTCTCACAGAATTTCTTTTAATCCTTCTAAGAGAAAAAACACCCTTAAGTTAGGCCTTGGTTTTCTTTTAAAAAACAATTAAAAAAAAAACAAAAACAAAAAACAAAACAAAAAAGGTGGCATTTTCGTATTGAGGAACAATCCTTAGCCCTTTAAAATGGTGACAAAGATTGATTGTTATAGCTTGTCTTAACTGTTATTTTTTTTTAGCACTCATTAGTTATATTTTGTTTGATATAAGGACATGGTTTGCTGCATAGCCGGTATTAAAATAATTCATTGTTCTATTATTCATGGCTAATAAAGCCAATATAAATATCACTGCTACCTTTACTACTAAATTTAACATGTTAAAAGGCTATTTTTATTATTTTTAGATATACCTTGATAAGTATTTTTTTGGGTGGCGGGCAGTACAAAGCCCAGTGGTGTTTGGAATTTCTCCCAGTAAGACCTTCCTGCGAAAGCCCCTTACTAACTTCCTTACCTGCTTCCCATAGAGTAGGGTCAACAGTTACAGAAGGAAAGTTGAAGTGTGGTTAGGATTGTTTGTTTAAAACAAAACAAAACAAAACTGCATGTATTTAAAATGGTACAGCTGCTTCTGTTGGAACTCTGTTGCCTTGAATGTCGGATGTGTACTAAAACTGCAAGTTCACATTCTGGAAATAGTCACTGTGTCGGGGCGGGGTTTGCAGAGTGATGGGCTTGGGATGGATGCACACATACTTCTGTGTCTTGTGTCTGATACACTGAGCTTGTTCCCCGAGGCGTACAAGCTAAGAGAATCAAACTGAAATCTCGTTTCCTTTTCTACCAAGGGTACCACTGGGATACATCAGACTGGATGCCAAGTGTTCCTCTGCCAGACATACAAGAGTTCCCCAATTACGAGGTCATTGATGAGCACACGCCCCTCTACTCGGCTGACCCAAATGCCATTGATACTGACTATTACCCTGGGGGTTATGACATTGAGAGTGACTTTCCGCCCCCACCAGAGGACTTCCCTGCCCCCGACGAACTGCCGCCATTGCCTCCAGAATTCAGCGACCAGTTCGAGTCCATACACCCGCCCAGAGACATGCCCGCCGCAGGCAGCTTGGGATCTTCCTCCAGGAGTCGGCAGAGGTTCAACCTGAATCAGTACCTGCCCAATTTCTACCCCGCAGATATGTCTGAACCCCAGAAACAAGGCGCTGGCGAGAACAGTACGTGTAGAGAACCCTACGTCCACCCCTACCCTCCAGGGTATCAAAGAAACTTCGAAGCGCCCACCATAGAAAACATGCCCATGTCTGTGTACGCCTCGATGGCGTCCTGCTCCGATGTGTCAGCGTGCTGTGAAGTGGAGTCTGAGGTCATGATGAGCGACTATGAGAGCGGGGACGACGGCCACTTTGAAGAGGTGACGATCCCTCCGCTAGATTCCCAGCAGCATACGGAAGTGTGACGCTCAAACACCTCCCCAAAGTGCCTGGACTTTCATGAACCGAGAGACGCTACCAGTGACGTCCGCGCTGTTCCTTTGCAGTGGTCTTGCCTGTTTCTGGGCGAGCCGCCATAGGCGTGGCTGCACGGAGTCACCTGCCTCTTGACATGTTAGCCATTTCCAGTGTCCTAACTGACTGTAATCCACCAGGTTTTCATCCCCTGTCCTGCCCTGAGCATCTTTTCGTATTTAGATTTGTCTCTGTTAAAATGATGAAACGGAAATTGGTCCTTGTTGTCCTGTTAGCATGATTCATGTATTTATATAGATCCGATTATTTTAATTTTGCTTTCTTTGTGTAAATTTTATGTACAGATTTGATTCCCCCCCCCCTCATAGTTTTAACTAGGTTTTTCAGGACGCATTGTGTGTTTGTTTTCTGCTGGATCTGTGTGGTGTTAAGCGTCATTACCTAGCATCTGATTTTCTGATGTAACCAGGGTTTCACGCTGTTCTTTCCCACTGAAGTATGACATTTCATTGACACATTTCAGTCCAGTGTAGCTGTGCATATGGGGTGAGGACGACCTGTTGCTGGACATGTCTTAAATGGGTTGCTGTATTAGGATTATAAACATTTTTCATTATTGGAAAGTGTAAAGGGGACCTTCTGCATACCTGTTTAGAACCAAAACCACCACGACACGGTTTTTATAGTGTCTGTATATTTGTGATGCAATGGTCTTGTAAAGGTTTTTACTGAAAACTATCATTAGCCAGCCTTTCTTACTGACAATAAATTATTAATAAAATACTTTAGCTTTACTGCCTGATTTTCTTCTGCATTTATATTGCTGTTCATGATTCACCTGGTTAACTTGAAACAGGGAGATCAGCATAGATAGATATAAAGTCTCTCCAGTTGACAAAGCCAGGCCAGGCCATACTTACATATGTAGCCACTAGATGGCACTATACGGCCAATAAATGTTTCAATGAGCATCTGGGTGTTAAGTCCTATATTATACCAGCTTCCCAAGTGCTGGGATTATAGTTGCCTACAAAAATGCCTATTCAGTAAAACACATGAATTATAAGTGTGTGTGTGTGTGTATACACATGTAAAGTCATACAGTTTAAAATAAACCGACATAGGTAAAACTATCCATCTCTGACATATAACCCTTTAAGCTTCTCTCAGCATTCTCATTTTGAATTTTTTAACATTATTTATTTTATGTAAATGAGTACACTGTAGCCATGTGTGGTTGCTAGGAATTTGAATTCAAGACTTCTGCTCACTCCAGTTGGCCTAAAGATTTATTTATTATTATATGTAAGTACACTGTAGCTGTCTTCAGACATACCAGAAGAGTGCGTCAGATCTCTTTACAGATGGTTGTGAGCCACCACTGTGGTTGCTTGGATTTGAACTTAGGACCTTTGGAAGAGCAGTCAGTGCTCTTAACCACTAAGCCATCTCTCCAGCCCTCCTGTTGAGTTTTCGAAGTACTATATTGTGCCCACTAGCACTGTGCTCTTGAAGGACCACATCTTGTTTCCTTTACTTACTGTGCAGTCTTCGGATGAATCCACTTAGTTAGGATTTTCATTGCTGTGAAGAGACACCATGACCACGGCTACTCTTCTAAAGGAAAGCATTGGGGCTGGCTTACAGGTTGAGAGGTTTAGTCCGTCTTGGCGAGAAGCATGGTGGTAGGCAGGCAGACATGGTGTTGGAGAAGGAGCGAGAGTTCTCATCTCTTTCCGCAGGCAGTAGGGATTGTGCCACACTGAACCTAGCTTGAGGCTTACACTTCGGTGGGGAGAGTGCGGACAGATGGGTAAGATATAAAATAGTGTATGGAACTGTGCAAGGTAAGGAGACATTTTGATTTATGAGGGAAGAAGAGACCTGGGACTCTGAGGCGGCAAACTGTTATTTGGATGAAATTGTTAGATGGCTGAGGTGACCATATGAATGCCGGGGTAATGAGTATTCCAGGTAGAGAATGCTTGTCTGTCAAACATGGAGTATGCTGGGGAAAATAAACTACGTTGGGAGGTGGAGTCCCATCTTCCCTCTGCCACTCCGGCCCTTTAGCATCTATCTGTACCTCTGTGGAATGCTGAGCTGCCTGTCTGCGGTAGTGGACCAGGGACTCCGGGTACCACCCTTTTCTGGTCTTTCAGGTTGACATTCCTGTTGGTTCCTGGTTTATTTCTGTTCATAGCATCGGTAGGCAGGATTAGAATGGGCCAGTACAAATGACCTCTTGGGCACTTTCGAAAGATATCAGGAATACAACTAGGCCATTTTAATGCTGGTGTTCTATCATTACTGTCATGTTTTGGTTTAGGAAAATAAATGGTTTGGATGTATTTGGAGCCTGCCCGTCTTCATGCAGGAGCAGCTGTTTCACCTGTGTATGGAGTTAACTCTGTGGGTGTGTCACTTAGTGTGGTACACCTAAACTTGTGTGTGTATCAAGCCTTGTGTCCTGATTGTTGACTTCAAAGGGTAAGATCATTTTCTAGATACCATCCCAAGCCGCTGCAAAGCAGTTTCTCCATCGGAAGTTAGCCATTCACCTAGCTGCTACTTTGAAGACAGTTTTCTTTTTTTATGGCATTTTCAGTATTAACTGCCTTAAATACTAACTAATTTTTGCTTCTCTTCACCACAGGTTTCTAGAAATGCGGGGCCTTTGTTTCGAGGCCCTTCACATTGCTTGCAAGGTGAATTCCAATAGCGTAAAGCTAGAGTTTCCAACAAGTATCCTGCTGCAAATTCTTCAGCACTGAGTGTCTCCACTGTGATGTGTATCCCTTCTCTTTCTCTGAGAGAGCAGCCCAGCGAGGCCAGCAGGGCCAGCAGGGCAATCTCTCTGCAATAGACTTGCCAGAGAACTTGAGACAGTCCTACCCCCATTCTCTCACTGGAAAAAAAAATCATGAAAATTTATTTCATTGAAAATAAAATCCAGCCAGGGAACATTTTTGTGACATTAGCTTTAATGCTGATTTCATTTTTAGGAGCTTGTGTAAGTTCAGGGTTTGCCATCCATAAGACCCCAGGGTATATTATCCGGACCCTCTATTCCATTTGGTTTTAGCCAGTGGTGCCCTGCGAACTCTCTTCACTGCCTGGTAATGGGGGGAGAGAGAATATTTCAGGGAAATTCAGGCTCCTGAGACTAGTTGGACCTCTGAAGGTCACCGCGGATGGTTCTCTCTGGCACATTTCATTCTGTGTGCTTTCTCATTGCTTTTCAGCAAAGACATTAGGTTCGGTTTCAATTAGCGCACCAGCTGAGGGGAGAGTTGTTCGTCAGAATTTAATTTCCTCACTGGAAGTTTACAACCTCTGCTGTGAACAGAATGAACTACTTGAATGGAATAAAAATGGAGAGCTTTAATTTTTTTTCCAAGAAAACCTAACACTTATGAGCACTCAGAACGTCATGCCCCTGTTGTTGTGCTCAGACATGTAAGAAGATACGTTTCCAAAATGATGCTAGACCCTGGTGGGAGAAAACATGTCATATTTATTTCAATGAACATGTCATCAGGCCCGATACATCTTGCAAAGTGCTACCAGTGTCTGTCTGCAGACCAGATGATGAATAGGAGCTATTTTTCCACATCATAGTCATTATCCAATTATCTCACGGGGTAAGATGGAATTGCCAAAGTACCTAATGACTATTGCTTCAATTCATTTTAATGTTTATGGGCCCTAACCAATAGTTCTGATGCATGGATACACCTCTCCTGAGCATGTGTTGACCTCTAGTCAAACATTTGGGAACACAGTTCTACTGTCTCAAATTCACAACGTTGGCCTACCTGCAAGTTAGAACTGCTGATACATGTTGTGTTTACAAGTTCTATTTCCACGATGGTGTGTGTATATGTGTGTGTGTGTGTGTGTGTGTGTATATATATATATATATATATATATATATATATATATATATGGTTTCTAATTGGATTCTTGGATTCTTTTTTTGATTATATATTTGTGTAATGCATCATGTTTTGGTACATATGGTTTTGATACACATAGTAAAATGTTTACTTAGTATTCAAGCAGATTCATATTTATCCTATTAGCTCACTAATGTCGTGTGTGTGTGTGTGTGTGTGTGTGTGTGTGTGTGTGTGTGTGTGTGTAGTTCTGGCCTTTGGGAGGGAGTGGCAGGAGAATCATGAGTTCCAGGCCCGTTTGGGCTTCATAGCCGAGAGACAGTAAATAAATAAAACCTAAAATGTCCTAGGCAAATGTCCTATTTTGGTAAACTGAATGAGACATGTCCCCCACAGGCTCATTTTTGAACAGGCAGTCTCCAGTCGGTGGTACTGTTTCCAGAGATTTAGGGGGTGGAGTCTTGTTTTTAAAAAATCTAAGCCTGGTGGTAGACTTGGAAACTTTGCATCCCAGCTTCTCCTTCAGGTCACTCTCTGCTTCCTGTTTGTGGTGGAGCATCCTGCCGTGGCCTGTTGTTACGCCTCTCTGCTGTTGCCTCTCTGCTGTTACAGGACCCTCCTTCTGTACCCATAAGCTCCAAATAAAACTTTCCTTCCAGATGTTGACTTGGATGTTTTACAGCAGCAGCAGGAAAGTAACCCATAGCTGTAGTTGTTTTCCTGTTCAAGATGTATACATAAAACCTTCTGACCTTCGACCTTTGACCTCTACCTCATCTCTTCTGACCTTTGACCTCTACCTCATCTCTTCCTCCCGTCCTTCACACCTGACACCTGGTAGCCATTTTACTTCTCTCAGTTTCTATGTATCTGGGTCTTTTTGTTTGTTTGGTTGGTTGGTTGTTCTGCAGTCAAGTGAAACCAGGTATTTTTCTCTGTCTGACTCTTCAGACTTAATAGCATGATGGCTTCCAAGTTCATACAGTGATGTCTTGGGGTTCCCATTGCTGCAGCAGGACAGCATGACCAAAAAACAAGTTGGGGAGGGAAGGGTTTATTCAGCTTACACTTCCATATGCTGTTCATTATTGAGAGAAGCTGACGAGGACTAGTAGACTAGCCAGCCCAAGTGTCAATGGTCAGGGTTTCCTTATGTATAACGAAAAGAACTTATCTAGTTGTTTGGGAGATTTTTTAATAAAATACATCTATTTAATTTTCAAAACTGAAGAATGACAGTATTAAGTAAATTAAGGCACGGGACAATTTAAGTGTATCACATAAGCCACAGGCAGACTTTTTCTGCTAAAAGCACTAAAAATGCAGGGAATCTGTATTTGGAATTGATGACTAACTGAGGCTTAACTTAATTTTTATTGATTCTTAATTTTTAATGAGTATTTGCCTGCGTGTCTGTCTGTCTACTATGTGTGTGCCTGCACCCTCAAAGTTCAAAAGGGGCAAGGGTCTCCAAGAACTGGAAATATACGTGTCTGTTAGCCACTGTATGGGTGATGGAATTTGAGCATTTGGGCATTGGTCCTCTGTAAACCTTAGTTTTGTAAGGAATAGGGCCTTTGGGCATCAAATTCTTATCAAATTTAACCTTCCCCCAAATTATCAGTCTACTTTCTATAAAGGCAATTTTCATAAATTTGATAATTTGGAATCCTGCATTTTATTGCACTCATAAATAATCTTTAATGCTCATTTGAAAATTGTGTGTGTGTATGTATGTGTGTGTGTGTTGTTAGCTATACATGATACATTTGTGTAACTATGCATGCCATAGTATGTGAAGGTCAGAGGACTATGGGGAATCAGAGCTCTCATTCCACCATCACATAGATCCCAGATGTCAAGCTCAGGTCACCAGGCTTGGCCATCGAGCGCCACATTATCTACCTGACGCAATATGGAAGAATTTTAAAGCCACCAACACCAGTGTTAGCGTCTCATCTTGCTGGTTCCCCCACCCCCCACTGAATCTACGCCTTATATAAGGAAGAGGCTGAAAAACACTGAGGTTAAAAACTTGGTCTTAGACGGATTCTATTGATGAATAGTTGGGCAAGTATTTGTGGAAGACCTACTTTCCAGCTCCAGAAAGAACTGGGCAGAGAGAGCCTCTCCCTCTGGAGAACGCATCATTTGCAATGCAGCTGATCAAACACGGACTGTGGATCCAGTGAACCTTTATCTCGAAAGATGTACAAACATTGATTTCCTCTGTAAGGGCAAATGATGTCTTGTTATACACAGATTCCAGTAAGGAGTATTTTGAGTTCTCTCTCTCTCTCTCTCTCTCTCTCTCTCTCTCTGTGTGTGTGTGTGTGTGTGTGTGTGTGTGTGCACAGTTTTTGTTCTATACATGATGTATTTTTGTTACGGGTGATATATACAGTCTCCAGATTCCTTTAAGACATATTTTCTGATACCAAGGACTAAGTCAGCCCTGTTGTCCTTTCCAGCTTGCTCCAACATACTCTCTGAGGATGTCTTTCTCTGTGACCCTTCCAAAAGTTGTAAACTGTTATAAACTGTTATAGACCTCCCTGTTGGAGAGCTGTCTCAAACTAAACAAAGCAAAACCATTGATACTATTTGTTGTATGACATCAACTCTGACATTTTTGGTTCGAGCCCAAGGTTCAACCTTTAGTTCTTTGATACTGAGTTAAGTATCTCTAATTGGCGAGTTGAAACTTGAAAAGAAAAAAAAAAACTCCTGGAGGAGCAAAGCCTTCAAGAGCTCAATGCTGACTGATATCTCTTCCCAAGCACAAACTCAGGATGTGAGATTCAAACTGTGAACCCGCACGTCAGATGGCAGGAAGCCCACTGTCAGCTCTCATCCATGCTATTTCCCAGTTTTAACTCAGTTATGTAAGATTCAGTAAAATGTACTTTTCTTAGAATTGTCAGACTCATCTTTAAAAAAAACAAACAAACAACAACAACAACAAAAACCTTAGCAAAGTTAGTGTGAGTGAGATTCTGTTAGTGTGAGATCTGTTAGTGTGAGTGAGATTCTGTTAGTGTGAGTGAGTGAGAGTCTCTCTCTTGCTCCTGTAGAGGAAGCTTCCTGGTTTCAGGTTGTACACTTGGGCTTTTCCCCTCTTTTGAATTATTTTCATGCCATGTATAAGATACGGCAGGAATCCGGTTCTCTTGACATCATTAATTGAAGAGAGTATCTTTCCCCACATGTCTCCTGGCAGACGCACACTTTAGAATGGATGTTCTGTTATAAAGTACTGTGGGCAACATAACATTTTATTTATAAACCTCGTGAAAAACACAAGTTCCTCTTGCTAAATCAGGTGAAGACAAAGCAAAAAACAAAAAACAAAGCAAAACAAAACCAAAAAACAACAACAAAACCTTCTCCAATAGAAAGCTGTTAATGCATAAAAACTGTTTTCAAGCCACCAGGAAAAAAAAAAGCAAAGCAACATGTCTTTGAGATTCAACCTCACCACAGTCAAAATGGCCAACATCAAGACAACACACACCAGTGATGATTTGGGGAAGAAAGTGTCCCTGGTGCAACCATTGTGGTTATTAGTGTGGAACTTCCTCGGCGGCCTAAGACTATAAGTTCCACGTGACTCAGCTAGACCATTCCTGCACATGCAACCCTCCTGCAGTTGTTGCTGTTACTGTTTTGCTCTTAGACACTGCCCCTGTGTGCAGCCCTAACTGTCCTGGCACTCAGACTCAGAGGTCTGTGTGTGCCTCTGCCTCCCGAGTTGTGGGATGAAAGGTGTGAGCCACCTCCATGCCCTGCTTCCCACACAGGACCGTGTGTCCTGTGCTGCCGTGCAAACCCCTGCACACGGCTGCTCTTTTCACAGTAGGAAGGAGATGGAATCAGCTTACACGTCCATCAACGAGAGAATGGAATAATGGAAATATATACCGCATACACACAATAGGATTCTCCTCACATAGCAACTCCATTTGACGTGTGGGAACTGGAGACTTAGCTCAGTAGCTAAAAGCACTCGCTGTTCTTGCAGAGGAACAGCAAATGGGCTTGGTTTGGTTCCCAGCCCCCACACGGCAGCTCACAACTCTCTATAACTCCAGTTCCAGGGCATCTGATGCTTCCCTCTGGCCTCCGCAGTGTCAGGTGAATGTATGTATGTACAGTTACATACGCGGAGGCAGAATACTCGTCTACATGTAATTAAAATAAATAAAGATCTTTTGAAAGAGACAATTACAAGAAAACGGATGGACCTAGAAAACATTATGTTAGGGGAAGTGAAGGCTCAGAAAGACAGATGAGCCGTGTGGCCATGGGTTCCATTGTCTGTGGCTCCTAGCTGCTAATTGTTCAATTATGAGTGCCTGAGGGAGGGTGAATGTGGGCAGAGGCCGAGGCACTAGAAAAGGGAAAGGTGGGAAAGGCAAGACGCTTGAGTGTCAGGGAAGACAACAGGATGCATGAGATTCTAAAGGAGAAGGGGATTCCGGTGCGAACATGAGGGACCAGGGAACAGTGGAGGTGGGGGAGGGGTGGAGTGTGGGCTGTGGCCCAACCAATGCAAACGTATATGTAAACAATACAGGCTTACGAGCTACTTCAAAACAACGATACGAATAAAAGAAAAAAGGAAATCATTCTTAATAAAAACACATTCTCAAAAAAATTTTAACTTTTAATGAGGAACGTCATGGAACTGTGAAATATACAGGTCACCGAAAGCTAAGGTTCCTGAAATTCTGAATAAGAAGATGAGGCTTAAATGTACTAAAATAACCGAGACAGATTCTGTGGTGTCTAGACCATGCCCTGGTCTCTGAACCTTAGCTGCAGGATTATTACCACAGCATAGGCAGTATCTACTGTTATCACCTCCAAATTATAATTTTTGTTCTTGATGGCAAAACTACATCTTAATGACTTCAGTTGCTGTGATAAACCACTGTCACCACAGCGGTGTCTAGAATGAAGACTCTATTCGAGGCTTACTCTTCCAAGAGGATAAGCCCGTCACCGTCATAACAGGAAGCACAACAGCAAGCAAGATGGATGGCGGGAACAGCAACTGAGGTTCACCACAGGAACCGCAACCAGGAAGCAGAAAGAGTGTATTAAAAACTCACACACAGCTTGGGAAACTGCAAAGCCTGCCCCCCCCCCCCCCCCCCCCGCCAGTGACATACTTCCTCCAGCAAGGCCACACCTCCTAAACCTACCCAAACAGTGTCACCAACTGGGGATCAACTATTCAGATGCTGGAGAGTGTGGGGCACACCTCATTCAAAGCAGCATGGTGGGGCATGGACAAGGTGCGCCCTGTTCTTTAGGATTATGAAGGGGATGTCCAATTAAAATTCGAAGCGCTCATTCTTTCAGCCTGCTTTCTCCCACACTTCGCCCGCCACACGCGGTCCATTTCACCTGAAGCTTAAAATGCTAGACACGCTGAAGCTCCGCCCCTTGTCCTCACTCTGCCCCTGGCCTCGTTTGTTCATTCATTCATTCATTCATTCATTCATTCATTCATTCATTCTGTTAGTCGTCACCTGGCTGGCTCACCTCATGAGCTGTGTTCACAAATATTAGCTTAGACCGCTTTCTCTTTACCCAGTCAACATAACTGTGAAGAGCAGTTACTTATGAGGAGCCGTGGCCTTCGAGTGAGAAATAGTTTCTCAGTGTGGTTATAGGGTGACAAGCATGGAGCTGTGGAACAATCCTGTATTAAAAACCCGAACCACAGAGGCCGGGGAGCAGCCCAGTAGGTGCGTGCTTACAAAACATGTGGTGTGTGCCTTTAATCCCAGCACTTGGGCGGCAGAGGCAGGCAGATTTCTGAGTTCGAGGCCAGCCTGGTCTACAGAGTGAGTTCCAGGACAGACAGGGCTACACAGAGAAACCCTGTCTCAAAAAAAAAAAAAAGCCCCTGGCTTGATCCCCAGAACTGCAGGGGGCTGGGCTGGGCACGGTGGCACATGCTTGCAATCCTAGCCCTCAGAGAGCAGAAGCAGGAGGGTGGGCGGGGTCATAAGTTCAAAGTGACCCTCCACAGGGTGACCCTCCACAAGTTGACACATGAGATCCTATCATACAACAAAACACCTGCTGTCCAACAACAGAAAAAAAAGGGGGGCGCAGAATTGTTATATTACAGGCTTGGTTTTTTTGTTTGTTTTGTCCTGTTCTGTTTTCGTCTCTCGGTGAGAGTAGATCAAAATGAGAGAGCCTTTCGACTCACTTTGTAAATTTTCTTTTCAAAACTAAAGCAGCTCGCGGGGGTGGGGGAGTGGGGGGGGGCCCAGCTCAGTGGTGGAGTGTGTGAGAAGCACACCTGAGAAGCCCTGGGTCTTGATTTGCAGTGTGAACCCACATAAAGGACACCAGGAAACCCCCACAGGGGCCTGAGGTACCGTGACTGAAGCCGTCCTGCCTTCTGGCCCTTGGGAGCTCTTCCCAGACCACGACTGAAGATGAGGGGGGGACATCTTTGAGTAAATTTCCAGTTCAGAACACAAGAGCAATGCCCTCGCGGACCACTGACCGGTTCACGCTTCACGGAAAGCAAGTGAACACAGCCTGCCCTTGCTGGCAAGAACAAGCGAGGTGAGGCCTTGGGGACCCTGGCTCAGGGCCTTCCCAGGAGACTCTCTGGCAGTGTTTCTTCTAAACTCCGCCCCACAGTTACCTGGCCACAGCCAGGAATGCCTGACTCACTCTAAAAGGGGCTCCTCCCCCTTCCCCCCTCTCTCTTGCTTCCTTGCTCTCTTGTTCTCTTACCCTCTTCCCTCTCTGTCCCTTCTCTCCCCATTCCCCTCCCCCCTCAGCGGGGGGGGGAGTTTCTCCCCCCCTTCCTCCCCTCCCCCTCTTCCCCTCCCTTTCCCCCCCTTCTCCTCCCTCTCTCCTTCCCCCTCTGTCTCCTTTTCCATTTCTCTTTTTCAACTACCTCAACTCCCCTCCCCATGCCCTGAATAAACTCTATTCTATGCTCTTCCTGTCCTGTTATCTCTGGGGGAGGGGGGTACCTCAGCATGGGTCCGCAGAGGCACAAAACTCACAACTCCTCCGAGGTGGAAAGGAAACCCATTCACTGTGGGAACTCCACCAGGCTTAGCACTGAATTGTCTGTAAGCTATGAAAGCGTTTGCACCAGGTCAGTTTCGTGATTGTGTCTACTCCAGCACAGCCACACACAGAGACACATCAACTGCTTTCCTTCAGGGAAAAAAAAAAGCCTATTTTCACAGTCACACTTCCTGGATTATGGACGTTTTGACTTACTGAAATTTCCCAGCAGTGCTCAGGAGATGCTTGGAACGAAACTGCTCATGACATTCAGGCCCCGGTTCTAATCCAAGCTTTATGGAGGGCCCTCTAGAAAAATAGAACTCCTCCTTACTCCTCCTTAGATTAAAGGGACTGGAGTTCCCCCTACCCTCCGGGTTTAAAATGAGGTCTCAGTCCTGGAGGCTGAAATCTAATGTTTCCTTGAGGCAGAACTAAGTTTATCTGGGCAAGCCTCTGTTGCTTTAGAGGTAGGTGAATTTCTATACATGTGGCAACAGGCTCTCTCTCTCTCTCTCTCTCTCTCTCTCTCTCTCTCTCTCTCTTTCTCTCTTTCTCTCTCTGGTGTGTGTGTGTGTGTGTGTGGTGTGTGGTGTGTGGTGTGTGGTGTGGTGTGTGTGTGTGTGTGTGTGTGTGGTGTGGTGTGTGTGGTGTGTGTGGTATATGTGATGTGTGATGTGTGTGTGTGTGTGTGTGTGGTGTGGTGTGTGTGGTGTGTGTGGTGTGTGTGTGTGGTGTGTGTGGTGTGTGATGTGTGTGTGTATGTGTGTGGTGTGTGTGGTGTATGATGTGTGTGTGTGGTATGTGATTTGTGTGTGTGTGTGTGGTGTGTGATTTGTGTGTGTGTGTGTGGTGTGTGATTTGTGTGTGTGTGTGTGTGTGTTTACAGTGCAATGTCCTTTATCTGAGCCCAGCAGACAGTGTTCAGCTGTATAATGTCTGATCACACATCTTCTCTTTCAGTGGTAGAAAAAAAAAATCCCAAAGAGGCTTTCAGTGCATTCGGGACTTGTGTTCAGCAAGTTTTTGAGCAGCAGAGAATCCATTTATAGGGAAATTAATGATTCAGTTTCTCACCTGTAGTTGGAAAAAGAAAAAGAACAAAACCATATCTTTCTCTGTTAGCATACTGTGACAGACAAATCCCCCTGTCCTACCAGGAGGACCTCGTTCCTTCCCCAGCTCGCCTTTGGAGATCTGCCCTCCTCTGAGATAAAACACTTCTCAGGGCAGCTTTGATCTCGGGCATTCTTTCCGGGTCAGTGCAGGAGCTTTGTCTTGTAGTGGTTACCGCAAAGACCACAGATCCATCTTTAACCTGTTCTTGCCCACTGCAAACCATGACTAGGAAACGTCAGCTCTCTGTGGGCCCCACTTTCAGGCTTACTAGTTCTGTGTGTGTGTGTGTGTGTGCGTGCAGGTGCATGTGTGTGAGGGTGTATTTGGAGGCCAGAGGTCAACGTCAGGTGTTCTTCAGGAGCTGTCTGCCTTGTTTATGGAAACAGGACCAGTAAGATCCTGAGGTCCTCGTCTCTGCCTTCTCAGTTCTGATATCACACACGAGCCACGACATCTGTTTTTTTATGTAGATTCTGGGAATTGAACCCAGGTCTCCTGCTTGCGTATCAAGCTCTTTACCACTGGAGCCAGCTGCCCATCCCCCAGCCCTGTTGTATTTCTATTGAATACTTCTATATGTGTTCTCAATCACATGACTCAAAATCACAGCTACCCCAGCCCCCAGTCCCTGTGTGTGTGTGTGTGTGTATGTGAGAGAGAGAGAGAGAGAGAGAGAGAGAGAGAGAGAGAAACATGTGCCAAAGCACAGGTGTGGAAGTCAGAGAGCAACCTTGGGCCTTGGGTGTGAGTCCTTGCCTTCTGTCTTGTTTGAGGCAATGTCTTTATCAGTCTGTGTTGGAAACGCCGGGCCAGCTGACTGTGGACCTCTGACTGTGCCCCTCTCTGTTCCCCATCTGGATACAGAGGAGTGTCTATGTGGGCTCTGGAGATGAGAACTCAGGCTGAGTAAAGGGGGCAAAACCCTTAATCCAGATGTAATCGATGACACACACCCCCCCAAAATCAATCTTCAATGAAATGGGGAAAGGAACCCAGGTCTCACACTTTGCAAGTTGAGCCATGAGGCCATCCCTATAGCCTAATTTTAGTTTTTTTTTTAAATATACAATTTACAAGAACTTCATGTAGAAAATGGAGGAAAAGACATTGAGCTTTTTTGATTTTGAGCAGTGGCACCAGGAATTAAACCCAGGTCTTTAGGCATGCTAAGCACATACTATACATGCTAAGCACATGCTATACACCAGTGACTCCCCCTAATTCTCAATTTCCAGTTTTAATTATTGTCTAATTATGAACCTGAGTCATCTTGCTGTTGTTTCTACCCACACTCAAAAACATTAAGCTTGTTAAAGCTTTATTGTTCCATCATATATTCATACATATATTTATATATACATCATCATATATCACATACATCATGTCACACATCCTATATACCATATCATATATTGTATTGCTATACCATGTATCATCCCATGTTTTATATAGTTTACGGGTTTTTAAATTATAGGTATTAAACTTCTCTGTGAACAGTTCCAGTCTATTGAGAAACACCATCGCTTAGAAATGAGGTTTGCAGCTGTGGAATCAGAGGGACACAAGTTCAAATCCTGTCTTCACTCATGACCGATTGCTCACCTCTAGTTAGTTACTTCACTGGCCAGTGTTACAGCGTTTCGGCCATTGTACGGTCCTTATTCTTCGTTTAAGACAGAATCTCACCCATGCCTGGTTTGTCCCGAATAGCTGAGGATGGCCTTGAACTTCTGACCTTTGGCCTTCACTCCTGAATGCTGGGGTCACAAGCCCGAAGGCCATTTCCAGTTTATACAACACTAAGGACGGACTCTAAGATTTCCTGAAATCCAGACAGGCACTCTAACACCGAGCCACAGGCTCAGGTCCCTCAGTTCTGCATTTCATTTCTTCTTGAAATTATTGATGAACGAAACCATTTTACTTTAATGTGATTTGTTGAGACAGGATTTTTGTACTGCAACGCTGGTTAACCATACAATTTAACCTGCCCCCAAACTGGCGTTGATTCTCCTGCCTCAGCCTCCAGAGCTGCTATGTCTCATTGTTTAATTTTAATACATATTTTTTATATTGTAATGTCACGCTTTTCTGGTATTCATCTTCTTAAAGTATCTTTTCTTCATTTTTCTTCACTCCTTCAAAGGGATTTTGGAAATACTTAGGAGATGGGCTGGTATATAATATATGGAGAGCATCAACCCTGAGATTTCATTTTACACCAGTCAGAATGGCTAAGATTAAAAAGTCAGGAGACAGCAGGTGTTGGAGATGGTGTGGAGAAAGAGGAACATTCCTCCACTGCTGGTGGGGTTGCAAATTGGTACAACCACTCTGGAAATCAGTCTGGCGGTTCCTCCGAAAACTGGGCACCTCACTTCCAGAAGATCCTGCTATACCATTCCTGGGCATATACCCAGAGGATTCCCCACCATGTAATAAGGATACATGTTCCACTATGTTCATAGCAGCCCTATTTATAATTGCCAGATGCTGGAAAGAACCCAGGTATCCCTCAACAGAAGAGTGGATGCAAAAAATGTGGTATATCTACACAATGGAGTACTATTCAGCCATTAGAAACAATGAATTCATGAAATTCTTAGGCAAATGGATGAAGCTAGAGAACATCATACTAAGTGAGGTAACCCAGACTCAAAAGGTGAATCATGGTATGCACTCACTAATAAGTGGATATTAACCTAGAAAACTGGAATACCCAAAACATAATCCATACATCAAACGAGATACAAGAAGAAAGCAGGAGTGGCCCCTGGTTCTGGAAAGACTCAGTGAAGCAGTATTCAGCAAAACCAGAACGGGGAAGTGGGAAGGGGTGGGTGGGAGGACAGGGGAAGAGAAGGGGGCTTACGGGACTTTCGGGGAGTGGGGGGCTAGAAAAGGGGAAATCATTTGAAATGTAAATAAAAAATTATATCGAATAATAAAAAAATATATGGAGAGCATGAAAAATGGAAGTGTTCAACATCATATGTCTTTCAGTTTGTGTGATCCTCCGTCCCTGTATCAGAGAAAGTTTTAGGGTTTTGTTTCATTCTGTACAGAGCTGGCTAATCCACTTCCCAGAAATCTTACATTGTGGTTCGATGTCTGCTTCTATTACTTGAGTTCCTGTTATCAGTGATAGTTTCCAAAGAACACATACACCTGTCATCTGCAAATATTTACATTTTGTTTCATTTAATTACCAGAAACATCCAGCACAGACACTAAATCGTACTATGACAGACGGAAACGGTGTGCTTCTCATTTCATTATTATTTTCTTTTTACACATCAGTGACAATGAAAGTTGATGAGTTAGATTCTATTTCATGCCCATTTTTCCGTTAAGGCCTCTAGGGCATCTTAGTAGCCTGATCTACTTCAGTCCTGGTTAGGATTCAACTCAAGTTTCCTTCCACTTGACGTCTCCACTTGTCTCACCGAGTCTCGCCACACGGGGGCGCAATGTGCACGCGCTGCCGGACCTCCAAGCCCAAGTTGCTGGGCAGTGGACAGCAGGTGTCAGCAGGTGGCAGTGGCCAAGTGCAGAGAGGATGTCCTGCCACCGGGAGGGGGGCTGGAGCGGGCAGGACCGCCGGGAAGCATGCAAAGTAGACGCGGGAGGGCTGAGCCCAGTCATAAAAAGTGGCCAAGTGGGCGTGAGCCGAGCTGGGCACTTGGGGGCTTGGGGTGACAGGATGATGGCCCTGGCTGTGCTGCGGTGAGGCGCCCAAGGGACCATGAAGGGCAATGTCTGCGAGCTGCTCAACGCCTCTCAGCAGGCTCCAGGCGGCGGGGAGGGAGGGAGACCGTCGTGGCTGGCCTCTACACTAGCCTTCATCCTCATCTTTACCATCTTGGTGGACATCCTGGGCAACCTGCTGGTCATCCTGTCTGTGTATCGCAACAAGAAGCTCCGGAACTCAGGTAGGAGCTCAGGGTACCTCTCCGGAGCAGCGCTAGCCTCGTTTCGGGACACTGAGAAAACTTCAGAAAGTCTGTTTCTGAGAGATGGGACTTTGGATAATTTTCCCTCCTAAAGAATAATTTTCCCTCCTACTTTCTCTTGACCCCGTCCCTCTATAAGATGCCTTGTCAGAGATCACCCACAAGTCTTCAGTCCTTAGAGTTGTAAAACTCTGTTCCTGTCAGCAGCATCTCTTTAGTTTTACTTGGTTCTTTAGAAAGGGTCCCCGTTGAGTAAATATCTCAAGATGCCCGTTCAAATTACATCAACGAACTCATCAGTTGTTTGAATTTGCATATAAATCCGTTTCCCAACTTTGCTAAACTATGAGAAGATGCAGAAGCTGCCAAAATGACGGAGCCACTGTTAGTGTTTTGTTGTCAGGTGTGGTTTTCAGCCAATAGCACCAAATTGCAAGGTGGTGGGGCAGAGGTTAAGAATACACTTTGGCTCCTCGAGTCAAGTCTGCATTAAAAAGAGAAAAAACGGGAACTGTACAGAGAAATGCATTTGCATATAATATAGGACTAGAATTAATACTGTGTTATACTGTTATTCTGTTCAGAGTTATACCTGGGGTTCTCTGGAGCAATGAGCTGACCTAGTTACCCTGTGTAAGAGCAGGTTGGTGGGTTCCCCTGTGAGCTTTTTCACACCTTCAAATAGTGTCAAGGTTGTTTGTATTTCTGTTTTGTTGTTGTTGTTGTTGTTGTTGTTGTTTGGAAGTAAACTTTTAGTAGAAGGGCAAGAGAGGAATCCATTCGCTTACATAGCGGCCCCAAATGGTATTTTTGTCCTAAACCAGGTAGTTGGTGAGAACTCAAATTCAGGCAGCATGTGTCTCCCCTCTGCCCTAGCTTCTGCATAGTTTCAGGTGGTGCAAAGTATAAGAATTAGTTTGAAGATGTATAATAATGCGAGTTCAGTTTGGCTTAGAAAGCGGGATGACTTCCTGTCATGGATGATTGGCCTAAACTAGAATTCTGCCTTTAGAATTCAATAGCTTGGGGGTAGTGTCTGCGGAGCATTGGTAACGCACTA